>NC_053458.1:25991006-26627234 GCF_015227805.2 Hirundo rustica | reverse complement strand
TTTTCTTTTAAAAATCTATCAGTAGCATTTGTGGTTGCAGAACAAAGGCTGCAAATGTGACTTCCAAAAGCACTAAAAAACTACAAGACTAATAACTCCCACTTTCCTCCCCAAACCAAATCCCTTTTTCTTATTATTCAAGAGACCTTAGTTTTTAAATTCTTATTGAGTGTCTAGGACTAACATAAAATGGTACAATGCCATTGCCTTTGTCTGGAGCCCTTGTTGCTGCCACACAGAGACTCTGCTGGAGGGCGATAGAGTCACCACTGTGGAACATTTAAAAATTATTATTTAGACCTAGCTCCAGAGGGCCAGAGCCAGACTTCTGGCAGCATCTTCTTAAAATAGCAACAGTTTTACTCGGTTTATAAATCTAAATACCATGTATGGCCATAACTCCTCAGGCGGGGGTGGGATCCCCCCTTGATGTATGAACCTTGTGTTTCAGACTGCAAGAATCGGATGAAACTGCCAAAACGCAGGCACATCATGGAAAAACTGAGACAGATAACAGAGGGGATGTACGAGCGTGGAGCTGTGCACAGACCCAGAAACAGGCACTAGATCATTCATTCTGAATCATCACACTCTGGTAGGTGTTGAATAAAGCTGTTTATTCAACACCTACCAGAGTGTGAGCACCAGGGCTGAGAGAGCCCCTGGTTTCCCTCACTGTCCCTGGGGACAGACGTGTGCCAGCCCTACCACCAGCAGCGGGGACAGCAGTTCCCAGGGGCACGAGGGGAAGGAGGAGCAGCACACACTGCTGCAAGAGCAGGCAGGAATTGCCTCGATGATGACAAAGGAGGGATTGCTCAATTCGCACAGAAACGAAACAGGCTGCCACATTTGTCGCCTCTCCAGGGAGTGTCGCAACACCTGTGCATCCCTCACAGCAACACCTTGTACTTAATTCAGTGCCATCAGCATGAGGTCCCAACAATGAGGGTTTGGGGGTGGTTTTGTTTGGCTTTTTTTGGTGGTGGTGGTTCTTTGTTATTAGTGGCGCTTTTTTTTTTTTTTTTTTTTTGTGTGTGTGTGTGTGTGTGTGTGTGTGTGTGTAATTCTAAACGCTTTTAGGGCCTGAAGGTTTTCAGGGTTTTTGGAGTATTGGTTTGGTGTTTTTTGTTACCACAAGTCAGATACAAATAGCATTACCCACATTTAGCAGTGCATTATTATTCTGGCTTCCAGAGACAACCTGTGGAGTTGGACATATTACAAATGGAGATATTACAAATGCTGAGTCAATCCCAGGGTAAAGGCAGCTCTTTCCTGAAGTAGTTCTTTCCTACTGTCCAGCCCTCACACCTGCATCTGTGTGGATCTAGGATCTGAGCACACAGATATCACTGACCTAAACATGTTGGACCTACACCTCTTTTTGATCACATATCTTTCTTCCATCTTCATGACAGGGCAATGAAAAATTTGGAGAAAGAAAAAATAAAGTCCAAGTGGAACCCAGAACTCAAACATTTTACGTAAGAGTCTCTGAAACAGCACATTTTTAAACAAGTGCTGTAGTTTAACTCTAAACCTGGTTGCATCTTTGTAAATGCAAGAGGCAGACAACAAGTAAGCATTATAAGATATATTTATATTTTCTATCTAAACATTTCAAGAGACAGAAAGAGGATCCGATAGGACTGGGTGCACAAGAAGTTAATGTACGACAACATTGTTTATAAATGAATTCTATGAGGAATGATACAAACAACTTTTCTAACACAAGGCTTAAATTCTTGCCATATTTTCCTTAAACACTTTGAGAAGTTTTGATTATTCTTTCAGAGAAACTGCCAGTGTCACATACAAATATCTAAGATAGTTTAGCAAACCGCTATGAGAAAGGTCTCCAATGCTGATTTGCTCTTTGCTGCTAGGCTCTGCAGAGGAATTGCTTCATGGATGAATTTCAAAGTGATTGACAAGTTTGATAGCAGCTGAAAGAGCTTGTTCCTGTGGGACATGCAAACAGCAGCGCTGCAAGCCACTGCACTGCAAGGTAAAAAGACATTTCCATCACCAGCCATCCCCTACTTGATGGAAACACAGGTTTTGTTTCAGGTGCTCTAGCTCTGACACTGTCCTGAAACCAGAGAAGGCCTTTGCCTTTGTAAAGTGGATAATTGAGTCCCTTTGATCTGTGCAAAGTTTTGCACTTTTGCCTTTAAACATAGGGCAGAACCCTCACCTGCTCCTGCCAGCCAGCCCCAATTGCTGACAGGGGTTGTGGCTCCTTTCCTGCATCACTGGAGATAGATTGCCTGTACATCAGAGATTACTGCAAAGTCCAGACCAGACCATTCTTGTTGAGGAGAAAATGAGAAAGTACAAAAGGTGACAGTGGGTTATGTTTATAGACTCTCTGTGCAACAGCAAAACCGTACAGAAACTAGAGAATGCACAAGAGCACCAAAGAATACCAGTTCCATGCGGATTTCATATGTCACCTACCTGTGAATTATCTGCAGAGGGATGGGGGTATGAGCTGGCCACAGCCCTGCCCAAACTAGGACAGCAGCATGCATTTAAAGTGTCTCTGGAAATTAAAAGCAGTACTTCAGTTCTAGATGTAAGACTAAGCCGAGTTTCACAAGCAACTGTAATTCAAGCATTTATTTTGCATGCCCAGTTTTACAGCCATGATTACCCTTTTTTGTCACAGATGTATCTGTGTCTTTTACACACCAATGCGATATCTAGGTAACACACAATGCTCTGTATATTCACAAGAATTTCTCAGGGAGGAAATCCTGACAGCTTGGCACTGCCTTTGTGAAACCTGCCCTTCCTTCCTCCTCTGTACAGTGCAGAAAGTACAGGGGATGTCCTCTGCCATCAGCTTTACATCAAACAGCACAGATCCCTTCTTACTCACTTCCCCAGATGGTTTGGACTAATTTACGCTGTTCACAAATAGACACACCCTGTTGTCAGACACAATTTAATGGCATAAAATAGAAGTTACCTTATCTCTCTCCTGGCCCCATGATTTCTCTTTGAGCTTAGTACACAAAGAGTAAATATATGAATTAAATGTGGTATTTTGTCTCTGGTTTTGAGAGTCTGTTTCCTCTAGATGAGTAGCTCTGAATGTTTGTGCTGGATCCCTTGAAATAATTAATCTTGCAGCAGGATCAGTAGATTCTCACTATTGACTTCAAAGGAGCTTAAATATAACCAGCAGAACCAATATTTTGAACCAAATACTTCCTATTTTTCCAACAGAAACAGTAACTCTTGATACTCTTGGTAGTGCTTTATCCACCCATCATGACTCTTGATACAGTCTTTGACTGGGTTAAAAAAGGCTTGGAAAATGCAGGGGAGGGAATGGAAAAACCCTAGAGCTGCTGGCTTAGTATCTATCTGAAATGCGTTGATGGATGCTGATAGCACATAGGAACAGAGTTGCAAAAAAACTGCCACCAAGATGTCTGTAAAAAAAAGAATATCGAAATTGACTCTTCCACATCCAGCTCATTTCAAAGGAGGCAAATCCTAATCTGATGTTGTACTAAGGCTTCTCCACTGAGTTCTCAAATAGTTTTTAAGAAGAAAAGACAGTATTTTCTGCAGACAGAAATGCCAGTAACTCCAAAAGCAGGTTTCATTTTCTACCTGTGTTCAGTTTTTCAAGTGTTACACATTTATCCTTTCAGTGTATGCCAGCACTGAACCATTTGTAACCAGTAAAGTCCAGCTCTGAGCTATAACCCATATGCCACTGAGCGTCTGCTCTCTGCTCGTTTCTTCCATGTTTTGAAAACCTTACTGGCCTTGCAGCTGCTCTGGGTAGCTGGAAGAGGACATCATCCACACAGATTCCATATAAATTTACACCTTCTCATGTCTCTGTTTTTCTGACCTGCATGCACATCTCAAGTACTGGTGCAAGATGCCTCTCACCAAATGCAAGCATCTCTGCCCAAGTAGAAAGTCTCTTCCTAACTCGAGGTCACATTGTTGCACAGCAGCGAGAGCCTCGCCAGGGCCAGGGCTGATTTAATACTGGCTGGCGATTCTGACCTGATAACATTATTTGTGTTGGTAGGTGCTCACGTGTCAGGATTAGGGCAAGACACCGAAGAAGGAACACAGTGTTCTGCTCCTATTTATGTTTCTCGCTGTAGTTCCCTCAGAGACTAACATTATTAACTTCCCCAAGGGAAGTCAGACAAGGGACAGACAATTTCAAGTAATTTATACCTGTCTCTTACACTTCAGGAGTTGTTATATGAACTTAAAGTCTGATGGAAAACTGAAGTATAAACGTAGCAATGTGTAATATACATATTTACATCCAAGCAGATGTTTGTGGGTGTGTCCTGTCAGAATTTAGGGCCTCAAGCCATCAGCAGAACATTAGGAAAAGCTATAGTGACTGAGTGGCATTACTGCGCTTTGCTAGACCTGAGTCCTTCCTTTCTGGAAGTTTTGAGTGACACAGAAGAGAAACCTGGTGCTCTGGCAAAGGGACGCTCACACTTCACAAGACAGGATGGCCTCTAGGTCTGTACTGCAGAGCCCCAGCTTTCCAAAAGTACCCCTAAAAGAAACTCTGCCAGGACCAGTGGCACTGCAGCCACCTGCAAGGGTGAAGCAGGAAAAGATCTACGGAGAGAAATCTGTAAAGCAAGACTTCCACTTATGGCCAGGCTGGGACAGCGTGTGCTGCATGTGCTGTTGGCTGCGAGGCACCAAGCAACCAAAGCCCCAACACCAATTTATCGACCGTGGTGCCCACACGACCTGCCTGCAGGACGAGAACCAGGCAACAGGCTCAGGCTGCTGCCACACGTAGAAAACAGACCCTCTCAGTCAGAGACTGACATTTTTACAGAGCTGCTATCCAGAGCCCAGGCGCGCTCCAAGCATGGAATAGTTTCCACTGTTTCCCTTTCCATACACACTCAGTTTTTCAAGCCATTCACCTTTGGCAAAAAGCTTCGTGCCTGGCCCCTGCTAGGAGGTCAGCTTGTTTTGCAACATCAACCAAACTCCTTTCATTTGTTAAAGGTCTAGGGCAGCAAATGAAGCTGCTTTTACATCCCAGGGTTTTTTACTTCATCACTGCCACTAAATTTGTACACACATTTCCTTTTAAATGTATAGTTCATTTTTTGAAAGAGACTTTGGCAGACTGATAAACGGAATTATCTTCTAGTAATTAAAATATGTAACACAGAAATTAGGTCTTTCATTGCTACATAGATTTTTTTTTTTTTTTTTTAAGCAAAACCTATTTTGGTCCTGTACTTTTTGTGCCGTTGTCAGATTTCTTATGTGTGCACAGTGACATTTGCATAATTTCCATGAGGGAGACTGAAACCTTTCAGGGAAACACAATGCAAAGTCCAGGAAGAGAAAACTTTTCATGCAGGGGGAAAGGAAACCACAGTGCCAAGGAAGCAGAAATGCCAAGGTTAACTGTGCAGGTACTTTCCACTGTGCCCCACGGGGTTTGCTCCTGGCTCTGGCTGATTCATCCTGACATGGGCCCCTGGAAGCCTACATTTCCACCAAACTGATGTGTTTTGGACAAGTTCCTGTTAAGGAAACTTCCCTGCATGACCATCCAGCAGCCACTGGGGCAGTCACACCTGCACCACCTGATCTGGGACAGAGGTCCCTTCCCAGCTACACCCCCCACACTCCCACAGCCACACCAGGTTTCCTCACTGGCTTGGCCCCAGGCTCCCCATAGCAGCATCTCAGGCATCCTGATCCTTAAAGTAGTTTAATTTTGGCACAATAATAAATGAGAAATCAACAGCTTAAGCTGATGTCTGTGAGAAGGGACCCCGAGCGAATGAGACCCTGGGCTTTTTTATCCTCACAGTCCACGTGAGGCTGTCTGGGGCCATTGGCTCCTTGTGTCTCCGAAGTGTCCCTCACCTGGCTGTGCCACAGGTCCCCAGGCCTTTGTTTATCCAAAGGGTCAGATATTCAAGGCCTCCTGGGCCTCCTGCCTCCCCGAACTGCCTGCACTGAACATATTGCTCAGCACAATAAATGCAAACAGCCATGATGCCAGGAGGACATGGCTCTCATGACAGAACTGATGAATCCCTCTGCACAGACCATCATTTTCCAGCCCTCCCCCTCCTCTCAGCCAGCTTGCCCAGATGGGCTCTAGCACTCATTAGGCCCTTCCGTTTTAACTCACTGAAAGGACAGAAAATGGTCCACAAAAATGATTTTACTATATTTTATATTTTGTTAGGAAGATAAATTAGCTCAGTTACAGCTCAGAACTCATTCAAGGATGGAGCAGGACTGCCCAGCCAAGAGCAAGAAGAGGAAAGGGCATAGGAAAAAAGAGGTAGGGCAGGGATGAAGAAAAGGCAGCAAAACAAGCTGCTGCAATGGCCAGACTGTAAACAATGCTGAACACCTCAAAAATTTCATCTTGGTCATCAAGATATACCCTGGCAGGAACATGAAGAATAACAAGGGACTATAAAAAATAGTCAGACTTAGCGGAATAACAACAGTAATCATAAAAACCTCATGTGTACAATGATATGATTCTGTATCATAAGCTAGCACATTAGCAAAGGGAATAATAATTTATAATTATTATATATAGAGTTAATTTATTACATGGTCTCTACAAACATTGTGCATGTTTGATCATTTTGTCGTTCGGTTTCCATTTCTCACAGAGACTCCATTTGCTGTTCTTACCAAACCTCCTTCTCTTGAAGTCATTATTTTTAAACAATGACTGCAATGGCAATGATGTTTCAGTGAGAGGCACCACCACTGTTCAGTATTTCCAGCTGTCCCAGTTACACACTAATGCAAAGCCAGGAGCAATAAAAATAAAGTGGTTGGACATTATAAAAACAGTACCTTCATACATGCAACCTGTACCTTAGTGTCCACTCATCTAAAGTCAAACTCCTACATGACCAAGTTACCCAACATGTGCAATAGCTCAGAAATCTAGAGCTGGAGAAAGATCAGGAACCAGAAAGATGCCAGGAGAGAAGTTTAGGACAATATTTCTCTAAAATTACTGGCAAAGTTGGTGAACCATTGTTTTACAGTTAAAAGTCACATGGAAATGTAGAACACAACAAGAAACTTTCATCTTGGGACTGAGAAAAGTATTCATGGAAATAAATAAAATAATTCTGTCAATATAGATGAGAAAATGATCTTCATTACACACTGAGGAAAAAGACCGAAGAAATTTACACTGATGACACAAAAAGGCAAGCTTGGAGTTTAGAGCTGAATCTTTAATCTCTAGCGCTCACCTGGCTATTGCCTCCTGTGCTTCCTCCACATTTCTCAGAACACCAGAATTATTCAATGTTACTATTTTTACCACTCGTTCCTTACGCTCTTCGCCGCAACATAGGTGAGAAATGTGACCAAAGACTAAAATACTTCAATCCCAAAATAAACCTCAAGATTTTAGTCTCAAATTGTATATCTTTTTGTTTCCTCATCAGTGAAACTTTTTTTCTTTTTCTTTTTTATTTTTTTTCTCTTTTAGCCTCAGATGAATTTCAAATGCAGCAAAGCACTATGTTAGTGTAGGAAAATGCCCTTATGACCTTCATAGGGACAGTCACTTCACATTTCTTACACCACTGTACAGTCTTCTTTTACTTTTCATAGTTACTGGAGCTATGTTGCACAGCTGCAGAGTAAACCTCATTTATTTTGTGTTTTAAAAGGAATGATACTTTTTCCACTATCATGTTTCAGATTAGTTCCCCATATGTACCTCCATCTATTCATCATTTGGTACAGGCCAAAGTCTTCAATCTTCTCAGTAATCTAGATATATTAAAAATAAAGAACAATAGTGAAAGAAGTGACAGAGAACAAGAGAAAAATCACAAACCCACTGCTGGGCTAACTCTTTGACAGTCACAGGAGAATGGCACCACCAAATAAAATGAAAGGGTACTGCACATTTCAGCCACCCAGCCCTGACAGCTGTAAAGACTTTGGAAGAAAAGTTTTTCTTCTCCAGAAAATCCATGCCTAGGCAAAATGCTAAAATGTTTGTCTTCTTGTTTATAACATTATGTCTTTTAGAAGAACACTCCTTGCCCTACGAACAAGGAACTCAAGCATTTATAATAATAGTACGCATATAGAACATGAATAGTTTAAAATTGGGTTAAAAAAGTCTGGCTTGCAGCGCTTAATGGATGATGGAAAATAATGCAGTCAACAGAGAAACATTATACTGCACTAGAGAAATGTTCTAATCTATTCTTAACTCACTTTTATCAATAATCCCCATAGCTGGCTTCTGGCCATCCCAGATGAATAATTTAGAGCCAGGAAAAAACAGAGATCTGGACAGACATTGTCCACATCTGTAATTCATCTGCCTTGCTATATTAAGTTATTCACCTGTTAACGTCCAATTTCCTACTATATAGTTAAACATGCTTAAAGGTTATGCAGCTAAAAATAGCACTGCCTGCAGTATTTTCTATACTGTAGAATACATAAATTATCCTCGTCAGTATGTTACTATAAAAAGGCATTGGCTTGTATTTCTAGAAGAAGTAATTTCAAAGAAGTCAGGGGCTGCATTTTGGCCAAATAACTTTGCAGCATATATAAAAGTGTGCAGATAAAGTCTCTAAAGATACTTTACTTCTGCCATTAAATTGGCAAAAAAATCTACCAGGGTTCTCATAGGGAATAGTAGCACATGCATAAAACTAGCAAAATTATGACATTTTGATTTTGGAGGCTTTTTCCCCTAAAGAATTTTTTTTTTTTTTTTTAAGTGCTCTATGGCTGAACCAACTTCAACCTGCAAGTTTTCTTTCTGCAAAGTCACTGCCCAAACCTGCTCCTTTTTGGAGGAATCTCCACTACAAGCCCCCTTGAGCAAGAGGCAATGTGGCTTTATTCCACCTTGGGCCCATTAATAAAACCATTTGCAAAGCTCTACATGTGCATCACAGCCTCTGCGTTGCTACAGCCCTCAGAGGGCTTTTTGGAATATTTATTGTTTGGCATTATACACAAGGTGGAAAAAAACATTGACTCTTGTGACTCTTGGGATCCTGAGATGACCTTCATGGCCTAAAAATGACAAAGGTTTCCACCTGAATTATGGATCTGGAAACCACTGATATGAAGACAGAATTCTACAGCCTCCATCTCCAGAGGCCAGGACATCAGCCTTCGGTGACACTCAGCAAGGCTTCACCAGAAATGAACGAAGCTGTCTACATACAGCCATTGTCTTGCAGCTTCCTCCTCCTAAAGAAAATGCAGCAGAAAAGCCAGTTTGTGGCAGAATGCCAGTTCCATTAAATACAAAGCATGCAGGTAATAAATTTTTGCCCATAAACCAAGCTATCTGAGGGTCAAAAAAAACAATGGAAAATTGTAGTTTTAGTGTCAACACTATGCCAAGTATTGTCAGAAAGAGAGACTGTTTCTGCTCCAACCAAGTAGATGGAAATTATTCTATTGTTTGGAGATAAAGCAGAACTCCCACCCAGCCCCTGACCACACAATTACATCTCTCTGTCTGAGCCCAGACTTTCAACCACCTCTCATGCAAAGCAGTTTTCAGGAAGAAAGTCAGATACTGCAGCTATTTTTACTTTTGCACCATATTTCTCTTGTCCAAAGATGCAAATGCAAGGATGACCGGTTCCATGAAAAACCAAGAGACTTCCTTTGAATAACAGGATGTTGGATTTTCTATGGAGTCACACACACACACACACACACACACACACACACACACACACACACACACACACACGTTCTCTTTGTGGCTGGATAAACATCCTCAGCTCCCCGCAGATCCTTTCACACACTGTGCACATCAAGCATCTTGCTCTGGCCCTGTTCCCGGCTGGGCTGCAGTGGGAGCAGCCGGGGTGTCGCTCGGCGTGTCCACATGGTCAGCAGGGTGTGGTAATCAGTCCTTATCTTGTTTACAGAGCTGAGACAGGCAAGCGTAGAGACGAACACACCAATCCATTCACAAACATTGCAAAGAAATACTCAAGTTTTCCTTTCAGCAGAGCAAATATTGGGAAGTGAGCTGACAAAACATGAGGTCAGCTGGCATCCTGGTCTATAGAATGACTAATATTTACTTTCTCTTGCCATATCTCCCTTGAATAACTTGCGTTCGGGATGTAAGCATACATTCATGTTTATCTTTCCGAATATAGGATCATGACTGGAGTAAGCACCTGCTGGAGTGAAATTCCACTCAAGTCAATGGTATCCAGCCATGCTCCAACATGTGGGCTGGGTTACCTTTTGTTTTGACTCTTTAGATGTCATCCTAAAGCAGGGCTTTAGCTGCACTAAAGTTCAGCACTGCTCACACTGCCCTTCAGACACAGGGTGTAGGCACACCAGCCTCAGCCTCCAGCAGGAGACTTTGGGATGCCAAGCTCAGAGGGAGCAGTGTCCACCTGTCCTCACGCTTGTGGCCCATGCCCTTCAGCAGTTTTCTTTTCCATAGCTCCATTTCTCTCCACATCCCCAGATTCATGCAGGCCTTCCGTCGCTCACGTGCCCCTTTCCCCTCCAATCTCCCCAAGGACCAGACAATTCCGCAGGCCCAAGCCTTGGCTGCGTTTCTCCAGGGGAGTTTAACTGCAGCACATCAGCAGAATCAGAGAAACATGAGATACTCATGGAGTCAAAGACAAGGTTTACACATTGCAGTGAGGGCATTGCCCTTTGGGCAGGAGGCTCCCCCAGCAGCAGAGGCGTGTGAGCTCTCACCAACTCAAAGTTAGCTCTAAGCAAGCAAAAGTGAAAACTATTCCCTTTTAAATCAAAGCATGTGGCAGTTTACCAGCTTGAAGAAACCTAGGCTGGCTTAGGGTTCTGTGTAGGAAAACAACACTTTCATAAGCTTAAAGACTTTAAACCTCATGAACTCATGAGCTGCAGTCGACTTTTGACTTTGAATCATTTGACTTCAAAGCTTGAATGGTAAAAAAGTAGCACAGTTATGGACCTGAAACTTTCAGGCTTTGCACATATCTGATTTATGAGCTAAAGCAAATTAAATAAGATGGATATTTTTGTTACAGCAGCTTCTTTTTAGGAGTTGTTTCTCTGACAGACACTGAGTGGATGTTGGTTTCAGAGAGGTAAATACAAACCATCATCTCAAAAACAAATTGTTCTTTGTTACCCACACCTTGGAAATGAAGTAATAAAATAAAGAGCACAAGGGTGTTGTATGGCTGTTCTGGAGTTATTAGGCTTGTGATTCAGCTCTTAAATTCAGGGTAGCAATTGTCTTGTAAGAGAGACACAATATAGCTAATAAATGACAGATGATCTTAAAACATTTATCATCTTAATAATCAAAACACAGGGAGAGGGACAGGAAATCAATACATTACTTTTAGAAATAGCATCAAGAACAATGATCTGAGGGAGAATAATAAGAGGAAACTGAAAAGATAAAGCACACTAGGGTAATTTTAGACAGAGAGACAACAATAACATTCTTCTGATGTAGCAAGGGAGCTACAATGAGATGATCTGGGTAGCTACAGGTTATAAATAGTATGGATCAACAGAGACCAAAAAAAATATCAGAACTTTTCAAGCTCAGGGACAGAAAATAAAACTGAGTAGTCCCATAAGGTATTTTGTGCAGCTACTAATACTCATGCAAGTGGGACGCTACTCTTTTTCTCATCCATGTTTACAAGTGTCCCTCTCACTGCATGTCAGAGTTAGAAAGACCAGAGCTGAAGCAAAACCTCACCTAATAGCAGGATTACTGGCACAAAGCCACAGGGCAAGATCAGAAAACTTGTAATGGAGCATTTTTTTCCACAATTCCTGTTGCCATGATGTTGATGGAAATGATGGATGAGCTCCATGACTGGCTCATCTTGGAGAAGAACCATTCTAAGCCTCGTTAGTTGTTCCTTATTTTAGAACCAGAATCGTTTCACAGGGATTACTTTTTCTCCTCTTGAGAATATTTTACCAGATTATGAAAACATTCTTCTGACTGCCCCTCTGGTATCATTTTCTTTAATCAAGCATAGAGGTACAATAGGTGCAGACATTTCTACTACTCTGCAATGCACAAGGAGAAGATACAAACTAGAGGACATGGGAAAGAAGAGACGCAGGAGGGGCAGTGGTAGCCAAAATAAGGACCACACTGTAATCCTTGTTGTGACTTAAGAATTCTTAAGTGTTCCAGTAGCTCAAACTCAGGCAAATCCCATCTCCCAACACATTTAATGACTTGCCCAAATCAGCACCTGGACATTTCACTGGAATCCCTTACTGAGCTTATGGAAACCTATTTATAGCAGTCGCTGCAACCATCCAGTTTGCAGAACTTCCATGGATATTTAATTACATTCTCTGTTTCCAAAATGACTCATTCTTCCTTCAGAGTAATTTTTGAAGATGACAATACAATATGCAGAGATAATGCAATATTTTCTTCCCTCCAGTCATTTTCTCATTTAATTTCTTATTCCATTTCAAAGGACATTATAAACATGTATAATGGCATCTCTATTGTTCGTGGGTCATCAGCTGCTTTTAATTAGCAGAGTTTCAGTTCTGTTACAAGTCCTAATGAGTTTTTTTTCACAAAACTGTTGCCTTGAGAGGCTACCTAGAACAGAGGCCAGACAGTATTAAAGGAATAAAGTAGGTATTTATTAAAAGGCCTTCAAAGGATACGCCTTGGGCAGTACAAGAGCCTGGCCATGGCTCCACCCAAGATGAACACCTGGTCATGAGTTTTCACACTTTTTAAAGTTTTGATCCATTTACATATTGGGATTAATTGTCCACTTACAACTTCAGGTTATGAAATCCCATCCTCCCAGATTGCTCCCCTAAATTTGCTGTTGTTTATACTTTTTGGGCCTGAAGCTGCAATGGTGTTCTTCGTTCTCTGGCTGGAAAAGGATTGTTTTGTCTGACTGAACTGCGAGGAGAACTTGCTAACACTTCATATGAAGTTCAGAGTTATGTACCAATGCAGTGCAGAATCTGGAAAATATGAGAGCAAAAACAAGGCATCAAAATTAGTAGAATGGTAGACATTTGATTAAGTTTGGCCCAATTACACTAATGCCTATAAGCACAAAATTATTTCTTTATTTTTAAACACCTAGAGAAACAATAATTCATTTAATTACATAAAAAAGATTAAAGGGAGTATAAATGTGAGGAGCACTGAAACATTATCACATTATCACATTATGTGAATACAGTAATCTAAATGGGTAGGCAGAATTCTTTTGGACCAGCTAGCAACTCTTAAAAATACATTGTGAATCACTGGACATTTTTCCCCCCAAAAGCAGTGGAGGTCTAAATCTAAATCCAGCATGGTCTAAATCTCAGAGTTTGGTAAACATCAATTTGAAATAATTTAATCAAACAAGGTCACTATATTGTGGTTCCCTGTATTTTAGACATGAGGAGAGAGAGGATGTAAAGGGCACAATCCAAGTTTCAGTTTTGTCACTACCACAACTGGCATTTATTTATGTGCCTAAAAGAACAGTGGCCTTCCTCCCAGCTGTCCAGAAGGCATTCAGGAAAACTCATAAATCTGTGACCACCCAAACAGCACAAATATGTAGGATGCTCAGCATGGGTCACTGCCAGATCATAATTTGCAAGTGTTGATTAAAGAGTAATCTTGGCTATTTTTACATCTAGAAAACAGGCCTAACAAGGATCGACAATTAAACTATTCTGTATTTGGAAACATAGTTGCTGACAATGGGTTTGGCTTCCCTTGCCCTTGCTCTGTTCTGACCCCAGTAATTCCATATTTTATCCTCATCTTCAAACTGAAAGACCAGGACAAGATGCACTTGATTTCTATGACTGAGCTCTTTAAATATACTGACAAATTCTTGCCTTAATTCTCTCTTGCATCTCCTCCTCCCTCTGCTCTCCTCCAGGCAAGAAACAAAAATACCTCAACCAACTGAAAGCTCTATTCAACCTCATCATACAAATTTCAGTCAGAAATGTTCTGAGAAAAGATTTTGTAATACAATCCCTTCTGCTCTGCGACAGGAATAACTTCCATACCGGTTTTCATGTAAATAATCTGAAATCTGAAAACTAGAGAGGTGTTTTTTTTCTTGACTCTTTATCATCAGCTGGTACATTTTGTGACCAAGAAAAATAAAAACCTGCATTTTATACAAACCCATGATATTTATGTTTGTTTCAGTGAAAAGCAAAACGTCCCTGTTTTGTCCCCCAGAAATATATACAGGTTTTAGTTATTACTCTTTAGGAGAACCTACAGCATTCACTTCCAGTCATAACTTTCAAAGTGCTAAAGCTCTTCTAAGTCAGCACACCAGATGGTCTCAGCAGCTCTTAAAACAACCACTGACCAATAACCTCTAGTAAATTAGTTAATTGATCAATGTTCTACAACGTAAAACACAACTTTAGCAAAGAGATCATCACTAATCCTTCACACTTATTTAGGAGATTATATTGACAAATTGTTGATCATTTAACATTTACTAGATTTAATTTGACAATTTAAGATTACAACATGTCCCGCTGTTTGGATTTTATATTTGAATAACATTCACAAGAATGTAATAGGTAATTTTTTTTAAAAAAATCCTTATTTTCATTTTATGGATCACAGGTTTGGTTACTCAAGGCTTGTTAATATGTGTATTTGTCTTCTACTGAGCTTTATCTGAATTTTTACAAAGACGACTGTGTCTCTTGGAGAAGGACAGATACAGAAAAGTGACTTACTCATCACTTCATCTTGTCCTTAAGTAACATCTGTGTGTCTGCATTCAGCTACTCCAACCAGCCTGAACCTGAAATGGTTTTGTTTGGATGAATGCCTGTGAAAAATGGACAAAGTCAACCTTTGTTTACTGTTCTAGCACTGGTTTTAGTTGCTGCCAGTATGTCCTACCCCACAACAATAAAAAGCTTTTGATTTCTTGGTGGTAGAAAATCCTGATCCCTTGCAAGAAAATGCTTGTAGTCCATGAGAGACTGAGCCCCCACTATAAATATGGACAGCTGTGTGTTAGATGAGATCCCACGGAAGCAGCCACTTACTATTTGTAAACAAGCTATACATTAAAGAGGTTTATGCTTGAGTATCTTGCTCTTTCATGGACCTAACAGTGCAATTAAACAAAAAACCACCAGCCCTAAGAGCAGATTTCCCAGGTAATCAAATATTTCCCTACAGTTCATTTGACATTTGGCAAGTATGTAGAGTAAGATCATACTTTGAGACAGTAAAAAGAATGCAGCAGAAGTCTTCATGAAGTCCTACAAAAACTATTGCAAATTCTGCAAAAGCAGGGAGGGAAAAGGGTGCAAGAGCTGCTCCCCTTGTAGGCATGGAGTTTCTGAAATACTGCAGTTCCTTTGCAGCAATCAATTTTCAGTGTTTATCGTGTTTAAATAGTTCCTGCAACGCTGGTAGCACAACCCCTCATCCCAGTGCTCTCACCTAGAAATCTTAAATCCTGCGTTTCCTTCCTGAGTGTATCATATAGGACCAATTACTAGTTTTATAGTACTTTCATCTGTAAAAGTCTAATGAAAGACAAATTCAAAATATATTCTTCAGTAATATAGCATCATTCTCTCTAATCTCCAAATTGAAAGGAATGAGACTGTTACATTTTAGCAAAGCAGAAATCGGAAGCATTGTGGGGACAAGAAACTTCTGCTCCAAAGCTGGGGATGAATCAACAAACCAAGGCTTTTCAAGATAGCCTAATTTTCAAAATGGTGGAAAAAAGTTAAACTTCAGAGTTGCATTTCATCTTCTAAGTTTGGACATAGCTTTTGAGGCAATCTGAATGCAATCTCTGCAGATGCAAAGTTCACAGACGTGACTGTCTGCAGAAGTGTATTAAAAGGTCAGTTACATTTGCTTTTGCACACAAATGGAAATGATTCCCATGTGTACTTACTGGGCTCTTTGACGGTGTTATGGAATAGATCTGGTCTGTCAGAAGATTATCCAGTGTCTTTCAGTGTATCATAGGCTTCTCTCAAAGCCATTGCAAAATGGAGAGAGATTTCTGGATGAAGTATCTGAAGACTCAGGAAGTTTCTTCAAAGAACCTCATTCAATCCCTTCCTGGTGATCCCACCCTTACTGTGGCTCTTCTCTCTCCTGTCAGATGGGTACTGAAGACAAAGCTGCGCTCAGTCACAGCTGGCTTATTATTTTAGCTGTTGTTCAGACAAAACGAACAATGCTGCCACAAACCTTCCAGCTCAGCCAGGCCTGGTAAAACACCCAGAGATGTATCCACTGAAATTCACATCTCTTGACGTTTACACACGACAGCAAAAAACTGCAGCTCTGCTGCCTCAGGTCACTCAAAGCTACTTATTTGCAGAAGATAATTCTGTAGGCAAGGAACTGCACACCTCAAAATCACTGCCTTTTCAGATTTGGGGTTTGTCATTTTACAAAAGATACACTCCCATTGGAAATTTCCACATAGAGCAATTCTCATACATGAGAAATATCAAAATGATCAAAATGGTATTGAGGCAGCTTATCTGGCAATTTGGCTCAAAGTTGTAAATTATAACAAGGAGGGTCAATTTTTTCTCTCTGTTACCATGGACTTAAATAGGACTAGAGTTGTAACAGAGCAGGATTTGTGTCACTTGCAATAAATGACGGCCAGGAGTCACTTCTCTTAAGTAGGTTTAATCGCAAGTAAGTAATTAAAAACTCCCAAACCATTCTTGGCAGTTATGCATTTCAGCATTCAGCGAACACATTACCTCCACCTTATTGAATAATAACACCAATCAAACCCAAGGAATTTCTGAACAAATGTTGTCCTTCGTCTTACTCATAAGGAGGAGGTTTTTGCTTTCCTCCATTTGAATCTGAGAGCAACTTAGTACCAAGGCGCTTCTTAAAGCAAATTCAGCTACTCATGTCAAATTATTTTAAGAATCTGCCTTTAATTTATTGCTGGAAGAAGCAAGACTGTTGAACCTTAAGGTCTTTGCACATTGTGGAAGCTCATAAAGCCTTGAGAGCTTTGTCCACAGACCCCACAATAAGTATGACTCATGGAATGCTGTTCTTTTTTCAGTACGCAATAAAGAGAGATATTATTTATAGCAGCATACAAACAATTAAGAAACTGTTTTTCTTTGAAGTTAATACATAGCAAGGGAACAATAATTTGGATAAACAGCAGTATTTACTATTTCTTTGAATTGGGGCCACACATCCTATCATGGCCAAATATGTGGTTACGATGAAGTATTCCAATTTCTCAAAATAGTACTGACATCCACAAGTTCACTGAGGTCTAATATCTGATTGTTTTCAGCACAGAAGTGGCTTGAGCCCTAAAGTAATTTTAAGAGCAGAAACAATGGTGCAGTTTCCTTGCCTTAGGACTCCCACTTCCTTGCTTCACATTTGATCTTTACATACATCCTCAAAAAGGTCCTACAGTTCTCCAAAAATGGTCCTGGTTGGATTTGTCAGAAGCCTTCAACACAGGCTCATCTGTCCCCACTAAAATCTCTGGCAAGAGCTTGGTAAAACCCACTAGAGCAGAGAGTTGTAACAAATTGTACATTACATAACTGCTGCTGCTCTTATCAGTTGTCCTTTGAGAACTTAAATCACACAAGAAATCACTCAGCAGTGTTCATTCTGGCCCAGATTAAAGAGAGAAAAAAAATCTTCCCAAAGATGACATTTGAGGCACAATCAGCTGTAACAAAATGTTCTAGAATGGCACCAGATTTGTGGCAGATATTTCATACAGAGAAAAACTGCTCTTTTTCTGAAGCTACAAGGAAGACCAGAAAGTACCATCCTACCAAAAATAAGAGGAAATTGGTTCTTCTACATGTAACAGTCAGAGGAGAAATGTACAGTTCCAAATAATGCAGCACCTTTTAACTTGAGCTATGTTATGCAGCGCAAAATGTGAGCGTTTAAAGCCGGGCCCAAGAACATCAGTTTCAGGCCTGCTGTATTTAGGTTAAAGCCTGTTTCTCATGCCTGCAGCTAAGTGAGATTTTCAAGTCTATTAATAGTTATGTAAGACGCAAAAAAGACAAAATGCCCAGTGCAAAAACACCCCACCCTCTGTGAAAAGGAACACGGTAAAGGTCTATTGAGGAGCAGACACCAGAAAATTAATGAGACTCCCTCTCTTTAGGAACTTTCTTCATACCTCAGGCTCCTATAGTCAGCAAGGAAGAGAAGAGCCTTCATCAGTAGTCCTGCTAGGAAAATAATGAAAATAGCACTAGTTCTTCTGGAGTAAAAATGTTTTCTCAGGCAGCTGTTCACTGAAAAAAAATTCAGTTTGTGCTGGAGTTTAGATGAAAGATTTAAACATGTGCATACTTTCGAATTTGTCTTCCCTACACTCCTGGCACGGTGTGAATCTGTACAACACCCACAGACCCTGACAACAAGTGACCTTTCCCCTTATAAACAGAATATTGCCACAAGGTTTTGTGCTTCCTGTGTTTCCATTCATTACTACGATATAGGAAACAAACGCAATAAAAAGCAGCTGCTGAAGCGTATTCTGAAACACGACGTCGGTTGAAGGAACAACTGTCGCACTTTGCACACAATTCAGAAGGGCATCTGGGTTCCTGCTGTCACCAGAAGTTGTATTTTAATCACTGCAGAATATGATATGCCTGAAACAACCGTACAAGAGCCACACAACAGCCAGTAATTTTCCTCAGGTTGTGTTAGGCAAAAAGTACCACAGTTTCTTTTCTACCCATCTGATTTCATGCCATGTACTCAGAAAGCTGTCGTCTGGCCTTTCTGTCCCCATGATATATTGAAGCAGTCTGCTGGTTCCCACAAGTTCATATTTAAAGAGCTTCTGTTCACTTATGTCTGCCTCGTCAAAGATCTCATGTGTTGTTTTTCTCCCCACCCCCTTCAAGAGCAATAAACATTCTGCTAAGGAAAGGCCTTAGCATCAATCAGATTTCGGTGCTGATTAGAGGGGAGGTACTCTGGCTGCATTTGAAATGGGTCTCTTTTGACTGTTTTTGCTTCTAAAATTAGTTGGGCCATTTCCCGAGAGACGCCTGGGGACAGATGCGGACACCTCCGGCCAGCACGCTGGAGCTGTGTCGGAAAGCACAGGCAGAGAGCGGCAGAGCTGCTCAGAGTGGCCAAGAAAGCTGGGAAGCTGCTCTCCTCCTGGCTGGCAGTGGGGCCATGGAAACCCCTGGCAGCCAAACCCAACCTGCAGGTCACTGTTTCAAACACTGAGTGTCTGAGGCACCAAGGGAAAGTCTGAAACTGCAGCCAGGGACAAAACCCCGCCCAGCTCCAGCCCCTGCAGAGCCAAAGCTAGTTATTATTTATGCCAGGACACGTTCTCCCCTTGGTTTGCTGATGAGCAGTCACAAACAGCAAGGTCTGCATTTCCCAGAGATGCCCTGGGTACAATACTGCAGAAAGGCAAAGGCAGCAATCCAATGTTTCCTGCCCTCATGAAGAAAAAGATGCTCCACCTGATTTTTCAGGAGGTGTTGAATTTAGCCCATTTACTCCGTTCTGTGAAATTCACTACAGTAAGTTTTGGACCAGGGAACCAATGTTCCAATACCCACATTGTAAGTAGTGAATGTATCTACGTCAGAATCTGGGCAGGCCCTATTTAGATAGGTTTACATCCTGACAGTATGACAAAGATGAAAATATGCTACTTTTGCAAGACACACAGGTCTCTCTTTTCTGAGGTTTGCTTTCTCACACAAGCCAGCCCTTCTTATGAAACAGGAGACAAACCTTTGCTTCAGGTCATAGTGCTGTGTGTCGGTGCAGAAGATTTTACAGAAAACATTCCCTTTTAAAATAGAGAACTGGAAAAACATGTCCTGTTATGGACAGCTCTGGAATGGTGGGCTGAGCATGGATATTTAGACTAAATGCAGTTTCTGAGAACAACTCAGAAGAGGAATAGTAAGACACTGACTGCTTTTGAGGTTCTGCTCTAGCAGTACTTATCAAAAGTAATCAAGCTGTGTCAGAATGAGAGGTATATCTAAAATAGGCACATAGATTCTTTATCTAACATGTACTGTATAAACAGAGAAGATCTTCAGTAACCAAATGAAGGCAGCATTAAAAAAAAGAGACTCAACCTGGGTTTCTAGGAAAACAATACTATAAATCCTGGGCATCTCTTTGAAGTAGGGCAACTTGGCAATACTGTGAGAAGCACCTTCAGGTTTTTAAAAAAAACTTGTGATGAAAGGAAAAGTCTGGAGATCATTCACTCTTCTGTTTCTTTCTTCTTCCTGACACAATAACTAAAAGATTTGAATTTTAACATTCAGGATTTTTTTTCTAATTAGAAAAATCAAGATTAGAAAGAGAGGAGGGTGCATCTCTTTGCAGCTTTGTTACTGTCTTTATGCACCTGAGTTTTGGTTTATATTAACTAATGTTTACATGCAAACACATGTAACAGTCAAAACCGGTTTAAAAAAAAAAAAAAAAATTTACTCACACCTACATATACAATAGAAACGTTTCCACTCCTATATTTCACATATTCACTAGTCACGTGCAATGCTAATATTCATACTAGAACTGCTTCCGCTCTTGTTCTGTCTGGATTTACCAAAAATGGCGATAGGAGGAAAAAAAGTGAGTAACAAAAGGTAAAATTTTGCTTTCAGGAGCTTCATTAGATTTTATTCCCACAATTACATAAACACATGGGAACCAGTGCTGCTGCAGACTGATTTCACATCACTGAGTACAGAGGGTATAAACTCATTGGTGCCATTGCTCTCTGTTGTTAACTTCTTTGGCTAAATTTATACCACATCTTTTGTGCCATGTCTATTAAGCCTTAACTGGAGCCTTTCAGAGGCTCCACTGCAATATCAGCTAGAATGGACTCCTTCTGAATATATCTATTCAAATTAAACTTTATAAAATAGAATTTTCCAGTCTTTTCAGAAAGTGGCTAACTGATATTACCAAATTAAAATGTATCTTAGGTTCCTAACTCAGATAATTTTTTCCTGCTGAAATGAAATAAAATTTGGAAGTTGTCACAACAGTTTTTGGCAGATGAACTAAGGACTGAGTGAGCTAAATCCTCCACTTCCAACAACAACCATAACTCAAGCACTCACAGCTAAGCTCCAATTCCTCAAGAGCTCTTGGGGAGATCTTAAGGGGAGATCTTAATTTGAAGTCCGTGAATAGCATTTGAAACCCTTGTATTTCTCCACATCCAAAGCTAAACTTTGCAAAAGGAATGTTCTTTTGAACAGAAAACAAGTGAAACACCAAGTGAGGTATGCATATCAATGCAAATAGGATTATTGCACTTGAAATGTCACTAAAGGATATTTTTCTGTTCAAAACAGCTGTGGAATAATGAAAGTTCTTGGTGTTTGTTGTATATAAAGGTCTTCAAACTCAGAAGAGATGTTGAGAAACAATGCAGTGACTGACAAGCAATAATGCTTTTTTTTGTGACAGTGGATATTTTATATCTTGCCACAAGACCCCTTTTTTTTTTTTTTTTTTTTTTTTTTTTGTTTTTTTTTTTTTTCCCCTTTTTTTTTTATGGGGGGGAAGAATCTTTTGTAAGTGATAATATATCAAAATCATATCAATGTTTATATAGTATCTTAAATGCAAATTAAAGGTTGATGAGGAAAAACATTATTTCAACAAACTGCTCACCAAGATAGGGATATTGACAATTATAGGCCAGATTTTTTTATCCATGTAAATACACAAACGTAACTACTTAAGGGTATAAAATGCAATGTCTGCTCATGATGGTCATAAATAATCAACAAAATAAAGATTCAAAGAGAGAAAATTGCATTAAAAACCCCAAAGAAAACCAGAAAGCGATTAATTTCAGGTCTTGAGGCAAAAACGGGATGCTGCTACCAGAGTGATTTTTTTCAGTCCTATTAAGGATTTAGACAGTGTTTTAATTATAGGCATGACTGCTCTCTTTAATAATTTGTACGTGTCAAGGACTTGTAGAAAGAAAAAGATGCAAGAAAATGGATCATAAGTCAATTGATGCAGCTGAATATGAGCCCAAACATCCTTATTTAATGAATTTCCAAAAATAAAATATAAGGGTGATTTCAGTCTAATTGAGTCAATATTAACTTCTAGGAGCTTGTGATTAATTTAATGTACTCTCTGAATCTCTGAGGTCAGGGTGTTCTGAAGGCACTTAGAAACCAGATTCGGCTCCACGGCAGGAGAATACGCAGTCCTGGTGCTCCACCCCCTGGCTGAAGGGAAAGGAAAAGTCCTCTCTCTGCAGCAAGCTCATCCTCCCAGGCTCTTAACATTCCCAGTTCTACGTGGCATCCAAGAAATCGGCTTCTCGAGTTCAAAAATCTGCTACTGTATGTTTTACCCTCAAAGAACTAAAAATACAAAAGCATACATTATGGATTAATTAAGTAGCCCTTCGTGCAAAGCAGATTAGTCTAACATTTTATCATTTTGAAGTAGTCTTTGCACCTATAAATATTACTCAACTGTTTTTCTTCAACCTTTTTCCACTGGGAACTCATAAACTCATAAATAACTTCTTTACATACAAATATATATTTTGCTTGGCCATACTTCAAAAGGGAAAAGGCCAGGAAAGAAATGACAAGAGAAACAAAGAATAAAGATAAGTTTAGATAAATATGAGGAATGGGAACAGTACATAGAAGTTTTTTTATTAGTTCAACAGATGTTTAGCAGAAAAATTGTGACCTTAAACACTGAGCACTTACAGTAAAATATAAAACCCCTTATAAGTAATGGATTAAGAACAACATGAACTGAAGCCCAGACTAAATTAAACATCTCACTTTTAATTCATCACTCTCTCAGAGCTGTTCTGAACTTAGTTTTGCTTACACTGTGAAAGAAAATGTTGAAGGTATTTCTCACCCTCTGCAGTTAAGACACCAGGCTCTCACGTCAGAAAACGATCTAGAAATACAGCGAGCAGTTCCTCAGAGACAGGATCTAATCAAAAACATAAACTATACACGCAGGCATGAACCTATCTACGTCTCCATGAGCTGTTTATGTTAGTAGGACTGCTCATATGCACAGACTTTCAGAACTAAGAATGAGTCAAACCCTAGGAAATAAGCATTTTTCATATGCTAAAGTTTCAAATGCCTCATGACAAGCCTTGTTGTGCCTGCTTTGTAAGGGTTTGAATTGAGGTAAAAATCCCCCTTTCTCCATGATTTGAGAGATTTAATTTGAGGAAAACCCCTCCTTTTCTGCTCTTGTCAGGGAATAAATTGAAGGGAAGAACACATTTATTTGCCATTGTACTGGTTTAAGGTGAGGTGAACTGTCTTCATGGGTGGAAGAATTATAAAGGAAAGGCCTCATAAAATCAGGCCTGCTCTGCTAAATTGTGAAAGTTACCTTGTCACTTCTTCTAAGTAATTTGCAAGTTCCCATGTGAGAACAATCTTGGTATGAAAACTTGTTAGCATAAAAACCTATTCCTGGGTTGAAAAACAAATGCCCCTGTAATAACAAGGGATTTGTCCCATGAGACTTGGTAAAGTAAATACATAAACCATCCAAGAATAGATAGATTTAATGGACAAGTAGAATGCCTTTTCCTAACCAACAGAGTAACTGGCAAGAAAGCTATTAACCAATTGAAGTTGCACACGAGGTCTGTAACTTGGTACGGGGAGCGCGGGGCCGCCTTCAGTCTCCCGTGGCTGGCGTGGTCTCCCCAGTCTCCCCACACCGTGGAATGGTGCCAGCCCAGAAGCTGGCAAGGGGTGCTGGGGGACGCTTGTGGCTTTCCAGTTCCAAACTCTGCTTGCAAAAGTCACTGAAAGGAAGAGAGGGGAAAAAACCCATGCCTGTCCCCCAGGCTTTTTGTCCGTGGGCGTTGTTGGTATTGCTCTCTGACCGAGCCACGCCTTTAAATAGTGATGTGGGCGCTTTCTAGAAAAAATGTTCAATTCATTTTGGACTCTCTCATGAGACCTTTGGGCTCATATCTTTCCATTGCTGCATCAATAGAGTGGCAGAGGTAGAGTTAATTGTAGGTCCAAGCTGACAGTGTCACCAGCTGACAGCTGGCCCCATGCTGGAATCCCCAAATTCAGGGTCAGGGAACCCCAAAATCTGATGGGAACCCCAAAATCTTATCTGCAACACCCTAAACCCCCAGAGGACCCCCAGAGGACCCCCACATGACCCCAAAAAACCCCAAAACATCCCAAACCTGCATGGGAAGGCTGTGGTTGATAGTACCATGCTGAAATCCCCAAATTCAGGGTCTGGAGAGCGCCCAAATTCCACAGGAACCCCAAAATCTGATTTGTGACACTCCAAAACCCCCCAGGAGAGATTGGATCTAAAAAACCCCAAAAGCTACCCAAAACCCCAACCAAAACAAACCCAAATTGCCCCCAAATTTCCCCAAAATCCCCAAAATTCCATCCAAAATCCCCAAAATTCTCCCAAATCCCTTCATATTCTCCTGAAATCCCCAAAATTTCCCCCAAAACCCTCCAAATTCTCTCCAAACACCCACAAACTCCCCCAAAATTCCCCCCAATACTTCCCAATCCCCTCAAATTCTTCAAATCCTCTGAAATTCCCAAAATTCCCCCCAATTCTCTCTCCCAGGATTCCCAATTTTCACCAAATTCCACTCAAATCCTCCCAAGATTCACAAAATTCCCCCCAATTTCTCTCCCAGGATTCCCAATTTTCACCAAATTCCACTCAAATCCTCCCAAGATTCACAAAATTCCCCCCAATTTCTCTCCCAGGATTCCCAATTTTCACCAAATTCCACTCAAATCCTCCCAAAATTCACAAAATTCCCCCCAAATTCTACCAAAATGACCCCAAATTCCTCCCCCAAACTCACCCATATCACCCCGAAATTCCCCCAGTGTGGCTAGTCTCTCTCTCGGAGACCTCTGGCTCCGTTTTTGCCTCAGCTAGCTTGAGAGACAAACCACAGTTGGAAGGATTTCCCTCAGGGCCCTAAAGATCCCAGGGCGGCCATGAACCTTTTCCTTTAGAGAGAGCAGGTCCCCGTCGACAGCAAAGGAAGGTCTGCACTTGATCCGGGGAGAAATCAGGGCTTTATTCAGTCTTTCTCGTGTGGTCCTGCCTCCACCTGGGTCTACTGGCAAATTTCCTAACCAGGTAGAGTTGGGGCCTGTCCACAGCCTGAGCTCTGACTGGGGAGGGGGGTATTCCCTACATATTTTTAGATCTCTTAACAATAGCAGTTATGAGATGCATAAGCAGCTGGAAAACAAAAATAAGGATCTTGAAACAATACCTGTCTTTTAGATAATTATACAAAGAGATGTTAAAGCATACAAGAAGACAGCTATAAATATAGTAATAACATCTTATGAATAATACCCATTACAAAATCAGTAAATTCACATCATGTAATCAATATATCAGTGTTAACTATCTTGGGAAGTTGAGATAACACCTTTCTAAACAGTCACGTGCTTATGACCATAAAATGAAACAAAGAAAAACATTGAAACAGCTTGCAACAAATAACAGCCACTGTGTTATCTATGGAAGATAAAAACTCTACGGATGATAAAACAGCAGAAATTATAATGAGCAGTAGAATCTTCCATGAAATCAAGGGTGCAACAATCTGCATCCTCTTCCATGCACAAACAGGCAATTTTCAGTGTTTCATTGTTGGAATGCTAGAAACTTAGATTTAAGATTTTAGTGTATAGTAATACATATGAGTGAAGATGGAGGATTTGGGGTGTTGTCTTTGTCCTTCTTGTCCTTCTTGTCCTTCTTCCTTCTTCATGAGTTTAGGTGGTTTTCTGTAACTGGGTGAAAAAGGTCCACATTGCACGCCTTGGGTGGTCATTATTGGGTCAAAAGCATAAATAATATAGGTGTCATTTTGTTGTTGGGGGATTATCACTTAAATAACCTTGGAAAGAGTTAGAAGCACTCCATTTTTGGAGTTGTTTGTTTTCCTAGTACGCTAGGAAGCATGCTTGGAGCCCATGGTACGTGAGTCTGTAAATATTGTAAATACATAAGATATAATAAACATTCCAAGTCCAAACTCAAGCTTGGCATTTCCCAAGTATCCTGACCTTGGCAAAGAAGGAAAGAAGCCAAAACCCTCGCAAATGGTACCTCTCATGTGAGGAAAAACACCTGCTAGTGCCAGGTCAAGACCTCTCTGAAGGAAGAAATCAGCAGTATAAGTGGAAGAGGCAGCATTAAGCCGGAAGGTGGCAGCAAAAAAGCTGGAAAAAATTCTCGGGGAAAAAGAAAAAACAGCTCTGATCCAGAAACTCGTGCCTGCAGGTCAGCTATGGGAACACCAGAGACCAAGCAGAAGAAGCTGACAGTGAAGTCAGATAGGAATTTTTAAATACTCCTTCAGAGCCAATTCGGTATAAAAATGGGAAACCCAATTTCCAAAACACAAAAAGAAGGCCTGGATAGGCTAGAGCCCATGATAAAAAAATCTCAAGAGACCAATTGTGAGACCTGTTAACTTGGGTTTGAGAAAAGTTTCCAACCGCAGATACAGAACTGCTTTTTCATCCATTTCTATGGGACTCTGTCAGTGTAAGACTTTATAATCCAGCCACACTTAGAAACAGTACAGCTGCGAAGCTTCTCCCTGTATGTAGGGTAATATATGAAACAATTTCAAATGGACATGAAGCCCAAAACTGCTTCAGCAACACTGAGTCCACATGGTAAAAAGTGGATGAAATGCAGGAAGGGGGGCTAGTCTCTTGCTCTTGTCCCATCAGTGTCCACATTGTCACTGCCACCTGAAAAACCGCTGACGGCTACCGGACATGAGATGGGGACAAACCCAGGTGTTAAGGGATTCCCCGACCTTGAGGAGGTTTTGCCCCAAGACAGAGGAGCCCAGGATTTATGGGGGAACAGTATGGAATTAAGCAGATGTGTCTGTACTCAAAAAGCAGCTATGGAGCTATGGTTTATCTCTCTCACAGAGCTCTCTGGCTCCGTTCTCACCCCGGCTAGCTCGAGAGACAAACCACAGTTGGAAGGATTTCCCTCAGGGTCCCAAAAGCCAGGAGCAGCCAAGAACCTTTCCCTTAAGAGAGAGAGCAAGTCCCGGTCGATGGCAAAGGAAGGGCTGCACTTGATCTGGAGAGAAACCAGGGCTTTATTCAGTCTTTCTTCTGTGGCCCTGCCCCAGCCTGGGTCAGGAGCCCCTTCCCACTCCCTGAACCAAGAGGGAACAGGCCGCATGGTTTATGGCTTATATCCAGGGAAGGGGCTAAACGCGGGGACAAGCCAATATCCAAACAGGGATAAGGTGTGAATGGAACGGAGTTGGATTACATTCCGGGAAGGGAACAATGTGGGAGATGGGCAGGGACAAACTTCAGGACAGTACATTTTCCAGGTGAACGGGGCGGGGAAGGGGGTATGGAACAAACTATTATAAAACCCTATATAAAAATGAAATACAATATGAAACCAAGTAATGCACAGCAACATCAAGCAAATTTCACAAGTAACGCTATCTGCACAGCCTGCAATAAGCGCACCATCTCTGCAGTGCAAGGCGGCAGGAGCCGTGCTGCCAGAGCAGGACGGAGCGGGCAGAGCCCTCACACCGCGCCGGCCAGAGCAGGACGGAGCGGGTGAGACGGGCGGGCAGAGCCCTCACACCGCGCCGGCCAGAGCAGGACGGAGCGGGTGAGACGGGCGGGCAGAGCCCTCACACCGCGCCGGCCAGAGCAGGACGGAGCGGGTGAGACGGGCGGGCAGAGCCCTCACACCGCGCCGGCCAGGCAGCACACGTTACAACGAAGGGATCAGCTCCACACGGTGGCGGCAGGAGCCGCGCCGCTTGGACAGAGTGGACTGAGCGGGGCGAACCCTCCATCCCCTCCGCAGTTGCCATATGAATCTGCGCAGGTGCAAGCAAAAAGCACAGCAGCGAACCAGGAATCGGGAAAGACTATAACCCATCTTGGCGTCCGCCGAGCGGCACCACAGATCATAGAGGGCGGGGATCAGCCCGCGACTGGCAGACAAGCTCCGCAGCCTGAGATGGGCAAAGAACCCCCCTGGCATGAGGTGAGCGGGACGGCGCAGCCTCCCGGTGTGGGCGGTTTGCCTCTCCCCCACGGCGTGTCCGGAATGCCTCCGGCTGGGCCGAGCGCAGGAGCCGGGGATGACAAGGCGGCGCCTCCGCGTGGGTCAAGCAGAGCAGTGCCACCAAAAGTGACCAAAGCCGCCCTGGCGGTTCCACAACCAGTTTTAAAACTACAAAACACGGCTATGGCTTCAGCCACTCATCAGACGCCGGCAGGGGCAGGAGGAGCTTGCAGGAGAACAGGGAAGTGCAGAAGATCCCAGCGACGTAATTGTTGGGTTGCAGAATTCTCAGATGCAACCCGTAGGGCAGAGAGCAGAGAAGGGAGCGACCCCATCTTCTCCTGCTCAGACAGAGTCGGCGGCTTTTAAAAGAACGCTGGCCGCAGCTGAGCCAGAGAAAGGCACAATCCTGATAGACAGAAGACCCTATGAATTACTGGGAACGAGTTTGGGACTGGGCAGGCCCCCCAGCGCACAGAAATCAGGAGCAGTACAAACTGCACAGGTTACGTGGGGTGTGCAGGCAGTGATCAAACACAGTGCGCGAGGGGCGCAAACGCGGCAAGATACTAGGGCAGCTCTGGCGCCGTCAGTAGTGAGCGAAGCAGTTACACCGCCACCAGAAGTGGCAGGGGCGGCTCCGACGGCCCCCGGAGCGGGCAGAGCTGCGTGGCCATGGCAACACCCTCTGTACTTCCGTAAACAATGAGATGTACTTCCACCAACGCCATCTTGTGATCAACAACACGTTCAACCTCCCGCTGCAGCGCCACCACTGGCCGCTTCCATTACTGCACCCTCTTAAAATGCACAGCAACAGCTAACTCACAGTTTGATATATGGCAATAAGTCACTCAAAGTCGCAGGTGTCCTGGGTTCGGGAGTGGAGATACGGAAGCAACCAGGTGTCTGCAAAGCAGGTGCATGATCACAGGCAAAGGACCCGAAGGAAAGGCAGTAATCATTTGTTCTTTCATTGTGCAGAAACGCATTACAGTATGGAGAAAAGACCTACTGTCACAAAACAGAAGTGGATTTTTTGGAGTCATATTTAAGTCTGAGTTAAGTTATAATTTAGTATTCAGTTAATATTAAGACTAATTTCTCTATGCTTTAGTCTAAGTTTGGGCCCTGTTAAGTATAACTTAAATCTGAGATTAAGATTTATAAAGTTCTGTGCTGGCTTGAAGGCAAAACCAGCGAGAGACTCCAAGTCAGAAAAAACAATTTAATAGGAGAGGAAAAAAAAGTAAAATAAAATAAAACACATGCAATGGTACAAAAGATCACTGACAGAGTCAGAATACAACCTGAAACCGTGATGGTAGCAGTCCAGATGAAGTGGTCTTGTTGAAGCAGTGTTCTTGCAGAAAGGTCTGGTAGCTCTTGTCCTCTGGGAATCCAGTGGGTAAGGCTGCCTGTGCTGTCCCAAGGCCCCGATTATATCCAGGTGGGAATGCTTGGCTCCTCCCCCTGGGCGGAGCATCTCACAATGGACTGATATCATTTTATCAGTTTTGCAATGGGTCCTTGATTGCCTATTAAACAGAGATAGCTCCTGGGGAGAGTTATCTATGAGTCATGCAGGACAGCATTGATGGGCCATTAACAGAAGATAGTCTGGAGGGAGGGGGCACGGGAAACAGTGGTGCACAACAATATTTCATGTAGATGGTGATAGAATACATACTTTGGGCACATTTTACATTGTAACCTAGGACAAGTTCAAGTGGTAATAAATTTATATTCTATTAATTTAAAGTTTTATATCATGTAGGTTTTAAATTATCCCGTTTTATTAAAATATGCATATCTAATTTTCAAAGTTTAGTTGTTTTTTCTTAGAAATAAGACAGCCTCAACTGAACCAGCTGTGATAAAACACTGAAAAGCTTGTTTGTGGATGGAAGAAGATATAATTTTTACAGTGTGGTTGTTATTGGTTGTAAGCTGTTTTAGTGGTTTTTTTGTGTGTTTTATCTTAAGGTCATAAGCACATAATAGCTTAGAAAAGTGTTATCTCAACTTCTTAAGATGACTAGTGCTGATATATTGGTTACATGATGTGAATTTGTTAATTTTCTATATTTATAGTTGACTTCTGAAATGCTTTAACATCACTTTCTGTAATTATCCAAAAGATACATTTCATTTCAAGATCCTTCCTTATGTTCTTTAGTTGCATAAGCATTTCATAACAATGATTGTTAAGAGCTCTGTTTTAAAAATGTATGAAGGAACATCACTCTACTATAAAGCCAGGGTCTTGGCCACGCCTCGACTTTAACTAGATGGGATGTTTTTACCAACAAACCCAGATGTTTTCTGCAACAAAAACTAGATATGAGTCACTTGGACTTGACAATTTGACCCTATAAATATGACAGCTGGACTGATTTTTGGAGTGAACCTGAGAACCTTGCCTGGGAAAGGGTATCCAGGTCCTCTTTGGATAGGGGTTTTTCAGCTATTACAGATTCTGGAACAATGGTACAATATTTTAATAATTAACAATCATTCAGTTTCATATGTGTTGTTGTTAACAGTCATTCCCTGAGGGGAACAAGTCTTGTTCAGGTCACAGATGGCATTTGGAGCTCCAAGGGCAGTCAGAGTCCTAGTTGCTAGCAGCTTTTGTCTTGGAGAAATCCTGAGATGTTTGTGATTTGAGGAGATGGCACCCAACTGTTCCAAGATGGGACTGGACACAAACAATGGCCATTTTCTGTAGGAAAACTTACTTGCTCCCCCAGTGTCCTTAGGTCTGGTTAGAAATGGTGTTTGGGGCTCCAAGGGCCATCATAGTTCTAGTTTCTAGCAGCTTTTTGTCTTGGAGAAATCCTGCGATTTTTGCTATTTCAGGAGGCAGCATGCCACTTTTGTCAAGGTACAACTGTGTGCGAATAATCACCATTTTCTATAGGAAAAACTACTTGTTCCCCCCGTGTTCTGGGGTCAGGTCAGATGTAGTGTTTGGGACTCCAATCCCAGCTTGGCACCTCAGGGCGCTGGGGCCCTACAAGTGGTACTGTCTGTTCATGGGCACAGAACTGATGTCTGCATGGAATGGGGCACTGGTTTTAATATCTGTTAGATTCATAATATGCAAGCAAATCTTTATTATCTGCATTGTTTGAGTACTTTTATGAAGTGGCAAATTTTTCCCACCAGGAACAGGTATTTCCTGGATCTACTGGATTCTTCTACTGATGGCAGGGGAAGAAATACTGATCTTTTCTTCTACCTTTGCCAAGAACATTCAGTCTAATATTTCATGGCCCTCTTCCTTCAGGTGTTTCCAGCTGTGCTATTTAAATGGCCATGTCTAAGGACATCTTTTCATGTAAAGCAGCTGGATCTGTGTCCTTCCTGTTGCTTCCAGATTTTGTCCTGCAGCCATTTTCTGGTCATTCCAATGCATCTCCCTTGACCATGCTGGGGAGAACTGGGAGCAAGTGGTAATGACTTCGTCTACACTGGGGGCAACTGGCCATGACTGGGACTGTGCTTGAAGGGACTGGAATCATCTGTGGAGTGACTGGGCATACTAGGGGCAACTGGATGCAACTGGGATCATACCAGAATGAACTGGGACGACACTGAGGGGGATAGGGATCATACTGGGAGTGACCACAAACAGGCTAAGGGCAGTTTGGACCATGTTGGGGGCCACTGGGATATACTGGGAGCAACTGGAACTGCACTGAGGATGACTCAGAGTGGCTATGGGCAACTGGAATCATGCTGGAAGCCACTGGGAGGAAGTGGGAATGACTGGGAATATGCTGGGAGTTATTGGAAGTAATTGGGATTATACTGGGACTATACTGGGAGGGCTGGCATGTGACTAAGATCATATTGGAAGCTACTGGGATCATACTTGTTGGGAGCAAATCCCCAAAATAACTTGTTCCAAAAGTTATAAAGTTAATATGTTAGACAAATTAACGTTAAGTTAAAGTTCTAATTAAGTTAAAGTTCTAACTACCTGTTGTTAATGATTCTGTTGTTAACATACCTCTTTTCGTCAGGTATCATCTCTGCTGCTTCCTAGGAAATGGTACCTGGAACCATGAGGAGGAGTGATGGAGTTCTTTTGAGAGACCCAGATGACTGTCAATGGCAAAAGGAAAGAGAGTCTGCTCTTTCCAGGGGAGAATCAAGGCTTTATTTGGGTTCCAGCCCCTTAGCAAGACGCGAGCCAGTAGCTATCTGGTTCCTTGTCCCCGTTTCCAGGCAAAAGAGACCGGCCCTCCTGCTCCCGGGGCTTTTTCCCAGGGGGGAAGGGGCTAGAGGCAGGGACAAGCCACTACCCAATCTGGGATAAGTTGGGAGTAGAACAGAGTTGGGTTACATTCCAGTGTGGGGGATGGGTGTGGCCGAGCAGGGACAAACCACATGATACAGTTTCCAAGGGGATAAAATAGAAAAACATTACACAACCCAATATAAAATAAAACACAATATAAACCCAGTTAACGCACTGTAACACCAGCCAAAAGATAGTTGCCATAGCTGTGGCTGTACAGCCAGCTGTGGCTGCTGCTGTGCAGCCCGCCTGGATCATTCCCCAGGGCGTGCAACAGCAGCAAGGGGGTGCTCGGGCCAGGAAGAAACAGGGCAGAAAGGCACAGAATATGGACGACATTTTGGTGTCTGCGTCCACCCAGGATGAGCTGCTGAGGATACAGCCTCAGTTGTTGAATGCTCTGCATTCACATGGACTGCAGGTGGCTCCAGAAAAGGTACAACAACAGCCTCCCTGGAAATATTTGGGGGTCAAAATTCTGGAATGGACAATTCGTCACCAGGAGGTGCAATTTGTGCAATCGGTGAAGACACTGAATGATGCTCAGAAGCTGGTAGGTGTTATCACTTGGTTACATCCTTACCTGGGACTGATGACAGCACAAGTGTCTCCCTTGTTTGAATTGTTGAAAGGGGACACTGATTTAAAGTCACCTCGTGAATTGACCCCTGAGGCACAGAAAGTGCTGGAGGAGGTTCAGCAAGCTGTTTCGGCTCGCCAGGTGTACCACATTGAACCTTCCATTGATGTCACTGCGTTCATTACCACTCCTGATTTACATCCTACAGGTATCATCGGCCAATGGAATGATGATTGAACTGATCCTCTGCATGTCTTGGAATGAGTTTTCCTGCCTCATCAGCTGCATAAGAAGGCGACTGCGCTGTTTGAATTGATTGCGCGCTTGATAATCAAGTGCCGGCAACGCTGTTTGCAGTTGATGGGTGCAGATCCCTCAAAGGTCATACTCCCGGTTCAGAGGGAGGAATTTGATTGGAGCTATGCAAACAATGTTTCGCTGCAAAGTGCTCTTGAGGGTTTTTCAGGGCAGATCACTTATCATCTGCCTAGCCACAAGCTATTGCAAGTGGCAAAAAATACCCAATTTTCTCTATGACCCAAAAATAGCCAAGAGCCAGTGCAAGGACTCACCGCCTTCACTGACATTTCGGACAAGACAGGAAAAGCCATTTTTACCTGGCAGGATGGATCTGAGTGGCAGGTTTTGGATGAGGATGGGTCAGCTCAACTGGTTGAACTAAGAGCTGCTGTCATGGCATTTGAGACATCTTCCCAGGAACCTTTCAGTTTAATCATGGATTCTGCCTATGTTGCCGACATCGCACAGTGATTGGGTTATTCAGTTTTGAAGGAGGTCAGTAACCCTGCCTTGTTGCATTTACTGAAGGCCCTGTGGTGTGCAATTCAGGCCAGGGTTCATCCATGCTGTGTTCTGCATGTACAGAGTCACACAAACTTGCCAGGGTTTGTAGTGGAAGGTAACGCAAGGGCTGACAAGTTGGCCAACCCAGCATGGGTGGCTCCTCAGCCTGACCTGCTCTTGCAGGCCAAGGCATCGCATGGGTTTTTCCACCAAAATGTGCATACGCTGCAGAAGCAGTTCCAGCTGATGGCCACTGAGGCTCATGAGATTGTCAAGTCGTGCGACGACTGTCACGCCCTTGGTGCACCATTGCCGGCAGGGGTAAACCCCAGGGGCCTTAAAGCCTTGGAGCTTTGGCAGACCGATGTTACCCAGGTCGCTGAGTTTGGCTGGCTCAAGTATGTGCATATCACGGTGGACACGTTCTCCTCTGCGATGTGGGTTTCTGCACACGTTGGAGAGAAAGCTCGCCATGTCATTGCCCACTGGAGGCAGGCCTTTGTCGTTCTTGGCATACCTTCTGCTGTGAAAAGCTTATTTTATTTTATTTTATTTATTCATGTTTGGAATACATCTATTTGCACTACTATATCTCCCACATATCACTTTTTAAATGCTTCTAGTGCTACTTGAAACACACTGGAAGTATATTTAATGTCATTCTTACTCACTTCTATACCCAAGCCTATACTGCTTTTCATTGTCCCTGTTCAACCATGAAACAGTGATGATCTGCCTGTAGAGTGTTTCAGTCTGCCAGGATTTTATCAATGAGAGCTCATTTCACAAACAGCCACTGGAAAGGAATGAGAAAATGACAGATCGGCAGAAGGAATTCCCAGGCTATACTTAGGATTGTCTCATAAATATTACCAGTATAGCTACAAGATTTTAAAATATCACAATCAAATTAATCAGAAAAACAAATCTTCAATAAGAATTCTAAATGTATAATTGCTACTGATACTGAATGAAGAAGTTGCCTGCTATTGCAGCTTGGTATGCCAGAAGATTCTGTGTTCAAAACATCTCAACAGCATTTCTACAAGTAGATGAGGATATGTCAGGCAAACTCTTCTTGAAACACAGCCTAAAGGGAAACAATCTACTCTGCAGTTTCCTGTCTAAATGTGCATAATTTGGCCTTGTATATAGATGACCTGGACGTTGGGGTTTAAGCAATAATGCTGTGTTTAGTGCATGTAGACGCAAAGAGAAACATCATTACTTTTGGACAGCTCAGTTCTTTTCATGTCGAGACAATAGCTCTCAGTGATCCAAACTCTTCTGCAGCTCCTGGTCATAAACCAGCAATATTCTGAATGGAAAGAGGGCTTTATGGAGGAACCCAGAACAATCAGGGAACTCACATCATAAAAAACCAGACCTTTGCATGTGCCACCTTCACCGCTAGCTCCTGCACCAGGAGTCTCAAGGGGAGAATCATTAGTCCTTGCAGTGGGTGTTTAGGAAACTCTCCCTTCCCATTTTCCTCTCCTTTGTTGCAGTGTCTGTGTTTGGTCTTTATGCACATTGTCCTGAGAGTCACAGCGTGTCTGCATGGAAAACAAGTTAGGATTGGGTTGGGGTGTGTTACAGGGTGCTCTAGGACAGGACAGTTCAGTCTATCAAACAATACAGACATGACACAAAAACCATTCAGGGCATCTCTCAGTATTTCCTTTACCTTGGAAAATCCAACAAATCCTCTGGTGGTTGAACACTGCTGTGAATTGGTCAGTAACAAGAGTTTTAACTTCTTTGTTACAAATGGCACATGTAGTCAGAAAAATAGCACAGGGTGAACTAAACACTGTCTAAGTGGAGATTTAATATTGTTCATAAACAGCAGCAGGATGCCTCAAAGAGAACATGAGCGCTGAAAAAAATCTCTCATTAGGATCACAATCATAGCTAATGAATCCAGCAAAATGAATCACTTCAGAAACTTTTGAGAGAAATTAGGTCCCATTATGTTTCCAGATCCATAAATCCAGAGCACATTTTCTAATTGTCTGCCAGTTGCTCAGTTTAAAATAATTTGACATCAGTCTCTGACTGTAACCAAAACTAAAGCAGATAAGAACCTAACCTATACCATTCCTCATATCATACCCTTAAGTAACATCCTTTATATAGGATGTAAGGCCAATTCCTGATTCTGATTAAAAAAAGGTTATTAAAATGCAGTGAAGAGTGAACTGTCCTAATAAATCACAATTATACTGATTATACTGTCAGTATTAAAATAACTGTGACCCTTTGTTGAAGTCACATTATATTGAACACTCAGAAATGTAAGCCTTATACAACATGAATGATGGTAGTATGGCTAATAATGATACCTTGACTATTAATCAGCTAGGTGAATTCAAAAATTAGAAAGACTATTAGAAAGATAGGAAAGAACCTAAATTAATTCTGTTGTATACTGTTGTGTTGGTTTTGCGCAGCCTGGTTTTTGGTAGCAAGGGGGCCACAGAGGTGGCTTCTGTGAGAAGCTGCTGGAAGTTTCCACCATGTCCAGCAGAGCCAATCCCTGATGGCTCTGAAGATGGACCTGCTGCTGGCCAAGGCTGGGCCAGTTAGAGATGATGGTAATGCCTCTGTGATAACAGATTTAAGAAGAAAATCAGAACAAAGGTGGGGGCAGTTGTAATTGTCCAGCTAGAGAAGTGGAGGAGGTAAGAACATGGGAGGGAAACAACAGGGAAACACCAAGGTCAGTGGAGAAGAAGGGACAGGAGGTGCTCCAGGTGCTGGAGCCAAAATTCCTCTGCAGGCTGTGGTGAGACCATGGTGGAGCAGCTGTGCCCCTGCAGCCCAAGGGGATCCACAGGGATGCAGGGATCATCCCACAGTGCATGGAGGAGGTGCCCATGCTGGAGCAGGTGATGCCTGGAGGAGGGTCTGATCCAGTGGGAGACCTGGTGGAGAGAGGGGGCCCTGCTCCCAGGCTGGAGCAGCCTGGGCTTGAGGACTGCACCCCGTGGAAGAGTGACCCATGCTGCAGCAGTTTGCACTGTGAACTGTTGCTTTTGAGATGGAACAGAACTGTTAGTGACTTGTTTTCAGATCTATTGTCAAGTGTTGCTTATCTCCCTCATCTGAGTCTGCAGGTTTGTTTTTTTTTTTTTAATCAAAAAGTTGCTAATAACAAATCATGCCACACTTTTGCCACTGTGGAGTTAAGATGTGAGCAGAGGGGCATTCAGGAGACCTGTGGCCCTTGCTGCCTACAGCCATATTTAGTGGAGCAGACCTTCTTGATGTACCTGCTCAGTACTTTCAGTTTATCTTTCTGCTGAAATAATTTCACTTTCCTTACTATTTTTTCAAACTTTATAGTGTTACTTTTGTGCTGCTCAAATTTCATTCAATCTCTTGATTTCCTTTTGTTGGAGTCTTCTGGGAATCTTGTATTCAAGTGACAACAATTAACTAAACCTTCAGATGGTATTGAAATGAGATTCCTCCCCAAAAGACACCTTCAGCAGAAGGGTTTATTCATTCCATCATGTTCTTGATAGACATTTTTCTTAATAATCTTTTAGCTACTGTACTAAGTATCAGTCATGTTGACAAGATTTAATGAGCAAGAGGCCCTGTTACAGTAATAACTTCAGAGAAAATGAAAGATGGTCAGCTCATTATAGGTGCATCAAATTAGCAACACTGCTTGGCTAGGACTCTGTAAAATTTACTAGTTTATAAACACCGTGAATCGTGTTTGAATATTTGGTCTGATGAAGAGCATGTACTGGAGCATTTACATTGGCATGCTGGTAGTTGTATGAGTAATACAACATCATTATTTTTTGTAATTGCTGCTCACAGTTTGGAATGAATGGCTAATAATCAGTCTTTAATAAAGTAGGACAAATCCCTAAACTGTGAGGATGTCTCCATTTCAGCTGCAGTGACACACAGACGTGGCATGTTTAAGAGCAGGTATGGATGGTTACCTGAGCAAGATGTCCAACAGGCTTGGAAGAGATTTTGCTGGATACCATAATATTCTCTTTCCAGTGCTGCCGTGCCCAAGATGCAGGTCTGGCTACTTGCATGCAGGGACATGATTCAATATTTAGAAGTGGGCTTCATTCCGCTCTGACAGATATTCTGTCCTGGGGACATTTCTGAATTTTGTATATATCCTTTCATTGTATTTATTATAAGCTTGCATCAACACAACTGAGATCAGAATCCTCGTTCAACAGTCACAGCTCCATCCTAACTAAATCACTGACAAGATTGGGAAAATTGTTAAATTTAGACTTCTTAAAATTGTTCCTTTTGTGTAAAATTTTAGCAACTATTTTAAGGAATTAAAGGCATTTGAAAAGAGCAAACATAACTTATTTGCAGGACTTGTTTATGGAGAATATATTTCAGACAGTTCAGTTCAGAATATATTACATTTCAGACAGTTCAGCAGATACCTTGGCTAAAGGTTTTATAATACATCCATTACTATTCATTCACTAGGAACTGAGCTGTAGTTAAATGGTTGTTTTCTTTAACAACAATCAGTCGTTAATAGTCTATAAGCAATAACCTTGAGGATGAACATGTGATGACTACAACACTTAGTACTTCAAGAGAATGAAAGTGTAAGTACTGCAATCCTTATATCTGGGTGGAGATTTAAAACCAAGCTATTGGAGGAAAAAATATTTTTAAGAGCTTTAAACATGACATAAACATGCTGGGCTTTCAAATCTGTATCTGCAATGAATTGTAACTGCTCTTGGTTTTGAAACATCACAGGCAAAACAAAGGTTGCTACAGACTCTTGCTGAGCTGAAGGTAAAAAAGCAGTATAATGTGATTTCGCTTTTTTCCCTCTAAATGTTTAATGCTAACAGCTTAAAATTCCCCATTGTATTCATATGTGTCTTACAATTACTGCAGAAGTACACAAAGTGCATTTTATATACATATGTATGTGTATAAATACATATGCAACATACATCTTATTACATGCTAGGATGCATCAAGAAAATTTGCACTGTGTGAATTTTTGTAAAGTTTTTTAATATAAAAAAAATTATACACTGTTTTTCATGCAGCTTTTTTTTTTTTTTTAAATACACTGTGATTGTGTATCAGTTTTTGATATAATACACAATCTCGTGCACAATCACAGTCTGCATTCCACTCATGAATTAACCCATATGCTAATAGAGGGAAAAAAAGTCTATTTCTCTAACAGGAAGCATGTGAGCATGAGAACATAGGAAATACGTGCCCTAGCCTCATAAACCCACATTTAAAAAAAAAAAAAACTAGGTGTTTTTAGTTATAAAAGAACGTAAAATAATTCTCTAGGTCAGGACTTGGGAATAGCTTCAGAAAAGACAGAGACCTATCAGAAAGTTAGTTAGAATATTAGCATCTATTCTGACTACTAAAATTGTTAGCTGTGACTTTGGGAAGTACTATATAAAACTCCGTAAATTTCTTGTAAGTGGGTCCTTTTTCTTCTTTCTTTTAGCTTGAAAGAGACAAGTAACATCGAGTTGGGCTTGCTGCTCCCCCCTTTTTGGGGGGGAGCTGGCCTGAGACCTGGCCGGATTCCATCGGCTCCCAGGGGTGGGGGGAAGGAGAGATTGCTGTTTTGCAACAGCTACTTTCTCCAAACTTCCCTGGAGCAGGGAGAGATCTCTGCTGGGCCCCTGATAAGAGCTATGGGCACCATTTGGGCCGAAGCCACCCCGATTTACACCAAGGGGTGGCTGAGAAGGCATTTATGATCCTGCCTGGTTTTTTGTGATTCCAGACTGCCCCAGTGCTCCGATCTCTGATGTTTCTGTGAGTTCTTCCTCCCTCATCAGCTCGGCCTTGAACATCAAATACCATGAGCTACAGAGAGAGAGAGACAAAGACTCTGAGCAGATTTAACTCTTTCTTAGCAACATGAAGCTTCCAGAGCTTAGCCCTTCTCTGAGAGAGTAAGAAAGGACAGAGTGAACATAAAGAACAACAAGATGAAGCCAGTAGCAAGAGTGAAAAGACTATTAAGACAGAGGGTTAAAGAATTAGTTGTTCTATTCTTACTTAAGCCATAGAACTAAACTCTATATTTAAATCATTCCTTTAAATCATAGGAAAGATATGCATTTGGGGAGATAATTATTTTAATTTGTGTGCAGATTTAAGCAAAAGTGTTTGTAATGAACTAAGTGATATCCTATAAGGTGCTTAAACAGAGATGAAGATGAGAAGCCCCCTGCGCCAGTGAAAAAGTAAGAAGATATCTCTGTACCTTAAGGTAAAAAATCCTTTGCTTGAGAGTTATTCATCTTTAAAAGGTGACACCCCAGTATACAAAAGTCTAAGACCCATGACCCAAAAGCAGCTTGGGAAACTGCTCCTGGGAGGGTCACAAGGGCAGGTTTCTCTGGGCGGTTGTTTTTGTCACAGTTAAAAAACCCACAAGAAAACTGTTCTAAGTTGTCAGTGGGATCCATGACTCTAAAAGATACTCTTCCCCTAATGAATTGATGAAAGACTATTGTCAGATAATAAAACTGACTGAAAATTACAAGTTTTGTCTCTTTATGTTGTTTTGTAAGAAAGTAAATGGTTTGTAAAGGGAGAAAAGAGTGTTTTTAAAGTTTCATTCTGTTTTAGTTTTTTTTCCAAATTTTTTTTCTATTCTTTTAGTGTATGTTAATAAACTATTTGTTAATTTTAAAGTTAAGCCTGCTTTGTTTTTCTCCTCATCTCTCTCCCACAAAAAGAGTAAATACCAAACCCAAAATTTAGTAAACGTAAAACCACTACACTAGGTTTAGTAACAACAGTGAAAACTGAGAGACACACAGAGAAAATATTCCACAGTATTTGGGAGAGAAATTGAAGTACGCTGTGGCACTGCAAGGTATGAGATGCAAATGGACATATTTTGATAGTTTCAAATACATTTAAGAAGTTACAATTTCGCTGAATTGAACTTTAAAATACCAACCAGACATCAGTACTTGCAGTACCTTTTTGTCATTAATTTTATTTATAAAACAAGCAATCTTGATATACTTTCAAGCATAGAAATGATATTTTTTATTTGAAAGTTAACAACCTTTTAAAATTATTGAGCCAGATAACACCAAAATTAACTCAAAAGTGACTTCCACTGGATTTTCATGATCTACCAAAATGCTCCTCAGTCTCTTCCTGATAAACAAGCATACTGGCACAAAAATTACTAGAACCACAATTTCCAGTTTGCAAGAGAATTGTTTCCGATGACCTGTTCCCATCAGGATGAAAACTTGCTCTGACACAAGTTTTATTTGCTTGCACCCCCTAAAATTCTGAAACACAAATCTGCCTCCTTGTACTATTCTATAATTAACTTATTTTCAGTGCCTGCAAATTGGTCTGAAGCATATATCTATTTTATCCACAAAATAAAATCCAAATTATCTCCAGCTTTCTTTTCCTGCTAAAAGTTATAGTTAACTAGTGCTTAGGCTTTGTCATAAACCAAAGGAATCAAGAAAACTCAACATGAATATTGGTCTTTAATAGGTGACATTTATAAATGCATGAAGGTGAAAAAACCCCCAAAGTATTAAATACAGTTAATTTTAATATTCATGGACCTTTCATTGAAAAATCTCAAAGCAAATATTTAGGACTGTCAGTCTTTATAAGACTTAAGGTTTTAAGTCCCTTAAGGCTTTAAGACTTTGGTGTCCAGTAATCAAGCTGAATGTTAACATATATCTGCTGCCTCAAAATTTTACTGTTACACTCTTAGGAATTGAATTTTTTAACCTGTAAACTGAAATGGTAAAAATAAAGTTATTGTCTATTTCAATTTAATAAAGTTCTTTGTTTCCATAATTAATATTCTTCCTCTTCATTCAACACAGAATATGTTACCCTTAAACCAATTATATATAATAATTAGCACATTTTGAGCTTTATAGTTATCCTCATAATATAATATTGAGTTTTCTTAAAAAAATAAATTATTTAAATTATTTTAAAAATATATAATTTCAAAATACAATTTATATCTACACTTTGATGGATAAACTATAATATAGATGTTATTTATGTTAATGATTCTTGAAATATTAACTGACCTTTCCTCGTTGAACTAGGTGAAAAGGCAACTCAATCACATGAATTCAGGGACACTGTTCTCACTGTACTACTTTTAGAATGGCCATGTAAGAACACTGGAAACTGTATAAGTTGTGCAAGTGGTCAGATGTGGATAAAGGGTTATGGGCAAAGAAGCCCTAAATCAGTTGTTTTCAAACCCTAATTTCTGCTGCAGGACTTTGAATTTAGGGAATGAGTAAGCGCTATCAGGAGTCACGGTGATGTCAGAGAAAAGGCAGCAAACCATGACAGTCACATCTTCCATTTTTTTCCTTTTTTAAATGGGTCTTTACTGCAAGAAGAATAAATTCCTGCATGAAAATCCTGGCCAAATACAGATTTTTCCAAAGAACTTAATAAGAGCTACTGAAGGAAGGAATGATTCCTGTCCTTTTAATCAGTAAAATAAAGCGTAAGTGCAAAGTACTGCTGTTAAATATTTCCCAAAGGGTACATATATCTATTTCCAAATATTAGTAACCAGAAAGCCTTTCCTATTCTGGGAAAAGGATCCAAAGAAAGTTTTTAAAATCTAGAGAATTCATTAATCTCTTTGGAGTTCAGCTATCACTATTAATTAGTTCTGCGTGCCTAGGTGAATGAAGTCCATTAGGGCAAACACTTCAGAAACTTAGCTTGAATGTAAGGCAAAAGTGGCAAATAATTGCAGCCTCATGAACATTTGGATAGTTTTTTAGATGGTAAGAATTATATGCAAATAAAGAAACTCCTTCCTGCCAGTGATAACAGTAAATTGCACTACTAATCTCTGGAATGAAGCACTTTATTTTCTAGTTTTCTGCTACTCTGGCTGCTGAAATGATCCTAAATTTGTTCTAGAGAGAAAAATTCATCCATGGTAAGAACTGCTTTTGTTACAACCAGGAAAAGGATCGATTGGAAGAGTATTTTCCCTGGTCAAGAACACATTAACACTATCATGTTGGTAATTTTAATTTACAAATAGGACAAAATCAAGTCTTCACTTGTGCTTTCTAGACACACATAAATAACTGAAGAAACTCTAGTTTAATAATTAATAACAGTGGTATTTCTGCTTCTATTTCTTGAGATTTCCCTTCAGTTTCAACAGTATGTTCAATTTAAACATAAAGGTTTATGAACTTCAGATGTACCACCAAGAAAAAAAAGGCAAAGAAAACCCCAAACCAGAAATTTCCAAAATAAAGTCATTAAACTGTGATTTGAAATAATAGCTCCTAAGTTTAATTAATTAAATTTGATTAATAGTTTTAACTTAATTTAGTCTCTTCACTCTCCCCTCCAAAGGCACAGAGCTGTTGCGTATTTCACAATTCCTTATGCTTTTTCTTACTCATTCTACAACTTCTAGTGATGGACTATCAAATTCTGTATTTATGAAAGCATGCTACAAACGTATGCATTTAATCCCATATTTTGGAAGATGTCTCTAATACCCGTATTACTTATTAATTTTACCTCCTTTTTTTTTAGATACTGGTAGAAAAATAATCCCTTTAAATGTTTTAAAGTAAAAATGAAATTTGCAAGTAAAAATACTGTACATATTTTCCAAACTACACATTTATCTCCAAGGTTGTCTATCAAATATTTTTATTGGGTAGTTTTTTATACAGTGGACACGAAAGAGGAAAAATATCTTTGATATTACTAAATGCACTTCCAAATATACTTACGTGACTTTGATTTCCATGTTCATACTTCAGTGTAAAAAGACATTGCTATGTATTTCATTTAAATCCTGTAATTAGTAGTGTTTTTCCTGAAAAACTATTTTATACATGGACATATCTGCCAGGCTTCTTCAAAATAATATAAGCCTGCAAGGGAAAAAATTATCTAGATTAGTCTTAGTTGCTGGAAAAAAAAACCTCTCTAAGAATTAAAGATGTGTTATTACAGCATAGCATTTAACATATTCTTAGTATAATACAATCTTTGAACATTATTTTTACCATCATAAACATCAGTAGGGTACTTAATTTTCAAACCCTTATATGCTTCACCCTATACCTATCATTTATAAATCTACATACCACAGCAAATATAGATAATATAGATGTTAAGTAATTTAACACATGGTTTTAGCAGTAATCATAAACTCTCTTGAAGTGCACTATAATTTTTGTTCAGTTAGTGGTTAGAAGGTACTCTTAAGGCAAAAATTTACTGAGACAGAAGTTTATGTTAGTTCTAGCACTGTTTAACTTGCTTCAAACTTTGCAATTTACTTCGAAAACCCCGGACTTTTAAGCACTGGTGCAAGTTGTTCAGAGACTGGGATTATCATCATTATTTTACAAGACATTTCAAACCAGCACCTGAACTGTACTTTTACGAGTTACTGAAATACCTCTAAATCCCTTGTTTTCAGATTTCAAGCTTTATCTTCCTTTCCAATATCTTTAAGGTGAAGGAGATTTAGATTAGATATTGGGAAGAAATCCTTCCCTGTGGGGACAGGTTCATCACAGCCTTTGCTTCATCCCACATGGGTAAAGCCAACAATCTCCTGTCACTGCGAACTGGAGGATAATCCTTTATGCATGAAAATATGAAGGAAACAAGATTTTTTGAATTTTATTTCTTGTGGAGAGCATTTGTATTACTGGTATTTTTGCCCAGAGTTCTGTAACAGCTTTCTTGCCAATATCAACCTCAGTAGAAAATCCAGTTCCATGGGGAGTCGTAGTAATTTGACAAAAATATAGGAACACATGTGGGAAGGAAATAACACCTATGCAAATTTGAGAGGAATACAAGGAATTTATTTCTTATGATGGACACATGGACAAATGGAAACTAGATAGTGCAACTAATTAGGATTTTTTTGAAAAAAAATTAACAACTACAAGCGACTGTTAAAATGAATCTAGGAAAAAGATTTGATTCAGATTAATCATTTTTATATGAAAATAGACTGTGTGGTTGTTTGAATTTAAACACTTGTGTGCATGCTTGTAATGTAACTGCTAAATTGGGTAATCAGATAGAGAGATTGCTGGATCTAGTAGAGAATTAAGAACAGGATTAGAAAACGGATGGTTAAATAAAACACTGAAAGAACCTCCATATTCTCTGACTAGTTGAGTTTTTTCGAAGTATGATTGTAACTGTACTAATAACTGTGATTATGATGCTTAAGCTGCATGAAAAACATGATTGCTAATGCAAGGTGAGGAACTTAGGTGAGGTTAGTAAAGAAGTTAAGCAAGGCTTAGGAAGGGTTGAAGGGAAAAACAAGCTTCCCAAGCCTTAAAGGAGGAGAATGTTGCCAGATGAATCTGGCAAAATTAAGAATATCTGCTTCTTAACACTACATTGGAGTTAAAGACTGTATTTTTACTGGTTTCTGGTAACAAGACCAAGTTGTCAGATTTTTGATTTTTGTAAAAGAGAGAAGGGAGTGGCAAAGAAAATTACATGCCTGTCTACAACCATTTTGTATTTTGCCATCACAGACAGCCCTTGGGATTTAGTGTGTTTGAAGGACTGATACCCAGTTCGACTGGTATGTACAAAAGTAAGGATGAAACAGCAAGGAACAGAAGGATTTTTGCCAACAGGTGAGTTTTCTTCTATGGAAGAAACGTGGAGGTTCACCCTACAGTCATTTTTTATACAGTAGAAAAAGGAATAGCATAATATGTATGTTTATATGCCACTGTACAGGCTAAGTACTCTGAAGAACAACCATATTTTTCTTTCTCCCTGAGGAACTATTTAAGTCAGAAGAAGAATAAAAAGCATTTTAATTTCACCACTTGTGCCATCATCTATATCTCTGAGTCTTCTCAGTTAATTTAAAGGCCATTTTGGAAAACTGAAAAAGGAAAAGAAGATTAAAAAAATTAGTCTTAATCTTCAAGGAAATAGAGAACAGTTGTCCTGGATGAATCAATGAGCCTGTCATGTACTTGATACATTGCCATTAGTTTCATGTGAATGGAATAAATCTCATTTGCACCTCTCTTTCCCCTATGGCTATAGCTAATTTATCCATCCTCCCTAAACACTAGTCTCACAAAACATAAAATGTACAGCTGCACACACTAGAGTTTCATGTAATGTGTGAGGGTTGCTGCTGAGCTTTGCAAATTCCATAACTTCTTCTAGTTGCATTATTTAGAGCAGGTGAAGAGGGTGATCCATTAGAGGAAGAGAAACCATTATCCTCTGTTACCTTGACATCAATTGCCTTTATCACACATTGGTATTAAAACCATTTGCTCAGTAAAAGGTCACAGCCTTAGCTGCACAAATGGGCCTTGTTTTGTACGGTGCTTGAACTATCCACTAACTGGATCTGTGCAGGGCATTTGGCACTATTTCACATGATATACTTGTCTCTAAATTTGAGGCACGTGGATTTGATGGATCTCTTACTGGACATGGCATTGGCTGGATTGTCAAACTCTGAATGTTATGGTCTAAATATATAGTCTGTGTCCCCTTTTTCTTCAACTGATACTGCACTGTATCCTTTTTAGTTTCTATCCGATTAGCGTGCAGTCAAAGCAGATACCATTGGAAATACTTCCCTTAATGTTCATGTGCTTCAAATTATGCCAGTGCAAACCAATCCCACACTATACAAATTCACAATCCTACACCATTTACAAATTTAGGTTGTGGGAAGAGTTTTAAAAACTTACATGGTCTACATTTCTATTCCTCAATTGTGTTATTTATAATCCCAGACAAAGAATTTTGGGCTGGTGGCCCAAAGCTAAGCTTTAAATACATCATTAGGAGTCTATAGAAATAAAAGAAATTGTAGTTATAAATGATGCTCTGTTCTTGTCGGCCTCAAACGCACAATATAACATGAAGATACATAATAACATTGCTAACAGAGGATTTTACAACTCTGCAAACTGAGTATTTTCCAACAATGCAGTACCATGTAGTGGATCTTTATATACCTCTATAAAATTTGAAATCCAGCATGTTTTTTGCTAGTTTTTGTTCAGAGTGGAGATTGTAATCTAGATTAAGCCTATCCCAGAGGTTACTACAAATGCTGAAGTAACTAACATAATTTTCAATACTTTTTAGACATTAACTGTGACCCTTTTTACCTTTCAGTTCTGGAAGATTTAGAAACTTTAAAGAAACTGCACATAAAATCTACATGTGGACTGAATTAGTAGAATATAATCTGGATGGAAATCTTCCTGACCTTTAGGGTTTAAGGGGTGCTGATCAGTAACAAAGTGTCCAAGTAGGGGTCAGATGTCAATAGTGTCATTCTGGGATGGATACAGGGGTCAGCAGCAGTGAACAATTTGAGGAATTACTTACAACAGTAGGATGGTGTGTACTCTCAGTTCGTGCGCAATATCCATGAACTCTCTGTGAAGGAGACTTCGGGAAGGGACAATTTTAGAGGCTGGAGGAATGGCTTCATGGGGATGGTCGAATGAAAAAAACCCACAATGTTGTGCCTCTCAGGTGGCATAAGAAGGAGTCAGGGGCAGCTGGGCAAAAAAAGTAGCTTTGCAGAAAAGGACCTAGAGGTTCTGGTGGACAAGTCAATCAGGAGCCAACATGTGGCTCCCAGTTGAAAGGATGAGAGACCATGGGCATCAACTGGAACATAAGAAATTCCATCTCAAAATAAGGAAAATGTATTGTGATGATGGTGGTCAAACACTGGAACAGATGGTCGGGAGGTGAGGAATCTCTGTCCCTGGAGATACTAGAAATTCATCTGGACAAGAACCTGATGTAGCTGAACTTATTTTGAGCAGAACTAGAGAGCTCTGAGGTGCCTTCTAACCCATGCTGTTGACTTGTTGTTTGTCTTATCCTGGGGCTGCTTATGAGGAATTTTTCAATTATATTTCACCTGATATGTGAAAAAACAACTACATTTTCAACAACTAACAAACCTCGCAATGAATTAACTTAATGTTCAGGCTTTTGGCTTTTACTTTCAATTTCATTTAAGCAAAAAAAGACTAATCTAAGATTGGATTTTCTATTTTGATGAGTATATTCCCTTCCTCATAGACCCTGAAAATCTTTTGTATGGAATAAGTCTCTGTGGCTGTGCTACTTAATGATTGAGATAAGGATTGGATGCATTTTTCATCTTGAAATGCATAAGAAAAAAATTAACATAACAGCAACAGCAGTCTCATTATGTTGCCTCCAAATCATTTCCATTTTCCATTGTCCCATGGCCAGAGACAGCTCTAGAAATGTGATGTAGTATTTTCATTGATAATAGAACATTTTCAAGTAGTCTAAGATGCTGAATACATGATGTTCTGCAGGGAGCAAGGTTTGCATTTTTCAGTTCATTGATCACACATAGCAGGAAAAGATCCATAGCAAAAGTGACATTTTAAGATTTCTTGACTGAATGTACGTATCTAAATTTACTTTAAAATGTTTTATAATCACTATAAAGACATATTCTCTTTGAAAAACTGGAATTAAGCAAAACACCAGATTCAAAGGAGTCTTCTTACTAAACTGATCTAATTCAAGGCCTTGGGAATCCTGTATAATCCAGTAATTCAAACTGACCCTGTAAAGTTACACCTCATGTACATATTTTCCTTCAAAGTAGTTCACAACCATGTATATGGATCATTGTCATGTGTCTTCAAAAAAAAAAAAAAAGTCACATTGCTAAACTTTATGTCAGCATGTTGTGACCAAAGTATTTTAAAGTCAAATATCTGATTTTAAGATTTTTATTAAAGAACCGACAGAATTTCAAAAAGATAAATCATTGACTTGGCCCTTCTTTTTGTAGAATTCCACATCTTTGCCAATGTTCCAAATAAGGTTGTGTCATGGTAAAAATTTCTCTTTAATTAAAGATGTCTCTTTAATTTATAACAAATATTGATTGCATTATGAACCTGAAACATGATTTCAGCTCTAAAATAGTGCCCTAAAGCTGTAGTGCAATTTTTCCTTACTGTAATATCACTGGACTGCCAAAACCTGGACTTAAATACATGTATTTACCAAGCAACAGCTACAAAGTATTATTATGACAAGTCAGTTTCTGGCAAGAAAAAAACCCAAATCTATAGAAGCAATTTTCAGTTAGAAGAATTTTCAAAGAAATTTGCCTCCCCAGGTGGCTCCAGGTCTCACAAACCTGTGAGTGTGGCCTTATAGACCCCTTAACAATTGCATATATAAATGAATATAATTGCTATTTTAACTTCTTCATATTATGTAAACTTCATGACAGCTGAGAGTTTGTCACCCAAGTTCTAGCTGGAATTTATTTGGATTACAAAATTAAAAATACTTTCCATTGAAAACACCGACAAGAATTCAACACCAGTGTTTCTATAGAAATTAATTTTAATTACAGAGTAGTATACATTTCCATAACAACCCAGTTCCATTGTCTTCATATTATGGCAAGTATTGGCATACTTGAATTTTCCAGACATAAAAATTAAGTAATTAACACAAATTTCCATAAATACTTAACAAAAAACAAGTTTAAAAATTTAGGATTTCTTTAATATTTATCTTTTCAGGACAAAATAAATGGCTTAAAATATGGATTTTCATAAATCCAGCACATTTATGCAAGGCTGTAAGTTGTTCCTTGAAGAAAAGCGTAATTTTTTTGCAAATTGGGTGAACAATTTTTCATATTCCAAGTATGTTGCTTCTGGTTTCATGGTTTGTTAGTTTTGGAATACTCATCATTAATCACTCACGGAGGGAAAACAAAGTATCTTTGGCTATACATACACACGATCCAATTGTTAACCTATGGCTAAATACCAGACTAAAATGTTTTCCTTCAAATATAAAGTCATATTCAGTTCTGCTATACGCATGTACCATTCAATTAAATTTTGCATTCGGCCCAGCCTACAGCCTGGGGGAAACATAGATTCTCACTTTTCAGAATGAAGGTGTTTGCTGAACAGATTACCTATTGCTGAGCATTGTAGGTACACCTCGAGGCCTAAACAGACTGGAAGTGTCACCTTGTAATGCAGAAAAATTATGAATTTGCCATTACAGTTGTTAAGAGAGTTTTGTTATTTGCATATTTAAAACAGTATTTAATATTGGCATTATTTAAAACAGTATTTCTTATTTTTTTACTGTCACAATTTTATATTGGTCTCTGCTCAAAAGTTGATTAAAGGGAAAAGTGGGAAAATCCATTATAACAGAGCCAAAAAAAATCTACAAAACCCAACCAATGTTTTAGGAGTTTGAAATTCCAGATTATGTGCTTCATACTCAGTAGTTTCCTTGGGATAGGGAAGTGGTCACAGCAACAAGCCTGACAGAGTTCTAGAGCTTAGGAACTCTTAACCAGAAAATCCATAGTCCCAATTCCTATCTTCTGTTCTGCTCATTTTTCTGCAGCCTAGGAATGACAAAAAAAAAAAAAATTTAGGCTTGGATATCCTCTTAAAATCTTAAGAAATGTAGAATAGAGGCCAGCAGTCCTCTGTAAACTATTTGGAATTCTAGGGACTATTACTGCACCAGAGTAGTAGAGAGGTTCTTACCCAGAAGTAGGACACAGGGATTGTGGGGATGATTATGATCAGACTTAGTGCTAATATTGTATCTAAATATTGTTAATGCAGTATCTAATAACAACTCTATTGTCTGTTATAATGGATTGGAATATTGTGTCATGCTCCCTCCTGTTGAGTCACTGCTTCGGTGGGACCCCTTTGCTTTCTAAACTTCTCAGAGGAGTCTTGGTGAGCTCGGTGCATGTAGTGTCAGACTGGGTTGTACTTTCAGCAGGTGTGGCTGGGAGTGTTCAGCTTTACAGTCTTAGACCTTGCAGAATGTATAATTGCAAAGCAACGCTGTGATTTTTATCTTTGTATTTCTCTGGATCTTATTGGGTTTACTCCCTCATCCAAAAGTGTGTGTTCCTGGTCTTCAGGCTGGATGACCATGAAGGCATCCAGGACAGGCAGAATCCACCCAAATGGTGCCACACCCTGAGGTGAGGAGTTTGCCCAGCTGACCAAGCCTTAGAGAGCACATTATACAGGCTAATATGTGCCAAAATCAATAGCAAACATCTTGGGCCCCAAGTCTGGAATGCAAATTCTGATAGCATTCACAGACGCCCCTACAGGATCCATGAGGTGCCCTCTTGTCCCTCAGCGCTCCAGCTCAGGTGTCTCCTGGCCACGCTGTGGACAGTCCTGGCCATGTTTCAGGCAGTCCTGGCTTCCATGGAGCTGCAGCCCTCCTTGGCTGGCGGCAGTGACAGGCGTGGCTCTGCTTCTGCCCCTGTCCCCTGCCCGCTGGGAGCTTCCAGCAGGCCTGGTGAGGGGCTGTGGGGGCAGCAGTCTGGAATCAGGCCTGGAGTGGAGGCCTTTTCCCCGCTGTGAGGGGCCGTGCTGGGCAGAGCTGGGGCTTGGCCTGTGGCTGTGCACGGGTGAAGGCTGCCGTGCTACACCCAGGCATCGTGGGGCTTCACAGGGGGCCTCTGTTCTGCCGCTCCCGAGCTTTGGTCTTGGTGTTTTTCACCTTGGGACATCTCTTTTGGCCTGTCCCCTTCCCAGTCAGGCTCCAGACTGAAGCAGGCCTTCTTCTCACTCGCATTGGCGGGACTGCCTCCACTGCCGCCCCTGCCCCCTGCCCGTGGAGAGCTTCCAGCGGGCCGGGCGAGGGGCTGGGGGCGCAGCAGGGGCTGTGCGGGGTCACTGCCCAGCTCTCTGCCCCTGCTGTGCGGGCTCTTGTTGTCTTTACTGCCTGCATGCCCTGGTGCAGGTGCTGCTGTGTCCCCGGCTGCTGGCTGTGTCGCCAGATCCCTGCTCAGGATGGCCCGGGAGCCGCGCTGCAGCGAGTGCTGGAAGCAGCTGGGACAGGAGTGTGTGCAGAGTGCAGTGACAGAGCTGTCCCACAGCTTCTCACAGTGACAAATCAGTGACTGCAAATGAAAGCAGTGCTTGTGCACCAGCTTTAAAAATGTGTGTTTTCACATCCTGCACAGCTGTTGAGTTGTAGAAGGCATTGCTGCAGGCTAGAATTTTTAAAATAAATGACTAAAAATTATAAAGAATAGTGGAAAATGTTAAAAAAAATCCAAGAGCATAATTTTATTGGTGCCTATTAAGTGTGATAATTGCACACTCACCAGAGAATTTCCTTCTAAAATCAGGATAGAGGGCCCATTAAAAATCCAGAGGCTCATGCACATGGAACATGTGCAACCTTATGTTTAGTGTCAAGAACTAAAGTGAAAGTATTGAGCTAAGTGGGAAAAAGGTTTTCCTTCCACCATAGCTAGAATTCCATTATTTCCTCCTTTCTAATGCAGAGTAAAACACAGGAGAACTCACACAGTTCAAGAGGCAAAAGAAAAAAATCCAGTGATGAGCTGTTGGAACACAATTTCCAAAACAGCTGAAATGTTCACAAAGCTTCAGTTTAAATTGGAAAATGATCAGAGGAATGAAAAGTGAATATTCCAGTGGAGGAGGGTAGGGTTAGATTGGGCTATTGGGAAGGAATCCTTCCCTGGGAGGCTGGGAAGGCCCTAAAGCACACTACACGATTAACATTTTTAAACTCTTGATGAAATACAAAGGAAATACTAAGCCTATCACAGTTAAGACATACTTAACTTTAAAATAAGTATTTAAAATAAACATTTTCTCTTTGGAAGTCATACCAGAGGATGCTAATTGTCAGAAATGGCTAACTGCATCATATGTCTCATGACACAAGCAAGTGTTAGGCACCTTCAGGCTGGGGAAGAGAAGAAAAACCATTCTCACTAGCAGAAAAGAAGGCAAACATATGACAAGCAAACCAAAAAGGTTAAATATTGTGAGATGAAAATACTTCTGTGGATTTGAAAGCTATCCTGTATCTCTCACCTTTTCAAAGCTTTTTTAGGAAAAATATGTCATGCATGGCTCTCCACCTTCTGCTATACAGAAGGTACCTATTAAAATGCTTTGCCATATGATACACATTTTACTTTATCCATGTCTTATCCTGACTCCAGCAAGTTGAAAGAGCCTTGGATACTTTCTTAGGGACCTCTTTCCTTGAGAAATATGCAATAAATATTTCTTAATATGTTGGATTTTTTTGATAAGAAAGATAAACTGAAGGTCACAAAGGCATACCACTCATCTAAATCAATTTTTAGGAATCTTTTGAATGACTTTGTCCTGAAAAACTTCTGAGGCTTGCAACAGAACATTCCCAACCGTTCATTTCTTATTGTTACTTACTGTAGCAGGATAACTGTTTCCTTTTCATCATGTACTCTTGGCCTCAAATTCCATTAACAATAAACTCTCACACACATTTTGCCCTCACATACAGAGACACAGGCTTTGATTCATGCCTTTCCACTCATATCAAGTCAATTTAAACACCATTTGCACACAATTGTCCTCATTTATTGATTTCGTCCTGGAAAAAGAGAAAGGGGCAGTAGACTACATAATATAAATCTGACTCCACTTTTATCAAAATACAATTTCTTTCCACTACTACATAAATTTATTATATCTCCATAATAGGACAGCTAGTGAGAAAACATGCAAAATTATGTTGGCTGAAAATGTAAAAAATGTTCATCAGTATGGATTGCAGAAAGAATTTCTTTCTGTATAAAAAGAAAGAGGCTTTGGATATATACTTGCATGTCCCACTTCAATAAAAGCCTGTAAAATTCTGGCACCTCACAGTTTGCAAGACACCAATGAATATTTTATGTCCTGCGGAGTAAGTACCTGCTTCTGACAATGCTTTCTTATTTATACCTCAGTGTACCTGTACCTTGAACAGGTAGACACACAACTTAATGAGACATACTTTGAGGTTACTAATTCTGTTAAAAAATAAATAGCATATCAGACAGAGAGAAATCTGTCAGTGGAGAAAAAGCAAAAGACCATTCCTTAAAAGTTCAGTTTAATTTCCTACATCAGGAAGACTAAGGGGTTTTGAAAAAAAAGGAAAAATAATTTTAAAAAAATAAATAAATGTTTTAAAACTGAAGTTAGTGACCACCTAATGTAAAGAAAGAATAAAAAGTAAGTAAGGAGAAAAAAAGCATAGGTTTCGAAACAGAAAATCAGAACTAGATACCATCAAATTGATTTGCAGACCATGGAGCAGTGAAATACAAACTCTCTTCTAAAATCAATCTTATATACAATCAGTGTTTCCTGCTCTTACTTTTACATTCTCATTATTTTCTTAAATTCTTAGTAGAAGCCAGGGAAGTATTGTCTTCTCTATTTGGTGTCATGGCCAGTTTGAATCTCACTCAGTGCTTTAAGAGCATACATAGGGGTAGCTACTGCTTTGGAATGCATTTGATGATGCATATTAAACTATTTTAACATGGAATATAATCCATCACCCATGTTCCATGTTGTGCTGATATTTATTCCCATGAAAATGAGTTGCATGATATATCTTTATGCCTCCCATCTAATGGAATAGTTTATAAAAAATGAATGAATAATCATATCTGTTATTCTAATGTTACAAAAACATTCTAAGAGAAAAATATTTAATGAAGTACACGTAGATTAGAGCTGATGGAAATACATTCTGTTCAAGAAGTAAAGTTTTTAAAGTATGTGATTTTTAATAGCAAGGATCAATGAATATTTTGCTGATCAAATGTACTAATAACATACTCTTAAATTTTAGGATATATTTATCCACACACCTTAGGATTTTGGAAAAAAATTGCATTGATTAACACACTCTAAGACTCCTAAAGTGATGGTGATACATTGGTCATTCTCAGGAGTGTATTAATTAATTTTGAAGGGGGCCACACTTCAGTTTTTTCCATGTGTCAGTCTCTTGGGCAGACAGAGTCTAGTAAACACAACTAAGTATTGTGATAGAGCAACCATGTCTGTAAGAGCTAAAGAAAAAAATAAATTCTTTTTTGTCTGGTTTTGAAGACAAACAGTAGTTGTATGCACAACCTAAGGCAATCTTTGGTGGAGGCGTGAGAATTTTCTAAGAAGTATTGCAACTATAAAAGCCAAAATAAAAGGTGCTAGATTCTATTAATCCCAGCAAAGAAAGTACAGAAATCCTGCCCAGAAACTATGTTCGTTTCTCAAAAGCTCATAAAGGCTAATGATATCTAAATCTACAAAGATTATCTTCCTTTCTAGGTGCAGCTTGGTGGTTTTTTCTTTTGATAATGCTTCCAAGAAAAAATAAATGATGACTTTTAGAGTGGGTCAAAATTGGACTTATGTTGTTGGAAGATTAACTAATTGTTCTACTATTACTGTGCTAGGATTAATTCTAATACATGGCATACATGGCATACATGGCACTGGACTTGCAATTCCTTAATAGCAAATGTAATTTTTTTTTTTTTTTTTTTTTAACACTGAATAATCAGGTAGTAAGGGCACACAAAATGGAAAATAAATGTTACTATAGGAAAATCTGATCAGGGAAGTTCAGCTTACAGTTCAGTTGCCCTTTTCTAGCTAATTGGGGAGATTGTTTGAAAAAGTAGTCGTTGATTTTGCAAGCAGAATGGAATAGGAATGGGCTTCAAGGTGAATTAACATCTACAAAAATTATTTCTGAGCTTATTGTTTTTCACAGGTGAGCTTCATGGATCAATCTGCAAATTTTTTTTGGAAAGGCTACATTACATTTTGGAGAGGGGGCTCTTTACTTTTCAAAACCACAGCATCTTTCTGTACGTATCAGGTGCTCAGGTTGCCTAGACCTCTCCAAAGGATTTAGAATTATTTTTTTCCAAGAATTGATTATTCCGCTGGAGCAAAAATTTTTCTGATGCCACTAGAATTTCCAGCTCAACACAAAGAGGATCCTTCATCAGAAGCAAAGATAGACTTCTTCACTCTTGTCTAGTTTCAAACTCGAAAGTGGATTTTGCAGCTCCTCCTTTTCACATGAGACTTGGTGACCCCAATTAAATCACAGATCTGAATAACACAACTCATTTTTAGACGAGTGGTGGGGAGCTGAGGACACCCTGAGAAAATAGACCAAATTTAAAACAAAATGGGTGAGCTTTACTACAAAAAAAGTCTTGTTAGCTGTGACTCTTCAACCCATGTTACAAGTTACATCCTTGTAATCACTTGCCTACAAACCATCTTGCACTGTGACCTTCCCCAAAGGTACACAAGGAGATTAAAAAGATACTGTTCGTGAAGGTCAGAGCAATGAATGATGTCAGAGAGGCTGGAGATGCATTTGTTAAAGATACAAATTACTTCTGGAAGAACTAAATCAGAGATACTAACCAAACTAATGAGAGAAGAAATATAAGAGAGCCTAAGGTGGTGTCAAGATGATGAGCTGAAAGATATTTTGCATTATTTTTCAGTTTTATTGTTTTTAACTTGTATGGACTTCACAGCCTGAGATCAGTGTGTAGTTAACTTCCAAGTCACAATTTAGAAAACAAGTGCACTGCACTGTATACACGAATCTGAGTCCTAAGCTAGAATGTCACAGAAACCATTTACAAGCTAGGGAAAGAATGAAGAATTCAAAATAAAACTTTGATTTTTGTAGATAATTTACAAAGGTATTCACACGGAAGCATAAACTGGTTCTTTATAAGAAGTCAGTTCCAATTTTGTTATGGTCTATTAGTTAAAACCTACTTTTATATGTACACTAGGAAAGCTGATGATCCCACAGTGACACTGAAAAATAGATTTTTAGCTAGGAAGATCAGCATATACCCAGTGACATCAGTGCAATTTTATATTAGTTGAGAGTCATACTACTTGAATTATTTCCTTTCTCCAGACAAAACTATCAATTTAGTTACCTGCACCAATAACAAATCTAAAACATGAAACCAAGGTGAAAACACTGACCAAGGCGTCTTCTCAATTACTGTCAGAAAAGCTGGGAAAGAGGTTACAATTCAGTGTTAGCACGACTAATAGCAGCATGCTATTTAACAGAGGAGTGCTGTCCTCTCCCAAGGTGAGGATTCCTCAGCATCTGAGAATATTCCAGCAGTGTGCCCTACATGACAACTCAGATGATGTAGGTGACATTCTGCCTATATGAAAATGCTGGCCAAGGGGCAGGATAGATGTTTTTGGGTAAACTGTAACTTTTAAAAACAGAAAGCTGAAATAATATCTAAAATAACAGGGCTCATAATTGTACTGGGCTACCAGCTAATCGTCAGTAAACCTAGCTGTTGGAAAGAGCACCTAAAATCAGGAAAATTCTCCTATGAATGCAAAAATATTAATTGGCTGGGCAAGAACTAAATGTTCAAGCAAATATTTATAATATGGGCATTTTGGGTGTAAATTTATGTGTTCCAACAGAATTTCATACGATTTTTATCTCGTATCGTTTAGGTGTGAGTGTTTGCTATCCCTGACCATCACAACAATGTCACTATCATATTTGCAGTTACTCAGTTAAGTATAACACTGGAGCGAAAGATGAGTAAGTCATACAGGAGGCTTGCATGCAGCTTAACAGTATGTAATGAAAAAGATTGTAATGATCTGTTAGAAAACAAATGAAAACTACAAACTGTGCTTATCTAAGGAATAATTTAGGTGATTGTTACAACTGCCATCTAATTGAAAGGAGACACCACTTTTGTAATAATATGTTCAGTCCCAAACACTGAAATTAGAGGTCAAGAAGTATGAAAGCATGTGCTATAAAAAGGGAAAAAAACTATTATTGAGACTTGCTCTAAACCAGCTAATTTGCTATTATTTGCTCATCACTTTCATTGTCAGCATTAAGTGTTTAGAAAATCTAAAAAGCAAAATTTCTAGTTTCTTAGATAATAGACCACCTCCACTTTATTTCTTTCACTTCCCTAAGAGAGTTCTTATGAATTTCTATTTATTATATGTGAAAAATTTGTTTGCCAGATGAAGGATAAGGAGGAAAAGTGATAAAACTATCAAATAACATTAATGATGAAACCTAAAACTCATCCATTTGCCTTTGAAGTCTGCCAGTCTTGTTTCATGTCTGCTGTGAGAATGAAGATAAACTCAGTTGTGGAAAGAAAAGATAGGCATTGAGCTGTTTTATCTTCTTATACTGATAATTGCAAGGTGTGATAGTCCTTTATACTCTGTGCTTTCATTGCTTTCATAAGACAAGGCCCTCAATATTTAAGTTTAAACACATTCTGCTATTTTTAGAGATGACTTCTTACAGTTTTCCTTGTATTTTACTGCTCACCATATTTGCGACAAGGAGAAAAATATCTCAGACAGTTTCAGTTTTTCTTCCTTGATCTAAGAAACCAAATGGTGATTGAATGCATATATCTCAAGCCAAAGTCTTGGAAGGTGATTTTGATTTCCCCTCTGTGCCCCCATTGTGGTGGGTGAAGATTTGGGTGAAGATTTTGCTTTGCACTGAGTGCTGGTGGCTGAGACAAGGTTATGGCATAGAGTGGAATAGGGACCAAAGTACGTGGCTTGCAATCTTGTGGACTCAACATACTTTATGTCCAGCATGTTATTTTATGGGAATATACTCAGACTGGTTTATCCCTTGCTTACTTTCCCCATAATGTATTTCTATGTAAAAGCAAGAACTCCATAGTAAGACTTTTCAGGGTTTGCTTACTTAAAATCAGGCTATATAAATTAGAGGTGCTCAGACCACTTGTATCACTCATCACAGAGTTCACAGAATTATCTTCAGGGGGCCTCCAATACTGAGTTTACTGGAACTAGTGACTTCCTTAACAAGATTTAGTTGAATACCAACCTAAGAAAGTTGAAGATTACAAAACTGCAAATGGAAGAGAAGTCTTGAAAATGTGTTTTCCTGAGTAGCAGTTTTAAGCCTTTGTTTTAAATGCATAAGCAATGAAATGTCTGTCATCCAGATTAAAAAAAACCCTCATATCTGCAGGCTTCTCCTGGCAGTTCCTACATTTTATGTACTACTCCCCAGCCTCACGAAACAAAAGAATCAAGCACACTTTCACTGAAAAAATACTTTTCAGTATAGTGTATTCAGAAATTGTACTATATTTAAGAATTTCTCCTCCTAAGCAGTAAGAAGAAAGGGGAAGCTATCACTCTGGAACAGGAATTATATGGGATGTGATGCACTAAATCTAGTTGAACATCAGCTAAACTCAACTAGACATCCGTTTTGCAGAAGGTATGCTTCAGTACTTCAAAGCTTTTAGTAAGGTTGGGTGAAAGAGTAATTAAAAGATAGAGAGGAAAAGGAAAAGGAAAATTTTTTGTGATCAAAGACTGTAACTATCCAAGGATTTGGAGACAGGCATTCAGCCTTGTTTCTTGTGCACCAGAGTGAACATTAATGGCAGAATTCTTTGAGTATTTTCATCTTCCTCACTTCCTTCTTATATTTTATTTGTCATGGGAGAAATCAGTAGAGGTTGAAATGATAGTACCTTGGTTTCTCTTGGACAAAACAAGCTTTGTGGTGGAAATTCATTACATCTCAGCTGAATAACTGCTGTTACTCTAATTTACAAAGCCATTTAAAGTGTCTCAATGAAAGCAATCTTCAAAACCTTTCTACATTTTGTACAAAACCTTGTTCTTGCAATGCATCCTTTCCATTTGAGTGGAAGATCAGAACACAAGTTTACCCAAATGCACTAAACAAGCGTTTGAAGTTTGGGCTTGATGGATGATCTTGGGGGGATCTCAAATGCTTCCTAAAATCAAACTGGGACTGAGCAACCTGGAGATCATCCGGTAAGGTGTGTGAACTTTTAAAGCCAAAGGTGCAAAAAAGGTGGAGCCAGGCTCTTTTCAGTGGTGTCCAGTGAAAGGACAAGAGGGAATGGGCGTGCACAAACACAGATTATTCTGTCAAACATCAGGAACACAGAAACCTGTTTTTACTGTGAAGGTGAATGAGCACTAGCACAGTTCCCCCAAAGTTGTTGTGGGGCCTTCCTCCTCAGATATATTCAAAAGCCATCTGGACATTGCGGTGTGCAGCTCTAGGTGTTCAGAGCCATTTTGATTCTGTATTGTTCCTGCATGGGCTAATTTCACCAAGTTCCTCTTTCTTTGATACCCTCCTGGACCCATCTTGATGTTTCCAAACTTCTGCTCTAAATAAACTCGATAAGTTAAAACTATGAATTCTCTGAAATTTCCCATGGATTTCCTAGTTCCTGCAGTGCATCTGTCAAGCTCTTAAACCAAACTGCGAGTGTCTTGTCTTCAGTTCATCTAAGGATTAGGCACAGTAAATGATTGCATTAAAATTTAGGGAAGTTTTGGTTTTTGTAATTCTTGCACTACCTCCTAAACTCATGAATTTCACTTTTTGGGGAGTGGAAAATAAGATGGACAAGTTTTATGAGCAAGTTTTATCCTGTCTTGGGATGTAAATAACTGAATGAATAGCATAGAAAATGAAACAGTTTCCATTATATATGAATGATTGGTTCTCCAACAGACATTCTAATTTAATGCATGCGTGTCTTAAATATGACTATATATTTAAAATTTAAATTCAAAAATTTTTCCAAGAGGTTCGCCCACCTGGTACTTCTTAAAGGACAATAGATGAAGTAAGTAAAAAGCAACATGTTAGATGATACACTGCATAAGAAATTTCCAGAAATTATCTGCATTTTGAGTGTTCTGCCTCCCAGCTGTTCTTCAAATATGAAGCACCAGTCAAAATTACACTGAATAAATAATACAGTGTTTCTAAAGGGCTTTTCATTCCTTCCGGTTTTTGTGCTAACACATCAGGCCATTATGCAAATTAAAAAGTATAGCATGGAAGAGAAGAGATTCCACACAAATTTCATTTTGTCAGGTATTTTCCTGTTTCTGAGGGGTCCTCACTAGCAGATATTTATTTATAAAGGTGTTGTGCAGGATGTGCCACTTCTCTCAGATGTCATCTGCAGAGCTGAATATCCTGTAACTCTCAAAACTTAGACTTCCAGAATAAACCACAACTATTTGGGGAAGTTGTTTAAACACTCAGGAAAATAATCTCATTTCCACAGTTTATCACTGTGAAAACATATAAGCTAATACCTATTTACCTACTTTCTCCAAAATGAGAGTTTGTTCCAGAAATGCTTAATACAGGAAAGTCAAGTTAAAGTTCAGAAAATTCTTGCTATTTTATGGTAAGATATATATTACTTCTTCAAGAGATTTTGGGCAGTGTTTTTTCTGGAACCAGTCAAGACACTTCTCCAAGAGAATTTATTTTCTAGGATGGAATTTCCTGTTGGAAGTAGAAAGACAAGCATGGCCCTCTGACAGCAATTGTACTACAGACAGCACTCACCTGAGCCGTGACAGTCTGGATGCCTGACTCCCTATCCAGAATCAGACTAAGCAGGGATTCTGTATGCTGGTGGCATACAAGACTTTATGGTTGGATTCAATGGCCTTAGAAGGCCTTTTGCAACTTTCAATGTTTCTGAATGATGCTAAGACTTGGTGAGGGTGTAGCCAGTGGCTCAGTATATAAGAATGAGCCATTCATTTTCCAATTTCTCTGGGGGCTTTTAAAAATTTTTGTTGCTTTAACAATCTTTGAGAAGTCTTGGGTTTGTTTGGATGCAAAATAAGATAAAGAACAGGCATGGATTTTTTTTTAATAAAGCTCCAGTCAAGAACCGAAAAGAGATTACAGATGTTCAGGTCTGTGGATTTAAAATAGTGTAGTACAAATAAGAGAGAGTAGATGGCAGACAGGAACTTGTAGAAACTTGAAAGTCACTTCAGCATATAGAATATGCATTATTTGCACAGTGAGGGCATTCACACCACCTCTGTCAGAAAACTTGGGCACTATTGATATGCTTATCAACAGTTAGAGGCATAAATTTCCATTCAGTCAAAGAGATACTACCAGGTGTTTATTCAGAGCACCTAAAAGAGGCATGTAGGGGAGATTTACACCCCCAAACTGAGCAGCTGTATCAAAAATTATTTTCTTCTTCAACACAGGAATACACACAACCAGAATTCTTAATGATAATACACTATCTGGAAAGAGCAACAGCAACCTGAGACATATGGATTGCTGATTCGACCGTACAGTTTTTCCCTCTTGCAAATAAATCACCACATGCATGGGAGGGAGAAAGAATGCACCAGCTTTTATTCAGTGTTAGTAATACCTTATTGAATTCAACCACTGTCATAATCTTTTTCCCTCTGAGGTATTTGTTAAGAGAAGAACTATATTATCAGAAAACAAGTAGAATTGGTTTCCAGGAAAGGGAAGTACTAAGTAGGGGTTTTAGAGAGCAACAGCAAAGCTGAATTCCCTTTGAAACACTTAGGTTACTAAGGCAGAAAATGAGGCCCCTTTGATCGCTCTTTATACCTTAACCATAATAAAACATAATTGAACTCTATGCAATCTGCTTCCACTGTTAAGAATAAGAAAATCAGGGAAAATTATGAAAAAAATACTCTACTCTTGTGGGGGGAGAAAAAAATGTAAAAGGGAAGAATAATGTAATTAGGTAAGGGACATTGAACATTATGTGGAAATTGTAGACGTTGCCAAATTGCCATAATTCTGACTATTGATCCAAATACTGGTGGGGAAGGATTATTATTCTCTTTCCCTCATACCTAGAATTCAGCGGTGAATAGGGATGTGAAGTAAGTAGCTGAATAATGAAAGGACCAGGAGGAAACATCAGTCTGTGCAGAACACCATTTTCATATTGATGCTAGAAAACATGTAGGCATAACTCATACAAAATACTCAAACACGGGACACCAAGGTCACAAAATAACAACTCTTAAAGCAACTCTGTCTTCACATCTGAAGTTTTTAGGCTGGGATAAACATAACTTACAGCTATTTAATTTGAATTCTCTCTTAACAAGTGTCAGGAACTATATGGCCTCTCTGACAGATGCTGCATTATTTACTTCCTACTATGCTCGGGAGCATGTTGTTAGGTAAGAGGCAATACAAATAACACTAAAATATTCTAAGACTAAGCCTCAGCAAGATCGTGTTTCTGGGGAATAATGTTTCTGCCAAAAAGGAATTTAATGAGGGGACAAATTGTGAAAGATAATCTCCAGCCTTCCTGGGCAAGAATACAGAAATAATTCTCCAGATGACCAAAGAATAGTTTCAACCAGGAACTAAAACAAGGTGTAGAATAATAACTTTTACTGAACTTTTTGGAAGGGCATGAAATCTCATACAATTTGCATTGCCATTGATTTGCATGATTTCCCTGCATTTTGATATAGGTCACCAGCCATTTACAGACATGATGGACACTCTGCACCATCTCCAAGAGGGTTGAAGATGTAAAAGGTGAAGTATGTAGTGCAAGTTTGACTATTTTTTTAGTTTGAAACTGGACCATGACTGACACTGCTTATGGTCACCCAGAAAACTGTATTTGAATAAAATACTATCACATAACATATGAATTAGGTCACAGATAAAATTAGATTGCAAATCCAACAGTAACTATGCAGATACTGTTACTTTTCACCATTATTGTAATGGGACCTAAACTAAATTACTGTGGGGAATCTTCCCAGAACACTTCCTATAACTTCTTCCTCAAAGGTGCCTAGAATTCTTTTTCACTTATGGAAACCAAGTCAAACAATTTGAATCTAACAGGAGAAACTCACAGGCATGAGTTGAGAAAGGACAACACTGAGAAGCGCTTATAAACAGCTCTTTGTTCCTGTGAACTTAGTCCATACAACACAGTCTTTCCTTTGACAGTTTTCTTTCTTTTTTTTTTTTTCTTGTTTAATCACTATGTCTCTAAGATGCAGCAATCTCTGCCTTTATTGATTGCCAGAAGGTTTATTCTATCCATTCTAAACCCTGCTGGTCCTCATTTTAGCTTCATGTTCCTTTTTCAAAAGCAGAACACTTTCAGCACCTTGTCTTACTTTAATTTTCCAAAATTCACAAACATTTTAAGCCATCTGATAGTGACAAGGTAGTTGCACCTCCAAACAGCTTTTTTTAACCCCTTGAAATAGGGATTCATGCTTCCTGTGTGGGCTTATTAATATTTTATAACAAACTCATGTTGGGGTCCAACTGAAATATACTCCCTCTAGCCACTCCCCCGGCTCCCGCTAGCTCAGTTTTTCAGGGGTTTTAGGGAAATATATTTCATAGAGACCGAATAAAAATTTCGAATGAGCAGCTCTCACCCCCCAGCTTCTGTCCAAGCTTTATTCTTGATGTGATGTTCCAGGAGCACGAGGACAGAGAGAGAGAATCAGGAAGAGACAGGTGTTTATCTGGTTTTTGGGCCAAGGAAAGATATTGGCCCTGAGCCAATAGGGTCAGGAGTAGGTATGATAGGGAAGAAGGGTTAAACTACATAGCACAGGCTTCAGGGGGACTCTGAGGGGAAAAACCATTCCTCAGAGGAACACAACAATCTCACTATCATAGTTGGTACTTTTCCCATGAATCTCCCCCTTCTCCCCACTATCCATCGTGTTTCCAAGTCACTCACTAGCTTTCAGAATGGTTTTGCAGAAGTCACAGTCAAAGACACTATTTTAACACAACTTTGTCATAAGGAGTGCTCATTCTACATCACTTCAGGGAAGTTGTCCACAATTTTAATGACTTCATGTACCTCATTCAAACCACACATTGGACAGTTGTATGAAATTCATATATATTATTGTTATGCATTGTTTGCACTAAGAAAATTCAGACAGAAGTAGGAAGCATCAATTTGATACACAATATGTTAAGCATTTCAATCAGACAGAGAAACACACAATGTATTATATGAGCATCACTACTATTCCATGTATCTTAAGCTACGGGCTACTACAGCTTATTGCTGAACTACAATCTTTTGAAAAGGCAAAATAGCAATGACTTTCTCTGAGGCTGAGATTTGACCAACCACTGCAAGGCAAAACTATTCAGCTCAGAGATACTGTTTATATTGACCAAAGAGTGACTCAAATAATTTGTTGTCTTTTTTTTTTTTTTTTTTTTTTTTTTTTTTTTTTTTTTTTTTCCCTGAGTGTTTTCTGGCACCTAATACAGCTTTGAACAAGTGCACAGCAATTTCTAAAATCTATGATGATTGTTTTATATGAAGGCACAGAAGAGAGCGTTCAAAAATGTTAATGAAATGCTAATTTTCCACTAGCAGTGGATGTACCCAGTGCAAGCCAGGAGTTTAAAAAAAAAAAAAAAAGTTAAAAATTAAATAGTTTAAGTATATCAAATAAAAAGATGGGGGAGAAACTCTTACTTACTTAATTCTTTTAGGCTCTCTTTATGCCCAGTTTTACGAATCAACATTTGCATCAGAGCATGAGGTTCACTTGTCCCCAGGTATTAGGAGAAAGAATCTTCATGGATAGGTATTTCTCCTAAAAAACTTGTAGTTTGACAAGATACAATCTAACCAACGTTTTCATCTGTGTCAAGAAAAACTAACATAAAACAGCATGACAGTTCCTAAAGAGCAACTGCAGTGGAGAACAGAGAAATGGAGGAGAATCACTGAGTATGAATAGACAAAGCAGCAAGAGATAGTGATGTGTGAAGAATGTGCATCAGGAAGCTGGCTAATTCTTTGGGATAATTACAGCTGCTGAGCAGAGGGTCTAAGCACCCCAGCTGATGTTCATGAGGGATCCTGCTACTCCATATCCCTAATAAAGCAACTTCTTGTTTATAGGGCTTTAAGGAAAACAAACAATTCTCAGTATCTCTCTCCAAAAGTATCAAATGCATATTTTAAAATTAATTAGGACAAGCTGAGTGTATCCCAGCTTGAGAGATTTATATAAATATTTCAGGCCCTCTAGCTGGCAAGTTTTGGGTGAATTGATGTCGCAGAAGAACAAGGAAAGTAATGGCAGGCCACAAAAGGGAGATTGTTCTAGCACTAACAGGACTGCAAGGCCCACACTCAAAATTACTCCTTTCCCATTGGAAAGAAGCACCTAAATTACATTTCATTGCTACTATAGACCTCTATATTTTCCACTGTGTTTTCTCTGTTTACAGCTAATATGGATACAGTATCAGATATGGCAGTGATTTGCCTTCTCAGGCGTAATTACAGGCACATCTATTCCTGCATGTAAATTATTTTACAGCTTTGCTGCATGTTCTACAAGAGCAGAGACTAAAGGAAAATTGAACAATATTGAGTAAAAATAAAATTACGGGCAACATTATAAATTACCAACAACCAAACAGCATTGATGTGACAAAATTAAACATTGATTGACAGGTTTTAGTCAGATATTTATTCTAGGACACGATTAACAGCCAAATGTTTATACATTTTGATAAGGATATCAGTACAAGGATAGCTTTTAAACAATAGCTAGATTTTATTTTATTTTTGGATTGCTTTTCAAACAGTTTAGAAATAAAGATGGGTCCATAGTCATGCTTCCAATAATGATGATCACAGGGAATTGTCAGATTTGGTGATATACTCCACAAACATGCAGATAGGACCGTAAAGTTTACCTACATCTTATTTAGATAACATGCTCTACAGCAAAAGTAACACAGCCATTTGCTTAATTTTCTAGAATCTGGCAGTGGCCCGAAAGGTTGTACTGCTCAGAACAATGCAATATCATGTCTGAAGTTAAAATAACTGAAGTTGAAAATAACATTGGAATTACCTCTTTTTATTTGCAAAAGGCAGCACAGAAGCATGTGAGTTTCTTAAAAGTTTTGGAAATGCTGTGAATCAAACACACCGTGTACCAGATAGACTGCTTTTCATTACAGCAAGCACAAATTAAAATCTTTTTCTCCTCTCCCTTTCATTGGGAATGGGAAGCAGTTTTCCCATTTGAGAAGCTGTCAGGGCAAGGGTGACTGTTGTTCAGCTCAGTGAAGTGTTCTTAAGTTCAGATGAGCAAGCTGAGCTTGTTAACTTATTCCTTGTTACTGACAGACTACAATATACAATTATGATTCATGTCAAGTATTTCCAAACTATCTCCACTGTGATTCATGCTATTTGTATGGAGATCCCAAAACACCTCCTCTTCACCCCACTCACCATATTTCTGTCTTAACAGCTGTTGCAAATGACAGAAGTTCCAGTTCAAAAATTGCCAGCAGGCTCGGATATTTCAAAAGTAGATGAGGCACAAGTATATTTATGCTTCTTTTGTTGGACATAATAACTGTCGCGTGTAAAAAAATTCTTCTGCATTTTATTATTTTAATAGTTACTTCTATTAGTTGCTTTTTTACTAGTTTATTATATAACACTATGAATTATTTTCAAGTGTATATTTTGTCAGGGAAAGTCATCCTCGTTGTCCAGAGATGTATTCCAATCATGATGAGTTAAAAATACCTAATATTAACATGCATATTTTATTTTTCATTGTCAAAAATAAATTTTCCTTATAGTAATCATAAGAGTAACTGACCTACCTCTACATCAAAATAAAGCTCTGATCTTTAATAGTCTCTATCCTCCAGGAAAAACTTGTTCTGGTTTCACCCATGGCATTATTGCACTCATCATGGGTTAGTGTTGTTGTGACATTACATAAAGGAAGCACTGATCTAATCCAGCCTCTCACAGCCACTAAATCATACTGTGAAGTGCCACCTCTCCTCATTTTTCATCACCATCCCTTGCTCTCCAGGGATGGTGACTCCACCACTGCACTGGGAAGGCTGTGCTAGTGTTTAACCACTCCTTCAGTGAAGAAATTTCTTCTGATATCCAACCTGAACCTCCTCTGTTGTAACTTCAGGTCATTTCCCCTTAGAATCACAGAATATGCTGAGTTGGATGGGATTCACAGGGATCACCCAATTCAACTCCCAGCTCCAGACAGGACACCCCAACAATCCCATCCGATGCCTGGGAGCATTGTCCAAATGCTCCTGGAGCTCTGGCAGCCTTGGGGCCGTGCCCATTCGCTGGGGAGCGTGGGCAGTGCCCAGCACCCTCTGGGAGAAGAACCTTTCCCTGATCTCCAGACTAAGCCTGCCCTGACACAGCTCCAGGCATTCCCTTGAGTCCTGTCCATGGTCACAGAGAGCAGAGATCAGAGTTGCTCCTGTGCAGCCCCTTGGGAGGATGTTGAAGGGCTCAGTGAGGTCTCAGTGTCCTCTATCCAGCTGAGCAGAAAAAGTGCCCTTAGCTGCTCCTCATATGGCTCCTCGAGACACTTCCCACTAAACTAAACCATCCCTAATAGTTTAGTATTTTTTATATTGTGCCACCCAAAGCTGCCTCAGCACTGGAGGTGAGGCCAGTCCAGAGCAGAGCAGAGCAGAGCAGAGCAGAGCAGAGCAGAGCAGAGCAGGGCAATCCCTGTCAGGCCTGACTGGCAATGCTGGGGCTGGTGCCCCCAGCCAGGGATGTCCCTCCTGGCTGCCAGGGCACTGCTGACTCAGATCCAACTGGCCATGGACCAGCACCTCCAGGGCTCTTCCCCAGCTGCTCTCCAGCTTCCCCAGTCCATACACAGAGACATAGTGTTTCTCTTGTCTTATTCTTTGCTCTCTCTGAGAAGAGACTGATCCTCCAGCTAGCTACAGCCTCCTTTCAGGAAGTTGTAGAGAACAATAAGGTCTATTCTGAACCCTAATTTTTTTTCTCTGTTTTCCTAATTGATTTATAATCTTGACAATAGTAACACTCCATGAGAATTAATTGAATTTATATCTTAAAATATTGTTCTACTGCTGTTCTGGGGCAACTTCTTTGTTTGCCCTCTTAATCTGTATGCAAAATGTAGAATTACTGTTTCTTCTCCCCCTTCTGCACACCACTTACTGTAATTTATTCACTAAACATTTTCATCTTTATTCCAGAATAAAGAAATCTTGCTAATTTATTCTCTCCTTGCATGGAAGTGGTTCAAGCAGTTTTGGTCATCTTCCAAAATAATTTATGAAAATTCTTTATATTTATAGTTCTCTACATCCTTTATACATAGAGAGACCTGAGTTTCATTTCTGTTGTTGAAAATACCAGCACTTTTTGTAAGCATTTACGTTTTGAGGGTGATTATAATTTTTCTTTTGTTCTTGATTCCTTTTAGCTGTTCTTACAATACCAACTGGTAATGTAAGAAACGTGAGTGAGATCATTACAAACCAGAAAAATATCACAGTGTTCTGGCATTTAAAAAGAAAGAAGTCAGTCTTCTCAAGCTGTCTCGTCTTCATGATGTGAATGCTCTAATTGATGGAAATGTTTGATTATGGTAATATTTAATTACTTAGAAAAAACTTTACACACAGACAGAGCTAAGTACCCCAGTGAGATAGAAGACAGCAGATAACGGTGTCAGAACAACATTACAATAAATCTGTAGGTGTTTGAGAAATCCTGAAGAGAATACAGATATAATTAAAATATCTGTTAACTCTTTAACCTTAGGTTATCTCAAGCAGATTAAATACTTTAGTCTGAAAAAAATGTTTTAATTTTTTCAACTTTATAAATTTCCAATTTCTTCATCTTCTCTCATTACATCCTCATGAAATCCCCATCTGCCTGCATCTTTCCTTACTCAACTCCTGTTCCTTCTAACCTTTCCATATGATTCTGCAGAACAGTAGGATCGCGATGTATCTGCCATGCATTTTGTCACCAAAAGATGGGAGAGTCCAGATTGTGTTCTGAAACAGGAGGAAAAATGGAGGACTTAGTCTACAGCTTCTCTTTCCCTCAACTTTTTAAAAGCCCTTGACACATGAGAGAATTTACAGGTGGTACCTTGAATCTGTTTCCACTACAGTGTTGAAACCTTGCTCAAGGAATAAGTCAGCAGAGAGAATAAATTGAAACACTCCAGAGCATGCTGTGCCAAAGGAACAAAAGGAAAAGTGAACCTTTAACGATGGTTCATGGTGAGTATTGATGCCTCATGATCAGCCTCACTGCATTCCTGGCACACTTTTCAACACCTGAGCACCATTTCCTAGAATTCACACTTTACTTCTGAAATCCTGCTTATTTAGACTTTTTTTTTTTTTTTTTTTTTTGGAAAGTTCCTTCACATCTAGGAATGGCAATGTGCAGGAATGCTGTTTGTTATGTTCCTTTGTCAAACTGCAAAGGAGCCGGGACAGCTGTCCACTTTCCCATTAGAAAGGGTAATTTCTCAACAGAGACAAATATTTGTCCCGTTTCCATATCCCATAACAGCAATCACTTCTCACCAGAAAGTAAACATACCATCTAATGATTTCTACATATAACAAACATAAATATTCCCTAGCAATATTGTTCCTTCACCTGTTTTCCAAGTAGCACTCTAATTTTTAAAAGAGAGAAAAAATTTATTCAAGTCCGCCATAATGTCCTTTGTATTTGGAGGTTTATTGTGGGGATGTCTTTTAAAATACCACAAGACCTGGCAAAACATTGAAATATAAATAACTGTGGTACTTCTGAATCACTGGGAGATGATCTATCCAACACAATGTCTTTGATGACCACAAATTCTCAAGGATGCAAAGTTCTTCATTAATATTTAAATGGCACAGCAACTGGCTCACAAATAGTAATTTTTTTTATTATTTTTGATCCCACATTATCCAAAGTTTTCACAATGGGATGACACTATGAAGCTCTGAAGACCCTGCTGCAATTAGAAAAATGCAACAGAAAGCAGACTTATGCAATTTCTACTTGCTCTTTCATTATTAAACTTTTCCAGCTTAAAAGGATTAAAATATAGCCGTTTGCTCATGCACAGTTCTTTTCATTGGCAAAGCAAAATTTTCCCTAAAGCCAAAAGCTTCAGGATGGTTTTGTCAGCCAATGTTTGCCCCAGAGGGAAACACAAACAAGATAACTTATGAGTGTGCTGGGTTTAAAACTCAGCAGGAAAATTAGGCCTACTCAAACTGCCCCATTTTGATAGTGCAGGAAAAATACCAGGAGAGATCATGAGCTGGAGTCATAATTTACTGAAGAAATTGCAATATACACAATGATATTAATAAAATATATATATATATATATAAGAGAGAATAGTTTACCCATAAAAAGATTATTCACCACCAAAAGATCTCACCTGGCCCCCAGGGACAAAACCAAGGTGACAGCTGTTCCCAGACAATAAACAAGACCCATTTTTTAGGAACTCCTTCCTATTTCTCAAAAGCTCCCCTTCATCTGGAGCAATGATCCAGGTTCCAGCAAATGGAGATATTTAGTGGTGGCTCAGATAAGAGAGCAGGATGAAGTTGCCTGTTCTCTGATACGTCAGCATCTATAGAAAGTGCATGAAACTAGATGTGATACTTTTTAAGCCTTTAAGTTTATTATTTGGCTTGTCTCAAACTTCCACCAAAGTGAAGGAATAGATGACTAGGCATGTGATTCTATTGATATAAATTCAGAGTCTTCTCTATATTGTGCTTGCATGTAAATGTAAGATAAACTGCAGACCAAGTTGTGAAATATATAATTTTTAAATACAAACTTTCCCTCTACTACCAGCAAGTGTCCTACTTAATTCTTTTCTTTATACCCCTTGTGACTGAACGGATTGCATCACTGGATTCCTTGTAAGCTCATCCTTTTCACTGCCAGACTGACACTGGAAAATCAGCTGTGGATTTCCTTATCAGGCAGTGGAAAGGTCGTGATGGTCACGCACGTGTACCCTGCAAGCCTTCTAGGCAGAAGGTGAACTCCTAGGTGTGTGCTTGCGCCCCTTGGATCTAAAAGCCACGTTGTCAAGTACATTTAAACTATAGAGCAGCTTCAGCACAAATGTGCTCCCTCACCATGCCTGCGGTCTCTCTGTGATGGTTTGACAGGTGCCAAGCCTGAATGCCAGAGAAATCGGCAAAGGAAAAACAGAGCTTGAAACAAAATATCACAATATACAGAGAAAGTGGAGCTGAAAGGTGAACGACACTATTCAGTTCCCACCAAGGCCTCTTATTTTTAAAGCTTTGTGCTTGAGCTGAAGGGCACATAACAGGAATTATTAAACCTCACTTTTCTTTAATGTCAGCCAGTACCAAGTAATGTATCTAAAGTAATTTCAAAGTAAAAAAAGAAGAAAGGAATGAGAACAGAAGTTGGTACATAGGAGACTGTGGGAATAAGTGTGCTCAAAGCAAAGCCTTCTTATCAAAATGAAGGGAAATGAGGAAGAATCAGCAAAGAGAGAAGTGCTGTGCTGTAGCCAGGTCTACTTTGACTCAGCTTATTTTTTCCATCATTGCAAAAGGGGAGCTGCACCATCAATCAGAGTCAGAATGACTTTTTCCTGTTAAATACACAACTTTCAGGCAGGTAACTAAATGCAGAATGTGCTTCAGCAATGTATCGTAGGACGAGAATCCACGTTAGGCATGACTTTCACAAAAAAACAATTAATTACTCAGGTTCTCATGGCTTCAGATAAAGCTTTGAGGGCAATTTCCCAGCAGCCGTTCATGAGCCTAAATGAGCTGAAACTTCATGCAAAAGTGTGAAGTTTATGGCAAGGGAGACTGTTTGAAATAATACATCTCCAATAACCTCAAACTTCTCCTGTTAGAATAAATTATGCACAAATCAATAATGTGCAGAACAGTTCCCTGAGCCAGTACTTGCTGACTAACTTCCATCAGAACTTAAACTTCCTTCACATCCTGGGATGAAAATTGTGTCATTTATTGCGAGCAGCAGGTGTCAGCTGTTGTGAAAGTCCTTTTCTGAGTTATTCATCTGTGCAGCTTGGAACAGGACTTTTGCACTGATTGAAGCTGAAATGGTGAGCTCAAAGAGGTGGGATTGTTCTGGGAGATCTCTCTTCAGGAAGTAGGAGGGAAAATAAGGTGTTATGATGCAAATTTTCTTTAGAGTTTTGCAAATCTCTGCTACAGGGATTTTGTTTTTCAAGGGTTTCTCTTTCACTTATAGCTCTGTCTGTTAAATTCTATGTTTTCAAGCCAGGATTTTCCTATGCAACAAATCTCAGGCTGATTCTTGAATAATAAGAGGATTTCTTATTTCTTCCAGCAAAGACACAGAACCAATAAAAAAGTTACAAACACATTTCTTATATTTGGTGGCCAGTATTGTTTTAGGAATAATTCAATGATGGTGAATTTTCCTTCTTCCATGACATTTTCAACACTGTATGTAGTGTAGAAAATGCTGATATAGAGTTTGGAACCTCTTCGCAGGGACCTGAAACATTCCTCTGCAAACTGTTACTTCCAGTAACAGGAGCAAATTCAAACTACCCAGGATTTCCGAATTTAGTTTTTAATATTATCAGTGAGATCATAATTTAATAATTACTTTCCTCATCACAGAGTACCTCCAAGTGCCTTACATAAAGGAGAAGCTCTGTTATGTATAATTAAATAGACTATTTTGCCCTCATAATAATAGTGAAAATAACATCTAATATCTATTTTAAAAAAGCCTCAGGTATTTCTTGTATCCTGAAAATGTAAAATTTTTACTCCATTCTAGATATTTGTTAGGTGCACTAAAAAGCCACTTTCATTTGAGAGATATTAAAAACATCAAGATCAACACTCCTATAATATTTTTTCTATTAGTCTTTCAAGACACTCATAAGATGTCTTACAGGGGTTTTCATTTCCACATCCAAATGTGAACTTACATAAATAGATTCAATTTTGTAAAGACTAACTTTCCAGCCAGTTCACTTCCTGCTTAGTGAGTGGAGACAAGAGTGTAATGACTTAATTTTAACGAAGTATACCGCCTTAAAGTATCTATCATCAACAACTCTGCCTTCATTTCCAGTAAAACCTCAAAATGGAGTTTCCGGTACTTGCACTTCTGGTCTTCATATTGCATTTGCAAACATCTTAAACTGGGCATGACACATAATTTATGACTGATGGGGCCACAGTCAATCTCATGGAGTGAATACAGCTTCATGCTCTGAAGGGTGCTTGAAAGAGGGAACATCCTGAACTTCTGAGCATCTCGTGTTTGTCAAATCTGAAAGTGAAAAACACTTGAGAATGAACATGGAAATTCATACCACAAGAATTTCTTCCCTCCCAACATTTTGGGTTCAAAATGTAGTTTTACTTGCTTAATTGCACTTGCTATTGATGTAGTAGACTGAACGTTGTAGCAAAAAGGAAAACATCCATTTTTGCTGTCACCAATAATTTTGAAACTGATGAAATGCATATCTCGCTTGTCTTCCCACTCCATCTCTTTAAATTGAGGAAGGACACAAGAAGAAGGGAAATAATAAAGGTTAAAATCCCTCTTTCTTATGAAATCCACATTAAAGATTAGATCTGATTTATAACCAATCTGTTTAAAATCAGTGTCAAAGACAGCACGGCCATAAAGCAAGGCCTCAAATGTCATCTTACTTACCAAACTAAACTAACTTCTAAAAAAAAAGTTTTATTAGCTGGGTTGCATCAGAATCACTGTTGCGGTGCCTTATGCGTGGTCTCCACGCACGCCCGGGCTAGCTCAGGCACCGTAGCGGGGAAAGGTACGGACAGCTGCCAGCGCCAGCTAATCCCATCCTGTGGGGCCTTGTCTCCTTGTGACCTCGGCAGCAGGCACAGGTGGTGCAAGGCAACGATGGCAGAGATAAAAAGGCGGACTCTGCTGAGCGGGTCACAAGATTTTATTGGAGCCCCAGCACGGGACCTCCTGACCCCCAGGTAACTGCTGGCAGAGCCCCCAGGCTGCTTGGCAGCACCTTTTATTTGGGGGTGGAACAAGGAGAAGAGGCAGAGGGTGAGCAAATCAGGGATCACCAGGGAGGGGTAACACGGATGAATGATACTTTCATAAACCACACATAACTGATGGGGAGGGACCCCCTCTGGATCTGACCTATCACTGGTGCCCTTGGAAGAACTTTCCAGCTCCAGGGGAAGGCCCCGAGATGACAGGCAGACCCCAGAGGAGGGGAGAGTTGAGGATTGACGTATAACTGTTGGAGGGGAGAAAAACAGGGAAAGATCATTGGGGGAAACAAACAGGGGTACAAAGAATGAACCATAAATTAACAGCACATACGATAAAACCAAAACAAATCCCACACCACTACAGAATCTGGACTTCAACATCCTAATGTGAGCGCAAATTCTGACATACTTCACAAATTGTGACATTTTTATCACACACAATATAATATTGGTGAAAATGAGACCTGAAGCTTGTATAGTACTGGAGATGAGAAATATGCAACCAAGACATCCAGAACATGTTTTCATTGAAGAAAAAGGGTGAAATTCTGCACCAAAGAAAATGGCAGCCAATTATTAATATCAATGCCATTTCTTTTCTCCATATATAATCTACCTGTTTCTTGAATGATTCAAAAAGTCCTAATGGCAATATAACATTGGAGGTAATACTTAAAGTTATTTTGGTTACTTTTCTTCTTTTTACATTCTTTGGACCATTTGAAGTGTTTTTTTTTTTTCTGCTTTTTATCTCTATCTCTCTCTTTTTTTTTTTTTTTTATCTGAAATATTTGAATACAAAAAAAAGCATAATGAAAATAATGATTACAGGTTTTTCAAACATGTCTTCATGTTTCCCTGTTTGATGAAAAATTCTATAACAAAATCGCAGAATCTGAGAGATGAAAAAGGATTATTCAAGAGTCCAAACTTGGATTTGAAAGTTCCAGAATGTTCACACTGTAGAAATGATCAACTTAATGATTTAATTTAGGAAATCAAATATACTTTATTCCATTTGTGTGTTTTCTAAAAGATATACCAAAGATGAAAGAAAATGAAAAAGAAAAAGTCTCATTTAGAGGGTAAGAGAAGAAAAAAGGAAAAAAAAAAACCAAGGGAATTTGTGCAGGAATAATTATTGGGAATGCTAAATATTCTGTACCAATCTAGTGCAGTGCATTCATTTAGAGAGGCACAAGGCCAACTTTATTTTTGTCTGGCTTGCAAAAATGGGTGGAGAATTGCCCATAGAAACACAAGCTGATGACATGAACATGTGCAAGATTTGACTTATGACTGTAAAAAAGAGTTGCAATCTTATTTCAATGTGTCTTGCCCTGATCCTCATTCTCTGTGACACCGGTTATAAAACAGGCAGCATTGTATTTCCATTTTTAAATCATTCAAAAGATGTTTCGGGCTCACATTGATACTCATCTTTTCTGATCACTCTGCTTCAGGTTGCAATCAAGAAAAAAATGAAGATTTCCTTGCAAAAAAAGACCCTGTATAAGGTACACATGCAAAGGACACTAGCACTTAAGAGAAATGAATGAGAATCAGACATCATTTGCTCAAGGAGGCTTTTAAAATCTCCACTTAGGACTGTCACCTTGACAAATTGTATTCCAAGTTCAAAGATTTTTATGCAGTCAGGTCTCCTATGAGACTTTCACAGCCATTTTAAAGAACGGGAGTAAATTACTCACTTTTTCCCTTATGAAACACAACTGGAAAATGGTAATGAATCTTTTGATATGTATTACATTAAATAAATTGTTATATTGGTAAAAAAAAATGTTATTCCAATTGCTAATTATGCCTTTTGCAGCTTTTTGTGGATATACTCATTGCACATATTTTACTTTGATTTTCCTATTGTAAGTGCCGAGGTTAATATTTCAGGTTTACATTAACTGCAAGTGTTTCAATTAAAGACAAACCTTATTTAGCACCTATTTTAGCCTTTGTTTTTTGTTAGAATAATACATATCCTCTGGGCAGCACTTAGCTACTTCTTACTTCCTGCTGTATAATAACCAGGTTTTTGATCACTTGGTTGGTGACCTATTAGGAAAATTCTTTAACTTGATTTTAATGGCAACCAAAACTGTTATTTTTTTGTTTCCTTCTCTGCTTCAGGGTGTTCCTTTTCATGCATTTAATACATTTCAGCAAAGTCAGAAGATTGAATGTTTGAAGAATGCCAGGGTTTTTACAAAGATGAGTGAAAGCATGGGATTTTCATGTATTTTTTTTAGTCATAACTTATAAAATGTGTATTTATTTTTCTATTTCATAAATATATATATGTTAGAATAAGCTTTTATAATCTTCACAGATTTTGAAGAATGTTACAGTGTGTTAATTTGGTTTATATTGTGATTTATTTTTATATTTGATTTGTAATGTTTCACACCGCGCCACCCCCCCCGAGTTCCCCTTGGAACCTGTATCACGTTTCTCACATGGTTTGTCCCTGCTCAGCAGTGCCCATCCCCTACACTGGAATGTAACCCAACTCTGTTCCACTCCCACCTTGTCCTTGGTTGGGTAGTGGCTTGTCCCTGTCTCTGGGCCTGTCCAGCCTGGGAAAAAGCCCCGGGACAGCCGGGGTCTCAGTCTCTTTGGCACCGGCGGGGACAGGAAAGGAGCTAAGTAAGAGCTCTGGCTGCCAGGGGCAGGACCCCAGAATAAAGCCATGATATCCCCCCGGCGAGACAGCAGGCTCTGTGCTTTTTGCCATCAATGGTCGTCTGGGTCTGTCAGAAGAACTCCAACAGCTGGCGCCTAAATGTGCGGCTCGAAGCCACAAGGGGCTCCCAGAAAGCTGGGAGAGCCACGTGTGGAACACATGGCCGAGGAATCTCATGCAGGCACGTGGGTCCTGAAACGCAGCCCACCCATGCAGAGACAGACCCATCAGGCCTGGCGTTCGCTGTGGAGTCTCTGAAACACAGGACTCCACAGGCCAGGGCTGTAGTCTTTTCCTTTGTACTTAAAAAACCCATCGGAGTGCTGCGAAGAAGCCCCATGAATGGCAGGCTGCTCCCAGAGAAGGTGACCATGTGTTCGTGGAAAGCTGACCCTGGGAACCGAGACTGGAAGCTCTTTTTTGCACTGAAAGGGTCAGTCTCAGGCAAAAGGAGTGATTGGGAAAGAAAGGAAAGATTCGTCTGAACGAGTGAGTACCACTTTGGGATATCTAAGGAAAAATCTTTTTCAGAGGTGTTGTTCCTCAGGGAGAAGGGTTTTTTCTTTTTGGGGAAGGTTTTTGCTTTCAGAGTAAACCTTCAGGGTGCTTTCATAGCACATTTCATTTTGGCTGTGTGGAGGGGGTGGAAAAGGTAACTGTTTCCCCTTCCTTTTTTTTTTTTTTTTCTCTCTCCAGTGAGTTTTTTTTTCCTTTTGGTTTCCCAGTCACAGTTAAAGGTGACACAGAAACTTAAAATCTGAGCCAAAAATGGGTGCTAGGCTGTCTGTGTCTCAGAAAAGAGTCTATTGTCAAATTTTAAGTGCCTTGGATGATGGGGGGACCCATTGTTCAAAGAAACAGTTGGAAAAATTAATTCAGTGGTTGTTTTCTCAGTTTCCATACGTATCATTAGAGCAAATAAGCTTCCCAGAATTTTGGGAGGCTGTTGCAAACAAAATAGCTGAATCTGGCTCCTGTAATAATAAAGAAAATGCAAATTTTGCTTTTTATAGCTTAAAAACTGTTAGCATTGCAAAAGCAAAATGAAAACAGAAAAAAGCCAGTTCTTTGTGGATTTTCCCTGGTTTGTACTTTTGCAGACAGTTCAGGTGCTCAAAAGGCCCATCTTAGTGATCCCCAGGCTGGTTTCTGTTCTGTGGGGGGGTCACAAGATGGAGGGGAATCCTTTGTTCAAACTGGCCAAAGCCATGTGCTCCCAAGCCACGAGGAACCTCTCTCTTTGTCTGTCCGTCCTTCCCGCAATCCCTTTTGCAATCCCTTCCTCTCCCCAGACCCCTCCTTCCCTTTGGTGCCGCCCCTGGCACTGCCCTCTCCTCTGACTCTGCCCCCTACCCTCAAACCTCCGTGCTCCAACTCCTCCCCGTGTGACTCAAGCCTCCAGCCCCTCCCTGCCCCTGGTTCCCGCGGGTTCCCTGCCCAGTTCCCATGTTCCCATGCCCTGGAGGGGAGGGGGACAGAGCCGGGAACCCGGAAGCAGGAAGCGATCCTGGCTTTCCTGCTACCCCTTTCACATATCAACACTCAAAAAGGGGGGTTGCTGTCCATGGTGATTGGGACCCCTTCCCCCAACAAGTGATTCAGGATTTATGCAAAGCTCAGATCAATTTTGGATATGAAAGTGAATACTTCTGCAACCTTTTAAAAGCAAGTTTGGTGGGGAATCCTATAGTTCCCTTTGGCCTCCAAAGAGATTCGCTTCCGGAGCTTTGGCAAAATCCTGAAACGGCTGTTGATAATAATAGTTTCCCAATTTGATTAGAACATCTGTGTAGTGATGGTGAATGGGTCTCAGCCCTCAAGCAGGCTCAAGAAATTCCTTTGCTTCCATCAGAACCTTTTGTAGCATTTGTGGAGCCATTAACCAGTACAATCGAATTGCAGGTTAAGAAAGAAGGAGCCCAGGAACAGGTCCTGGAGGAAATGGTGCTGACCAATGCAAACGAAAAGGCAGCTGTCCTCAGCCTGTCCATGGAACCGGCTCCAGGCTTAGATGACATGCTCCAGGTGTGTGCCAAGAAGGTTCCCTTCATAACAGCTCACCAAAGCCACAGTTCCAGAGTCAACCCACCACAAAAAGCTGCCATCGACATTCATCTGGGTCTCTCAAAAGAACTCCAACAGAAGAACATGCTTGGCACTGCCAAGGATTAAGGATTAAGGCGGTGCAGGTCTTATTATACAGAATTTACGTAAGTTAAATAGCAGCTTCCTGGTAGCTGAAATAATCAACACCAATGTTGGATAAGAAGAACTCTGACACTGGTGTGGGGATAAAAGGAGATCTGTGGCACAATGGTGGCTTTTCTCCCTGGATTCAGTTCAAAAGCTGGCAATATAGTATTAAAAACCTCTGATACTGCACCTGCTTTGGCACTGGGGATCAGCATCACTTGTGTACACAGGAGATGGAAGTGTGTTATGAGATGGAAGTGTGTTATCCATTTATTTTGGATGATGATGATGATTGTTGTCAAAATAATAGTCATTGTAATTAGAAATTATTTTTAAAAGAAAGGATGGCTGAATTCTGAAAACAGCAGTTTTGAAATTTCCCTCTGTGTGTGCTGTTTCTGAACAGGGCAGCAGGCAAGTCACGACACCTCGCTGCTTTTTACTGGAGGGAAAAAATCAACAGTTACACAGCAAAGAATGTAGCAGGAAAAAAGAGCATTAAGTCTGTGCTAATTTCTGTCAGAAGGATGAATTAACTACAGGCCTCCCAGCCAGTATAATTGGATTTTATCATCTTGGAGGTCTCTTTGAGCCTTAATGATTATATGATTTCTTTGCCTTCTTGTCACTTCTCTGCTTTGTTAAATACACTGATCTTCCTTGCCTAAGCACCTTCACTGCAGCTTTCAGCTAATCACTTACATAAACTTCTTCACTTGTCTCCTGCTTCACTTGACAAACAGATTGTGAGAAAAATTGTTTTCAGACCCTCTTTAATCTTTTTATAAATGGTATCGTGAGGGCAGGCATGACACCACATGAGTTACAGGAAGGGGGACACTGCTGAATTAATAAATCAATGTGTTGAATGGCCACTTCAGTATGTTGCTTTTTTTCAACTTATCCCATGCAGCTTTTTTAGCAGACTTTTTTTTTATACCCATACACTGCTACTTCCATGTTTTTCCCCCCAAATGTCGTGTCCTCACTCATAATTTCAGTGGTTCTATTAAATAGCTTTTACTTAGCAACCAACCTGAAATATGAAAGTAGAGTCAAAGAATATAACTTTATCTTCTTTGATGGCTCATTAAAAGTTAACATAATTTACAAATAAATGCAAATTAAAAAAACAAGTAGCATTCAGAAAAAATATTTTTATGGAGCCATGCAAAGAATGAACAGGGCTGGAGTTGCTGAAGGCAAGCTTTTTTGGTGTCACAAGTGGTCTAATTCAAGATTTATACAAAATTCAGTGAAAAGCATGATTAAATATTACTGTGATAGATTATGAGTATTTATGTACTCAAGAAAAAGCTCAGATCAAGTATGTGTAGAAAAACAATGAGTTGCATTAATTGGAATTCCTTCCAAAATAAATGTCCTGTCTCTTTCTTAAAAAAGAAAAAAGAAAAAAGAAAACAGAAAAAACAAAAAAGAAAAAAGAAAAAAGAAAAAAGAAAAAAGAAAAAACAAAAAAGAAAAAAGAAAAAAGAAAAAAAAAAAGTGGAAAAGGGAAAACCCTAGAACGACTACTTCCAAAGAAAACATCTGACCAATAAACATGCTAAAATAGTGGGACAGTGCATGTCACATAAATGATATTGGACCCAGAAACCTGTGGTGAATAAAATGATGAGTAAACCTCTGCATTGAGCTTTCTCTCTGACTATTCTGAGAGTAGAAATTGTTACTTACTTTGTATTTCTGACTGCATTATTAGTGAAAGAAATATACTTTCTCAAGCTTTACTAAGTGTTCAGGTAGTCTTAGTTTCTTATTACCTTCTCTCAGTTGAAAAGCACACCAGCACTTCCACACGCCTTTAATTGGACTGGATCTAGTCTTTGTAAATGACCCTGCAAACCAGTGTTTCTAGTGAGCAATTGTGTAGCAGGATTTTTGGAGACAGAGACCGAGAGGCCTGACAGTGCTGGGAAAGTTCTGTTGTTTTAGCACTGTCAAGGGCGATGAGCCTGAGAACCAGGACGATGAGCCTGAGAACCAAGACACTGAGCCTGAGAACCAGCTTTTTCCCTCAACAAAGTGTAAACAGGTAACTGCAAAGGAATGCTTATGCAGATAACACTAGCCAATAGCTAGTAGTAAAATGCCGTGTGAACAGCTTGTGCACTAGAATGATATATGTATAAAAGAACCCTGTGTAGCCTCAATAAATTGAGCATTCGCCACCACTTCTGTGCAGAAGGTGTTTGGCTGCTCCCCGTGTTTTTGTTTTTGTTTTGTTTTGCTTTTCTTTTCAAAAATCATCTTTACAATTGTACAAACTGAGTATCATGACTTGGCACAGCTTTGTTTTCTGGCTATAGAGAAATGTGAAATGTTTTTCCCTGCCAATGACCGTGGAGTGGTTTTTGGCGGGGGAGGACAGGGACCTATCAAAGAGCTGGCCGGGATATTGGCAGCTGGGTTGACCAATGGGAAATGTTGATGCAAAAGAAGAAAGAAAACAGAGGGTATGTAGAGCAGACACTGAATGAAGTCAGTTAGATTAGAAGTGAAAGAACTAATAATATTAGAATAGGACTGAAGAAGTGGACATTTTTAACCAGACTTCTCTAAGGTAAGCAATGGAGAAATGGACTGCTCTTTGCAGCATCTTAGAGTTGGTGGGGAGAATGCTAAATCTAATCAAAATTGAGGGCTGATGTAATTGAGATTTATTTGGGAACTTTAAAGCCCCTGCTCCTGGGTTAAAAGGAGACATCAGCCTTTGAGATAAAGATGATTTTAGACTAGAAGAAGTATTTGTAAATAGTACCCCAGATACACTGAGAAGCTCTGCTGATAGAACATCACAGTCTGTGAAAACTCCGGGTGGCAGCAGATGTGTGACATTGGGAGCACTGGACTATTTTGTCTTGTGGCAAATGTCTTCATAAAAATCTTAGAGAGACTCTTCTCCTAAAGTAATGAATGATTATGTCTAAATAATGAAACTGATGGAAAATCACAAGTTGTGTCTTTCTATGTTGTTTAATAAGAAAGTTAATAGTTTGTAAGAGGAGAGAAGCGTGTTTTAAAGTATCATTCTGTTTTAGTTTAGGTTTTTTTTTTTTTTCCAACTTTTTTTTCATTCTTTTAGTGTGTGTTAATAAAACTATTTTTGTTCATTTTTAAGCTTAAGCCTGATTTTTTTTTTTCCTCCTAATCTCTCCCTCCCACAGAAAGAGAATAAATACTAAACCCCCTACAGTAATTGTTGTTTCTGCCCAGTTTTGTTAAATTAAGACCATTACACTGAGGTACAGCAACCATACTGGCAATGCAGTACATTCAAGTAACTCAGAAAGCTGGACAATTAGTTCAAACTGTGGTAACAATATTGAAGATTTACCAGGGTTTCTCCTAGAATTGAGAAAAAATGTGGCTAAAATAGCAGTGACTAAAGCCATTGTGAATGCTGTTCGTCAAGCGTACAAGCACATCAGTGTTGCTTGACGCATTTTAAGGGAGTAGCCACACGTTAAAAGAAGGATCCAACAGTGCAGAATAGTTTAATAACTCTGCAAGACTCTAATAAGCCAACAGCTAAGTACAGATTCAGGCCCCCCTGCCTTGTGAGGAACTCATTCCACAGTGCTCCCAGTGCTGACGAAACCAGCCCTTTGGAAGAGATTTTGTTCCTTTGTCTAGTCTCAAGATCAGTGCCCTCCTCTGTTTCCCCCTAGGAAAGTAACTGGGAAAATGAACTAGAACTAAGGGCACCCAAACCCAATCCCAAAGCACCATCCCGGGGAGTTTTCAACACACCCCTCCTCTCTGTAGAGCATTCAAAGGAATTCTGGTCTCAGGTGTCTCCAGATGCTACATGTAGCCAGCAATTCTCACCTGATTGGGAAAGTTTATGCCTAATCTTGCCTGGCATTAACATTTTTTACATCTTCTGACTTGCTAGAAAAAACAAGATTACACTGAACATTCGTTACCTGGAGTCAATGAGGATATTACTTGGTCACACAAGGGCAAATCCTCTCATTTCAATTCTGGCAAGGAAATGGATTAAGGTCTTTATCTTCCCAGAGTGAAACACAAATATTTAATTCTAGGTTTCATGTTATCATCTCACATACATGGCTTTTTGAGATCAGTCACCAGGATAAAAATAAAAGGGATGTACCCACAAATGAGAATAAATATTCAGGTTGCTTCATGAATATGGACAGCAATGACGAGAAGGAGACATCAAAAGCCTCACAAGATTTTCTGTCTTTAATGATTCAGTTTTGCAGCAAAGTCAGTCAGTGGCTGGAAAATGCAGGTTCAAATGCTGTCTACTGAGCAAAGGAAAAATGTCTGCTACTATTTTGTCATCGAACACAGATTTTATGGTGCAAAACAGGTTTACAGATGGTTTTACAAGTTTACAAAGTTTCCATGACAAGAGGAGTCCCAACTTTCCAGACTAATAGACTTTTCTAAATATTCTTCAATATTTCAACGAATCTTTATGTGTTACAGAACTTTCCAGTATATGCTCTTAGTTTACTGACTTTTCCTTTAAGTCAGAAAGTTGACATTGCAAGAAGTACAGAAGCCTGAAGGTATTGATGATGCCTTAGACAGAGAAAAATGTCACACCAGTTATAAATGGCCAACTGGTGCTGTGCAAAGCAGTGACAAGGTCTGAAAAATGTAGCTGCTGGACATTCTCAGTTTGAGAACACTGTCTGATCTGGAAATGTGAATTCCTGTGTTTATGTATTAAGGACCACTCTTTCTCACAGAGTGAAAGGCAGTCCGGTATTATAATATCCATAAAAAAGGCACAAAATAATCTCAAGACCTATTAATACTGAGGACTTCAGAATGAAGATGTTAACAATGTTATGAAAAGTACTACTTCCATATGAGACATAAAAAAGGAAGCAAGAGTAGAACTCTCCTATGAATTACAGTAAATGTTTCATTACAGTAAAAATTCAATTGATACAAGCAAGAATTGGCCAAAATACCCATAAATTTAGAATTCTATCTGTCTTCCTAACCTAAGAGACAGCATAACATATCAATAAATCATCAAGATCTTTGCCCAGAGAAGTTGTGGCTGCCCCATCCCTGGAAGTGTTCAATTTAAATTCTAATTAAATAGATAAATTATATTGATTGCAATGATAAACAGTACAAAATATAGCATGGAATTTCCCAGGTAAACATTTTCCCTCAACTTTATCAGATGAAAGATACTGTAAACTAAGTGATGAATGAATACAGCAACTTGACTGTAATATCAATTACAGTGATTGATTCTGGTGCAGGTAAACCAGAGCTGAAGTGCTGCTATCCTATTAATTAGGTAGATAATCATGATCTGTTTCTTTAACAAGACTTCCAGGTGTGGAAATATAAACCTGGATTCAGAAATAACTGTGAAAAAACAATTTCCATCTTTTATGACTATTTTCAATTCTGTACCTACTGTGGCCACATTTTGTAATTTTGCCATCATTTGCAGTGATTTTTGTAATTTGCTACAGCTATTCCTCAGATTAGTCCATCACCAAATATGATATTTTTAGTGCACACAGAACCACGGTAGCTAAGCAACAAAAAAATCGAGGAAATTGAGGACTTGATGTTGTCTCAAAACGACCACATTCTATGCTTAACAGGTGTTTGAAAGGACTCTGCTCCTTAAATCGAGCCACATTTCTGCTGAGTGACCAAACTGTCTTCATTCAGCTGATGAGCTGGTGCCAAAAATGTTACAGCTTCATGTTTTGGAAGTGGAGCTAAATGTTTATTGCACAGCCTCTGGTTCACACTCAGCCTCCCTGTGAGATGAGGTTTCCACGGAGGAGGGTGATGAAGCCTTGCATTCCCCCTTGGGGAGCTGCCACCAGGAAAGATTAAATTAAATATTTGTGGGAAATGGATTTGTGGGGAATTCTCAAAGCCTGACAGAAGGCTCACATGGTCTTGTGCACCTGTATGAAGTGTGCTGACTTAGAAAGGCCACAGAAGAGGACAGACATTGTTGAGAGAGAAATTGAACTGGAAACAAGCTTAAAATGATGACCTTGCAAATAGACTGGATATTTTTAAGAAATAGAACTATGAAAGATGTACTGTAGCGAGACCCACTTGGGGTATTTTAATAGATAATTGACTTAGAAGCAGTAGCAGCATTGTGTGGCAAAAGCTGATAGGTGAAAAAACGCTTATAATGTATTGTAATTAGGAAATAGTTTAGCTTCTGATTTTAATAGTGCATATTGTAACATCTGTGTCATCTCACCTTTCTCATGAGACTGAAAATGGAATAAAAGTCTTTAAAATGCCTCTTGGGAGTCCCATCTCTGGGTCAGAAAAAGGGTTTTTCTGACAAATATTAACGAATTGTTTTTAACAATGATGATCATCAATCTCCAGTGATATGGAAAGTGAGTTTACATTACCTCAGCCAGTGGAACTTACAATAAAAAATTATGTAAATACATCAGGGTTATGTCCTGCTTGAGAGGGAGAAAAAGGACTTAAGTCTCTTTCAGCCCTACATATCTATCAATACCATGTAAATCTAGACTGACATTTTATATTAATCTTAAAAATTGATCTGGATCAAGTACTTAGATAGAATGATATATTTTACTTCTACAAAAGATTGGATTTTTTTTTTTTTTCCCCATGCCATATATTTTTTTTTTTTTTTTCTTAAAACTAACACTCAGACTGTTTTTGAGAGTTCATAAGAATTCTCTCTATAGGTACATATTACAAATACTAATAATTCAGATTTTTTTGGCGGAATCTGTATGAAATTCATGACCAAAGACTGAAAATCCTACCTAAGCAGCCATTGTGCTTGTAGTTCATATGCCAACAATACCAGTTTATGCATTACACTTTCACCCTGGGTTGCAAATAATCTCATGACCATGAGATTTGCTGGTCATGAAACTGCCTTAAAAGAATTTTCCATTTTCTTCAATTCTAGCTGCTTCTGACACTCCCTATTAATTCTGTTACTGACAGAAACATTGCCTATAACTCATTTGATAGAGAAATAATGAAAAAATCTTTTTAGGTTTTATTCTGTATGTGTACATTTAAAGACCTGCAATATTTGTTTATAGCTTGTCAAGAAGCAGTACTAAGCAATGTAGGTGTGGATTACTAGAAAATGACACTATGTAATTTAACATGAACTTTTAGATAATATTTGCTCTCAGATCCTTTTTTACCTTGGCCACTCTTGAAAAGTATATTTTAGAGAACTGAGAAATTCTTGAGGTGTGTATTATCTATTTGGTTTTTTTGAAAACACAATCAAAATGTCTCAGAAATTGTTGAAGGCTTCACTTTCTATACCAATTCTCTATTACATGCCAAGCTAAGATGGATTCTAATTTTTATTTTATCTCTGAGTTTTTTGATTTGAATCACATATTTAACCTATTTGAGACTGATTCACTGACTTTAGGTTGTAAAATATTGACTTTGCAATTCAGAGAGACTATTTCTCCATCTAGTGCTACAAAAGGAGTTTCTTTTATACAAAATAACTAGAGTATACCATAAATAAAATAGACTTTAAAAAAGCCCCACCAAAACCAATGCAAAAAATGGCAAACAAAGCTAAAACAAAACAAACCAAACAAACCCAAAACTTAAATTCCTTCCCATCTTCTCATCCAGAGTTCCCTGATGTAATGTGAACTCCAAATTCACTGTCAGTGCCACAATAACTTGACCCTAGGGCTCACTGCAATCCATCCACACCTCTTAATATGTACCAGGCTAAATTGAAGGTTATGTGGGACATCGAATGTCAATTTTCCCTCTTTATCATGGAGCAGTGTGATACTTTAGTGTTTCCAGTCTGTGTTCCAGGATGTCTCTTCAAACAGAAGAGCACACAAAAGAGCATCTTGCTTAAAGCAGCTGAGTAGCCTTGGAATCCCCAACAGAACTAATCCATACTGATCCTATTCTTGGGGATTATCTGCAGAATTGCATAGCTGGAGACAGGATGTTAGTTAATGAAAATTTACATTTAATATATTTTAAAATCAATTTAAAAGAGAGCAGACACTAAGAAATCATAGACTTTATGCAGTCTTAAAACTCACACAAACAGGAAATCATCAACAAAATAATTTTGTCAAAAAAGATGAATTCCTGTATTTCCCAAGAATAACATGGAAAAATGCACGAATACTAAAATATTTCAACAGTCCACATACTCTTTTCTGTAAATAGCATGTGAGCAAATGGTTTCAAAGTCCTTTTTGAGCCTGCACTGCTGATGGCACATCTGTCTTTTACGTACTAATTCCTGGCTTCAGGGTGGTGGAAAACAGGCAGTCTAGCAAGTTTAAGCATACACAAGTACTGCATTTCTATTAAAATGTGAATAGGTATGTTTGGGAACTAATATTAATTATAGTAAGCACTCACCACATGCATTTCTGCAAGTTAAGGACCAAATGCCATCAAAATAAATTTTTGTACCTGCTGAATACAGTCAGTAAGAAGCAGTTGGCAAGAATTATCCAGATAGATTGTTTGCCATAAGTGAAGAGAAAGGAGATTAATTCTTCTGCAAGAACATTGACCATTTTCCAGCTTTTATTCTTCAATCTCTTTATAGAATAAACTGTGGGAAAATCAGGTTTCTTTACCGTCTTTATTGAAAGTATTCAGCTGAAAATCTGCAACACAGAACCAGAGAATAGGTTGTTTCTGAAACTGAAAACATGTCACATTTCAGATAATAACCTAATGGACAGCAAAAAAATTACTTGAACTGTGGGCTGCAGTGGACAGTGATTTACATAAAATGGCAGATGAAAATGATGCCATCAGAATCAAGCCATCAGATGCCATCAAATTATGCCATCAGATATCAAGCCATCAGATGCATGGATGACCACTCAAAAGCAACAAATACGAGATCTGCATTTCATGCTAATTGATATATTCTTATTGGACAGCTTGTCAGAAAAGTGACAGAAGCATCCACATATAAACCCCTCCCCCTCCCCAATTTTTGAAGACTACTTTAACACCATTTAGAAATTATTTCAGTATGATGACAGCCTCAGTATCTGGGAAGACACGAGAAGATGTCTTTGGGACCTTAGAGGACATTTCATAGTATTATCTTTGAGTAATTTAATTGAGCAGTTACTATTCCTTGCAACAGAGGTTTTTAGAGGAATCCAAGCACAATGAAGTGGCATTTCTCTGCTTCCCTGCTGACACTCTGGCTCAGTTCACAAGATTGGACCACAGAAGATCAAGACATTTTCTCTCTCTCCTTTTCCTGCTGCCCATGTGAAGGGTATGAAAGGAAGGTGCACAAAGACAGAAAGGCTGTGTAAATGCTTACAGAGCATGCGAGAGACTGTGTGCATTGTAGACACACAGTGGTTGTGTAAAATACGGGTGAATAAAGTCAGAGACATCAGTTTATTCCAAGAGGCAAGAAAACAGAGGACAAAGAGACAATTTGGAGGACTTCTAAGAAGGACATGGAAATCACCCCTTCCAAGTTGGAAATACTCAATCTCCAGGCAAGAATAGGTGTTTGCTAATAGGTGAGGGCCTCTTCAGAAATATGGGAGGTCTAGACATGATGAAACATGATTTTAAAGAGTTAAGATTTTAGCTAAGGGTTAGAAGCAATTTATTAGTAAATGGTAAGTTAATGATTACTTAGATGCCTAAGCTAGAGCTAATTGTTGTATTTTGAGTATGTTTATAGAAGAAAGTGGAGTAAGTGACTTTTAAAAGAACAGATTGAAATCAGTAAGAACAATGGCCAGCACCTGGACTTCATATTAATCAATCAATCATGAAGCAGAGGACCTTGGATCTTGCCAGAGGGTCACAGAGACCTGATGAAGACTCTCCTGACTTCATCTTTTGAGACCACTGACCCAATTTGAGACCACCGACCCAATTCAAGAGAAGAACTGCACACGCGTGAAGGACTGATAGCCTCATTTTAATACAGAGCGGGGATGGGAGGTGCTGGGGTTATGCACATGTATTGTATGTAAGATCTTGGAAAATAAACAGAGGGCAAAGAGACTTGTTCAGGGCAGCCACGCCTTTTGGAGATGACTCCTGTGCCGCCTGCAGGTGAATAAACATACCACTTTCTAACTTTAATTAGTTGGAGGGTCTTTGTCCATGATTATATCAGTTTTCAACAACTCAATGAAAATGTTTGCATAACCATAAACTGAAAGAAACCTCATCTCCAGTACATCAGACAGGGCTCAGCTGTGCTCCATCTGCTGACATGTAACAGACCTTTTCTCCAGCTGGCCTTAAATTATCCATTCCTCCACACCTGAAAAAGCAGAGGGACTTCAGTTTGAACTCAATTCATAAAGCTGGAGCATCACAGAGACAGTGTTTCCTTCCCTTGTGCTCCTTCATTTTCCCACTTTCTGGCATCATTCCCAACAGGTGTTGTGACTGGAATGGCACCTTTTGGTGCTTACACGGTACAGCACTGGGAAAGACATTAGGAAAAAAAAAGAGAAAAAAACATTTATCCCTTTTCCAACTGCTGATTTACTGGGCTGCTTTCAACCTGAAGAAGTTTAAGGGTGGCTGTGAGTGGAAAAGTAATTTCCATAGATTATTTTTCAAAGAAAGTGATTTTAGACAGCAGGAGGAAATGATGAATCTTGCATGCAATTTACCCTCCTATGCCAGAAATAATGAAAACTAGGACAAGCTGTTCCACAGAAGGCTTAGACACTTCTCCAAGATTGGAAAACTGTCAGTGTCTGTAAACATTTTCAAAAGTTTATATTACACCTGGGAATCTGACTCTTTTGAGTCATTTTGGCAGATATGCTCCTTTTCTTAGAATACTTTGAAAAGGTCTAGGAGCCTCTATTTCCATAATTTTGGGGTTTTTTGCAAGAAAACTATTAAAATGTTAAAATGCATGTCAGCAAATAATATGTGGGAACAAATGAGAAGACTTCACATTCCTGAGAATGTTAATTATATCACTGCAGTATTTGCAACAGATCAAGAAAGCAAATGTACTGGGTTTAGGTGGCAAGGTTTCGGCAGCAGGGGAGGTGTGTGTGGGAGTGCTCCATGCAAAAGTGCCTTGGGAAGGACACTGACAGGGGCAGCCACTCCCAGCTGCTTCCTCCTGGCTCCACAACAGCCCCACCACAGGCCACAGCTGATCCCATCAGTGAAGCTGGTGCTGCCTCTGAGAAAATGTATTTAAGAAAGGGCAAAACTGTGCCCGGGAATGGAGAGTCAAGGAAAAAAAAAAAAAAAAAAAGAAAAGTGCAAGAATCAGTCCTACAACACCAAGGTGAGAAAAGAATGGAGGAGATGCTCCAGGTTCCAGAGCCAGAGTTTTAATTAATTTGGTTAGTTTTTCCTAAAGCAAGTCTGTTTTGACTATGATCATAACTGGTAAGTGATGCCCCATCTTTATTTTGATCCAACAGCTTTCTTGACTTATATTGCCCGCTGTCCTGTTGAGGAGAGATCGCGGGAGAGCAGCTGGATGGGAACCAGCAGCATGTCAAGGTCAGTTCCCCACATGTTGTAGTGCATTAATTGGGTCTATATTGTATTCCATTTTTATACTGAGTTTTGTAATGGTTTCTTCTGTACCACTCTGTTCCCTTGGAAGAAGTATCCTGAGGTTTCTCCCTGCTGCTCCTCTCCCATCCTCCCACACTGGAATGTAACCCAACTCTGTTCCACTCCCACCTTGTTCCTGATTGCGTAGTGGCTTGTCCCTGCCTCTAGCCCCTTCCCCCCTGGGTAAAAGCCCTGGGATCACTAGGGATCTCTCTGGCTCTTGGAACTGGAACGGGGATGGGGACTGGACGGAGCTCCGGACTCTGCGGGGGCAGGAGCCCAGAATAAAGCTGTGATTCCTCCCGGACCAAGGGCAGACTCTTTCCTTTGGCCGTTGATGGATGCCTGCTCTCTCTAAAGAAAAAGATTTGCAGTCCCTGGGATCTTTAGGAACCCTGAAGAAAAATTCCTTCTGGAGTGGATTCTCTCTCAAGCTAGCTGAGGCAAAAACAGAGCATGGGCTCGGAGGGAGAGAGAGCCACTTCACCCACAGCAGGAAATGTTCTTTTCCTAGGGAGCGTTTTTCTTTTATGGTCCTTCTATATGTGTCACTATTGCCTTTGATTCCCTGGGTATCTTTATCCAAGTACAGCATGCACCAGAGTGTGCCATAACCTTTCTAGCTTATGTAATGAAGGCAGGGAAGAAATGTCAGATTCAGTTCTGTGTGTCTTGCCACCCAGAATATTAGCATCCTAGTCCTTAAAAGCTAAGATTCTCTTAGTGTTATGACAAAATTTTTATTCTGTCATTGCTAGTGCCAGTTAATATTTGCAATTTGCTGTGTAGCAGCAGTCAGACAGAAAATGACACACAGAGAGCCCTGTCATGCCCCTCAGGCCAGCTTCACAAGTGACCATGTGAGGTGTCTTTTGAAAAGAAGTTTTGCCAGGAAAACAAAGCAAGAATGAGTCTGGCCAGCATTCAGAACATTCAAATCTCAGAGCAATTTTTTTGCAGACAGGTGGTGGCAAAAACAAACCCTCAAGACAACTTTGCATCTTCTATAACAGTTGCTCCAAATTTTCCATACTAGCAGACATAATGAGTCAAGGCCAATGTAAAGATCTCCCCATGAAAGGTCAGAACTTGCAATTCCCACAAAGCTCTGCCTAGGCTGGATTTACCTTCTGCATTTCTTCTGATACCAATTTTAGGAGCCAAATCTTTATACACAGCTGCATCTTTCAAGAAGAAGGCACTACTCACTGGAAAGACAATAATTATTTTGCTACTCATGGTTTCAAAATACAGCCATATTTTAACTGCTAGGATTTCTAGACCAACCCTACTTTATTCTGCAGATTGTCTCTTGGGTTTGGTGGTTATGGTATTTGCAAAGTAACAGGTAAAACCCTTAGTTTGTTTGAATATATTTTATATCTGTCTGTGGCTTTAAAAAAAAAAAAATAATGTAGCAATTTAGCAGAGGTGTTCAAGAGAATTTTTTTTTATTATTATTAGAATGTTTAATTTATGCAGCCACAGCAATGGGCAGAGTCAGTGTCATCACAAGTTTCAGCTGGTGGTTTTGTGTAGGCAGACTTGAGCCACAAAAGGTGTGGTAACATTTTGGGTCATGAAAAGAAGCTGAGTTTAGTAGAGTTTAGCCTGAATAATTAAAATCTCTATTGGAAATGCATTTTGCGCCTCCTGCCTATGAACAGCGGCCAGGCTTTTAAAAATTCCATGCTAAAAGTGTAGCAACCAATAAAAAAATAGTTGTGGGACTGGTTTCAAGTATCATGAAAATATTTCGGATGAAAAAGAGTAATTCTTAATTTTTTTTTTTTCTGGGCAAAACATTGACAGGCACATGTTCAAAGGCCTCAACCAGACACAGTCATTTGGCACGATAATGTCAGCAATCCCAGCATGTGGAGAAATTTATCTGTGATTTGTTCTCAATAAACTGTCCCCTGAAGTACTGATTGTTTTTTACTGGAATCCTGTTGTTTCAGCTCAGAAGAAACAGTCAAATGAGTGGCGTGAGCTAAATGTCAATTCTGACAACTACATTCCACCTGTCAGATTTCTACTGCAGTCTGAAATAAATTTATTTGCTACCTGTCTCCAAGTGCTAATCAACTTGCATCTCTGAAGTAAATGCTGCTCCAAGTGAGTAGAAACAATCTTATATAGCTGATGTGTTGGGTTTACTTGTCATTTATTTTCTGATAAAGTGTTTAACATTAAAATAACTTGTGAAATTACTCAAATCTTCATCCAGAACTGAATGCTAGATAGAGTTCAGCTGTCCTTCTAGTTGGAATCACTGCTGGGTTCTGGAAGATTTTAATTATCCCTGAGACTGGAATAAACAGTTATAAACATCAGAGGTTGGACTTGATGTTCCTGGAAGTATTTTCTAACCTTTATTCCGACCAATGATTCTCTGATTCTGTGATCTGTAATAACAGTTAGACCTCTTGTCTTATTTTCTCTCCAGTGTTTCAGAACCATTAGTCATCTTCTGATCTTAAGACTCGCTCCAAGTGAAACTTGAAGGACTTGGAACAATACTTTGAAAAATTACTTGGTATGACAAAAGTGTACAAGTTAACATTTATGTCTGCTTCCTTTTAATGTGATGTGTCTGTCTGAGGTGTAAATGCTTTCCATCATAGCAGTCCATGCTGTGCCCTTTTTGTGTTTGTGACTAAAGCAATGCTTCAGTTTGAGCATTGCTGAGCAGTACTTTTAAAACATCATGGGTATCTCTTTTTTTTCCACTCTGCCCTTGCAGCAAGTAGGCTGGGGATGGGCAAGAAAGTGGGAGGGAGTAAACTGTGAAAGACTGACATGGGGAGGAAGATTTAGAGTAGGTAACCATTGCTCAGTGACTGGCTGGGCAGCAATGTGCTTCTAGAACATGGGAAGTGATTGCATCATTGTCATCACTTGTGTGTGGGCTCTCCCCTCCTCCCCTGTTCCTCTTTTATTTGCTTAGTAAACTATCTTTATCTCGGCTCGTTAGTTTTCTTGCCTTTACTGTTTCAAATCTCTCCTCCCTCCCACTGGGAGTGGCAGGAGCTGTGCTTGCTGACCACAGAGAGCCCAATCCATGTGAGTATGTGCAACATGTGATGCACGTGGTTGGTACCTTCTGAGTCATTTGTTGTTTTAATTCTCTCAGTGTTTCAAAAGTAACACCAATGAACACTGAAGAATGTAAAAGGATGTGAAAATCCCTCTATATTTAAAGAATCTCAGAATTTCAAGAGTTAAACCATAAATGAGGTGGCACAGTTGCCTGGGGCCAGTTTCTAGTGCAGACAAAAATTCCTGCAGCTATTTGCCATTAGAAAATCAAACTTAAAAAAACCTCACTGAAACCAAAACCAAACATTTCAGAGAATATAACCTATGTGCTCTTAGATCTCAGGTGCCAATATGAGGAAATCTGAGTAAAACTATCATACATTAACAGAATAAAATGAAGGTTTAGAACTAAGAGACCACTACAGCTGTATTCAAGCAGACTGAAAGTTTATCCATAACAATTTTCCTAGATATAAGTCAGTGGCCATTCCACAAAAACACCATGACACCTTTTTGTGTTTTGCATGCAGCTTTTCTTCTGGAAAAAAAAGAAAAAAATGTCAAGAAAACATAAAACATTTTCAAGGCCCAAACTTCAGTAAAGAGCATCAGATATTTTCTGGTGGATATAAAGGTTAATGATTGTAATATCTTTTTAAAACATAAAAAAATCCAGTCCTAGAGGAGCTGTACTGAATCAAATTTTCATTTAGAAAGGGGCAAATTCTTTCTCATTTTAACATGCAAGCCTTTCTCTGCTTTCTTCATGTCAGGATCTCTTTGAAAGAATTCTTGCTAACGCAAAAGGATAGTTTGTTAAAGAAATGAAAGATTGGAGCCAATTATACAGTATGGCTGCTGTAAATTTTCTCAAATACAGCATCAAATACATTCTATTCCATCCATTTATCCTGTAAGTTTAAATATGACTCACATACATGAATCATACTTTTTCCTTGATTGGCCCCTAAAATTTCAGGCAATTCCTACATTAACTTAAGGACAGTTATTAAGCAAAAGAGGTAGACAAAGGCAGACTCACAGCAACCTGATGAAGCCTTTAGAGTGACAAAGGCATGCAAGATTGAAAGAAGTTACCCACTTCTTTTGCAGGCACCAAAGCTTCTCCAATTCTACTCACACAAGTTCTAATCAAAGGACAAAAATTAATTTGGAGTTATCTGCTTTGTAGGTCATAACTTTCTGTTACTTGGAAAGAGAAAGTGGGTCATTAAAAGGGATATATCAGCAGGAGAATGGATTGAAAGTGCTTTAGGAAAATGAAAAAGAAATAAAAGTAAAGTTGCACAGAAGAAGAACCTTTCCACCTCATGATCTGCCCAGCATACACTGGGGCACATCCTACTGGCAAGCGTGTAAAATCCTCTTGGTTCCCAGAAAATTAGGTACAATTTGTGCCTGTTTCTGATAAAGGCTGAGTAATATGACTTCTGTGTTACCATCCTGTTTTTATTTGAGGTGGGGAGAACATACCTTGTTTGTAAAAATAAGTCAGTCTTTGTTGAAGAGTGGTGTTTCTCAATCACACAACTTCAGCACAAGACCCATGTGAACACATATTTCTAATCACTTACACCTAATCCTTGTCCCCTGATTCTGTAAATTCACATTAATGGAGAACTTGAGCAGAGCTGCCTTTCCAGATAGACAGCACAAAGTGAGAAGCAGGTGTTCTTGATTTCCTCCAGCATGTCCCACACATATATAAATTGCCTGGCATATTTTCATCAATATTACACACAGAATTCTCAGCAGCCATAGTGAATGTGAACACAAAGAATTAAGAGAGATTCCAGGACAGGACATTATTTTTGGATGACAAATTTGCAATGCCTTCTGCAGATCTAGAAAGCTTTCATGATAATTGTAAACTGGTATCAAAAACCTATGCAAATTGACAAGTTATTTTAAATTTTGTCTGTGTGTGGGAAGAAAAGGAGAAGACAATGGCAGTAGGGACAAAAACCTGAGAGAAACATTGATTCACGTGTTCTTCCAAGTTTTCAGCCCCCATTGCTTTGAATTACAACAGGGCTATTATACGTTCAGTTTACATGCTGTGTATTGGTGCCCTTGCTCAAATATAGTCTTCCAAATGCAGTTTTCAGTCACGAATAATTCTGTCATCTGGTAGTCAACTGAAATGTGGTATTAACCATACTGTCAACTGCTAACATTATAGGTTACTTCTCAAATAAATAACAAATGCTCTGTAAAAAAGTTGAAAGCATAAAAAGTTTATCCTTTGAATCCTTTTTCTACTTTTATAATTTCATCCATTTTATCATTCATGTGAATGGTAAAATAGCCTGTGGTAAAATTTTCTTCTTTCCTTCTTTCTTATGGCTGGTGCCACTCTGATGCAGTGCCTTACACCGTGGTGTAAAATTAATCAAAATGGTCACATCAGGTTCAAAAATTATTACAGAAACCCCTCAGCTCGACTGAGTATTGTCATTCCAGTAATTTATTGGACTGAATCATGTTGCTCGTATGCAGTCTTTTGATTAATATATATTTATTCAAATGCACTTAAATCAGAATTCATCACATTAAGGTCATGGCACTCGTGCAATTCGGTTTTACAGAAGAAGCTTTCATTAACAACAGGGTGATGACCTTAGCTTTGAGTTTTCTGGTTCTGTCAGTTTGTGCTACAATTTTAATGAGATTTAAAACTAGGCTTTTCAGCACTGCATTCTTTAAACAGTGTTCTTAACAGCTGCAATTTCCTCTGTGCAATCCATTTATGGTTCCTACGCCTTTCCAACTGAATCAGTGAAAGACACTCGTTTAACTCTCTGATGGCCTTTATGAGATGTAGTCATAAATGTTTCTATCCCAGTGATGCCATTTAGTTTGATTAATGTGCAGTAATCACTGCAGAGATGTTTCTCAGCATTGTATGAAATGATGCGCATGAAGCAAGGACACAAGCTATAACCCTAAAATAACCACTAAGCACCAGAAGGGGATATACTACCACTGTTTGCATTCATTTCACTCATTTTTTACCCTGTGTTGTTCTGAAACTCTTGGGTTTGTGTAAAGACAAGCTTATGTTTAGGTGTGAGAGCAGATGGAAGCTAAAGTTTTAGTAACTGTGTCTTTTTAGCATGCAGAAGACAAAACTGTCTGATGTCAGAAACAGATGGAAACCATTACTGCCTATCACAATACAGATATTACTAATTTCCTGTACTAGAAATCTGGCAGGACCACACATAACAACTTTTTAGAAATATCCAGCTATCTAAAGCCTGTGGAACCGCGAGACATGTGTAACATATAAAACATCAACAAAAATAATACTAGAAACCCTTCCACAAACATGAAAAGTATTTTATCAAGTCTATATATATTTATATATGTTCCAAATCATTGGATTCACCCCTCAGGAAAAAATAATAAAGGCCCACTCTGATGGGATAAATCAGAGCACGTCTTTTGCTAATAAGAAAAAAAAAAAAACACAACTGGCAGAGTGTAGACAATTTGCAGACAAATGAAAGGATTGGTATCTCTTTCCTAGCAAATGCCGAGAGCCGTACTTTAAAGAAAGAACAACAACAAATATACCCCCCCCTATGTTTTGAAGAAAGTTGTTTTGGATAAAGGCTTTTAACTATCAAACCAAAAGTCCTGAATGCACACAAAAGGGTAGCCCCACATTAGTAGCAGTAAATTATTAAATTAATTTTGCTAAAACACAAATGCCTTTTCTTTTCACTACTGGAAAAGTAATTGACAGTGTGAATAAAAGGGACAAGTGCCTATATCATTTTTATTCTACACTCAACTTCTGTCTGTGAGATCTCTCAATCTGCCTCTTCTGTGCTGGTTTCATTTCTTCCTAGAGTTCTTAATTAACCTCCAATCTGGAAATCAGGTAATTTAGTTCAAATTAATCTCCAACAAAACACAGTCCAACCTATTTCTGTGATTGCAAGAGCCTCTGTATTTTCTTTTTTCTCCTTTATCTTCATTAGTTCTTGAATTATATATAGTGTAAACCTAAAACAACCTTTGCACAAAGTAAAACTAACAACCTGTATCTCCTGCCTTTCATTCTGAGACCTGACAGAAATATGGCTTGCAAGTAGAAGCCACTTCAACTCAGGCATCTTGTCCATAAGTTAAACTAAAAATAGTGGAGTTTTTTTCATTTTTTTTGTGAGTTATTTGTAGTACTGTTCCAGGCAAAGCGCGCTTGACTGGAGGAATTTAGGTTAATTTACTGGCAGTTAACATAAACATTCAATTACTGATTTGGGTGCTGGGAGGCAAAGAAGACAAACAGTTAAACAGAGGGAAAACAACTTTCTGCTCCCTTTCCCAGGCTCCACACTGCACCAGACACTCCTCCTTCCCCTTCCTGTCTCCACTCCATCCCCTCCAGGGGCCGTGGTTGGGGTCAGTGCACCATGGCTTCTCTCTGTCACTCCTTGTTCCTCACTTTGCTCTTCAGCTGGCCCTTCCTTTCCATTGCTTTTCTCAGCTCTGAAGGAGTCCATCCAGCTGCCACAGACCCTTTGGTTTGGTGCCAGCTTGATGGTGGTGCGCCTCCTGTAGGTCTGGCCATGGTCCTGCCCTTTTTTCTCTCAGCATTTTTGCCTTTTCTTAAATACATTTTCCCAGAGGTACCAGACAGGGTCAGCTGAGGCCTGTGGTGGGCTTGATGCAGAGCCACCTGGAACTGGGATTGTGCAGGCCCTCATCTCCTTTCACAGAAATCACCCTGCAGCCCACCAGCTGGTGAAACGATGCTACCTACACCCAGTGCCTTTCCTGGGAGAACACAGACAAACCAAACAACTGATAAGTTGCGGTGTCTCTCTCTCTCTCGGAGCCCCAGCTCTGTTTTTGCCTCGGCTAGCTTGAGAGACGAATCGCAGTTGGAAGGACTTTTTCCTCAGGGCCTTAAAGATCCCAGAGCGGCTGGAACCTTTTCCTTTAGAGAGAGCAGGCACCCGTCAATGGCAAAAGGAAAGAGTCTGCCCTTGGTCTGGGGGGAATCACGGCTTTATTCTGGGATCCTGCCCCCGCAGGGTCCGGAGCTCAGTCCAGTCCCCATCCTGAGGGAGATCCATGTGCTTCTCCTGGCTTTTACCCAGGGGGAAGGGGCTAGAGGCAGGGACAAGCCACTACCCAATCAGGGATAAGGTGGGAGTGGAACAGAGTTGGGTTACATTCCAGTGTGGGAGGATGGACAGGGAAAAGGAGCAGGGAGAAACCTTGTGATGATACATTTTCCAGGGGAAGAGGAGGGGTACAGAAGAAACCATTACAAAACCCAATATTAAAATGAAATACAATATAAACCCAAATAATGCACAACAACAATAAGTGAAGCACAGTAAAAAGAATATAAACCTTAAAAGAGTAGGGTTAACACGTAACATTTGCAAGTTAGGAAATTCTAAGCAACTCCAAGCACACTATCTACAGATATTCAGTATGACACCATCAAATTACAGGGTTTGCGTATTTCTGATACAGGAATTGAATGCGTAGGAGAATGGAATACAGGTGACCTTGTCCCTGATAAGTAGCAGCTGTCTTAATTACCCAGTACAGCCTCGACCCTGATGAGCTATTTCAGCAAAGATTAGAGTGATAAAAGGGAGTGGGTAAGCTGGTGAAGGGTATCATTATGGAAGATCATGAACAGGAAAATCACGAAGAAGGATCCTAGGCAGAGAAAATGACTGCTGTGATGTCAGTCTAAGTCTGCAGTTAAAGCCTGTTGTTGGAACCTGCAGTCACAGTCTAGCCAGGTAAAAGCCTGCAGTCAGAGTCTGCAAACTGATCCCTGCAGTCAGAGTTTAGCAGGCAATAACCAGCAGTCAGAGGCTGCAAGGGAAACCTACAGCAGGAGCTTGCTGCAGCCAGAGTCAGTGAATGGTTGGAGTCAGGATGGCTGAGCTGTAAAGAAGAATAAAGCAGAACCCTTTTCGTGCTGTAATAAACAAGAAGTTTGTGTCTCGACTCATTTCTACTCTCTAACAAGAGGGCTGCTGCAACAGAATGATCTCCTTGGTCACACCTGGTGACTCAGCAATATGTGTAAATGTCTGGGCCCCAGGATAAAGTGTGGAAGAAACCACACTGAAATGTTCCCTTTTTGCTGGAGTTAGTTCTTCTGTCAAATATGAAGACTCTGGGTCACAGAAGAGACAGATTCTTAAGAAGCAAGTTCAGCAATGCTTGTGAAAATATTGCTCATCAATCCTTAAAAAAAAACCTGACAGGTTTCCAAATGCTGCATAACTGAAAACTGCATCTGACATCAATGGGAAATGTAGGTGCCCTTTAGAACACTTGGTGAATAAGGAATAAACATTGCAAACAGGTTCTCAATGTTAATGTCTCCATTCACCCTCATGAAAGAGAAAGAGCCATTACATTATCTAACAGGCATTTTCTGTGAATGAAGCATTCATGTCTTGGAAAAAGCAAGGCAGACATTAATTTTACCATAGTCAAGAAATGCTGTAAAAGACTAAAAGAAGTCATGGTTCAGATGCCAAGAAATTTAATTAAATATAAAATATCTGTTGCACTGGATCACAGATTTTTGAAATAGTCATGATAATCTCAGGGGTAAACCACAAATTTCTGTGAAGTCACTCAGAATCTTGACCTTTTCACTGGCATTTTACACCTGCAAAGTCCTTCAAAGCCTATCTGTGTGTGCTAGAGTTTGTCCCTAAGCAATTTCTGAAAACCCACTTAGACATGAATGGAAAAAAACCCCACACCTTGATATGATTCCTGAGCCTGACTATTCATACTATGAGAGAATCTCCCTACTGCCCACGTATCTGAAAAACAAGCACTTGAAGGAGAGGTTCTTTAATATTTACACTACAAATAAGTGAAAAATACTTTTACCACTCATCAATTCTTAGTATAATTTCAATGATTTCTTCAGAAATTAAATCAAGTAAGGTCACTGTCTGTGAGGACTACTTTTGTTAGAACACATGAAGCTGGCTTCAGCACTTACAAACATTACTGATTGACAGGGTATTTAGAGACTAATAAAGAAAAAAAAACCACACCTTTTTTTGAAAAAAATACATATATATATATATCCTAAGTCTCCTTGTTGTTTGGCCAAGACAGATTTTTTTTTAAATTTTCTGATTGCTGCCATTTCTACAACTAGGCAAATTCTATATTAAGTTTAGAATTTTGATCTATGTGTACCTGTCTATTGTTTGGAGACCTAAGCAGAGATCTGCTTACACATTTTTGAACTTTGCTTTTTGGATCCAAAAAAAAGTGTTCCACCATGCCATTTCTTCCTTCCAGAATAAACTTAAACCCCTGCAAATCTTAAATTTCTTCTGTCTAAAGGGAAAAAAAAACAAAAAAAAACCAAAAACCAACAAACAAACAAACAAACAAAATATCTCAGCACGTTCAATTAACGCCATTCCCTTTCATTTTTGAGGAAACCCTAATTTCAAAGAAACCATGGTATTTTCTGGTCAGTCTTTCCCTCTCTTTTTGTGGAAATCAATATTGTAACCAGTGGTTCATTGTCCTGTTTTGACCTGCAGTGATCAAGAGCAAAGCTGCTTGTAAGCAGCCACAAATATCCCTGTGCATTATCCTAATGCCTTATTATCCCCTTTTCTGTCTTCAGGTGAAGCGTTTTTTATGCGGTTTGGTTTTTTAAGTCCCATTGTTTTGCTGCCTTGTATCCCACTTCATCTTTCAGTCTTCTCTCAAATAAGCAACCTCAACCTCACTATTTTTTCCCTGTTGCTTTAAATATTCCTGCCTCTGTTGCTGATAAAAGCAGTAGTTTTGCTTAAATTGGCAATGTGCATAAAAAACTAAAAAAGTGGTTTTCCCTGTCTTCCCAGTGCCCCAAGATTTTATTTCCCAATGAAAAATTTTCAGGCTCTCAAAATTACATCATCTGGCAAGTGTTTGTTGGCAGCATGCCCAGAGGGGAGACGTGTGCCACATGTGTGGAGTATCAACACTATGGCTTTTTAAGTATTAATATTTTGGCCTTTGAAAAGTCCCTTCTTTCACAGTTGAACTTTTCTAAAGTATAGATAGAGTATAACATTCTTGGACAAAAATCAGAATTACAAGAAAATGCTGAAAGAGAAAAATATTGTCAATGAATAAACTCAAGTGTGGCTTTCCTGTGAGAGAAAGACTATCTTAATAGAACTCATTTAGCAGAATCTCTCACATTGCACTGGTGCACAGCTGTAACCATAAGAGTCTTGTAGAGAGGTTCTTAAATACTAATATAAATCGGAAATTATCTTTAAGCATTCATTTAACATCAAACATATTCCCTGAAAAGAGTATTTTTGCACTAAAAATGTATTTTAAGACACTCAAGTCCATACAATCTTTCACACTGAGGCTGAGATGATAGAGCTTGCAAAATAAATATTCCCATATGACTGATTTTTCAGAATCTGCTTTTGTGGGGGGAAAAGAAAAGAAAAAAAAAGAAAAAAAGGAAAAAAAAAAAGGCTTTTTCTATCCCCACATCCAAGGCAGATGGATGAAAAAGCATTTCTTGTACAAATGGTGTCCTAAGTACTCTCAAGTATACAGGCAACTGTGAAAAAGTTATGAATTAAGAAAACAAAAAAGTTCATGCAATTAAGTGTCTAAAGTGTCCTGTTGAACTTGGCTGTGACTGTTGGCATTCAAATTCCTTCTGTTATTTGGAAGTAGCAGAGGAGGGTGAGATGGAAGGGAGCAGCTTGAGTCGAGTTTATTTTCCAGCTGGATTTTTAAACTAGCACATCCTGTCGAGAGGATAGGGAGTAACACCAGCCTCTGATTCTGTCTGAGGATGTGCCCGCTGGAAACTGGAGAAGATTTATCCCTGAAAAATTTCCTGGGGTGCTTGTTCTTCCTCTGAAGTCACGTACCTGTACTGACAAGGAAGAGGTGAGTTTTCCATCCTTCTTCCTCATGTTCTCTCTGTGGTGATGCAGGTAAAACCACCCATCACTTCACAGCGTGTACCCCCCTCTCTCAAGCAGGGGGTGGCTGGTCCCTATAGCAGAGACTCTTGTCTGTACTGATGGGACATGGGACATTTCCTCTTTCATTTGGTCAAGTCTTTCTAATCTGTCCATGGTCTTGGACAGCCTTTCCATGGCTGAGGAGGAAAGTGAGGTCAGTGGAGAGGAGAAAAATCTGATCGTCATTGTTGCTGGAGCTGGGGAGTCACCTTGAAGCACTGTTTGCTGCCATCCTTGCAGTGAGTTGGTCTACAATGGTGGAGCTCTTGGCAAAATTCCACCACATGGATTGTGTCAATGGGACCTCAGCTAGCCCTACAGCTCGTCCTGGCAAGGCCAGCTGGATGTTCAGAAGGAAAAGTCCCACACATCCTGCCACTGATGCTATGTGGAGTTAAGTGGATTGCTCTGTGAGTTCACACCGTGAGCTTGAATAGGAAACCCCATTTGCCCAGGGGCCTCAGAAATCATGAACTGGCCCAAAGGTGAAATTTCTAACTGTCATCATCATCATCATCATCATCATCATCATCATCATCATCAATATCAGAGATGACAACATGTGCCCAGGGTGAAAATATACTCCCCTCTTGCCACACCCCTGGCTCTCGCTAGCTCGGTTATTGAGGGGTTTTAGGGACATATATTTCATAGAGACAGAATAAAGATTTCAAAAGAGTGGCTCTCACCCCCTGGCTTCCGTCCAAGCTTTATTCTCAATGTGATGTTCCAGGAGCCCGAGAAGAGAGAGAGAGAATCAGGAAGAGACAGGGGTTTATCTGGTTTTTGGGCCAAGAAAAGATATTGGCCCCGAGCCAATAGGGTCAGGAGTAGGTACGATAGGGAAGAAGGGTTAAACTACATAGCACAGGCTTCAGGGGGACTCTGAGGGGAAAAACCATTCCTCAGAGGAACACAACACCCAGGGGGCTGCCACATAATCAGCTACCAGAAAATGAAAAGCAATGTGCTCTCTTCACTGATGGATCTTGCCATAGAGAACAGTAGGAAACAGAAATATGGAGACCTATGTGGAGAGTCGAGGCAGTGCTGATGGACAAGGTGGACCCAGTCAAACTGCAGAGCTGAAAGCCGTTCAGGTGGCTTTGGCCATCCCTGGGTGAGACAAGTGGCCAACACTCCACCTCTGCATTGACTCGTGGATGGTAGCAAATGCTCTGTGGGAGTGGCTTGGTGATAGAAAAAGGCCAATTGGCAGCACAGATGGAAAAACCATCTGGGCTGCTTGGGTAGAGAACTTTGCTGTGTAAGTACATCCTGTACATCATGTACCTACGAGATGGGCTAATGATGAGCATCACAGCAACAGGCACATAGGTCAGGCTGACAAGATGAAAGTGTCTCAGATGTATCTGGGCTGGCAAATTAAGGGTGAGAGATTTTTGCCTCAGGGGGCCCATGATGCCTCAGGTCATGGGGGAAGAGATGTGACATACAGATGGGCTTGTAATCAAGGGCTGGACTTAACCGCAGACACTGTATCCCAGGTAATCCATGATGGTGAAACAGGTGCTGTGATCAAGCAGGTAAAGCCCTTTGGAGAGTGGGATGATCATCAAAATACAAATAATGGGGAGGGGGATGTGATGCACGGCATGTGGTTTGGAATGTTTCAGTGGGACCATTAAACTGGGTCTCTGATGGATTCTGACTCCCCCTCAGCTGTCTCCCACATGGATGTCCCATGGATGTGGGGATAACCCTTTCTGGGGCTGGGGGTTCCACAGCTGGGCTGGTTTGTGTGAGGGAGGATGGGTGTTCAGTGCCTCTGACCAAGGTTACACCACACACCTGAAACTTCCTCCTCCTCCCCCCTTGGCTGGGGGGACTCTGTGCAAACCTGGCCTCTGTGGCCTCTCCTCACCCCAAACCCTGCCAGGGATGATTTTCTGCTGTGACTGGCTTTCCTGTGGATGCATTCTTTTCCCTCAGCCTTGTTTGCTTCTCCCCAGACCTGAGATGATGGAACCATAGTGTCCCCTTCATCTTATCTAGGCAGTGTAAGTCACAGTCCAAGGCTCCAGTCAGGCGTCTTCAAGAAGGTGTGGACTTCTGTGGTTGTGGCTTCATTATACAGTTTTTGTTTTATGGGCAAAACACCTTCATAACAATGTTTAAGGCATGAACTATTTAAGTCTCTGATGCAGGATTTCTCAATTAGGAACTATTCCTTATTCAAGATAATAGTCACACATGGTGGTTAGAAACATAATCATTCATACATAGCTATGCTCTATTTGCTACTTGTTTTCTTTAGGATTGCATAGTATTTTTCAGTCCCCTTCTTTTTTAACAAATGTTTTACAAATTGCTTCAATGTCTACTTGATAAAATTTATTTTAACTGAACATCACCAGATTGTTAAAAATTCATCAAATAATTTAGATTTTTTTTGATGGGAATACCTCTCAGGTCTCTGTTGTTCATAAATAGTTATTACAGAATGAAACAGACCTATGTAGATGTTTAGTCCATCTCCTTCTGCTCAATGCATAGGCAACTCAATCAAATTGTTCAGGATTGTATCTAGTGAGATTTTGTATGTCTGAGAATGGAGATACCCCAACCTCTCTGAACACTTGGTCCAGCATTTGATTCCTTCACAGCGAAACAGGCATTTGCTATGTTTAGACAAAATTTCATATATTTCAGCATGTGCCTGTCACCTCTTGTTCTACTTGTTATTTCTATACATTGATGAATTCCTCCTGAGCCTTCTCTTATATAGGCTAAAAAAACTCTTAACAGGCAGCTTTTCTGTACATGGAAGGTCCTAAAGTCCCTTAATCACCTTTATGGCCCTGGAGCTGCCTCTCTCCAGGAGCTCCATGGTGCTGGGGAGCACAGACGTGGACACAAATGTGCTCTCACCAGTGAGGAACTGAGAGGAAGGAATGTTCCTCCTAGAGCAGCCTGTTGGCTTTATTTGATACCCAGGTACATTGACAGCTTGCAAAGTCCAGCTCAGACATTTCTCTGCCATGCTGCTTTTCACGCTGGTCAGACTCAGTGTGTGCTGGTGCAGGGTATTATTCCTTAGCTGTGCAGGACTATGCCTTTCCCTCTGTTTAAATTTTATGCCTCCCCCAGCACCATTTAACACAGGAATCTATTGTTTGTTACACAGGGATTTAGCAGGTTTGTCAGACTTTTACTACCATCTGCTGTTGAGACAGCTAAATGTCTGACAGCGAGTCAGACAATACTTAATTGACCACTGGACAAAAGGGAAAGCAAGCGAAATTATGCTGCCCAGGCCTGAGTCCCTACACTGTCAGATCAGCACAGCCCATTGTTTACAACACATGTCAATAAATACCCCCAAGCACGGAAATAATGGATTATGGAAATAAAAGGGGTTTATCTTCCTCTTTAAACTGGATAGGATTGTGGGGTTTCCACTCTTTTCTCTTATTTAGGGACTGGCCATGCTCTACCCTTAACCTACTGGGTGTGGTGTAATGAAGGGACTATGAAGTATTTTCAAATTAGAAAAATCATAGGTCTGCAATTGGGGTTGGTAAGTTACTGCAAGTCCTTTTTTTTTCAGACATGATTTCTTATTGACTGCTAATCTGAAAGCCTACCCTTGCAATGAAAAGTGTGAGTAATTTAGACAAACAAAAGTTGAAGCTGGTGAAATGTGCAGCAGAGAATTGATTGCTTGGTGACCTTGTCACAGTGAGAAGGGCTTTTGTTTTAATACTTTTTTTTCCGTTCTTTTTTCTTTTAATTAATCTGTTAAAGTTGGAACTGATTTCAGACTTGGTGTCAGGAGTGAAAAAACCTTTGTGCACTCTAACCTCATCAACTGACTTGATTTTCCTTGCTTGAAATATGTATAAAATATACAATGAAGACGTGGTGAATAGGAAAAAAATAGTTCAGAGTGGGCGATTTTGCCCTTAATAAAGTAATGAAGGAACAATTAGAGAAAGACTTGTGCAATGTAACCAGATATTCAATAGAATGACAGAACCATTTAGGCTGGCAAAGACCTGTGATACCATCAAGTCCAGCCATTCTCCCGGCACTGCCAAGGCCACCACTAACCCACATCCCCAAGCGCCGCATCCCCATGGCTTTTAAATCCCCCCAGGGATGGGGACTCCACCACTGCCTTAGGCAGCTTATGCCACTGCTTGACAACCCCCTCCACGATCAGTTTTTCCCAATATCCAACCTGAGCCTCCCCTGGCATAGCTTGAGGCCATTCCCTCTCCTCCTGTCCCTGTTCCCTGGGAGCAGAGCCTGACCCCCCCGTCTGTCCCCTCCTCTCAGGGAGTTGTGCAGAACCAGAAGGTCCCCCCTGAGCCTCCTTTTCTCCAGGCTGAGCCTCTTTCCCAGCTCCCTCAGCCTCTCCTGGTGCTCCTGCCCCTTCCCCAGCTCCTTTCCCTTCCCTGGACACGCTCCAGCTCCTTGAGGTCTCTCTGGTCACGAGGGCCCAGAACTGGACACAGCACTCCGGGTCCCTCAGCAGTGCCAGCACAGGGCACAGCCACTGCCCTGGGCCTGTGGCCACACCAGGGCTGGGACAAGTCAGGATGTCACTGACCTTCTTTGGCCACCTGGGCACATGCCAGCTAATGTTCAGCCAGTGTGCCATAATTCCATCTCCCTTTTTTATTTCTTATTTCGTGCCCTCATTGTTAGTAGTCAAAATCTGAGAACACATTATTTTCTGGTATTAGGGGCAACATAGCCTTCTAGACCATTATTATCTCACCAGATGGTAACTCATGCAGCCATGGCATTGCTTCCAGAACAATTACAATATAAAATAAAAGTATGCATTGCAAACATGGATTTGAATCAGATATCACAATTAGGCAGATTCTTTCAGGTCCTATGACATTTTTAGTGATTATGCTGTAAATTAACACTGAACAACAGCATCATTTTCATGTTGCTAGTCTATCCATGTGTTTAAAATATGTAGATTAGAATATAAATCTTGTGTTTAAAATCTTCAGAAGCATTTACTGTTGCTGCACTTTAAATCTCAGTATGCTAACCATCTTCTTTCATTGCCTTTGAAGGGCTGTTCACATTTCAAATTATGAACACAAGTAACTGTAAATAAGAAATAACTGATGGGGAATTTGCTAACAAAACTGGTCTTTAATGAAATAAAACTTTATTAAAAAAATCTTAGCTGAAGAAGTCTATCAAATCTTCACACACAAGACCGGAGTGAGAATAAGGGATATGCACTTTAGAAGCCCTGAAGTGGCAGCAAATTTTAAACATACGTTCACAGAGCCCAAAGAGATAAAATCCAACTTTTCAGATGGGCAGCACGAAACAATCACACATGCAAAGCAAAACATTGTTCTGAACCTTCATCATTTATCCAAAGCATTCTTGCACGCAGCTGACAAGTATTAAATTACTAAGTTTGGGTATCTCTTAAACTAACATTAAATTTAATTTTCAAAGATACTTGGTGTTTTTACACCTATGTATTGGCATTTTGTGTACAAATTGTGTGGAAGCAGGGAGGCTACAGGGGTGGCTCCTGTGAGAAGGTCCTGGAAACTGCCCCCATGTGCAGCAGAGCCAACAGCAGCCAGCCCCAGGACAGAGCTGCTGCTGGCCAAGGCTGAGCCAGCAAAAAAGTTATTGTGCAGAGGTAACTGCAGCCAGAGAAGAGAGGAGGATGTAGGAGGTAGAGCTCTGCAGACACCAGGGTCAGTGCAGAAGGAAGGGCAGGAGCTGCTCTGAGTGCTGGGGCTGAGAATCCCCTGGGATTCCTTGGAGTCTCCCATGAGGAGGCAGCTGTGCCTCTGCAGGCCATGGAGGGCACAGGGATGCAGAGATGCACCTGCATCCCCTGGAGAGGCCCTCACCGGAGCAGGGGGATGCTCAAAGGAGGCTGTGACTTGTTGTAGTGTGCAACAGCGTGTCCCTGAGAGCAACCAGGGGCCCAGTGCACTCTGCTAATAAAGGACTGATGATTAAGGCGAGGAAACAGGGTCCTGTTTGGAAAGCTGAGAGTTGTTTATTGTCAGCACATGCACAGAGACAACAGCCTCAAATGTAGACCAAGGAAGAGAACCAGGGAAGAACCGAAAGCACAGGGTTAAATACAGGAAAGAGGGAGTGGAGCTGAAGGACAGGTCCAATAGGGACAGGGCACAGTGGTGCATAGGAGGGGCCAGGGACTAGGGGAACCGAACAGCAGTGAAATATAACCAAGGATCAAATACAGTACAATACAATACAAATACAAATACAATAAAAATACAAATAAAATACAATACAATACAAATAAAATACACCCAATGGGATCAAGGAAGGGAAGAACATTCTAGGGATTATACATAGAAGGTGAACAGGGGCTGAACTGGGTGATGTAAACTTACTAAACCAATGGAATAAGAGAAATTACAAGACATTAACGTATGACTAGAAAGGTCCATTGGATAGAGACACTTCTCACCCTTACCTAAAGGGTTTCTCTCTTTATCTGTCTCAGCCCCTCCTGGCTGATGTACAACAACCATGGTGGCAGGCCCCCAGGCCCCTTCCCCCTTCTGTGGAAGCCCTTGCTGGAGCTTCTGGCAGGGACCAGCAGACGTGTGTGGAGAGGAGCCCATGCTGGAGTGGGTTTGCTGTCAGGACTCATGACCCCAGGGGGAGCCCCAGCTGAAGCAGGATGTGCCTGAAAAGGCTGACTGCATCCCCTGGAAAGGGATGCTGGAGCCCCTGGTGAGGAACTGCAGCCCGTGGGAAGGACTCCCATTGGAGAAGTTCATGAAGAACCGTCCCCTGTGGGAGAGTTTCCACACTGGAGCAGGGGAAGGACTCTGACTCCTCTTCCTGAACAGCAGCAGAAGCAACCTGTGATGAACTGACCCCCATTCCCTGTCTCCCTGTGACACTGGAGGGAAGAAGGTAGAGAAATAGCAATAAAGTAAAGCCTGAAAAGGAAGAAGAGATGGGGGAAAATGCTTTTAAAGCTATTTTTGCTCATTGTCCTGCTCTGATTTTAATTGGTAATAAATTTTATTTCCCCACGTCGAGTCTATTTTGCCTGTGACAGTGATGGGTTTGTGATCCCTCCCAGTCCTTATTTCAACTCATGAGCATTTTGTGATATTTTCTCTCTCTGGTCCTGGTGTGTAGGGGAGTGATGGAGTGGCTTTGTTGGGCACCAGGCCTCCAGCCAGTGTAAGATCACCACAGCCTAACTTGCTTTTGTGAAAACACCCCAAACTCAAAACAAATACCAAAGGAAACAGTTGTTTTTGGTTTTTTTTTCTTTTTTTTTTTTTAATTTATTAACCATCCATCTCCCAAAGCAAGGGTGATGTTCAATCATTTGATAAATCTTGAGGGCCTGGGTTCTAAGAAAAGGATACATTTGTCAAACTGTCCAGATCAGTAAGAATGGTGGAGAAATCAAAAATGTTGGTGAGTGCTATGAAACACATTGAACAGGTGAGTGATTAAAATAAGAATATAACAGGGAACCTATTATAACCTACATACACCAAGATATTTGGAATTTACAGCTGGGGAGTCACCATCCCTGGAAGTATTGAAAAATGTGTGGATGTGGCACTTGAGGACATGGTCAGTGGTGAACATGGTTGTGCTGGGCTGGCAGCTGGACTTGATGACCTTAAAGGTCTTTTCCAACCTTAAGGATTCCATAATTACATCTTCAGTAATGGTCAAAGCTGAAAACAAAGTGGTGCAATGACACCTCACAAGAAGGTACAAGAGAAAGAAAAAACTTGATGTGAAAACCAAAATGATTGAATGTTAAAAACAGTTATATCCTCAGATTATCTGAGTGTGCTGATAAAGGTAGGTGGCCTAAAATTTACCTGTGTTAGCCTAGTAAAGAAAATTTTTAAATCCCAACTCATGGAAGGTGATTTAGAACTATAAATAATAGAGGAAGGAAAGAAGATAATGAGAAAAATTTGAGCTTGGCAGTGTACCAGCAAGGCTTTGTGGATCTGAGACTCCCTAATTCTTGTTAAATGGCTAATCCCACCTACCTGTCTCCAAGAATCCAGTCTTCAATGAGGCTTTAAGCTCTTTTTCCCCTTTATGATTAGGTCCACAATTTGCCTGTCTACATACTGAGCTATGTCCATGAACTTTTATTGCCTTGAATCTTGACTCTGACACAATATCCTAATTTTACTTCTTTAAAACTTTGTTTCTAACCAGTCATGAACATCCCCCTGCATAACAGGCATGATAACAAGATATCCTTGGTTTTCTACCGTGTCATGTTTTCTCAGAAGACACAATCAGCAGAGTACAGGCTGCCCCGGGGTCATACAACTTCCTCATTCCAGTTGGGGAAGGTATGCAAATTTACAAAAGCAAAATCAAGGATCTTTGAGCCAGAGGAGGAGGCAGCAGGTGTACAACACTGGTTAGGTCGCTGCTTGCAAGGAGGAGACCTGAGGAGAGAAGAGTTCCCTCCTCAGAGGAAAATTTACGAGCAGAGCTTACTAGCAGGAGAAGAAAAGGCATTTCGCTATTATCTCCAATTACTCAATCACCAAAGGACAGAAGAGTTTTGCCTGTACATGTTTCTGTTCTGCAATGGGTAAATACCTCTGTCAAAAACATACATTCTCCATGTTCCTCATCCTAGCAAGGCAAAACATTGTAAAGAGCAACGTGCATGGATAGCATTTCAAGTAGCAGTGGAGTCTCCTTTCCACTGCCCCCTAAAATGCTGCACTTGCCATGCCCCACATTTGCATAACTACAATTTAAATTTGTTTTGCCCTTTAGCTTAGAATTTGAGAATCTAAGATTTAGTGACAAACATGTTGTTAAGCCACAAAAAAATGCATGGAGACAGAGACTGCCATTACCATGAGCATGCAGATGTTTTCTGTTTATATGAGAGTTGGAGCTGCCATCAGACACTCCTAGTTAGAGACTGGGATGGAATTGGCTTTAAGATTTCTTCCAACCCAAACCTTTCTATGATTCTATGAAATACAAAAAAATTAACAGAAATATTAAATTTAAAAAAACCCCAGCAAACTACAAGTCAGATAAATGCTTCAATTTTAAAAATATTTTTTCACTTAAAGCAGAAAGCCCTGCAATAATAAAAAAAAAAAAACAACACATGACATTTAAAGAAAAAAATTAAAAAGATAGAAAAAAAACTTTAAATATTGGTATGAAAAAATCAAATTATCAACTACAATAGGATAGTTTTTAAAGCTGCACTCTTAGAGGGTTCTTTTTTATGTTTCTTCTTTATTTTCTCTTTAAGCTAATGAGTTAGTATTAGTTTTCCAACAGCATTAAATAGATACCGCATCATTGAAAAAGAATGATGAGATTTTCAAAGAAATTTGTGTAGCAGATGTGTATTTAGCAGCCAAAATGAATGGGAAATATCTAAATTCCCTGGGCTGTTTTCAGTGCAGCAACATACATATCCTACTGGGCTTGAAATTGTCTATGTAATTTAATTCTGTAAGGTCTGAGATGTCCAAACTTTTACATCTGCAATTGTGGGAGGTGTCATCTTCCTCTTCATATTTTTTAATGTTTTATCCAAGTGCCATGGAATTAAGACCATCCTAACATCCCATTCTGATAAAACTTTTCTTCTTTAATGCTACAGATACAACTATGCTCTTTTTTTATGTGCTTCAGCAGTGAGGTTCCTTATAGATAAAAATAAATTATTCTTTTTGCTGACATTAGATTTTGACTTGCTTCTTGTACTTGCCATCTCACTACTTTAAAGCAGGGAAAATACAAATGTTTTTCTGGAGCAATTTCAGGAATTCAGCAGTATAGCACCAAAAATTATTGGTGGCTCTTAGATGAGGAAGGCACGGGTGATTTTACACCCAATTCATAGAGTCAGAATCCCTGGAATTGTTCAAGACCTGTTGGATGGGGCTCGAAGCCACTTCTTCTAGTGGAAAGTGTCCCTGCCCCTGGCAAGGAATGGAACTGGATGGACTTCAAGCTCCCTTCCAACCCCCCAAATTCTCTGATTTCATGGTGTTTATTAGGCATGCTATAATGAGAGAGATCAATGGCCTAGAAATGAAATGCCTGTTCATGTTACTGAAACACTCTGCAGTGCCTGTCTTTAGTTCACTTTGTGAACCCCGAAATACAGGATTTTTTTAATGCTGCATTGATAGAGTAAATGACTCATAAAGCAATAAGGAAGTAATATTTTAAATAACTTTCCAATTTGTTCCCAGTGTCTAGGAATGGCTTTGCCTTTTGAAATCTCATATGCACAGTCATCAAATATACATTCTGTGTGTTAATTCACATCTGCACCTGCATTTCCTGCTATGAATTTAAGCCAAACAGAAAAGCAGAATAATTACTCACACTCTTAAACTTAGCACAAATGATCAAGAATCAATATTTCATCAGCACCATGTGGAAAAAAAAAAAAATAAATCATGTCACAGAAATTCATATTATGCAAAACCTGAATTCATTCCAGTGAAAAATCAGCATTTCCTCAAGCTATCGCATATTGTTTTTATTCCTGGTCCAGTGGAAAGTGTTCCTGCCTATGTCAGGTAGGTGGAACTAGATGATCTTCAATATCTGCTTCAATCCAGCCCTTGCTATGATTCCATGATGATTTTATTTATTCTAAAGAACTGAAAACCATGAAAAAGGCATAAAGAGGTTCCTTCCAGCTTCTGGTGTATGTTTTCAAAATAAGCTTTTCCCAGAGCATCATGAAATAAAAGTTTTGTTCAAGAAGAGTTTAATATTTACACACTACAAATACTGTAATTATACAAAAGAAAAGCTCTCACACCCATCCATTTCAAACAGTAATTTTTTGTTGTTTGTTTCAGCTTCCATGTTGTTTTTTTTGAAGCTGTTACTCTCTAATGAATATGGAGGTTTTGTTTTTTTTTTTAAATTTATGGCATCTTCAGTGTTTTGCTTTGAGAGGAACAATTTAAAAATTCCACAGACACTGTAATTCCAACTTAGAATGATGTTTGCTTTATTTCTTTCTTAGCTGTTTTTGACACAGTTTTTTAGTTTTATGCCAGCTTGAAATATTGGAACTACTATTTATATTCATCAGCTTGATGAACTGTGTAGTTATTTCATAGATCTTCCTCTAAATAATTCTGAATGTCACTTAATTGCTCCATCTTAGCGCATTTTGGGCACGTTTCTTTCCTTGGCAATAAGATTGAAAGAATATAAATAAAATAATTGTTTTAATGGTGGAGAGTCCTCCCAAACTGCTATTATCTCTTCCAGTTAATGAGCAGTTCTTCTACTGTCAGCAGAGGGTGATTGTGGTGGGATGAATTACCTGTCCAGCTGCTGTGAATCTCGACAGGAGAGAACACAAAGCACAGCAGACACACAGCCTGCTTCAAGGACTGAAGAGGGACAAACCCTTTCATTTGTTTTTTGGCATTTCTAATTCTATAAGAAACTCCTTTCAGGAACCCTAAGTCTTATGTTGTTTGTTTGAGGCCACAGAACACAAGAGTTTTCTTGCTTGGACTCCATTATCATGGATGTAAAATAAATTGGATAAATACTAAATGAAATATTCTAATTCATTCCTGTAGCTTGAGGAAAGGATTATTAAAAAAAAAAAAAAAAAAAAAAAATATATATATATATAAATTGTGGCATCTTCCAGAAGAGGAATAAGAAGATTATGCTGCAGAAATAATAGATAATGCATCCATGATAACGCCAAAACATACTATTACAAAACATTTGGTATTTTCAGTATCCTTCACATCAAATGAATTTTAAGATCATAAATTTCTGGTACTTTCTGTGTATTGAAGTTTCTAGAGTTTGGCTTTCAGTGTTTCTGTACTGGCTCATTGTGGCTGAAGGAATCCATGAAACAGGAGTTCAGTGTTACATGAACTCACATGACTGAGTAACAAGTTTCACAGTTTCTGGATTTTGGTAGATTGTGCTCCTAAACATATTACATCTTTTTCCAAACTGAATGAATGGGGTTTATATTCGCAAAGATTTTCAACTTTCTCAGCTGGTGAATTTTATTTTGATATTTTTTCCTTTTTAAAAAATTAATAAGTAGATGTCCTTCAAATAATCTGATGTTGCACAATATTGCATGAAGTGTGTAAAATCTCATATCAAAATACCAAGAAAGGCTCCTTTGCACGTTTAAGTCTTATTTTCAGAATATAAGTGGTGCACTGCTTTTGCATTACCTTCATAAGTGGATTTAACTCCAATGGAAGAGAATTCAGTTAAGAAAACTCGATATATAGGGTTTTGCAACTGGCTCAGTTGTTTGTGCTTCAGCTGGGTTAATTTCTTGATTTGCATTGTTAATTAATCATAGTATAAAAAATATCCCTAATTAGCCATTTATGAAGCATTGCTGATAAAAATCTAGTTAATTTTCCATTCAAAATTTTTCCTTTTTTATTTACATGCAAAACAAATCTTGAAAGTGGGTTCTTGGCATAACAAAGTGACACACATCTGCTCCAACATCCTGCAGGACACAAAGTACCCTAAACTTCTAGATGAGAAAGTTCTGAGCTACGAAACTTGGCAAAAAGGGCTCTTGTTATGCACATTATGGGTGAACAGGTTGCAACAGGACTCCAAGGCAGAGTCAAAATAAAAAGTAGTTAGGTAGAAAATAACTAAAAGGTAACCTGGTTTATGTGATGGAACTTTTCCTTAGTTAATCTCCAGTCTTTCATCCAGAGATGAAACTTTTTCTCTGTTTTGCTGAAATTTCCCTTCTCACCCCAGGTCTCTTCTTTAAGAAAAGGGCCATCACTCAGAAAAATTAATCAAGAGACTTTTCACTGCCCCAGCTCCCAGTGAGGCTCCTGTGTGATGCCTCTGCAGCAATTCCAGAACACCAGCTTCCAAGGCTGCAGGAGTTTTAAAGCAAGAGGAAAAAGGAAAAGTGCGCTGTAGGTCCATGTGAGACACAGCACAAACGAGCAGAAGACCTCACAAATTATGTTCTTGCTGTAAAAATCTCTGGGAACTAGGGCAAACTAAAACACAAGTGAAAAAAAAGAAAGGCATTTTGGATTCCCTTTTTTGGCCAAGGGTTGAAAAACTGGCCAAGATGGATGAAATTCTGGTCTCTTGAGCCCCCAGGGATATATTGCAACCTCAAATCCATATCAAATTCCATGCCTGCTGCTGGAGCATTGCAAAAAGGCTTGTTTTCTTTAAATTGTTGGTTGGGTGTTGAAAGAGATGATCTTTAAGCCCCTTCCCAACACAAACCTTTCTGTGATTGTATGATTTTTTTGGTGATACATAATTATCTTGACAGCTTAAGTACTACCCTGAGGTGGCCAGAATTATTCTGCTGTTTACCTGGGTTGGGTACAAATCCAGACGCTCTAGTGAACAGCATTTTTGTTTCTACATCAGTGCTGTTGCCCAGGGGCAGCCTCAGCTCAGATGCTCAGGGATGTCACTACACCAGGTGTTCCTGGGGTCCTGTTGATGCCCTGGGAAGGCTGACCTGAAACAGAGACTGGACAGAGCTAGAGAATAACGTAGGTATTTACTGAAAGGCCTTTAGGGTACATCTTGGGCAGGACAAGAGTCTGCCCAGGGCTGCACCCAGGGTAGACTTAAAATGGTCACAAAATGGACAATTTGTCACGAGGTCTCACACTTTTATAAGTTTTGGTCCATTTGCATATCGGGGTTTAATTACGCAATTACAGCTCCAGATTTTGAGGTCCCATCCTTCTTATTTTTCCCTTCAGTCCACTGTTGTTTGCGCTTTTGGGCCTGAAAGTTGCCCTTGGTCTTCAGCAGGAAAAGGATCTGTTTTGTCCCTCTGCTCTGTGAAGAGAGATCACCAGCACTTAATATGAGGCTCAGAACTGCGCCCCTCGGCAGAATCCAAAAAACCATAAAAGTTAAAACATAAGGCATCACTGTGATGTCTGCAGAGCTTGTCTGGTGACACCAGTGTTGCTGTCCTGCCTCACAAAAGACTGAGCTGGCTGGAAGCATGTAACTGGTGATTCACTTGTGTCAGGTATCTTGGTGTCCAGATGGAAAACACACCTCTCCTGTCACTTGCACATGCTCAGAGTCAGAGCATCACAGGATGGTTTGGGTTGGAAGGGATTTTGGAGTTCATCTCATTCCAGCCCTTGCTGTTCACCCCACTGGGGTCACTCTGTGGAGGCAAAGTCTCAGGGGCAAAGGGACTTCTCCTGCCCTTGGAGTTTCTCATACACAGTAAGTGAAACCCTCCCCACCAAGATCTTAGAGATGCACCTGAGATGTTTCTGGCCTGTCATCCGAGAACTACCTCACTTTTTGAAGCAACTGCCCATCATTAACATGTGGAAGTTTAGTTAAAATTTAGGTTTTGGAATAAGACAGCATTTTGAGGGAGACAGAAAAGCAGCTATCTGAAGAGGGATGATGAGAGAGGGCAGAGATAGCGCTGTGTGTGAGCACTGGTGAGTTCCTCCCTATATCTGGTGACCATGCAGGAAATCCTCTGAGAGTTGTTGTTGTTAATTTGACTACTTTTAAATAATTTCTGTGTAATGCAGGAAAAGATTCCTCACACTAACCCTGGGATTGCTTTCTGTTTACATTTTAGTGTAACAACATATGATTTTGTATAATAATTTACTTTTAAGAATTCTCAGAACTGTAAATTAACTTCAGTTTTGTGGGAGAACAGACAGAGATAGTGCTGAAGGCACTCTTGCCCCTAATGTGTTGCAGCTGTGTTAATTACCAGAGGGTGTGAATAGCCTTGCCCTCACAGCTATGGGTGATAAAAGCGTGAGTTAGTTGGTGGAGTGGTCAGTCAGTTGGAGTCTGCTGGCCATGCTGTGAGGAGGAAGGGACGGGAAGCAGTGAGCTAGAAATGCAGAAAGAAGAGAGAAGGAGCCAGAGCTGCGTGGGGTTGTTCATGGGACTGCAACTTAGCAAAGGTATGGAAGACTTTTTAAATAACATGGGACTGCAGTGTAGAGAAGGTATTTTAGGTAATGAGGTACTGATGCTTGATGCTCCCTGAAGTTTTTAAAGAAGCATTCTTGAGTGCTGTGGCCATCTTGATAATGATGATGACACAGTTTCATGTTGAAAACATAAAATTTCCTTTAGATGAGCTGAAAATATTGCACATTTGGTGTATTCATCATATCCACATGCTGTGATGAATGGTTAAAGCATTAAAAAAAAAAAGGAACTTTATAGATTGAAAAGGTTTAGCCTATATTTCCATTATGAAAAAGACTGCTACAGAGCAGAAATGGCCTTTATGGTACACATTCTATGTATCTAAATATTTATCCAGAATGTATTGAAAAATCTGTCCTTCTTCAATCTTAGTTAAGCATATTCAAGAACAAATGAATCCATGTGAATGTAGACTTCCACATTTTCTCTAGTAACCCAGTAAAACCTAAGCCTTAGGGGATTCTAATAAGATAATTAAAATAATTCTGTACAAATACTTTACTGAAATGATTTTTTTTTAATTGGAGAGTTTGCAATAATTTATTGCTGAGAGTAGAATGAAATACTTTTACTAGGAAAGTTCCTATTAATTTTAGTGGTCTCATTTTTTTGCCATCATTCTATCAATACTTTTTCCTCTGGATTCTTGGGTTTTTTCTCCTTGTTACTGAACAAATGAAAAGAAAGATCAGATTTTCTTGAATCACAAAAGACATTCTCAGTGTACAAATAAATGCCAATGTTCAGTAACCATGTTGCAAAGTTCAGAATCATCCTCCCAAATGAAAGTATTTTTGCCCTTTATCCTCCACCTGCCAGTATCTCAAGTCCTAGCTACCTTTTACTTCTGGATCTTCACTGTGATGTGTTTTTGCCTGTTCCCAGTCAACCAATTGCTGGACCAGCTTCTCCTTCCTGTTAGTTTTCTTGACCTAATCTCACCTTTCCTTTGCATGTCTCTCTCCTGTTTCACCATTTATTGCTGCCTCTGCACTCACATCAGCCAACTTCTTTAACCATTGGTGCTTGTTGGAAGTGAAAAAAAGCATGTTGCAAAAGAGGTAATTTTCCTGTTTAATCCTGTTAAGAATTAAACCTAGACTATGTCAAATTTTAAGGAGATGTTAAGAGGCACAAGTGCTGCTCCACCATCAGACTTTAACCACATTCTCCAAAGTATTTAAGAATGAGATCAGCAGAAATTTAAATAATGAAAAACAGTTTACTTTTCAGTAGCCTTGGTTTTGGTAATATTAGGAAAGGAATTTGGGAGTGGAAACTCATTAAAAAAATCACACCAAGACAGCTTTAGTCAAAAAAATTTAAATAAGATCAAGACACAAACAATTGAAGAAATAGTGGAAGAAGTTTCTGCAACATGTGAAAATAAGTCTGCTCCAGTAACAACAGTGCAAAGCCCCCATCAGCAATTTTCATTTCCAGCTCTTGAAATGCTGTTAGGAACCAAGAAAGAGAAATCACTTTCTTCCTAGCACTGTCTGGGAATTCAGGGAGCCAAGCAAAGCTTGTTTCCCTAGGTACAAATAAATCCTGCCTCTACATGGATTTTTACTGACCTGACAGATTAATTACTGATAGCTGGAAAGCAGAAGTCTTGTAAATTGAAGGATATTTTGTAAATTCAAAGGGGGTTATGTTGTTTGTTTTACACTTATCTGAAAGAAAGTAGGAAATTCTGGGGGCAAATCAAAGACATAGTATGTCTCATCTTTATTTGGGAATAGTGAATCTTTCTTAAATTTAGGCAAAGAGCAGTTTGCTTACATTGACACAATTGATTTAATGGATGCTTGAGTCTGGGTTTTTGTGAGAAACCAACCACAGAGCAAAATGATTCATGGAAGAGGGACCCAGTCCCTTAACTTTTGCTGGAAGAATACTGTAAGAATGTGGAAAATGTCTGTAAGCAAAGTGGGTAATTGTCCTTCCACCAAGTTAAATTTATTGCCTTTTGAGAGAGTAAGGGATTTTAAAATTTGATATATGATTTTTGTGCTCTGACATTGGACACTCTAGCAGAATACTTGTCTGCAAAATGCCCTGAACAACTTGACACTTCAAGTTACCTCAGTGCTACATATTGATTGAAGAAGGTCTCGCTAACTGGAATTTTAAGTGTTTCATCAGAGAAAAGACAGCACCAGCAAATGAGCTCAATTGACCTACCTGTGCATTAATGATAATAAAGTGTAGTTACACTGTGGTTAGATTGCTAGTATGTCCCCTAAAATCTCACTCATTTGCAAGAACCAGACTTTCAGTACAGACAAGAAAGGTTTTTGAGATATTTTATGTCTTAACCTACAGAGCAACCCTGTCAACAAAACGTAAGTCTTATTACAAAGAGGATGCTGAGATGGACTCCTATGTGCTAAAACCAGTGGAGAACAGTCACACATGATGCTACTAATATAAAACTTTAAATGTAGCCTCTTACTAAGGCCTCACACTCTAATTTCTTTTTATCATCAGAATATGTCTATCTTACAGAATATACCATTATCATAAAAGTTTAGTTGGAAAATAGATTGGAAATACAGAATATGCCAAAACTGTGAAGGAAGACACAGAGAGACTTATATCCTCCAGTCTAAGGGTTGTGTGTTACTAAACAGCACGAAAATGAAGGGGTGAGATCCTTGTGCCCCTGCTTCCATCATTTCCTTCTTCCCTGATTCCTTGCAGTCAAATCCCCCTCCTGCACTCAGTTGCATCTGTCCTGTGTCCTGCCAGCAGCCATCCTGCCCGGCACAAGCAGGCACCTCTTCTTCCTCCAACGTTAACCTCCCCAGGTCCCTTCCTTCCTCTACCTCTTGTTGAGCCTCTGAGCATCCCACTGCAACTCTTCCCAAATGCTCCTTCCCCAATTTCATAGTGTGTCCCATGCTCCTTAAGCAGGAACATTCCATCACTTTCCCAGTGCCCGGTTTCATCTGTTATTAGTCAGCAGTAATGATTTTAGGATTTCAGCTATAAGAACGTGCTGTGAGTCACATTTTTTTAATAGCAAGCTTGTGTTAGGACAGGCTATTCTTTAAAAATTATTTCAAGGTATACACAAAATATTTGTATTCTGTAGAAAATGCAGTCTCAAAACTGCTAAACAGTATTTTAAAATGGTATTTGGTGTTACCCCATTTATAAATTTTTGTACTGCAGGACCTATGTTTCCCTGCTTTGATCAGGAGCAAGAAACTTTTCCCACATATACTAATTTTTCAAACAACTTCATAAGGAAGAAGAAATTATATGAAATAAAGCCATCTTTAGGGGTTTTTACAAATAGGAAACAGAGTTTTAGGGTTTAGTTTTTTTGAGAGCTTGTTTTTGGATTTTGTTTGTTTTAAATAATTACTTTTCAGTCTTGAAAACAATATAGCTCACTCTTCCAATCCATAATTTTTCATTTTCAGGTCTTTCTGCACTTGTGAGTTCTGCCAGGAGCTTCTAAAAGTCCAAGGATAATTCCTTTTTGTCTCTGTAAATATTTTTAGCCTTAAGAAACTGGAAAAAACCCCAATCCTATGTTAATCTCTGTATGGCCAAAACATGTTAGAAAATCATATGTGGCAATTCAATGAGTTTTGCTTTTTGTAGATACTGATGGTGAATTTGAGAATGGAGCAGTCACTTCAAAAAAGTGTTTTGAAATATACTTTTCAATGCTTAAATGAATAGTGAGCAAGGTACTTGCTTTCAATTTTCTCTTGAAGAGTTTTTGGAATGATATTATTATTTGAGTGAACAAGATGGAAAGGACTGCTTCTAGCACTTTTTGAGCCTTAGACCATGTGAAACTGTAAAAATATATTCCAATTATACCTGAGATGGGAAACCAATATCTTACTAATCTTTTTTTAATATATATATTTTTTTACGGTGTACAACACAAATTAGGAACAATGCAAGTTTAACATACTCTATGGAACTATTTATGGAAATATTTGCATAAATTAGCAGAGTCAGAAATGCTACATGGTCATAACTGAGAGACACTGGAAGACTCGCAGTGTGAATAAAAATAATTTTACCAAGAATAACCTAAGTTCCTGCTAATGGCACAGCATCAGTGTGTGCTGGGCAGTTTAATGGGAGCTGACAGGACTGAACCTGAGTCACTGAGACCCTTGTGGAGGCCTTAAACCCATCTGCTCCTGAAACTTTCCAGGAGAGAAATCCTGCTAATCTATATGTGAACTATTACAAAAGATATCACATAATTCTTCATGCTGACTGCAAATAACTTGCTTTTATTTAAAGAGGCACACAGGCAATGTTTGGAGAAAATGATCAATGAATTTTTAATTACTTATCTGTATGCTGGTAATTAGACTGTTTTAAAATGTTAGCAAAAAGCATAATATAGAGTGAAAATGAAGACAAAATAGGCAGCTCTATTAACCAAATTAATCCCTGCTTTTTACCTTTGAAATAAAAATAGATTACATTGATTTATATCTATGAGTTATGATTGTGCATGAATCTCAAAAAAAGAAATTAATTGGTGAACCCAACCACCAATAAAAAGAAGATCCAGTGATGCCAGCACATTCAAGTTTTTAATAACCCGGGAGAGCAGTGAATTTCATACTGAGACTATTCCTGTTGTATATGAAAATATTGCAATGCTGTACCATAGGTACCTGTCATCACTGCAGCAAACCCATTGGTACGCCAAAGCTTGACAATAAGAATGTCAATTGTTTCACAAGATCTGCCTAGCAAGAAAAGCACCTCTAATAGTGATAAGTAATACAGAGCCTCCTAATGTATCGAAGTCTTCTGTTTGTCAAGGAAATAACCATTTAATTTTTACAGGTCTGTACTCGAAGTTTCTGATCTCCAGAGGGAAATGAAACAGGAAGAGGTATTAAAAGCATTCAGACTCAGGAAAGGAGTTCTTTCCATTACTCTAGTTGGCTCTCCCAATGAGAGCCTTGTTCTAATCCTAAGGGGTGTTGTAACTGTATTTACCATTGCAGCAGCTGGTGTGATATTGTCAGGGATGTACAAATTTTCAGGGACCTCCCATAAGATTTTAATTTATTGGAAGCATTTCTTTTCATTTTAAGCTCACGCAGCCTGGATTCAGACCTCTTATGTTAAATTTTTGGTCTATATAATTTTTCTTTATCTTCTGTCCTTTTTGTTTATTGAGAATAAGACAATTTTATTTTTTATCTCCTGCATTTGTCTACCTTATGTTTTATGTGAATTGGCAAGAGACACCTTAAATCCAAACTCTTTAGTACTTTACTTCCTAGTTAGGGATTATTTTTGATAGGATTATTTTTCTACAGCAGGCTAAAGATCATTATATAAATAATATAATAACGTGGTTATTTCTAATAATTGTCTGTGTTATTTTCTTTACTGCAAGGACACATTGCTGATTCACAGTCAACCTGATGTCCACTGGGACTCCCCATGTCCTTTCCTGCCAAGTTGTTTTCCAGGGGGAAGGTCCTTTGCATGTTTTGGTGCCTGGGATGGTTTCTCTCCAGGTGTAGGGATTTTCCTGTTGCCCAGCTTCACAGGATTCATCAAGGATGAAAAGATGAATAAGCACTTGGAAAAAAAAAAAAAACTCAAAAAGCACATTCACAACACAATTTATTTGCATTTATCACAATTTAATGCAATCATACAGGTAGACAAAAGTCAAGGGTTATTCTCCTGAAGGTAATTCTTGTTGATACCTTTGATCTCCTCTTTTGTAATAATGAGTGCAAAATTAACAGTAATTAAAAAAAAAAAGGGTACTTTTTTACCTGAGATTGAAGAAATGCAGGTTTTAAGAACTAAACTGAGTTTTGATAAAACAAGTTGCAATGAATAGTAAATGTATGTATTTTCTAGAAGATACTGAAATTCTATATGTCATTAAGTTGAAAGTAGTTCTGTGGAAACTTGGATTTCTATATACAGGAAAACAGCTCAGTATTTAGGTTAACTACATATTCTCAGTCGACTATTTTCCTCTCTACAGCATAATGGTTGTCAGGATGTAGGCCCTGGTTTCCCATTTTTGATGCAGGGTGACAATGTACACAATTCTTCGTGTGAGAAGTCCCTGGGGACACTGTGGTGCTGTGGGCTGCCCAATTTCTAATCTGCGTCCTCTCTGACAGATTGATATGCCAAAGGCAAAGCAGACAGAAATAATCCTTGCTTAAATTCTCCGTCTTGTAAAAGAAAAATGCATTCTGTAGCTCTTCATGTAAGGAAGTAATGTTGCTGAATAACCACCCCTTTAAACGACCCTGAATTCTTAGGGGAATTGGCTGATTCCTTCCTGTAGTCCCTAGTCATGGTACAAACTCAGTTAACCATTCTGATGTAACTATTTATATTTCAATAGCAGTAACTATAAAATAGTTTTCATGATGTTGCCCATTTTTTATTGCAAAATAAAACTTCAGTTATTGCTGAAGTTTGCAGTTCTCCTATGTAACATATCTAAGGAAGGATATGTGAATACTTTTCTAGGGACTGAAGGCCTCTCCTCTCCCATTCCATTCTACAGAATACTCCCATTTTCTACTGTCTAAACTTTATGGGAATATTAAACTCTAGAAATGAGACACAGCTTGCTCATTGCACAAAATTTGTGTACAAACTAGTTTTTTCCCTAATGATTAATAATACTTACATGAAAAAAGACTAAACAATAATGGGAAAACTTCAGAATCCCACAGATGGATTTGCCAGTATCATCAGAAAAAAACCCCAAAACAATCAAAATATTTTAAATTCTGTGTTAATCCTAAACTAACAAGTGATGCTCTCATTGCTCTTAGGAAAACAGCAACTGCTATACAAAATTACCAGAAGGAGGAGCATGCCTCTCTTGCTCTTCAGAAAAGATCAATTTAAGTTCCGGAGAAAGCTGAGTAGGATCTTGGGCAAGGCACAGAGAATTGCAGACAAGCACAATATCATATGTTATCGAGACAGGAAACTCAGTTCACCAGATGAAATCTTAGTGGAAAATAACTGCATAAAGTTATAACTGTACCTTAAATTTTGGCAATAATGCCAATACCTTAAATTTTGATTGTGGCTGACTGAGTTGACGAGCAGTTGTTCAGTGACATGTAACATCAATGATTGTTTTCCACTGATACCTTCAAATGTGCTATGCACAGCAGAGAAAGAATTTGGAACAGTGTTTTTCTTGGGGTTGCTTCTTTTTTTTTTAAAGTGCTGTGCAGAAGAAAACAATAATATTTTCAAGATTCCTTCTAATCTGCTGATATTATTAATTCCAAGTAGTGTAAATTGGCATAGTGCTGCAGAAATTGAGAGATAAATATCTGCCTGGTAACTTCCCCATTTAATTTTTCTTTTATTGGCTACAATCAGGACAATTCCATGGAAGTTATAATGAGGCAAAATGTAAACCCATTTTGATGAATGGTTCCTTCTACTCCTTCATTCTCTCATGCTATTGAATTTGAACTTGCCTTATTCTTTCAATTATTTTATTCATGTGGTATAAAAATTTCAGTTGTGAGAAAAATCAGGTATTCTGCAAGTACATTTTGTTTTTCACCTAAAAATGCCACAGAAGCATTAAATGAATTGTTGGTAATTGGAAATAAAGTCAGAAATATGGAAAAAAGTTCTTCATTCTATAATTTAATGACAGAATTTCATTATGTTGCTGTTTACCAGAATGAGCCATTATGACTTTTTCAAACACGTAAGTTCCTCTTTCTCCAGTGTCTCAAGTAACAGTTGATAATCAGTGAGGAAAAAAAAAAAGTCTCCCTTTTAGGATTGGATAAATCTCATAGGTAAGTTAAAAGTTATTTAGTTATACTTTCAGCCCAAAGTGAAGAAAATAATTTATTAAACTGACCCCTTCCCTTATCTGAGTCTTTTGACACCACCTAGAATTTGAAAATTTACAGGTATTATAAAAGGCTGTAAAGGGGAAAGAAGTTGGTTGTTGTTGTTGTTTAAATAAAGGATGCAGAGAAGCTGGAAAAAATCAAATATTTTTTCTTTAAGAACCATGTCAGATGTGTGATCAGAAAGCAGTTTTTCCTGAATCTCAGAAAAAAAATCTCTGCCAGGAAAGCTGTGGTATATTCACAGTGAAATTCACTGTCACAGAGCTGAAGTCAGAAAAAATTGAAAATATGTGTATAATTTCTTTCGAAATTAGGTAAGCAATGACACTCTGAACACTGTTACATCCAACTTTATGATCAAGTGAGAGCAATCATGCTGTGTCGACTGTGCAGCTTCTCAGCATGAAGAGAATTTTACATAAAGTTATGTGTATTACTGACCAGAAGAGATATTTTTACCTGGAGACCTTCTTTCCTTTCGATTCAGGCTGCTGCTCTTTTCTCCCCTGTCTTTTACGATGCTGTGGTACACGCTGGATCTACTGGAATTTTCATTAGGTGCTACCCTCATGTGAATATATAACTAAATGTTAATCTTCTGTTCCAAACCTTGTTCGCCTACATTTTCTTAAAGAAAAATGGGATAATTAACCTCCTCTAACACTGAGGCGGAGAATGGACTTGAACATTGTGAAGGTTGTTCCATCAAATGCCATTCTTGGAGATACTTTAACCCTGAGTGGATGAAGTTCTGGGCAGTGGGACCCAGCCGCCTCTACTCTGAGCAGGGTGTGGGCAATCTCCAGATGCCCTTTCCAAACTCAGCTATTCTGTGATTCTGTTCTTAGGCTGATGGTATGAATAGGGATTTTGCTCTTTTTCTATCATTTTATTCTATTCCTGTCCAGGCTGACTTGAAGGTGGTTTTAGGAGGTATCTTAGGCAGAAAAACACCTCCAGAGAGTAATTTCAGAATTATCCAAATTACTGCCTTTAAATTTTTCATTGAGATTTGCCTTTTAGCAGTTTTCATCACATATCGTATATTATAAATAATTGGAAAGAATTAAGGAAAGCTATATGCTTCCAGTATATAATAATATAATTGGCAGTGCTGGGTCAAACAATTAGTAATATATAATCCTGGCTAGGTATAAAAAGATGCATTAAAGTAATAGAAAAAGCGAAGCATTTCATTTAAAATGGTTCATTTAGTGAACAATTTACTCAAATATTATAGTGGTTGTAATCTGGGTGAGGATATTGAATCATCAGTTGATAGGGTCAAATTTAGCTGGAATTTTCTTCAATTGACAGAGTCAGATTTCAGCTTAAATGACTTGCATATCATCATATCAGATAGTAGAAATCTAAAGCTGGTGCTGTGAGCCAGAACTGAAAGGAGATCTGGAGGACAAATACAGTGAAATATTTGGATGTGCCATTTATCAATATGAGGCATCTCCAAAAATTTTAAACATGTCAAGGCAACTACTTATATTGGTAGCTGGAGATACAACTGAAAATTTCTCAGGAGATTCATAGAAATGAAGCCCAACAGTTCCCTAAATCTCTCCACAGCATGACTCTGTTAGATTCTTCAGAACTGTGCACTTCTGGAAGCATATCTGTTTAAATGCTAAATTTATGTCTTCTGATTTTTATCTGCTATAAATATAAATTCTACTTTTTCACTGCATATATTCCAAATATCTGTCAAGAAAAATGGTCGTATTCAGAAAGGGTCATTAACCAAACCCCTTGATTTTGGGATATATTGTTTGTTTCATATCACATTGATTTCTGGTAGGTCTTTCATCAGAGTCAATACAAATCAGTTTTAAGATACAATACCCTTTACAAGGGGGTGAAAAGACACTTAAAACTGCTTAGGCAGCTTGTAAATAATCATACCACAGAGTGCATAGGCTCCCTTTTATACAGGTCTGCAAATATCACTGTCTAGAAACAAAATTTTAATTCAGAAAAGAGCATCTTCCTGATGTTAAATAAAAGTGAATGTCTAACTGACTTTTTTGCATTACAGTCTTAATTTAGCTTTATTTTAACTTCTAGCCTCGCCACAAACTGCAAATTGAAGCATCATTGAGAATTGTTGTGCCTTCAATGACGCTTGCCATTGCATTTTCATTGTTGTGCATAATAATTTAGTTCTAAAGCACTGAATAGACAGAAAAGAGAAAGTTTTGGATGTTTTGAAGCTCATGATTGAACAAGAGGCCCCAGGAATATAAAGAACAGCCAAACTGATGTTTAAGAAAAAAAATATTTATATCTTCCCATGGCCACAAGTATCAAATCAAGATTTAGTACTACGTGGTTCTCCAAGAAATCACAGCTATGATGAATTCTCATCAAGGTATGCTGGACAAGAATGGCAGGCTTCTTTTTAATTTAATCTCAATTTGCAGTCAAAAGGAAATCCCTCAAGGGAGTGTTTGGTGACACAAGATCATTATGACGTGTGGATTGGAGGACCAGACCAGCAAGACATTTACCATTTCATATTAAAAAAAAAAAAAAAAAAAGACAAAGCAACTGACTATATCCTTGTGACCTCTAAAATATTTTCCTGATGTATAAGGACACAGTCAAACCTGATAATCTGGGTTAAGACAATTAAAACTATGAAATATATTAAACATAAATTGGTCTGCAGACCGTAGATGCACCACATTTAGAGGAAGGGCCAGGTCTCCCTCTTTAGTACCTCAAGATAATTTCAAGTTTGTGTAGTACTTCAAAATATCTAGCAGCTCAGAGCACACAACATTCCAGAAAAAAAAAAGTTTAATTTCTGAAAAAGGACTGTACTTACATTAGTTCTGGTATAAAACATACAGTAATTTGCACATGCAAAATTATATGAATCCAAACACTGACCATCTCGGGAATGATAAAATGTACTTTGATGTTCTATTCATTAGATCCATTGGCAAGTAGAATGCAGATTTACAAGGCAATATATATTAAAATAATAACTGAGGCTTCAAAGACATAGTAGGAAAGGTAATTGTTCACGTATCTTATCTAGTCTGAGATTTTTTTTTAAAGAGTAGAATTCAAAAGAAAAATAATAATGTTAAAGTACATTTTTTGAGGGCAAAAGTAAAACATCTTTTGTACAGACAATTTTACATAACAATGGCCATGATACAGATAGGAGCAAAAGCCTCTGTTTGATGTTGTCAAATATTGACTAAAACATGAAATGAGAACAGAAGTAGAATGTCAGTAAAAAAGGCAGAACTTTAAATGAAAATATGTTTCTGTAATGTATTAATCCCTTTGTACAGTGATCTAAGTGAGTGTTGAATTTTCATTGGCTGATAGATCCCTTAGGCCACTTGAAAGTCCTAAACATCCAGCAAGGAACTTCAGAGCAGATCTCTTGGTTGTATCATTAATGCCACATACAATTTATGTTTATGCCTGGTAATTAAACTTTTTTATATTTAAAATTATCTAGATTTAAAAGTCAAATTTAGGTGTTGACATACAGTTGCATCCTTACAGTAAGCTCAATAAAGCATGTTTTTAAGGAGGCAGGTATGTTTGGATCCACAGTCTCCAGGACTCTCTTAGGTTGTTGTTTACAAGTCAGTTCTTTCAGCCTGAGATCTTATCACCTTGCTACTTATTTTCTGGAAAGAGCTGAACACAGCCTGCAAGAATTATTATCTCCTTATCACAAGCTCATTCAGCTCTATTGCTGTAACATTTCCCCGTGATACGGGAAAGGTCTGTACTTTTTACCCCTTAGAAATCCATCAAATGCAGGCTCACTTTTCGTATTTCCTATTAGTCAAATGTGACAATCCTTTCCACCGTCATTGCTCTCAAAGGACTATTTACTTGAAAATACTGCTAAGGTGTTAAATCCTCCTTATGAGTTTCGAGACAAATATAGATATTTATAGAGGAAAAAATCCAGTCATGCAGTAGTTCTCATAAAGGGCTCTAAGAACTGAATAATAGAAGCTTGTGCTTTCTGTAAGGTTGATCTTGTGGCAGAAAAGGGGAGGTAAAACATAGTTAAAGGCCAATAAGGATTGCATTCCCTGAGAGATCCATGTCAGTTTTATCAGAGAAGTAATATAAAAGTTATAATAATAAAAAAGAATACCCAAGTCTTCTAAAAAGATAATAAACCTCTACAATACTGCCCTGTAACTCTGATTCCTTCTTGGTTTGTACCCCTTCTTCTTTCAAACAAAATCTTCCATGTCTTATTTCCAGCATGTTTTTTGTCAGAGCTGGGCTTCTGCCTCACTGAATGTCTGGGTACAGCAGCCAAAGTGATTCTGAATATGTAACCTCATACATGGTGAAGCCTGAGATATTTTGAAAAGAAAACCAAATTGCTTTTCAGTATAAGTTTGGATTGAAAGATTTATATTAGTTTGTTTCCCTATCTTCAGCATCCCAGGAAAACCCATAGGCTGGTAGTGAAACTAAGTTGATCACTTCATTTTTATGAGCTTAAGCTCTTTTCCTACAAGTCAACATTGACATGTTTGGGCTAATTGCTGTTGTAGGAAGTTTCATTTAATCTCTTTATCATTCACTGCCAAATGCATAGAGCTAGGTCACAGAAGATTTCTGGCCATTTTTAATTAATTATACTATTAATAACTCCACTAATAAAGGAATAAAAATTTCAGGAAAGATGAAGCCACTTTCAGGAACAATGCCTTGGCTTTGAGCCTCTGATTTTTAAGTATCTTTTCATAACCAATATCTTCATGTAAAAATAAGTGAAGTAACATTCCATCATAAAAAAATTTCCATGTACTAGGGGTTTTACATGGATTTGATACAACTACAGAACAGCTGGGGAATGAAAACCAAATATTGCAGAATCTGGGTAAAGTCTGAGTAAGAAACAAACTAAACTCACCCATTTTTTTTCACTGTAGCTATTCCAAAGCAGCCCCAAGGAAAATGCAGAGTGGTCTTGCTAAAGCAAGGCCAACACGATGCAGTAATTTGATCAACAGGACACCAAGCAGGCAGAGCTTCTGCACATTAAATTTTTTAACAAATTTGATGTGTTACAGGCAAACTACACTGAAGTAGGTAGTGCTGTGTGCTTTCTGGCTGTTGTATTTGTCCTTCTACAGTTTAAAATACTGTAAAAATGCCCTTTTATTGGAAAAAGTTGAAAGTAGTTGCTTCAGATAAGGATTGATCAAAGGCAAACAATCTCAGTATAGATAAGACATATCAGCACTTTAAAAAGATGGAAAAAATACAATTTGAAGTATCTGGGATTCTGAATAGTAACAAAGAATGAAGAAGGTGTGTGATTTAGGTTAGATATGACATGCATAAAATCTTATAATGATTAGTGAGGGGTGGGTCTCTTACAAGCTTTGATGAACACTGTCTTGAAGATAATATGTAAAAAAAAATCTAGATTATTTCACTCCTCCAGCCTACAGTTTCTTGACTCAGAAGGGAAAAAGAAAGTATAGGTATTGTTAAAAGATATACTTCTGGCTTTAAAAATAGTTTTTGAATTCTACTACCAGAAGAAGGAGTATAATTTTTCTTTTTCTTGTGTATGTGTAAGTGTAAATTAGATAACTGGATAGTTTGACCTCTCATTTATGACTTCAAAAAGCTAAGCTGGCTAGTGCATAAGGGATAAATGAATTTAGTGGCACCAACTTTGAGACGTCAGACAAAATTTTTGACGGAAAAGCCTTGCATTTAGAATTAATTTGAAGAGAGACATTGTTCTTAGGATGACATTTTTAGTTCAGAGCTTTGCATGCACTTTATACCGAATTGTGATACATATATGTCTACACACATATGTCATAGATACATATCACCACTAATGAATCATTTCATTTCAAATTTTGAGATGAAGAACATGTTAAAAAAAAAAATAAAAAAAAAATTGTTCAACCAGCAACTCACAGAAGTCCGTCAGTTCCATGCTTGTGCCTGTCCCAGAGGTTTGCACCTCAAATTCCATGTTCAGTTTTGAGACATCACGACAAGGAGGACTGGACTGAAGGGTTGGACCATGTCCATGGAATGGAATGGGGCTGGGGAAGGGGCTGGAGCACCAGGAGAGGCTGAGGGAGCTGGGAAAGGGGCTCAGCCTGGAGAAAAGGAGGCTTAGGGGGGACCTTCTGGCTCAGCACAACTCCCTGACAGAGAGTGCAGGTGTGGGTTGGGCTCTGCTCCTAGGAAACATGGACATGTCCTCAGGTTGTGTCAGGGGAGATTTAGATTGGATATTAGGAAAAGTATTTCACAGAAAGGGTGGTAAAACATTGAAACACATGGCCCAGGGCAGTGGTGGAGATCCTGTTGCTGGAAATATTAAAAAAAGGTGTGGATGTGGCACTTGAGGACACAGTTTAGGATGAGGATCATGGTGGTGGTGCTGGGTTGATAATCTTAAAGACCTTTTCCAACCTTAACGATTCCATGATTCTATAGAAGCCCCATTGAAGGGCTTCTCTTCAAAAGTGGTCTTGTGGAAGGTCTAAAGCTTTTTGGAAATTAATGTAATTACTGAGAAGTCCAGGAAGAATCAGTCAATCAGTGACACACTGACTTGCACATGCTTCTGTCGAAGTGTCCTGGATTCAGCTGGGATAGAGTTAATTTCTTCTCAGAAGCCGTTACAGTGTTGTGTTTTGGATTCAGAATGAGGATGGTGTTGATAACTCAGTTTTTGCCAGATTCCCTTTATCCTAAATCAAGGACTCTTTTTTCCCTTGTCTCCTGCCCTGCCACTGAGGAGGTTCACAAAGGAAATGGGGAGGGAGAATAGCTGAGACAGTTTGGTGACCCAAACTGGCCAAAGGGATATTCCAGCCCATGGAGTGTCATGTGCAGTCTATAAACTGGGGGAGTTACCCAGAAGGGCCAGTCTGGGTTTCAGGAAGGGGGTCAGGCATCAGTCAGCATGTGCTGCACAATGGTATTGTGCATCACTTCTTTTTCACTTAGTATTATTAACCATTTTTACCATATTTTACTTTAGTTTCAGATAAACTGTTCTTTCAGCTAAACAGATGAACTGTGCTTATCTCAACATACAAGTCTTCTGTTGATTCTCCTCCCCATTGTTTTGGGGCAGGGAGGGAGAGAAGGAGGGTTGAGTGTGTGGTTCTTAATTTCCAGCTGGGTTTAAAACCATGACAAGAAGACAGAGGTCTTAAAAGTCTCAAAACCTTGCAAATCACTGTCAGAAAGAAATTTTGATGAAACACTAGTTTTATTTTCCACAAAATTTCTTGATTTAATAAAAGCCCATAAGATGTTGTCAGTTTTCTTTGACAAGCAGCTTAAAAAAGATGGTTTAGACATTTCTGATGTAAATGGCATTTTTTTAAGACATAAGCAGAGTTATAGTGGGGAGGGATAAGACCAAAATATAACTTTCGATGCTTAGAGTGTTACCTTTTCCAGAAACAACACGACAAAGAACCACTTCCCATGAAGTCTTACTGCCTTGCTCTCAATCTTGTGTTGTTCCATGAGCTGTTTAGGTGCCTTTAGGACATACAAGAATTTCCACTGTTCCTTTTTAAAATTAGCCACATAAGTCCAAACCAGTTTCACTGCAAATACAGTTTATTCTATGAGTTTATAAAAGTATAATTTTGAAATAAAGTAGTTGTCAATTTTTATTTCAAAATCACAAAAAGTAGTTTTGCTTAAAGTGAAGTGTTGCATTTCCTAAATTCATTACCATGGGAACAAATAAGAAGACAACAGCCTCTCTACTCAAAAGCCTTTACACCATGTTCATTCAGATAAAGATACCTGGGACCAAAGGTTAATATATCCTTGACCTGGTGGTAGATGTTGCTGCCTTTTGCAGCAAGAAAAGTAATCCAAACATAATTATTTCTGCCCACTTAATAATTTCATTGCATCTTTGCACACATTCTGGGTGTCAGCATAAATTCCTGCCAAAATATGCAGTGTGGAATACAATGTATAGAAAAACAAAACAAAACAAAACAAACCCAAACCAAAACAAAGCAATCAAACAAAAAACAAACCCCCAAACAAACAAAAAAACAAACAAACCACCTAAAAGGGATATTTAAACATACATATTTCTCAGGACCATTGGAGGATGGATTCATACCAGATACCTTCACGACCTCCCTGATGGACTCCCTAAAGTATGATTGAGGTCTTATTAGGGAAGTCCAAAACAATGTAATGTGAGTTGCACAGCTTTTTAAAAAACTCTTGGGTGAGGTTTTTTTTCACAGGTGCCGTATTACTCTTCCTGTTACTCAACAGAGCTAAGGAATGATGAAAGGGCATCAATTCTCACAATTTTAGTGTGTAAAATGGAAACAATTCTTGCTCCTGTCACTCAGTGTTGACACTCTTCATAAATGCCATTTTGAGGAATTTGGTAGAGGTGGGATTAAAGGGAAGGCATTTACCTGAATTAAAATGTTTGTGAATGAGAAGTAAGCTAAAACCCAGAGATTTTATCTAATTCACTAAGTGCGGGTACCTCAAGGCCAATGTTCACCTGTATACAAATTGTAAAACTGATGCTGCTTTACAAACCAAACACAGCTGTAATTTAAAACAGATTTCTGAGGGACAACACCATTATGCTGAGAACCACAGTAATACCTAGCTGGAGTATTTCTAGCACAGAGGCTGAAATCTATAGATAGGATACCATTTCCTTTCTATGCCTCTTTTGTTGCAAGAGTGAGAATGACAAAACATTCTGAGACTTTTAACAAACAGCTCATCTATATACAAGACCTGTAGCTGCAGTTCTTCCCTTTCTCCTTTCAACTGACTGCTTGAAAACTGAGGATCCTTATAATATGATTTTTTAAATTGTATATCTTTCAAAGATAAGAGCTACAGGACTGTTTCATTGTCCTTGATTTACACTGTGATTTAATCAAAATAAAGTAACATAAAAATGATATTTTATGTGGGAAAACAGTGTTTTACAGAGGAATTTGTGATATATCACACACCACCAGTTCTGTGTGGCCATCACTGCCTTCTCAGCCCACTGTCCTCAGGGGTTAGTTGTCAGTGTGGTAACTGGAAGACCAGGAGAGAGACTTTTCAAACCACTCAGTGAGGCTTGTTTTCACTGAATCTATGCAAAAGGTGGGAATAAAGAAGGAAATAAAGAGAGAGAGAGAGAAAGAAAGAAAGAAAAAGAAAGAAAGAAAGAAAGAAAGAAAGAAAGAAAGAAAGAAAGAAAGAAAGAAAGAAAGAAAGAAAGAAAGAGAAAGATGGGCTGAAAATGTTGTTCCATCTCTATAAACCGTGAGAAACACTGACTTTATGTAAAATTTCAGATGGATCTACTAATTTCCAGAGCATAAACCAGATAGGAACATAGTGACATAAGAGAGTAGCATGGAAAAATGTCCCAATTTTCCCAGAAGATTGCGCTGAGCCACGAGACCTGGCTGACTATCTGCCTTTCTGGAGGCAGGTATGCCAAATCTAAGTAGAACAGACTGTTTTCAGTTGGCAGTGATCTTTAAAGATCAGCGAGTCCAACTTCCCCACTTCTCCCTGTTGTTGTGCATTATTTGGGTTTATATTGTATTTCATTTTTATATTGGGTTTTGTAATGGTTTCTTCTGTACCACCATGTATCACAAGGTTTCTCCCTGCTCCTTCTCCCTGCCCATCCTCCCACACTGGAATGTAACCCAACTTTGTTCCACTCCCACTTTATCCCTGATTGGGTAGGGGCTTGTCCCTGCCTCTAGCCCCTTCCCCCTGGGTAAAAGCCAGTAGAAGCACATGGATCTCTCTCTTGGGATGGGGACTGGACTGATCTCCGGACCCTGCGGGGGCAGGACCCCATTTCCCCCAGACCAAGGGCAGACTCTTTCCTTTTGCCATCGACGGATGCCTGCTCTCTCTAAAGGAAAAGGTTTGCAGCCCCTGGGATCTCTAAGACCCTGAGGGAAAAAATCCTTCCAGCCGTGATTTCTCTCTCAAGCTAGCCGAGGCAAAAACGGAGCAGGGGCTCCAGGAGAGAGAGAGACATGTCATCTCCCCACCATGGACAGGGACATCTGCCTCCCAGAGCCACAGGATGGTGTCAGTTGAAAAGGACTACATAAAGACCACAAAGAGTGAGGTCTAACACTGGAACACACTTCCAAAAGTGGATGTTGTTACCCCAAACCTGTCAGTTTTTAAGAGACTTTTGGGCAGTCCCCTCAATAATTTTGCTTTAACTTTTGGTCATTCCTGCAGGTATTGTGATCATTACAGGGCTATCAAGAAGGCTGAATACCCTTCTCTGAACACAGATCATGGCACTACCAAGGAGGATAGAACTGCTTAGTAGGACAATATGCCTCTGATAAGTGTGAGATTCAGTTTTCATACCAAATATCCCTTCCTGCATCACGCAGACATTTGAATTTTGAAGGTGAGTCCTTATCTCCATTTATGCAGCTCTTCCTAAAGCTAAAAATTTCAGCAACTGTAGATAATTGCTTTCAAAAAGGTTCAGAAGGTTTCAGCTTCTTTCCACAACAGCAGACAAATTATAGTCTCCTTGTATACACTTTTAAAAGGGAAAATGCATAGTTTAAATAAATATGTCATTTATTAGCTTTTTCTGAATATTTTTCCAGTATCCATTTGAAAAAAACCAAACATTTATTTTCTAATAATGGAACAGGACACATTGTTACCATTTGTTTTTAACTACATAATAAGATCACATTACCACAAACTGATAACACAAATGCAGCTCTTTTATTAATAATGATTAATGCAGGCATGCCATTCCATGGACATGTCATTGGAAGACTTTTAATCTACCTAAAATCTCATTGATTATTTTTTCTCATTAATTGCAAATGCAAGCTTGCTTGGATTTGAAGTAGTACACATCCTTTTTAATGAATGAATGAGCAGTGGGAGGCACTGGAACCAAATATCCCGAGATGGAGGGGTTCCAACGTGATGCAAATCAGTGAGATGCTGCCACTGATGTCAGTCAGAGGAGCTCTTCCAAATCAAAATAAGGCACTGACTTCAATTCAAAGGCTGTGCTTTGAAACTGAGGGCAGAAAGAGAAGTGATGTCAGCACTCTGAACTCAAAGTCTTTACACAGAATGGTAACAACACACAGATATATCTCTGCGTGTGGTAATCACTCACGTCCTGATCATTTACTCATTCATATGCACTTAAACCAAATTAAAGTCTACGCCTCCCTCTTTCTGCCTTCCTTAAGTCATTACCTTATTTACATGATCAATTTTCTCTGCCATCTCTTTTCCATTCTTTCTAATATTTTAGAGGTACAGAACAGCATATTAAAAAGAATATATAATTGTCATGCTAAAACAATATCTAGGAAGGATATTATTCCATCCATTACTTCAATAAAAGAAAAAATATTAAATCATAAATTATAATTCTTTATACATTACTATATTATAATAAATATTATAATTATGACAAATTATATTAAAATCTGAATTTTTAACCCCTTGTCATTATTTCAAGTTATATTCCCTGTGCTGGTTTAGAGCTTCAGGATAGAAAAAACTTGACTTCAGAAGGGAAAAGATAATTGCAAAAATATATCCCAAGAACTGGCTGAGAGGAGGTAGAAATTTTCATTTTACCAAGTGAAGAAGTCTGTTAGATCTTTTTTTTATTGCTCTGCCATATGTCTTTCACACACAGTAGGCATCTAGCCACCATGCATTACCATGTTCCTTGCATCTGGTATTTTCAGATTTTTTTTTAGTATTATGTATATTTAGAAATTTTCTTTATATATTTTATATATAAAAATATTACATATATGCATATAGCTATTTTCTTTATATTGTATATTTATATTTTATTAATATATTTCAGTGATTTGTATTTTCATAATGTATTTTTAAAATCCATGTGTTTATAAATTTTATATTATTAAAGATGTGTATTTATATCCTTTGTGTATTTAGTACATTGCATTTTCTGCAGAATGGGAAAAAATATGACTTTGGGGATTAGAAAGATCCCCTTTCTACTCTGTCCTGGGGATTTATGTAATTTCAAATGTATTCCACACTTCTAGAAAATGAGAGAGAACAAAACCAAGGTTCACATTTCACTTGAGTATTGCGTGAGGTAGTAGACAAGTTCACTCTTTTCTGTATCGATTTGATCTCCATCATTTTAATGTAAACATCACAAATCTATCAGAATTGACTTAACCTGCAGGAGGAACACATAGTGAATTTACACTCTAGTTTGTGAAAAAACTCTTTCTAAGAATGAGAAATAAAAATTACATTCTGTAGTTGTTGAATTAAAGAAACTAAATACCGCATTTTCCAAATACTTGGTATATTGCTTTCCATGGGTCTAATGTTATTCCATGCATAAATTATTTGAACGTTTTTAAAGGTGTGACATTATTATTCATGTAAATCAAAATTATTTTCTGTCAATGACCATTCAGCCAATTTATTTTTTGCCTAAGCAAAACTTACCTAACTGGAAGTGCAGTGCTCTTTTGCAACTAAAATTGAGCCTAATCCTCTCTCCTTGCTGGAGTGTTTAGAGGACACACTGATCTCACAGAACAGTAGCTCAAGCTAAATACTCAATTTTATTGTTCTCCCTGCTCCCCAAAATCGTTAATCAAAACCTACTAAAGTTATCAGCAAAAAGAGGCAAGAAAACCCCCCTGGTTGTAACAGGCTTTTGAACAAATGGTGAGTTCACCATAATTATAAAGATTTCATTAAGTCTACAATAATATCAAAAGTGCATTCCAATAAAAACTTATGTAGAGCTCATTAAAAGAGATCTGGTGAAAAGTAAGACCAAAAAGCAGTGGAAACTAAACATAGAAGTGAGAGAGATGGTTATTTTTCTGTCCTATGATTTTCTCCAGAGATTGCTGAGAGCAGGAGGAAATTATCACAGTTGTATAACTTTAGTAATTTGTTCCCAAGGCTTAGTTCTCCTCTGTCAGAAACCTCATAAAATTCTGAATCTCAGGTCTTTATTAAAAAATAACACAAAGCCTGAAAAGAAAGAAAAGAATAAAATCCAAGAAGATCCTTTTTTTTTTTTTTTTTTCCCAGTGGGATTTTATTTCTTTTGCTTCTTGATTTGTTAATTGATTCCCTGTGAAACTTTATGAGCTGTGCAATTTCTTCTTAAAGACTCAAGCCAATAGAAGCTTGGATTGGATTTTTTCTCCTTCTAGCATTTTCTGCCTGATTATTCTTCAGCTGGCCTGTTTTTTTCCCACTGAGTGAACTGTGAGGTAGGGCTGTTTGACCAGAGCAGCAATGATACCAAAATTACAGGTTACTCGCTCTTTTATATTCTATTTCCCGCCCCAGGGCAACTCGTATCATATATCTGTTATTCAACTGTGTGCACTAACTATACTACTGGATAGTAGTAAATAGTAGTATGAGACACAACAGGCAGGATATGTTCATGAGATTTTGCCTGATTTTGTGGTCTTTAAAGTTTTCCCATTTTGCACCTGGGAATTACCACTTGGAGAACATGCAGTCAGCCTCTTCCTTGTACCTGAATGCTGATAAAGAAATGATTTCAAAGATGAGCCACCTTTGAAAACTTATAAATTACATGAAAGGCTTGAACTCGGTATTAGGGATGAAAGAAGGTACATCCTGCATATGTAAACTAAACTGATGAATCACAAGCTGATTTGCTATTTGCCTAAACTTAAATATCTTTGAATTCAGAAGAACCAACTCAGTTTGCACTCGCTGGAATTCAATCCATAAATTGATGGCTTGGAAGTGATTTAAGTTAGAAGGGTGATATTAAGTGTAGGGGAACAAATCAGTGAGGCAATGAATTCTTTCTGTCAAATAATGACTGATTTCAGCTCCCACTGAAGGAAATATTTTTTTTTTGTCTGTAGTTCTCATCATGCAACAGCTGTGCTTTAATTTTCACATGATGTTCACGGAAAATCAAGTAATCATTTAAGATATGTACACATTGGAATGTAAATACTCTGCTGTTTTGTTCCTCTTCTTATTTATGCAATTAGAGGATCTGCCTGACTAACGAGTTTTGACAGAGAATTACATACATTCTTTTTCTGTATAAACCTACAGTCCTAAACAAATATTTTGGCAACCATTTTCGCAGACTCTTGAATAATAAGAACCTTTGAAATTCATTCTTAGGTATGTCCTTCATTCCCTCATGTGTTCATCCTTGAGAACTGGTATGGATTATTCAGATCAAAATAAGAATATAGAGCAGCTATTTAATAACCAACATTTTATTTAATCCTTAATGGTGGAAGACCCAACCTAAACTGCAGTTACAGACAACTCAAGAATTAAAACTATAACTTAGATGAAACCCAGGCTGAACCATATTAAACTTAAACTAGTGAATAGATGTGAAGTCTGTCCTCAGAAGGCAATGACCTTTACCAATTAATTTAGAAAATTAGTATTTTAGAGGAGTGGTTTGGGATTTTGATGGTTGGATTTTATTGGTGTGAACATGCCCACTGTCAGATGATGTCTCGCAAGTCCTGACATTAGAATTTAAATCATAATTTCAGCAATCAGAATAGTGAAACAATGATGTAATACATGTATATTTTGAACAAACTCTTTCAAAAAGACTGTGATTTAATTAATATTAGAGTCATGGAATCCCAGAATAGTCTGGGCTGGAAGGGACCCTACAGCCCATTGAGTCCCACCCCCTACCATGGGCAGGAATACCTTCCACCTTCCCAGGTTGTTCCAAGCCACATCCTGCTGGGCCTTGGACACTTCCAGGGATCCAGGGGCAGCCACAGCTTCTCTGGGGACCCTGTGCTAGTGCTTCACTCTATTAATCAGGAAAAATTATGTTCAACCCTTTGCTAAGTCAGACTTTCCTTAAAACTCAGGAATATCAAGCACACCATGAATTTTACTGTGGAATGTTTTATACAGCAAGAGTTACCAAGAACATCTGTTCCTTCAGAAGTTTGAAGAAATTAATAATATTAGATCAGCAGCTCTAAATCATTTGCAATCTAAAGACTGAAATGTTGCCTACGGCAAAGTCATGGACCATTAATATGTTGTCAGAGATGTTTAAGTCTCTGACATTAGTCATTAACTCACCAATTGTTCTAGCAAAACACTAAGTTTTTCATGTAAATGCTGAAATTTTGTTCCCTTATTGTTAGACGTATTTGGAAGTGTAATGAGTTTTTAGTATTTATGTCTGAAGATATTATCAAGAAAAAAAAAGTAAAATATATTGTTAAAACCTGCTAAAGCAGTAGTGTTTTTATTTTTCTGGTAGTTCCTTGAGTCATGATCTCAACATTTTTTTCTGCAGAATAGTCTTTACAGTCCACTTTAGTAGAAACAGGAGTACTCATATCATTATGTTTTATTGTAGTTACCACCGAAATTCATGTTTATTTTTTTTCCCATCATCTCCTGTTATATTCAGTATGCTCACTTAGAATGTGACCAGTCTTCTGTCAGATCTTTTTATTTTGTCCCCGAAAATGTCCCCAGACTGATAATCTTTTCAACTTTTCTGGAGTAATGGTTGTTGTTTTTCCCTACAGAGTATCATTGATCTAGGTGACATTTTTCTATTGTCTTGCACAGTTTAATGGATTCAGTAGTTTTTCTCATGTTCTACTTTTAATAAATCTAGGTTTATTTTTCTTTACTATGTGCTATAACTTGTTTCATAAACTTCCCTCATAGTTTCACTATCTTCAATGACATGTTTATTGGGTTCTTCCACTGTTCACCTGCTTTGTCATAATTTTAATCTTAGAATTTGTACTAACTCCTGTAACTGCATGGTTATTTTGTATTCTTTTGGGCACAAGCGTGAAATAGGCAAGGTATGAACACGTTGCTGAAAAAATACAAATAAACCAACCAACCAAAGAAACCTATGGAAGAATAGCCCTGTTTTTTTTTTTTTTTTTAAAAAAAAAATATTAATTTAATTTTTAAAATCTCATGTCTTTTTAAAAAACAAATGAAAACCAAATCTGTGATAGATGTTCAGCTGTGAATTTTACCTATGGATCATGGGCCAATACAATTGCAAGTGAATAAGCTAAAATATAGGAAAATAGCACTCATACATTTTCTACTATTTGGTTTATGCTTCCTCTCTGCACTCTTGTACTCTGTTTCCCCCAGAATCAGAAGGAAGGCTGCTCTCTTTTCATAGTAAAATAACTTTGATTCAAAACCTCAAATGTCCCAGCTCCACAGGGAATATTGAATGGAAGCCATCAAGGATGAGGCCATTGGCTCCTGTTGGCTGATCTGGAAGTACCTTTAAGCTCTCAGATTCATTACACATGCACAGAAGTCCATTAAGTCTTGGATTCCCTTCAGGATATCCCTCTTACCTACCAATTGCCCTAACATATGTAGTCTGGAAAATGTGAGTAATTCAGGAATTCAGGCAGAATTCCCCCAATAAATCAGAAGCCCCAATCTCACAAGTAAATACGAACAATGGCAATAACAAAATATGATTGAAAACTGTGGTTCTCACAATATTCATCATTTTTAGTTTCTGTATTTTGATGAATTCAACTTACCTAATAAAAAAGGCATGACGAAAAAATCCAGAAATCTCCCTACTCTGGCTAACAATCTTGGTCAGGGAATTATTAGTGGGAATTATTAATATTATAGTTTCCTACTGCACTGAGAGAGGAACAGGAGCATGGTGACATCTTGTACATATGATATGTTCAACAAATGCAAAGTTAAAATGCCCTAAAATCTAGAAGCAACCAAAACCCAACCAAAAGAGAACTTTGGAGGAATGACTGGAAAACCTAGGAATAAGTGTCTGATGCTATAACATACATGCAGAAGAGCTCTATTGGACAAAGAGAGAAAAAAAATATTTCTAAGTAGACTTTAGGTCTCATATTTGCTGTCTAGGTCTTTATTGCCAAGTGTCAACCTGGCACCAAACACCAATTATCCCCCCACATCAAAGAAAAAGTTAAATTTGAAAATATCAAAGCAGGTAGCCTCTTTCAGTTTCGGCAGATTTATTTTTTTACATTGTAAATGTGAGCTAAATATGAGTATGAGCTAAAGACTGCCACTCCCATTGAACTTCACAGCACAGTTTAATACGAATACAGCTCTTTGGTAAATGGATAATAATGTCTTTTTCCTTCCAAGATTGTGTTAAAACCTCCTGGAAAACATCAAATTATTTAAGTTCATTAACAGACTTCAACTTTTCCCAATCACTGTGTTCCAGATGTTATTTGAGCTTCTTCCCCTTTATGCTCTAACCTATCATGCCCCATGTTAAATCTTTCCTACAGAAAACTGTTTTTTTTTTTTTTTTTTAATACATACAATTCATTAGAGTGTCCCAAAGGACTTGGAGCTTTTACAGGTCATTGTTTTGCTTCTACACTTTTGGCAAAAGACATAAATAGGGGAAAATTTATGCTGGAAGAATGCCAAGACTAGCCCATTCAATCAAAATCTTGCGTTGGTGCAGAGATTATTAGTCAGTCATATTCACATTCCATCTAAATAATTAACTTGTAACACAGAAATTCCAAGTTATTGTGATGTCCTTGAATTGTTCATGGGGTTTGCTGTTCACATTGTCTGGAATGTGTTTGCTTCTCACATTGATTGGAATAAAACCTGTTTTTAAAAATATTGCTTATACTGCACCAAAACCTAGAGTAGCCTACACAGTGCATTATCTGGAGATTAAAAAAAAAAAAAAACCAACAACAATCTGTTGCACAAATTTTGCTTGCAAGTACCACTCCTAATAATTCTGTGTGCAGCGCAGTAATGAAAATTGAAATAAACTACCTCTTTGCAATACACAAATTGGAAAGACCATAACATCAACCAATAAAAAGTACTCAGGAAATAAAAGAAGAAAATTTAAAAAATCATATCTCTTAAATGTTTTGATGTCTTGGCATCTTCTGAAATCACCTCTGCAAAATGCAGATAAAGCAGATGAAAATTTTCTTCTGTGAGGGAGCAGAGTACCCATTTGGCCAGAGAGGCTGTGGAATCTCCATCCTCAGAGATGAGAACCCAACTGCTCATGGTGCTGTGTGACCTGCTCCAGATGAACCTGCTTGGGAGTCTCCAGAGATCATTTCCAGCTTAACCATTCTATGATTCTGCTTGTCAGGGACATAGAAGCTTTCAGAATGTCTTTTTCTCAAACTCTTTGGGTAAAAGATATGATGTTTTAAACATCTGTCTAATAGGGGAACAGATTGGTTTTCTGTCACAAAAATAACCCCCTCCACAACCCATAATCTAATCTGGAGGACCTACATACTTTCACTCTGAAAGGCAAAAATAGTGGAAGGAATCTAACCTAAATGCCTATATTGAACACCAAAATGCTACACAGACCTATGTGGACAGGATTATAGCAACTGTGTTCTTTGACTGTCCTTGCAGCTGCTTCATTTTTACTGTATATGAATTTCTAGAAGTGTAATTAGTAACAGACGTATTTAGAAAAGGAAACTTTGGCTTGAAAAAGCTGCAGTGACCAATAAGAACAAATTTCAAACTGTTCACAGTACTCCAGGGTCTGGGTTTGTTATATAATTTGCCCTAAGTAGCAACTGAATGAGTTATTTTCACTACAAATATACTCTATTTATTGCTTTGCTTTTTTCACCTGTGCTCTTCCAGTCATGCATTAACATGATGGCAAAATTGCTGTTTCCAGGCTACAGCATCTTCTGTGTCCTTGCTTTTGTTAACTATAAAAGCAAATACACCACACTAACTTGCACAACTGTACCACATGGAAAGTTACCTCAGTTATTTGAAAAATAAAAGAAAGTTAATTAATACTGCTCTTTCTGACACTGGTCCTTCAAAGAGTTGTGGACGAGTCTGAGTGGCCTTCTCTTGATGCTATGACCTTGCAGGAGACAAATATGGACACAACAGTCTTTACAGCTGTAGTCCTCAAAGCTACAACAAAAGAGAATAAAAGAATATAGATAGAAGGATGCATACAGTGCATTGCCTGGAGAGTAGTGATGCAAAATCCAGATGAAAATAAAGAAATGTATTAGCCTCCTAAATAATTTTAGAAAGCAATTTACAACAGTAAATAAAATATAATGTTTATAAAAAGATAATCGTAGAATGAAATAATCAAATGTAGTATTTTACAGGGCAATCCACATAACAAGCAGATCAGAAGAGTTGGCAGTGTAAATGCAGTACGGTAAAAAAAATTTGGGGAAAACACTCTAAAAACTTCCCAGAAGGAGCTGCCAAAGGCCTGACTGCTACATGAAAGAACTGGAGCATTGTCTTCACTGCACACAGAAGGGAATAAGTGAAGTCATGGAATAAATCAAGTGCTTCACCTGCTTTGGGCAGTAGACAGAACAGCCCTTCTTATCAGTGGCTCATGTCAGGCAGGTCCCTCTCCAGGTGTCCAGGTGGTGTTGTCTGAGTGGGGCCATGTCTTCCAGGGTTCTATCCCTGATGTGGGCTGGAAATAGCACCAATAATGAAGAGTCAGTTGTGAGTCTGGTGTGTTTGTGCTGTGTTATTATTTGTCTTTGTTGAGTATTTAGTATTGTTGTTTTATTGAGGTTTTTAATTTGCTATTTTGTCCTTAAATTTAGTCAGTAAGTATTTTAATTAGGCATAGACTCCCCTGTTTGTGTGGCACAGCTCCGGATCCCCAGCAATCAGTCATACAGAACTGTGATGAGAGTGAGCAGCAGGGGTGTCCTGGTTTAGGGACAAATTTGGGAGAAAGCCCCTGAATGGGATCCCTCCGGGAAGCAAACCCAAATGGCCCCTCTCTCCAACCGATCCAGTAAAAAACTTCTTCGGAGAAAAGTGGAAAACCTATTTTACTTAACAAATAAAATGCATACAAGTATAAAGAATGAATAATATGAAAAAATAAGACCTCTCGTTCTGGAGTGAGATGGCAAATTGAGAAAGTCCTTGCCGTGGGTGTAGCTCGGCTCTCTCTCAGTCTCTCATCAGTCCCAGTCCCTCTGGCACTGCTGGAAAATGCCGAGGTCCAGGCCCCAGTGGGCCGCAGGTGCAGCCCCCAGTGCTCCCCTGGGTTTTTTCAGTCCAGAGCAGGTTTAAACAGTTACAAGAAAAAAGGAAAAAAAAAAACCGAGCCAAAACCAAAACCAAACCAGACCAAGCCAAACCAAACCAAACCAAACCAAACCAAACCAAACCAAACCAAACCAAACCAAACCAAACCAAACCAACAAAAAAACAACAACAAAAAAACCCCACAAAAACCCCCCAACAACGACGACAACAAAAAAATGAACAACAACAAAAAACCAAAAACCCCAACCCCTTAAAAAAACCAGTCCAGGGAACTTCTCTGCCCTAGCTAGGTGAAGCTAACTAAAAGCAAAAAGATCTCTGTCCTGCAGTCTCTCCAAGCCTCCGCCGAACACCGCGTCTGGAGAGGAATGTGTAGGAGTCAGGCAGTTCTCTCAAAACAAACTCCATGCTTCTCCTTGCTCTTAGAGCCAGTCTTAAAGGCACAGAACTCAATATACAGCACAAACAGAACAGATGATTGGGGATACAAGCATCATAAAGTCACCCTAGGACAAGGGGTTAAAGGCTTTGCTTGACTCCATCCTCATGTTCCAGATCCATGGCTCTGCTGGGACAACATGGGAGAAAGCAAAAGCAACTGAGGCTGTTTCAGTGAAAACAGCAAACTCCCTTTAGGAAAATAGCAAAAAAGCTTGTGTTCCTGTATGTTTGTTTCAAAATAAGGTAAAACAAAGAGAGAAAAAGATCTGAAGTCTTCAAGAAAAGATAATATCCACTGATACATATGAATTAAAGGAAAACTAGAAAATAGTTTTTTGCTCCTAATATTTGGGGCTTTTGTTTGGTTTACCTTAAAATAAAATAATAATAATAATAACAATAATAACTTAAAATAAGTTTAGTAAGGTTTATGAGTGCTCTGGTGGACACAGCTCTACAAGTATCAAGGAATTCTAGAATTATGTAATATATCTGGCAAATTTATGAACAGGATCTGCTTCACAGTGTTTCTCAGCTGTTCAGAGCCTCATGTAAAGCAGTGTTTTAAACATAACAAGCCGTTATTGATTCTGTGAAAAAAAAGCAAACATATGCACCTCTCTTTAGTATAGAACTCCCTGATTAGCACTAAAGGTCATGCACAATCTGATGTGTTCCTGGCATTGGACATTGAATTTTCCTAAAAGTTAATTCAAGGATTACAAACCTCTGTAGACTACATGGAAAGCTGATAATTATTCAAGTGAGATCCCCTTGCCCTGTCTATAGCCACGTTAATCAGCAGCATGACTGTGCTAGCTTAAGAGCTGTTGGATAATTAAAAATACATGGCTGGGAAGAAGTCATTCAGCAGGGAATGCCCTAGATACCAGCCAACAAAGTAAGTAGAGAGGACATGTAGATTTTTTTTTTGTCCTTCATCTATTCTCAAAGATTATTTTCTCCTCTTTATTCCAAGACATGATTCAATCTGTCACCAGTATGAATGTTTCTAAAATACACCACTTCAGGTAGGAAGAATAGACATTCTTTTGTTGAGCACTACAAATTAGTAACGAAACACAAATTTCTGATCCACAGCCAGTGTTTTATTTCACGAAACCTTCAAATGTTTACTGCATGTTGCAAATCCATTTTGCAAGTCCCTCACATTTTCAATACTCCGAAGCATTACCAAATCACAGAATTATAGAATCATAAAATTGCCTGCTTTGGAAGGGTCTTAAAAGCTCATCTCATATTTCCTTGCCTTGAAAAAAGATACGGGCACACAAAAATAGCATAAATAGTGACAGTATATATTTTATCACATTATAACTAGCAGATTAGATCGCTATGTAATAATTTTATTACACAGATAAGCATAAACATGGGAAGAACATACAATGTCTAAGGGGCAGAGTTTAATGTCAGAGTCAGCCAAACAAGGTATGTAAAAGACACAAATGGTAAAATCTCCAAGGCAAGCACAGAGGTGGCATGCAAGCAAGCCAGGAAGCTGATGAAACCAGAATTAGCAAGAAGGAAGCTTAGAAAAACCAGATCAGTATTGTTTGTGATCCTCAGAGTAAAAGAAACAATATTGGGACCAGATGAAACACATATTTTCATTTTAGAAGGTTGCTAAAGAGCTTTTATCAGTGACGAGAAGGCAAGATGGGGAAGTATATTGGTTTTGCACCACCTGGTTTTTGGTAGTGAGGAGGCCACAGAAGTGGCTTCTGTGAGAAGCTGCTGGAAGATTCCACCATGTCCAGCAGAGCCAATCCCTTATGGCTCTGAAGATGGACCTGCTGCTGGCCAAGTCTGGGCCAATGAAAGAGGTTGGTGATGCTTCTGTGATAACAGATTTAAGAAGAAAATCAGAACAAAGGTGGGGGGAGGTTGAGTGAGTGACTTTTTTGGGTGCTTGTCATTTGGCCAGTGTCAAACCATGACAGGAAGAAAGAAGATGCCTGCTTGGATTCCAGACCCCCAAGAAATCTCTCCTAATCTCTTTGACCTTGGTGATTAGGACCATCGAGGACCATAGCAGTAAAGGTCCACAGCATCAACTCCCTTACACTTAAAGTTAACTTTGGATAAGCTCGATAATTGTGATGTGATAATGACTAATAAAGGGTAAGAACTCACTGTTTATGATACACATACTTAATATGAATTTAGTAAAATGTTCTTTTGAAGTTTGAAACCGGCCTGGGTTTTTAGTCACAATACTTTACAGAATATAGTACTGATCCCTATAAATAAATACCATCCAGATATATGTGCTTTTCCTTGTTCCCATTTTTGTTGCTGCAGAAGAATAAGAGGAGAAAATGGACAGTACATTCAGGGTGACTGTGAGGTCTTTTAAATACCATTACATCATAAAATCATTTGTCTTCAGGGATTGCCACTAGTAATGACAGAGAAGGGGAAATCACCCAAATTAATATTGCCATGTTTTCCTTAAACCTTATAAGTGTCCTACTTTCCTTTTTCTGTAGCAATTAAGAAAATTGTTTTATTAAGAAATTCACTCCACATGGCATCAATGTTCACAGAGCTCAATATGGGTTCCTTGACCTGTTGCTTATATCAATTTGAAAACTACTATAAAAAAAAGGCAGTTGGAGCAGACATACAAATGTGCTGCTCAGAATGTGAGTTATGAAATTGCTCTGGAGGTTCCCCATTTTCGTCTCGTGACTTCAGCACTCTTTGTGAAACTAGTTTGTGCTGTTCATCACAGTTTGATATGCACTGAATCTTTACTACAAGTGCTTGGTGTTCCAAGCAGAGCACTTGAGCTGGGGAGTGTGTATCACACCTGCCACCACCGCATGGGAAATGCCATGCACAAATTCTCTAACAATGCCTGATGAGATGCTCCAAGCACTTTTAAGTAATGGCAGTTGCAAAAGCCTTGTTTGATTTTAATGATTTTTCATTTGTTTTGGAGAACAAACTCCAGCTTAATACAGTTAAATATTTGTTAAAATGGAAGAATAATCTCCTGAACTGTGAAAATAGAGACATCATGGTTGAAATGTCTCTATAATTTAGGAAGGAAAAAAAGATTTGTTTCCATACAATTAGAGAGTTTAATTTATGTTGTTTTATAAGACAATATCATTATTATAATTCTAAAACATCTATCAAAAAGCAAGTTGTTCAGATCCCTAACTTATTCAGATGTGTATCTTGTGGTATTTCCTAAGTTACCATTGCATTTTGGATACAGTTTCAAAGGGTATTTCATAGACACCTTTAATATTAACACCTTTTCTGATACCCAAAGGATTTTAAAAGCCTTATCTATAAATATGACCACTTTCATTTTAAGAAGAAAATTGTCTGTCATAGTTTTAAATTAAGCAGATGGCTACTAGATAGATAACTAAAACAGGATTCAGAAGTAGGTTTTTGAGCTGTTCCTTTTGTCTTGTCCCAGCCCCTGGTTGTTCTGTTTTCTCTTTCACATCCTCCTCTTGCATCTCCCCTAGACATCATATATATATGTGTGTGTGTGTGTGTGTGTGTATATATGTGTGTGTGTGTGTGTATATATATACACACACACACACACACACACACACACACACACATATGCTTATTTCTATATAAGCTATATGGTTAATTCTCATTGTTCCATTTCTAAGGAACAAAAGATGACTGTGCATCCTGACCATTAACTTTATGCGGCTAATGAACCAACACAAACTTTTTAACAGATTGAGCCTCTTTTTGTTCACCTTTGACAGGCCATGCAGTGAGGTATCCTCTCCTCTTTCTAAACATACAGCTGCTGCTCACTACCTTTGCCATTTTGGCACATAGGTTTTGTTGCAACTCTTCCCCAAGCCATTCATGAATAAATTAGCAGTTAAAGCACAGTCATTTTTCCCACACATTTTCCCTGGAGCAGGCGTATTTCTAAACAATACTTTCCTTCAGCAGGAAAGCTGCGATGCAGTTGTTGTCACTGAGACATGGGGGGATGATTGGCACAGCTGGAGTGGTACAATGGTGTGGTACACGAGGAAGGAGAGGCAGTTGTGCAGCCCTGTGTGTGAGGGAGGGTTTTGATGGTCTGGAGCTTGATGATGGTGAGGAGAGGGTTGTGTTTATGTGTGAGAATCAGGGCGAAGACCAGCAAGGCAGATATCCTGGTGGGATTTTGTAAAAGACCACCAAACCATGATGAAGGGACAGGAAAAACACCCTAGGTTTTTTGAGGTTGCTGTAAGAAGTCTCGCTATTGCTGGCCCTTATTCCCATGGGGGACTTCAACTTACCAGATGTCTGCTGGAGACATAACACAATGCAGAGGAAATAATCCAGGAGGGTTCTGGAGTGTGTGAAAGAACTTCCTGACACAGCTGGTGAGGGAAGGTGCCTTGCTGGGCCCTTCTTTGCAAACAAAAGGCTTGTGGGTGAGGTGGTGAACTTGGACCCACTGTAGCACTTTCTGGCACAAGTCCACATTGCTGAGCTGCTAAGAGGTAAAAGCAGCAGCTGCACCTGGAAAGAGCATGAGAATATTCTCCAAAGCTACTGATTAAAGGGCAAATTCCTGAAATGAGAACCATCTCCTGTACATATCCCAGTCCTTCACTCAACAGCAAATTCACCAGGAGCATCAGCAATAATTCAGGCTGGAATTTCTCAACCACCTGTTGGGCAGGATATGGCTTTGTGTTAGGCTGCAGGTAGCTGTGTTGGGAAATCTCTCTCCAGAGAACTTACATTCAGTCTCCATTAAGCGGAACATTTCTTCTTAATGTTATGCAAACAAATGTACAGGAAAATCTGGTATTTGCTTTGGACGATGGAGCAGTGGTCCCTTGGTATGGTTGCACCACAGGACATAAAACCCTGAAATATTTTGAAGACAATAGTAGCCCATGCATGGACTACACTCTCAGCAGATCTGTCTGGTTTTGCTTTTGGGAATCAAGGAAGCAGAGGCAGTCCTGAAAGCTCAAATTCTGCTCTGACCTTCTGCCAAAGGTCAAGCTACCAGAATGTGGACAAAAAAATGTTGCTGTATTTTTGCTCCTCCTTTACACTCTAAGAAGAAACAGTCTCTCTATAAATCTATCAATTACTGGAAATCAGGACAAAGATTCCCCAAAATAGTTTCATCATATATAACAGAATACAATTTCTCATCCAGCTTCCAAATCTTCTAGGATTACATCAGTGTTTCTATTTAATTAGAGAAGAAAAGTACTTTCAAAAGAAAAGCTGAGATTCTCTGTTGTCAAATATACTAGAATTCACAAGTTTAAAATACCAGCTAACATGCTGCATTCAAGAATTTGTGGTAGTGTAGTTTCTATAGACATGGCATTAGCTGTGATCTCTTGGCACTTTAGAGAGTCCTAGATTTCAGTCACAATTATTTTTAATGTCCTAGTGTCCACCAACAACACAGTGCAGCAAAAGTATTTTGGTTTTCTTTCAGTCTCTTTCATGTCCTTTCAGATGCTCACAGCATCCCCAAGATGGCACTATGCCATAGAAATATTAAGAGAAGACACAGAAGTTGAAATTAAATAATGGAAAATAAAAGCAACTGCAACATTTTACAGAACTGATAAAAATAGAATTTAATGTGCATATTTAAACCAGATCATAGAATGCTAAAGCATTGCAAATATTTAATTAACAGTAATCATAAAAATGTATTTTTATTTAGATTTTTTTTCTGAATATACTGTAGAAAGACTGTTTTATTATCATTATATATATATAAAAATATATATTTTATATATATATATATAAATATATATCTCATATATATCTCATATATATCATATATATCATATATATCATTAACTCTACACCAGTTTAATGAGGGGCACTGGCAGTACCAGTCAGTTTCTTTGTGTCATCAGACTAATAGACTTATCAATGTTAAATACTAATGTGGTCAAAAATGTATCTTTCTGGACAATTTTCTGCACATCACACGATATATGTGCTGTAATGTGAAAAGGGGAGATTTCCTCAACTCTGCCAACAGCACAAGGGAAAGCCCTCAGCAGCTCTCCCCCTTTATTTGAGTGTTTTCCCTGCAGCCAGTGACTGCCAGAGCCCAGGAAAGATTCACACCAACAGTTTACAAGATAACACACTTTATTAATATCAAATTGTGACAGGTTAAGGTTTGAGGATTGTCAGTGATAGTGTCTGACTGCAAAAATGATTCAAAGCAATACATTCTATTCAAAGCTGAATAAAAGTATTCAGGCCAGTGTGATTCTCTCTCAATAGGCATCCCTATAGGGGAGGATACAGGTTCAGCCTGTCAGCTGATCCCAGGTTACAATGGAGTCTTCCTTAACTTTTCCCCGTTCTCTCTTTGTTTTTATTTGGTTTCTTTATGTTTAGGTTGAGCTTGAGTGACCCTAGTCATACATACCTTTGTTCCTGATTGGTGTCAAAACTTCATTTTTAAAGATACAGTCAAAATAATCTAGAGCACATGCCCAGTGAGGGATGGTTGGACCTTGGAGGAGGGTATACAGCGGGGTAGAGGTGTGTATTAATATCATAATTAGGTTATAATGAGCCAAGATTTTCTGAGAAGATTGATTTTGCCCCAGTCATCAGCAGGACATCTCCTCTCTCAGCTTGAAAGTGACACTGAGTTCCTGTGAAGATTCTAACAGGGCCTGGCCACAGTGTCTCCACTCTGCTCCACCCTCCATTTCATTACCCTGAACAGGTGTGATGGTTGCAGATTGTGGATGTGGAGAATCATGGTGGGATGCATGAGGGACTGGACTGTTAATGGGTAATGACTCAAATAATGGACAACTTGGCCATCCAGGTGTAAAGGCCTGCCCACCCATCCCCGAGGACTGCAGCTAGGTGTTGAACAGGAAAAGGGCAAATCCTATGAGCTGGGATAGTATTTCTCATTCCAGTGTCCTTACAAAAGTGGCTCAGCTGTGAAAACTCCCCTCTGGAGAAGTTCTGGGCTATTCACACACAGCATGAAAGATTAATCCCTGCTCATGGGCCATAATTAACTCAGCTTCACTGGTGTAGAGGCAGCTGTAAGATCTTAGAAGGTGTCATCATTGTCCTGTGATTACATTATCCTGTGTAAAACCCTGCCCCAGGGGAGGTACCTGAGCCATCCCACCTGAACCTTGACTCTGTTTCCTGGGCTTCTGCAGCCAGATCCAACTTGCAACCATCACTTTGGCAAGACTGGTACCCTCACCACTGAGATGACCAGAGGAAGAGGAGCAACGGGATGCTGTCAGGATCCATGAAGTGGTGATATTTTCAACTTAATCTATCTCTCTGTCCCATTGTGTCTCTTTCCCTGACTCTCCCTTTTTCTAGTAATTTCTCTTTCTCCCTCTCTACCTCACTTTTGCCAATGCATTCAGAGGGGCTAAATTACATCCTGATGTTATTTATGAATAATTTAAAATTTGTTTGTTGTCTGTAGGAAGGCATTCTTTTGTTAAAATTATTGCTACATGAACTATGCCACAAGAAATGTGTATATAGGATTCTGTGCTTTATTTTTAGACTGTTAACAAAATGACAAGTAAATGGATTAAAATGTGTCTTTCAAAACAGAAAAGTGATGTGTAAAGGCTTTAACAAGTGTGACAAAATGATCATTGTCTTCCCAGAATTGTTTGTTTCAAGAATTACTGATGAAGATTTGGGAACAGGAGGTGCATTCACAAATGCAGGTCATAGAAATGGGCATAAAAATGGAGATAAGCGGAGTAATGACAGCCGCCTGCTCTGTGAGACAAAAGCAGCACAGTGTCACTCTGCTTATTCATTACAGCTCGGTTCAGTGAGCTACTAAAGCAAGCATGTAATCTAATTGCTTTCATTCATAGACCTACCTGTTTAAAATAAGATGCTGGAAGGGAAAAAAAATTAGTTAGGTATCTCATTAAACTAGGTTTCTTAATCCTTGAGTGCTCTCCATTGCCTAGAAACATCTGGAAGTTCCCTAGAAAATCATGTATAATCAGCATTTCTGGAAGGCCAGGTTGGACAGAGCTTGGAGCAACCTGGTCTAGTAGAAGGTGTCCGTGCCCATGGCAGGGGATTGGAACAAGATGAACTTCCCTCCCAGTCAGTCTATGATTCTACCCCAATGAGACCAAATACATAATTTTATGTGAGTTCAGGAAATTATGGTAGCTACCATAAAAGCAGAGGAGCAGCAAATTGATGAAATTATTGAGACAATTCCTCCCCCTTATTTGGTTTTACTTCAGGAGAACGCAATAAGAGTAGAAAATTGCCCATCAGAGACAATGACAAGACATCATCTGGAATTTGAATGATTCACTCAGTGAAAGACTTTGTGATAAAAGCAGACAAGCAGAAAAAAGAAATCAGCATTTCACAACAGACAGCTCACTTGCAACCTTTAGTCAGTGATACTCCAGTGTTTGGTCCCAAACACATTTCATCTGCTTGTTTGGAGGATGGAGATACCCAAATACAGCAACATGGTCCCTCATGTCATATATTTGTGTTATTTTAGGTGAAAGAAATGCCAGTTATGTTAACAATAACATAATTGAGCTGGATCAGCTCAATTTCAGTTTGATACCAAAATCCTCAGAATGAAGGAATGGCAAAAGAGTATATAAACTTGACTCAAGACTATGTCAAAGTACATCTAGCCTATGGCTGACTAAGAAACTCTTTATGGTCTGTGGACCACAAAGAATAAAATATTGAATTTTATCTTAATATTGAAAAAAAACCCCACAACAGATTATTCCCTCCCTAAATTTATAATCTATGGAATGCAAAATTCTACATTCAGCATGATACTTCAACCGTTTTTGTACAGACTTGGGTCAAAAATCAACAGAGGTACTCTAAAAACTTTTAACAGCCCATTCTAGTTACAAAAGGTAAATCAGGTTTTAACAATGAAAGATGTCCCTTCCCTCTGTAAATCATGAATGTGCTCATTGTCAGAACTGCAATAAATATTTTCAACTTGTCTAGAATTTCAGAACGTTTCATCCTGGGATTGCCAATCTGGCAGCAATATTTTTTATTATTAGACAGTACAGCCAGAGCACAGACAAACATGAAAAAATATCTAGAAAATAAAGTAAACCTTTCTAAGGTAATTCAAGGCAGCAATTACAAGACACTTCACTGTGATCTGTGGCAGTCTCTCTCTTGGAGCCCTGGCTAGCTCGAAAGACTAGCCACAGTTGGAAGGATTTTTTCCTCAGGGTCACAAAATCCCAGGAGTAGTTGTGAACCTTTTCCTTTTGAGAGAGCAGGTCCCCGTCGATGGCAAAGGAAGGATCTGCACTTGATCCGGGGAGAAATCAGGGCTTAATTCAGTCTTTCTCGTGTGGTCCTGCCTCCACCTGGGTCAGGATCCCGCTCCCTGTCCCCAAACCAAGAGAGATTCCACGTGCTTTTTCTGGCTTATATCCAGGGGAAGGGGCTAAACGTGGGGACAAGCCACTACGCAATCAGGGATAAGGTGGGAGTGGAACAGAGTTGGATTACATTCCAGTGCGGGAGAATGGGCAGGGAAAAGGGGGAGGGACAAACCTTGTGATGATACATTTTCCAGGGCAACAGGGGGGTGCAGAAGAAACCGTTACAAAACCCAATATAAAAAATGAAATACAATATAAACCCAAATAATGCACAACAAGAGTGATCACCACAGGGATCTGCACTGCCTTGTCCCACCTACCTGCCTTATTCATCTTAGCCTGTAGGACTTCCACTACAGCTGAAGCCTTTAGGCACACGCACCATGACCATCTGTGCAGCCTTGACACCAGACGTATTTATATTTATTTCCAGGCATGCTACAGTCACAAAAAAGTTCACTGACCATACTCCAGGGTCTTGCTGACCACCTCATATCAATGCACATGCTTCAGGACAACCTCAGCACACACAGGCTCTGCCCTTTTTCTGACCTTTGACATCCATTTTCTGGAACATAGAATCATAGAATCCCAGAATGGTTTGGGTTGGCATGGATCTTAAATCTCACCTCATTCCAACACCCTGGCCACAAGCAGGAGCATTTTCCACTGGCCCAGGTTGCTCCAAGCCCTATCTGACCTGGCCTTGAACACTTCCAGGGATGGGGCAGCCATAGCTTCACTGGGCAGGGGCCTCACCCTCAGAGGGAAAAATTTCTTCCTAATGGCCTACTCTCTGGCAATTTGATGCCAAAACAGGCAGAGCTTCCTAAAAACTGATGAGATATCTGTGTCCCATCCCTGCAACATTGCCTGTCTTTATTTGGCCATGACATCTGTTGCTTAATGCACAGAATGTGGGAGAAAACTGACTTCGTTCTCTCTGCCTGTGAGTGGCGAACCTGTTCTCACGCAGGGCCAGGGTGCAGAGCCAGGGGACAGGATACAGTCTGGCTGCCTCAGCTGCTGCCACAGTGACCAGGACACACCTCACAACAGGCATGACTCCTGGAGGTCTCTGCCACCCCAACACACAGACCTCATCAGCCCAGCTCCTCCCTTACATAAAAATAAATCATTCTTCTTGCTTACTATTTGTCTGTAATGGGGGTAGAGAGAAGAGATAGGAAGAAGTTTCTTCTTGGGACGCAGTTTTTGCTCCATACCCATCATTGCCTTCCCCCAAAAAATCACCTCTGAGAGGCCACAGTCTGATGAAGGCTGCCTTTTGTAAGATCACACAGCAGAATCACAGAATCCCGGGATGGGCCAGGCTGGAAGGGCCCTCAGTGTCTCATCCGGTGCCACCTCCCTGCTCCAGCAGAGCCATCCCAGAGCACAGGGATGTCACAGAAGAGTGTCCAGAGGGCTCTGGAACATCCCCAGGGGGGAGACTCCACATTCTCTCTGGTGTCTGCTCAGGGCTGGGCACTGCCCAGGGCAGAAGCTGTGCCCCTGTGCAGGGAATTGCTGGGCTCAGTCCCTGCCCGTGGCTCTGGTGCCATTGCTGGGCCTGGAGCAGAGCCTGGGCCTGCTCTGCCCTCCCTGCACACAGGGACAGACAGACAGACAGGGACAGACAGGGACACACAGGGACACCCAGGGACACCCAGGGACACCCAGGGACACACAGGGACACCCAGGGACAGACAGGGACACACAGGGACACCCAGGCACAGACAGGGACAGACAGACAGACAGGGACACACAGGGACACCCAGGGACAGACGGGACACACAGGGACAGACAGGGACAGACAGGGACACACAGGGACACCCAGGGACAGACAGGGACAGACAGACAGACAGGGACACACAGGGACACCCAGGGACAGACGGGACACACAGGGACACATAGGGACAGACAGGGACAGACAGGGACACACAGGGAGAGACAGGAACACACAGGGACACACAGACACACACAGGGACAGACAGGGACAGACAGAGACACACATGCCACTGACAGACATATAACCATTTACTCTTAGCCTATTGACTGATATATAAGATACAACAGGTTGAAAATCACTTTGTGTTTTGTGGGAAATCAATATTTTTTACACTTGTTTTACTTTTCTACTGGCTTTTTTAATTTTGCAAAGATGACAGTTAAAAGAGCTTCATTTGAGAATATAGATCTTCATTCAAAATATGATTTATCATTTTAGTATTTTTTCCATTATGGCACGTCATGTCAACAGTTCAAGCTCATGAACTGTTTGAAATATTTTGCCCATCAGTGTCAAAATTTCAAACCCATTCATTACAAGTTCCAACTGCAAAGACACTTTGAAAAGACAAAAAATAAGGCTTTTAAATCAGGATGGAGAATCTATTGAGTTAACTGATATTGTGGAAGAGATTTACCAACAAAATGAAAATAAAATATTTCAAATGCCATACTAAGGTATTACAGAAATGTAGCTCCACGCAATAGTGTCTCTGGGATAATACAAAGATATTCAAATAAAAACCTAGTTTACTGTAGAGAAAATGTTAAGATCTAGAAAAAATTCTTCCAAGTCTTTTCCCTTTTAGAATTGTATGAAAGTGGTTCCATTTCAATAAAACCAGAAATAAGTTAAATCAGCCTCTTCCTAGTCAGAAAAAAATCTATTTTCTAAAAAATATTATTTAAAAAAATGAAGAAAGAAATTTAAAAGAAATTTCTAATTTCTAAAATTTTATTTATCAAGATTTTTTCCAAGTATTTATAAATATTTATAGCTGAATGCTCTTCATTTTGTGGAAAATGTGGAAATGTTTTCTTTCAAGTTTTAGAGACAGTTAAATGTTAAGAAAGAGATTTACCAGCTCTAATTCGCTGTACAACCAACAAAGACATCTTCATGGAGCTGGTATATTCTTGTTCCACATATTCACATATTCAAGAGCAGATGGATCAATCTAAAAGACTCTCCAGCAAACCAATGAGACCAATGAGAGTTTTAGCATCATTATCTTCAAATTATTAAAGTTTTCCAAAGCTTCAGTGTTATAGAGAGCATTGCCTGATAGTGCTTGGGAGAAAATTCTTGGGGGGGGGTTTATGTGATCAGACTACTAGAGGATCCTGCTGGAATAAAACGCTCTGGAAGGAAAACAAAGATGTCTTTATACTCCCAGATTAGCTGTGTGTTTAAGAGGAACAGGGAAGAGGAAATTATGAGCTTTTTTTGTGCTTATGGCTTCTGATGCCTAAACTTTCAGGAATTAAAAAATATATTTGAATGGAGACTTCTTGAGTGGACCTTCTGTGGTTCTAATAGTAAGAAAAATGGAATAATATTTGTTCCTCTACAGCATCACTTAAAGGAAAATGAAAAGCTCCTAGAGCCCTAAATGAACTCAAGTTTAGAGTTGAAAGAAAAAAAATACAGAAAAAAAATTATCTAATTTGGCTATCAGTAGGCAAATTTTATACTAGATTCTTGAAAATATGTTACCTCATTTAGGGCCAAAAAGATGGCTGTAGGGGTTTTAGTATTCTTTTTTTGTGAGAGGGAGAGATTAGGAGAAAAAAAACAAAGCAGGCTTAAGCTTAAAAATGAACAAAAATAGTTTTATTAACAGACACTAAAAGAATGAAAGAAAAAAAAGAAAGTTGAGAAAAAGAAAACTTAAACTAAAACAGAATGACACTTTAAAACATGCTTCTCTCCTCTTACAAACTATTAACTTTCTTATTGAACAACATAGAAAGACACAACTTGAGATTTTCAGTCAGTTTCATTATTTAGACATAATTACTCATTACTTTTTAGGAGAGGAGTCTCTCTAAGATTTTTTTATGAAGACGTTTGCCACAAGACAAAATAGTCCAGTGATCCTAATGTCATACATCTGCTGCCCCCCGGAGTTTTTGCAGACTGTGATGCTCTATCAGCAAAATTTCTCAGTGTATCTGGGGTACTATTTACGAATAATTCTTCTAGTCTAAAATCATCTTTATCTCAAAGGCTGAGACCTCTTTTTAACCCAGGCGTGGGGGCTTTCAAGTTCCCAAATAAATCTCAATTACTTCAGTTCTCAATTTTAATTAGATTAGCATTCGACCCAACAATACTAAGATGCTGCAAAGAGCAGTCCATTTCTCCATTGCTTACCTTAGAGAAGTCTGGTTAAAAATGTGCACTTCTTCAATCATATTCTAATATTATTAGTTCTTTCACTTCTAATCTAACTGACGTAATTCAGTGTCTGTTCTATGTACCCTTATGTTTTCTTTCTTCTTTCTCTCAAGGAAGAATTGTGCTTCAAAAGTTCCATGTTGCTAGGAAAGTGTTAAATCTGCCCGGGCTTGCAAAGGCCATGTGCAAGCGCCTAGGTTGCATGAGCTGGAGAAAATGCAAAGCTGTGCTGATGGAGGAAGCTGGTAGATGTCCTTTTTTCCACCCCTCGGTCTCACCCAGGGTGGCTCAGCTCAGAGTTGTTATGGAGCTGCAGGCTTTCTTTCTCTGCTGCCAGCAGCGATTAAGCTGGGCTGTGGCTTAGCTCTTAGTGCCACGGTCCGAGCACGTGGCCGGCCCTGCCGAGCTGCAGCCGCTTTTCTCCTCAGCCGGCAGCAGGGCAGAGGGGCTCAGCCGGCCCCGGCCCTCCCTGTGTGAGCAGCGGCCCTCAGAGGCCCGGCTGGGCCCGGCCAGTCCGCACAGAGCCGCAGCAGGGCCCCACCCCGGCACCCACGATGTCACCTCATGGCTGATGCCAAAGCGAGAGAGAGACCGAACTGCGGCAGATTAGTTTTAAATGTCCCCTCCAAAGCTGCATCGACATTTCCCATTGGTCAACTTAGTTGCCAATATCCCAGCCAGCTTTTTGATAGGTCCCTGTCCTCCCCCTCCCAAACCACTTCATGGTCAGGGCAGGGAAAAACATCTTACATTTCTCTATAACCAGAAAACAAAATTGTGCCAACCCACCATGATTGGCTAAGGGGCTGGAGCATCTCTCCCAAAAGGAGAGGTTAAGTGGTCTGGGACTGTTTAGTCTGGAGAATAGAAGGTTCAGAGGAAAATTTTTTAAATATATAAAAACCTGATTATATTTAAAGCCATGAAATTTCATCTCAACATAAGAAAGTACATTTTTTCTGTAAAAGCAATGAAACATTCAGACAGCTTGCCCAGCAGGTTTTGGAGTCTCCAATCTGGAGACCCCAAATAGACAAAATTCTGGACACCCAGCCTTAACTTACCTTGCTTGAGCAGGAGGATGGCACCTGACAATATCCATGTGTGCCTCCTAGTATCAGCAATTTAGTCTCATTCTCTTCCTCAACCACCATTTTGATGGATAACAATGGCTTCACTTTGCATGCATGGATGCGGAATTACTTCACTAATTTGCATGTAACCCTCATAAGGATCAATTAGAAGTACATTTAAATAGGAGGGTTTTTTTCTTGGGGAGAAAATGAGTTTTTGGGCCTGGTAAATCTCTTTCTTAGCATCACGAGCAAAAAAAAATCCACAAGTATTGCAGAAGAGATTTAATGCTTTGAAATATATCTCAGCTTTGAGCTGTAGAGATGAGACTGACCAAAGATTGAGCACGATAAGCTGTTAATTGCTGAAGACGGGACTTTGCACAGCAACATGAGCTCTTTTTTTTTTAAATATTAGAGGTGTGTTCAATAACTTAATAGGCTGCATGTGTGAGTCTAGTACTAATTATACATCAATAGAATTTGTCTTTAACACTCAATACTTCACTGAACTGCCTCTGCTGATCTGCCAATACGTCTACAGGGACACTCTATTTCTCCATTGCCCTGAGTGAAAACTCAACACCTAAGAGACTATCCCTCTTTCTCTTCCTCTCAATCTTCCATCCCTCACATATTATGTGGGATGGACAAAGAAACTTATACAACAATAAATAATAAAATGTTTTCCTTTATTTTAAAGAATATCTCATTGAAGGCCAACTCCTTGACTGCACTGCTGCTGTTGCTCTGAGAATTATCTGGGAAAATATATTAGAAATATAAGAAGGGGCAGACTGACAGGAAAAAGACATGCAGAATTTGGAGAATATCAACAAAAAAATATGCAAAAATAGCTAAAGCCTTGTTATTAAAGGAAAAGAGCCCGCAGGGGAAAAAAAGGATGAAGATGAAATAACCCATTTCAGGTTAATTAACTCATGCTGGATGATTAACACCTGTGAAATGGTCAATCCCATGGCACAGCCTTGGCAAAAGTGCTGGACAGCAACATTTCAAATAAGAATGCCAGGGTCAGCAGCATCTGAATTGAAAATACAGAGATGTCTAAAGAAGGTCTTGTTCCAAAAATTATCTCATTTATGAGGAAGAGGAATATGTGTAAATGCAAAGGGAAACGGCATCTTTTAAGTACTTCTTATAGAAGGGTATTGGGAACTCTGTAGGTGTTCATTGACATTGTGTGTCTAGACTTTTTGTTTGCCTGTTGTATCGCTAAGAGTGATCACAGTTGCAGAGTTCCTTGCTGCTGGTTAATGATATGTCACTTCTAAATCAATAAACCACTTTAATTCTGATTTAGAGCAAACTACGTGAACTAAGCAGCTTTTGACTTCAACAATAGGAAAGTCTTAATATTGACTGAGATTATGACACAGTTGGTATGAGAAAGTATTTGTTAATACTGTTCACAAGGAAAAAGTTTTATTTCAGAAGAACCCAGCAGAAAAAAAGGGAGGAGGAGGAGCAGCCTGTCCTTTATCCTCACTGTCAGAGGTCTTGTAGCTCTGGCTCCTTTTCTTATGCAAGAGACAAGGCATTATCAAGTCTCCCTGAGCCACCCTTCTGAAGCCTCCGGTTGTGATCATTCCTGCATGCCCAGTCAGGTGGAAACAAGGCAAAGTGACTTCTATAAGGTTTACAGACATGGGGAATTTTATTGAGTTTCATTGCATATATTGTAAGAAAATCATGATATTAGTATTACTCAAAAGCCTTCTTCTCAACAGTCAACTCTCTTCTTGCTCTTCTGACCTCCAGGTGGAATTGCAGGTGAGTTCTTGCTTCCAGATTTAATTTTCATCACTCAGCAATCTTCTGGATGCTGATGAAGGATTCTCATTCCTTGCTAAGCCTTGGGAACTCCTTTCCATTGCCCCTAAGGCCTCGATGACACTTGATAGCAATGTGATACCATTTCTTCTCATAGAATCCCAGAATCATTATGGTTGGAAAAGACTTCCGAGGTCATTGAGTCGAACCTGTGATAGAACACCACCTTGTCAACGAAACCATAACACTAAGTACCACGTTCAGTCATTTCTTAAGCACTTCCAGGGATGGTGACCCCACCACTCCATCACGTTTGCTGCAATTTTGCGTGCTCTGTTGCTCCTTCACCTGATCCAGTCACCCTACTTGACAGAACACAACATAAATCACACACAAAAAAGCTAAATATACAGTCTACAAAAATGTATCACTTTTTATTACACATAAGAAAAAAAAAAATATAAACAAGCCATATTTTTTTCCTGTTGTCATTCCTCTCCACCTGACCTTAACAAATGCCCAACTCTGTGGCCAAAAGTTAGAAGGAATCTCCCATGGACCAGAAAACTCCAGGCTAGAACAAACATACCAGAAGTTCTTTCTTAAAGACATTTACAGCATAATGGATATGTAGTTCCCTGAAGAATTTCCTTTCCCAGGCAGTTGAAAATCATAATGTAAAGTAATTTGAAAGGTTAATGATCAATTAGACCTGGGGCACACATTAACTAGAGGGTTTGAAGGAATTTTTCCTTTGGGTTTTTGCTTTTTTGAGATTCTCCATCAAGCCAAACCTTCAGACTTTAGCTTAAGTGATTTATTCATTCAGTGTTTCTTCTAACATGTAATTTTTTCCTTTGGAAAAAGAAAAAAAAAACCAAAAAATCAAAAAACCCCAGGTAAAACAGCAGAAACAGATTTCCAACACTGAGGAAAAAAAAAAAAAAAAAAAAAAAAGTTACATATATTTAAAATATCTCCATAGGCGATGAACATGTATTTTTTCCCTGCAAGAACTTACTAAGGATAAAAATGTAAACTATGGTAGTCAGCAGAGCCATGTCTGGCAATGCTATCATCTGTATTTACTTTATGGATTAGAGCTCAGTTGCTGAATGAAAATCCAGTGTGGTTTATATACAACATCCTTCATGTTGCATCACCCAAGTTTCAGTCAATTTTCTTTAACAGAAGGGAAAACTTCTGTCATTTCAATTTTCTAGAAAGGTCTTGCCATTCTGACAGAGAGACAGTCCAACATACCCCACTGTGTGATCCCTGTGCATTTCCTGTATTGGAAATATCTGCTTCCTTAACTACTGGAAAAAGATCATGGCTCTGCTATGCTGAATGCATAGGCAAGGATCCGTCTTCCTAAGACACCCAGAAATACTTACTTACTTAGAGAGGTTGTAGTCAATAAATACTAGAATTTTTTAAGTTCAAAAAGACCTTTAAGACCATCAAGTCTAACTACTCCCCCAACTCTATTGTCTCTTTATTCTTTTATTTCTATAATCTTGCGCAGAGTAGAAGAATAGAACTTGTTGTGAACCTTGATATCGAGAAGAGCAATTTAGAAGTAGATTTATATCCATCAAAAATGCAGGTACCTCATTCCTTGTTTCTTGAGTTTTTATGAGAATAATTGTGGCTACATTGAAATTTTGAGCTGATTTTGAGGAGACCCTCTACCACTGTGACAGAACAAGAAACCTGTTCTGTAAAGCTCAGACTACTTAGGATAAAACTACAGTATCAAATGCTGTGTTGTAGGGAAATGCTGAGTGGGATTAATTAGAGTTATTTTAGGTAACAGAAGCAGTTTATATGTCAAGCGTAGAGTTCAGAAGACTAATATGCACGTTCTCCTCCACTGGTTTTTTAAACTGCCATAAGCACTGTTATGTATTAAAACAGAGAAAAATAGCAAATTAGTTCATGCTGAGATCCCTGCTCTGAAGTAATGCTTGCACAACCCAGCAGGTAGGCTGCAGTATGGCTATGACTTTGTATTCATAAAGCATCCTAAAAACTTCTTGGAAGGTATTTTTCCTCCTTCAGAGTCCTGCTGGTTAACTGTTAAACTTCATTGGCTTAATCTGGTTTTCATAAAGCATTATTTTAAGGACATGGAACATCTGAGATTACAAGGTATTTAGTTCCCCACTTTGCAGTATTCTGTGAGAGAACTAACGTGATTTATAGTGGGCTATGAAAATATTCTGGATGAATAACCATAAAAATCCCGGGCTTAGGATGCTCATCTGTTACCATATGGACCTTATTGTAATACAGTGAAGAATACAATTAATTCAAAAGCCTTTGACCACTTTCTATGCACTAGAGGCTTGAGTCTATTAAACCTACATAACTATTGGTCATTTATTAGGAATGAATTTCAAAATTGTACAAATCCATTTTTTATACAAATAGCAGAAGGCACCAGACCAGATTAATGATTAAAGTATTGCCTGCCAAATTTCTTATTTAATTAAAACTTTGTCTTTTCCACTCTAAAAATGAGAAGAAAACTACTAGAAATGACTTAAAATCTGTTTTTCATATTATGTAAAAATAGTTGGGCTTTACTACTAATAAAATTTTTCTAGTTTTTGTGTGAATTAGTTTAAAAAGTAGATTGTACAATAGAATTTAAGACTCAAATTCCATCACAGAAAAAATCATCCAATCAATAAAAAATAAATTATATTAGTTATTTTTACATCACCTTAAAATAAATCACAATTTTAGGATTTTTTTTTGTTTAGGCCAGACCAGAGTTTCGGTGTTTCTGCAGCTCTTCATAAATGTCTGAAAATGCAACACTGTTCTGATAATTTTTTGATCTAAAGCCATGCAGATTTTAGAACCTGATGGAAGGTTCCAGGTTCTCCAGGAGGGATAGACAGGGACGTAGAGGCGGAGAGGTGGCAGACAGTATGTAATGGAAGGGTTGGAATGTCTGGAACACATTGAGAGCCTCTGGGTAAGAATCAAGAGGCAAACAATGTGAATGCCACTGGGAACAAGGCTCTATCTGCTACCCCATGCAGCATAAGAATGTACAAGAGAACAGCAAGAAGTGCCATCTTCCTCAGCAGCAGGAGAACTGCAGCTTCTGGTCCCTTCTCCAGTTCCTTTCTGGCATATGGTCCAAACCCACTGTGCTGAAAGTTAGAATTCTCTTTCCCAATTCTTCTCATGAGCCCTTGACACAATCCTGGCAGTCCCAGGCAACCCATTCCCAAGGTGATGGGTAATAGAAAGTGTTATTCATTCTTTGAATTTCAGTACACTCTGACAAGGAAAATAAAGTACCAGTAAGATTTCCTAATGGTGGGATCTCATCTCCAGGACAACTACAAAACTATTCCAAATTAAAGACAATTTCACAAATCCAGAACAGAAAAAGCAGTATTTCTCACATTAAACCTGATTCCTGTTTGGTTTTGCCCTCTTCCCCTCTAAAAGCATCCTGCAAATGTTCACCTGGAATACAGAAGTTCTTCCACAAAGGATAGGTTGTTTTTCATCCTGGTGGATCTACACAAGGGTGTTTTTCGGTTCCAAGGAAAGCATCACCCAAGGGGAGTCAACACATTGCAGCTTAGGCATTCGAAGGTCATGTCAATCATCTGATGTTAAATCTCTCTCCTCAGCTCCCTCTAAGGTTTGTCTTGCCTTCCCTGGAGACTTGTGAATATATTTTGTTGTTCAGTAAGACACAATACTAGAAGAGCTACAACCACAACTCTAAAAGAGTGTCTCAGTAAAATCAGTCTGTCTGGAATGCTAATAACTTACACTACTACAAGATAAAAGTCTCTGTTGCCTCAATGAACTACTTGGGTAGCTGGTCTCACCTTCCTCAAAAACAAGACACAGACTTACAATCAGTCTTAGACTTTGCTGAGTACAAGCTACCTCTGTTTCCAAATATCACAATGCAACAGGCTCTGTGAGTTAAACACTATGTGAATTACTTTTTCAGAGTTGGTAGACAGTGAGCTGCTTAAATGATTAACAGGCATTTTCTACAAACTGGATTATTTTTATTCTTTCGTCCAAAAAGGCACAAAATGAGCTAAGGAAATGTGCTGGGAAAAAAACCCAAAAATCAACAACAACAACAAAACAAACAAACAAAAAACCCCCACCAAAACCTGCCAAACAAACAAACAAACAAAACCCAGTTCCTGTATATTTCTCCTAAATTTTTATCTTTCCTGATGAGGTTTATTAACCTGTTGTTGGCCTGTTGACCTCGATCTCTAGGGTGGGAGCAGTAGCCTGCACTCTTGAGGCACTTTCCTTGTCTCAAAGTCAGTGATGCTCAACTGCAGCATCAGCTACTCATCCTCTACCTCTACTCACTGCCAAGCTCTGACAAGTATCTCCAAAGCTCCCTCTGGACTTCAAATCCCAGATCTTTGGATTGATTCATTGTAAATGTTTTCAAAATATCAGGTCCCAAGCCAGAAGCATTTTAAATGGCATTTTTGTATTAATTCCATCAGGGAATTGTTCCCTGCCACCTGTTTTTACCTTCCTACATCTTCAATGATTTAATTTCAGTCATTCTGGTATGTCACTCATATGTATCAGGGAAAAACATGCTAGCTGAGAGACATTGTGACATAAACCACCTGAAACACCTCTGCTCCTGACAGCCGTATTTGATGTGGTGCTTATCCCATTTCATCAGACCGCCCTTCTCTCCATCACCTCTCTCCCCTGTTTTCAGATAATCATTCAATCACTGAGGCTAGAAGGGGCCACAGAAGGCCTCTGCTGCAGTTCAGATGAGGCTGCTTAATGTTTTGTCCAGTCAGGGCTCAAAAACCTCCACGGAAGGAGACAGCAGAGACTCTGTGCAATCTGTTCTGCTGTTTGCCTGTCCTATTTTCAAGCACCGTGCCTCTGAAAAAACCCAAAGCTGCAGGATGCACAAAAACAGTAACAGCAGCAGTGGAAGAATTTAAGGGCAAAAGTAATCATGCATACTATTCCCAGAAATTCATCTATGGAAATACGTAGGGAATTTGTTCAAAATGACTAGAGATGGAAAAAGAATATCTTTCGGTGCCTGTTTGTCCTGCTCTTTCCAACAATTTACATTTTCATAACACATTTTGAGGACAGAACAGTAAGAGACACCCCTCTGAGCCACAGAAAGTCAAGGCATGGCTTTAATGAAACCCTCTCCATCTATTTTAAAACACATCACATGGCAATTTCAAGAATTCTGTGGCCGAGAGAACCTCTAATTGCTGCCTCCTAATATATTCCCTGTTTGCATTTTGCCTGCTGTTACTCCTATGTGCAGTATGCTTTACTAGAGATGCTAAATGGTTTTTAAAAATTGATTAAAGTTGACTAAGCTTCCTGTGTCTGCTTGCTCATTCATACATTGGAAAATGAATCAGCACTGATTTAATATGTAGGAATTTCACAAGATGCAACAAAACTTGCATACTGGACCAGAGATATTTGATTATACAACATCTCTGTGCTAGCAAAATATTTGGTCATGTGCTGCTGCTATTTAACCCAGTGGCTTTTCTATCCAGGCTAAGCTCCATGTATTACTAGGATTTGGCATAAATGTTGCAGTAGATAGTACCACAGATACAAAAGCATTGTTTCTTGCTATCACAGAAATGCTTTTAAAGAAGTAAGTTAATAACTAAATAACGAGTTAATGTAGCTTGGTAAAGAGTCTTAGAAGACTTTCAGTTTTATTTCACTTAGAAATTCTGAATCTGACTTCTTGATGCTTTAAAAGTACACAATCTATAAGTTGTGTACTTTTGCAGTGGGAAAAAATGAACTGAAGGCAATTTGAAAAGGAAGTTCAAAGAGTCTTTTTTATTTGCATGCATTTAAAATTTGTATTTATATTTCTACCAAAAATAGTAGCATAATATGATAAATATATATATATCAAGCTGTTTACTTTCTGCAAGATTAACAGAGACAGCTTGGGTTTTGAAAACAAATAACTGTGTGTTGTAAATTTCACATTAACTCTATGTTTTCCTTTTTTAAATGTTTAATTACTGCTTTGAAAAATGCAAAATTGAGTGCAACTGGAGAACTGTTTTGACTTGCCTGCTAAGAATGTCAATAGTTATGTGAAAGCATATCACATTTAGAAATACTGAGAAATATACTAGACAGAGCTTGAACTGGATGATCTGAGAGAGCAGAATTAATTGATAAGTACCAGTTGATGTATAGTTTGTGTAGGGCAGCTCTAAGCTCTTGGAGCATTCCATCCCTAATTTTGTATATTATGTAAGATGTATAAACCATCACTGAGAACATAAGCAAAAATGTGTGGATGTATTTTTATACACCAGGAAAAAAAATCATCACAGAAAGGTCTGTTTTTAAAAGAATATGGGTTTCCTTTCCCCAGCCAAAAAAGAAACCTCTGTTCAGGCTCCCACTTTCAAGGCCATCGACGTTCAGAAGAGCACAAAACCTGCCCCATGTCTTGGTTTGAAAAGATGGGTATCTGCTAGGAAGAGGCGGGCCTATCTAGGAATGGGGAATTCCAATCCTTTCCCTCCAAGTTATTATAATTTAGAAGATTTAAGAGGCTTTTCAGTCAGAGCTATGGGGAAAGGAATAACAGTCCTTTACTAGTAAATATAACAGGCCAAACAAACAGCAACAGCAACAGCAATAATAATAATAATAATAATAATAATAATAATAATAATAATAATAATCAGAAGAAAGAACTGTGAGGGGCTTTGTCTCATAAGCCCCGGGCAGTCTGATCTCTTGGGACCCTGAGAGCACCAAGCCAAAATGGTGGAAAAACTCCAGGGCTGATGACTGGTAACGATGGGTTGTCCCGGCAGGCAGGGAGGTGTCCCAGCAGCCAAAGTGAGCAGTGCTGAAGAAGCCGCCATGGCTGGGCAGGGCTGGCGCAGCTCCAGCAGAGCAGGCGAGGGGCTCTGAATTCCTGGGCACTCCAGAGGATAGAATTCCCAGGACTCGACCCTCCATTAATAGTGGACTCCTCACTCAGCCAGCAGTTGCCCGACCGTCCACTCTGAAACCGGGAGCAGAAGAAACCACGCTCAGCTCCTGGAGCCCCCGAGCCTTTCCCTCCCCGCTAAACTAAGTGATCTACTTCTTTTGTGTGGGTCAAGTACCCTTTAAGCACCAGTATTTAGTCTCTTAGCAACTTATGGGAGGGGAAAATTCTATAGGAAAACTTAACCCCCAACAATAGACTTTAGAGAAACTTTTACAAAAGGCTGGGAAGATATGCTGAACTCTAACCTTCATATCCTGAACTGAAGAATTCATGGCTTAGACACTTCTCTTTCTCTCCCTGAGTCTAGTATATTCAGACTAAAGTTATGAAAGAAAGTTTTCCTAATAGAGAGATTTTCACTGCTGAAGCATTTCCCAAGGGAAGTAACAAAAGTCTGGTACTAAAGCTACTGGAAACCAGCCATGATAAAATCCTGGCACACATAATTTAAGGAAGACTGCTTCACTGGCTCTCGAGGGATCACCAGTTGTTCTGTTAAATAACTGTGGATAGACAGGACACAATTTACTGGCTTTAGCTGAGGGAAAGGGACTTCTCTTTCAGACAGAGATGAGAATTTTAGACCTCTGAAGAATCACAGAATATTCTGAGCTGGGAGGGACCCACAAGGATTTTCGAGTCCAACTCTTAAGCCCATGTGGGGATCGACTCCACAAACTTGGTGTTGTCAGCACCCAGTTCTGACAAACTGAACTACCGTGACATTGTGTTAGAGAGATGTAAAATTCTGTCAGTTATTATAACAACATCTTCTGACATTTTGGAGCTTCAAAGCTATTGTTGCATCATGGTGAGGAAGAGAGTAGACTTTTTAAAGTTTTTCTGCAAATTCTTTGCACACACACACACACACATATATATACACATACATTGTGTAATCTACATAGTCATACAGCATATATATAGACATAAAACTCAGTTTGCCATGCAGTCAGGATCTACTAAAAGCAATGGGAACTTGTTGCTATGGAATTCTACATCCTGAAAGAATCCTTTTAAACCTCTGTGTTGAGCCAAATGATTTGTAAAGATGCCTCTGGGTTAGTGCTTTCAGCTACACCACCTAGTGCACACAGGCTTGTGCCAGAAGAGAAAACAGGACAAATCATTTCTTTTTCCATCTTTAAAAAACCTGAATCCCTGGCTGGGTAGAGTAACACTAAAACTAGGAGGGAAAACTTGTTTTATAATTTGATTTCTGCATTGTTAAGTTATTAGCCATCATCTCAGCTTTCTCTCTCTGAAAATGCGCATTGGATTAATTTTGGTAATCCCTGTTTAAAAAGTTAATGCAGATTTCTTTTCAAGACAGGAAAGAGAAGAGGTCAGGGGCTAATTATTCAAAGCGACACCCAGCTTGCATCTATCTTTTCAGAAGTAAGTATCAGTTTTCCCGAAACAAGAAGAGAAAGAATATTTAATCATAATGACATCCAAGGTTCAGCAATATTTTTCTGGACTGTGGTGCCTAACAGAGATAGATGATGTTATTTTACCTTCTAATGGAAAACTGCAGAAAGATAAAAGGTAATTGGGAAAATAAAATTTCTTTTCAGGAAGCTGTGAATTTAACACTCTTTAAAGTATAGATAATTCTCTTAGTAAGGCCTTAAGAGGAATGATCATGTTTTCCGCTGCACTGACGATGAAAGGTAATCCAAGGAGATTATATTTTAGCAAATCATTAATTACGTAGTTCAATATCTTAAACTGTATGGTAAACAGAGATGAGCCAAACAACCCAAATCTGTCACTGCTTTGTTGTGTTGAGAAGCTGATGGTTTCTTTACCTCAGAAGAGATTAATGTGGGTTTTTTCCAACAGTTTGTTGTGAAGTTATGGTATCTTAGATCAATAACAAGCACACAAATTTAGGGGTATTGAATAGATTTTCTCTCAATTCAAGTGCAGGAAGCTGGATCTTTGTGAAACATGCTTTTACAAGTGTAACAATTCAGTAACATAGAAAAAAGAACCATAGAATCACAGAATATCCTGAGCTGGAGTGACCCACTAAAAGAAAAAAGTACTAAAAAGGAGACAGCAGAGTGAGATTAAATCAGAGGTGTGTGTCTCAATGACAGTATTGAGATGATTTGTATAAAATATAATGGGATGAAATTAAAAAAAAAAAAAAAAAGAAAAATAATTATTTTATATGCCTGATTGGAGGCCATATAGGTGTGCTTACCCAGGTAAGATACTCTCCCTATTCTCTCAACCTGTGCTATTGTAGGGATCTAGTTTTGGGATCATGGAGACAAGGTGGAATGGCTACCATGATCCGAGCACTGCAATGAAGAGATACAGGCTCTGTGGGAATGAGAGGATGCAAAGAGGGTCAGTGGGCTTTGCCCGTCATGTGAGAAAACATCTAGGGTCCATGAAGCTGTGCCAGAGGACGGACGAGGAAACAAGGGAGAGTTTATGGGTTAGGATTAGAGGAGGCAGGTAAAGGTCTGCTCCAGGCTGCCTGACTGGAAAGTACAAATGGATGAGTACTTTTATAGACAGATAGGAGCAGATATGGTCCTCGTGGGGTTTTTCAACCACCCTGATATCCACTGGAGAGACAGCACAGCAGGGCATAAGCAATCCAGAAGGTTCCTGGAGACCATCAAAGATGATTTCCTGACCCAAATGGCAGAGTAGACAACAAGGAGATATACTTTGTGGCACCTCATACACATCAACAATGAGGACCACCTTGTGAAGGTCAAAGGTATTATTGGCTGCAGTGGCCATGAGATGGAAAGTGAAGAAGAATTAAGGGGAGGAAGAAGCCTCCCTACAGGTTGTAGAGCTATTGAGTAAGACATTAGGAGTGCTGATCTATCAGTAATGATGTTTTCTTGTTTTGATTGCTTTGCCCATCCTGCCAATTCCTTGGCCAGTGAATGGCACGGTGTTGGCTAACACAAACTTATCTTGCACATTCCCATGCTGTTTGAAACAGAAATCTCTGCCTAGAGTCAGCGGCCTACTTGTCCATTTTATATGTTACTAGTGGCTGTAGATGGAAGTAGCAACATCTTCAATAGTCCACAGAAAACCAGTTCCATTCATAATAAATGAACAGTTCCTGCCTTGCATGACTAACATGTGAATTGTGCACCACCTAGAGAGGGATATTGTCCTCCATTTTCTTGCCAGATCCAAGAGCAGAAAGAGAATAAGCCCAGGATCTGGACAGAAAGAAGAGAAACAGTTCAACACAGTCCTATAGATGTGGGTTGCATGCTACAAAAGTGATAAAGAGGAGGCTGGCAAATGTATTAAGAATAAAGGCAGAGTTTGTCAAGGCGAGCCTGGGAGTGCCACCACAAACTTACACTCACAGGGACAGTGAAAAGTAAGAGATAAGTTTTAAAATACACTTAAAAAAATCTCTTTCTGATTGGCAGCTAGCAATTCTTCAGCATTTTGGCTGGAAATAGTGCTTTGCCTCCTCCCAACCTTCTGCACATTTTCTGTGCTCATGTCTCCATGTCACTGAAATGCAAGTCAGGGATCTCTCAAAACATTTCATTAAATGTACAAATGTTGTTATATTTTCAGAGGGGAAGGTAGTTTAAATATGTCAGTTTTTGAATTGTAGAGAAGTTCTCTGCAGCACAGAAAAGGTAGGTAAGGCAAAGTATAAGCAAAACACAAAAATGGAGGAATACATCTTAGATGCCTTTAATCCTTCAGATGTATAATGATAATCAAGTACCAGAAACAAAAGAAAGTAATAGAAAAAGCTCAAGGCATTAGATATGCAGTGCAAACAGACTAGTCTGATCCCTTTATAAATCACAAGAAATATGAGAGTACATGCCTAAATTAGCTACAACATTGTCTAATTCCAGCAAGCCATGGGTGAATTTTAATTTACAGCATTACAGTCTAAATATGACTGAGAATACTTGGAAAGTCCTTGTGTTTCAGATATTTTTCAAATTCCTTTTTGAAAAGCCAAACTCTAAAGTTCATGAGAAGATGAGAGCTTGCAAAAATCCAAAGTTTAAAAATAAGCATTTTAAAATTTCTAGTTCTTCATTATTAATTGATGCTTTCAAGCTCTGAATAATTTATAATTATAGCAACCAAAAGCAGATGAAATGAAGTTTTGTGATTAGGAAAATAGTGGCCTTTTTTTTTTTTTTTTTTTTTTTTTAATAGCCAGGGCCACTGAGAAATTTGGTCTGAGAACCAAATCTTCCCAGAGAAGCTGTGGCTGCTTCTTCTCCATTAGTGCTCAAGGCGAGGTTTGGAGGGGGCTTGGAGTAACCTGGTCTAGTAGTAAGTTTATATAGGCTTTAATGCAAAAGGATGATTTGTGAGTTCTGACTCCAGGCAGCACAAGTAGTCTATACCCTGAGGTGGATATCTGGCTCCACTTGAATCTCTGGAGATTTGCTTTGGGAATAGCAACCCCAAATCTCCACTCTTTCCTGTGGTCTTGGATATAGCTCAGGTCACATCATCCAAATATCCTTAGTGTTCTCTCTTCTCTTCCTGTTGTTACTATCTCAGGTTTAACTTTGGATGGCAAAATAAGCAGCCTGTGGTCAACATCAGAGCCTGGACGCAGATGAGCAGAAGACCACTGAAAAGCAGGTAGGTATGACAATTAGACAGAAACTGTTTTAGCTCTTGGGTGCTTTTCTAAGTGATTTCAGTGAGGACATGGCATGTTGAACTGGACTAGAAACCCACCAGAACCATTATCCACCAGAAGTGGGCCCTCTGGTTTAAATTGGACATGCAGAGACATCTGTTGCCAGGCTTGTTTTGAGGATTCACTGAATTGCCTCGGGACTTTTTCTCCTGTTAAGAATATATAGTTCTGTAATCAGTTTCTTCTGCATTGAGCCACTGAACAGATGCACAGACTGTCCTGGCTCCAGATCTTATCATTAATTGTCCCTCTCCCATAAAGAGAGGACAAGCACCTTATTTCAGCCTGAATTAGTGACCATGCCACAGTCATTATTTGTCCTAGTTTGTCAGCAATCCAAATGATTCCCTTCTGACTTGCTACTCTTCCCATTTAGGTTTGAATAAGTCCCCTTCAATTTTCTAATTCAAAATGAATTATGAGAGTAGTATATATATATGTTAACGAAATATTGTATACGGGAATTAGAGGTAAGCCTTATGCCAGATTCTGGCTATAATTCTTCAGTACTGCATCGTAGATGATATTCAGTCTCCAGCCATTTAATATACTGCCTGATTTGCTTTTTTCACTGTTTTGGATTTAAAAAAAAAAAAAAAAAAAGGCATCTTAAATGGAAGGTGGACAGAGAAAGCAATTCTAAATTTATAACATTATAAATGTACCATTAAGCCTTCAGTACATCAGTTGCCATAGAAAAGAATTAGCAATTTTAGCTCTTGCAGATGTATTTTCATGTGGTTAGATACTGTTTTCTATAAGGTGCCAACACGGGACATGAAAGCTGGAGATGAGCGTAGAGTAAAAATTCTACAGTTCATATAAATACAAGGTTTGTTAAAATCCCATCTATACACTATCAATAAAAGATGCCAATGACGAGCAACACTGCCATATACTGGTCTAGAAAAAATATTTAGGCCTTAGTTCTGCGCGGAAAAAGCAACAATTTATAAATTCAGCCTATGAAAAGCAGAAATTAAGCCAACTACTCAATGTACAACACTCATATGCCTTTAGCTGGGTCATGTTTTCAGAAAATCACTTTTCTGCACAATATTAAAAATAAATAAATAAAAAGCATTAGAATGATAGTGTTAATATTTTATCTCTGAGTCATTTTGTGATCACACTCCAAAAGGAAAAACCCCTCTGTCAGAGAAAGGAGCATCAAGGCACATGTTAGGGGGCTATAATTGCATTTTAGATGTTTTCAGCCAAAAATACTTAAATTTTGCACCTAGTGGGTGAGTGAAGGGCTGATGCAGCTCTTGCACTGGGAGGGGGAGGACAAAATTAACAGTAATGGAGAAGTTTTGACCATTTTATCATTCATTCCTTCTTGCATGGACACACACATAGAATTAGAGGTTTTCCTTATTCAACATTTTTAACATGAATATTTCTGTTTATAATCCCAGCACAGAACACCAGATGAATTTTTAAAAAGCCAAAGTTGGATCTAAACTTTCTGTCTCAGATATATGATTAGATGAACAAGTTCAAATTTTAAAATTTCCTCATAAAACCCCTCAGGCTAAACTATATAAAGTAAAGTGACCCAAACAGGTCTGAAAGTACTGACATATTGCACCAAAGGTTGATATATTCTTATTAAAAAGCAGCTACGGATTGCTCAAAGGAAAATTTATGTTTCAAGCAGTGGAATAGAGAGACATCATAAAGTTTTTAATAGAATTACTGAATGCCTTGTGATTTGGAGTTCTTTAAAACTACAATAAAAATGGCATTTAAAAATAAATCACTATTCAAATATCTGTCAATTTCCATAATCTCTTATATAGCCAAAAGAAATAATAATTTATCTAAAAATTTAGAAGTAGAATAGATAATACAATATATCTTTCAAGTGCATGAGGGCCCCAGCTATTAAAATCAACATCTACATTGGGACCCTCTTGCAGGCGTTAAAACCTTTGCTGATTTTAGTTTTATTTCTGAAATCAAAGTCAGCGACAAAGGCCACAGTAATAGAAATTGTACAGGCACATCTAAACTGACAATCTTGAACATTCTTGTAACTTTAATGGGGCCACCAGCAAACTGAATGGTAATTAAAAATTAACTATTTATTAGTCTATCTTGAGATTATATCATATCTCAGCTTTGGAAAACATTAGAGAATTTTGGTTTGAGCCTTTTCTTTCTTAACAGAGTTCAAAATTTAATCCAACAACATCCAGGTGCCATTTTTAGGGTTTTCTACCCAAAACACAACAATAAACAGAAGCTAAATATATTCAAAACTGTATGTCCATATTATAAATTATCACAAATTTGCCTATGACACTGATCTCATAACTAGCAGACACAGTGATCATCCTAAGAAAATTAATCTGATTTGTCTCACAATTTCATAATCCTTCTGGTCTAATCTTATTACAGGTTTGGGTTTTTTTGATATTTCTATCTATTATTTTATAAACATGTTGCTGAGCCACTTTTGGGGATGCAGTAAATTATTTCTGTTTAGAACAAAATTAACATCTCTGCTGCAGCTTCCTGATGTATTTTTGGGGTTGCATCAGTCTCATGGTCACTGCATGTTTTTGTCTCAGGACTTTTCTCGAAGGAAATGCCAACAAAGATATTGAACTGGCTTAGAAGTATTTATGCACCATTATATTGTGGGAATTATATCTATTGATAGCTATTTCTTAAATTCAATTTAGATAGAAAATGTAGACCTTTGTAGCATGTCTGGATGCGATTTTAAAAACATAAATATGCTTGAAGTACATCTCAGACTGAGAAAGTTCTGGCCATAACATTTCGAAGAATTCTTCATGATCCAAGAAGCAGATGAAGTCTTCCAAAGTGCCTGCAATATTTGGGTGTCTCATGTAAGGGAAGTCAGGACACCTGTGTATGCAGGCACATAAGTGAAGTAAGAGGTACCTACACTAGATGCTTGTTTCACTTTCATTTTACTTGTTCTTTCTTGAATTAATTAAGCAATGGAAGTTCCTACACTTATATTGTGAGAGAATATCCTCGAGGGTAGAGAGGCCCTGCAGAGATCTCGGCAAATTAGGGAGACGGGCAATCACCGACCATATGGACTTCAACGAGGAAGGTGCTGCCCCTGGGACAGGGCAACCTTGGCTGTGTGTATGGACTGGGGAGGCTGGAGAGCAGCTCCAGTGGGGAGAGCCCTGGGGGTGCTGGTCCATGGCCAGCTGGATCTGAGTCAGCAGTGCCCTGGCAGCCAGGAAGGACATCCCTGGCTGGGGGCACTAGCCCCAGCATTGCCAGTCAGGCCTGACAGGGATTGCCCTGCTCTGCTCTGCTCTGCTCTGGACTGGCCTCACCTCCAGTGCTGAGGCAGCTTTGGGGGCACAATATAAAAAATACTAAACTAGGGATGGTTTAGTTTAGCGGGAAGTGTCTCGAGGAGCCATATGAGGAGCAGCTAAGGGCACTTTTTCTGCTCAGCTGGATAGAGGACACTGAGACCTCACTGAGACCTTCAACATCCTCCCAAGGGGCTGCACAGGAGCAACTCTGATCTCTGCTCTCTGTGACCATGGACAGGACTCAAGGGAATGCCTGGAGCTGTGTCAGGGCAGGCTTAGTCTGGAGATCAGGGAAAAGTTCTTCTCCCAGAGGGTGCTGGGCACTGCCCAGGCTCCCCGGGTAATGGGTGTGGCCTCAAGGCTGCCAGAGCTCCAGGAGCATTTGGACAACACTCTCAGATGCAGGACGGTGAAACATGATTTTAAAGAGTTAAGATTTTAGCTAAGGGTTAGAGCAAATTTATATTGATCAAGACATAAGTTAGATTAGTAAATGGTAGGTTAATGATTATTAGATGCCCAAGCTAGAGCTAACTGTTATATTATGAGCTTGTTTATAGAACAACTGGAGTAAGTGACTGTTATAAGAACAGATTGAAACCACTAAGAACAATGGCCAGCACCTGGACTTGGTATCAAATAATCATGAAGCAGGGGACCTTGGATTGTGCCAGAGGGTCACAGAGACCTGATGAAGACTCTCCTGACTTCATCTTTTGAGACCACTGACCCAATTCGAGACCACTGACCCAATTCAAGAGAAGAATTGTGCATGCATGAAGGACTAATAGCCTCATTTTAATAGAGAGTGGGGATGGGAGGTGCTAGGGTTATGCATATGTATTGTATGTAAGATCTTGGAAAATAAGTAGAGAGCGAAGAGCCTTGTTCGGGGCAGTTGTGCCTTTTGGAGATGACTCCCGTGCTGCTTGCAGGTGAATAAACATACCACTTTCTAACTTTAATTGGTTAGGGGGTTTTGTCCATGATTATATTGGTTTTCAACGACTCAATGGGATTGTTGGGGTGTCCTGTCTGGAGAGCTGGGAGTTGAATTGGGTGATCCCTGTGGATCCCATCCAACTCAGCATATTGTGTGAGAATGAGAACTATTTATAACTGAAGAGTCATTTGGGCTATTCACCTATTGATAATCAATATCTCCTGCACAACAGATAGTATGGTTTTTGATGTCTTTTCTCTCTTTCAGTCCCTTTTCTTGTATACTGCAGTAATGGCCATAATCTGGAAACAGAACAAAATTAAAGCCATATTTTTGGCCGCTATAAGTATGAAAACAAACTCTTATGGTAGTTATTTTTCCTTACTCTATCACAGTTCATTTGTAACTGGAATCACAGAATCACAGAGTACTTCTGGTTGGAAAGGGTGTTTAAAGGTTATCTGGTTCTAATCTCTCTGCCCTGGGCAGAAGCACCTTCCACGAGCCCAAGTTGCTGCAAGCTCCATCCAGCCTGGCCTTGGACACTTCCAGGGATCCAGGGTCAGCCACGGATTATCTGGGCACTCTGTGCCAAGACCTCTCATAATAAAGAGTGTCTTCCTTTTATCCAACCTAAAGTCATCATCTTTCAGTTGAAAACTTGTCCTGTCCTTACAGACCTTGGATGGTTAGGGATTGTCCCTACAATCTTTCTTACAATCTTCCTTTATATATCAAACAGGCCACAACAAAGCTTCCTGGTGCTTCCTGTTCTTTAGGATAACAACCTCATCTTTTTCATCCTTTCCTCACAAGTTCCAGCCCTTAGGTCACACTCACAGCCCTCCTCTAATTCCCATTCCAACAGGTCCATATCTTCCTTGTACCAGATACTCCTGAGCTGGAGGCAGCTCTGCAGGTGGGGGTCTCACCTGAGGGGACAGAGAAGCAGAATCCCTCTCCGCTGCTGGGGAATGCTCATGTTGGGGGACCAGCCCAGGGCGTGGGGGCTTTGGGGCTGTGAGAGCGCACATTGCCAGCTCGTGGCCAGTTTTTGTCCTCCAGTACCTGTGAGTACTTGGCCTTACAGCAATGGCTTAATTGGTTAATTTACTGAAGAACTAACTCACAATAAGAATCAGAGCCTTTTTGTCATTATGTGATGCATTTCCCAGGTACTGAAGTGGTGTAGAAGATGGTGGAAGCTCTACCCTTGCAGGTTGATCAGGTTATTAAGGTAGTGCAAAGCAGCTGCAGTTACCTTTCCTTAGGCTTTTGGTGTTTCTGTGACATGTTGCAGGGCACCCCCACACCCGAGCAGATGTTTCCATACCAGGAAAAGAGTTTGAGCCGCACCTCTGAACTTTTAAGGAAGATGAACCAGAAACTTCCATGCACTCCTCACCATAATTGGCTCGGTGCCAGGACCAAAACCACCTCTTGGTGTCTCTGTCTGTTCCTCGAGAAATGTAGCTATTTTCTATGGGGCAGCTTGCCAAAAATCCCTCCTAAATCGTTGAGTACTTAAGAGACAGCATGGAGATTCCAGGGGCATTTTCGGTATGTCTTAGCTGGTGCAAGGGGCTTCCATGAACTGTGTACAGCTTTTGTTTTGTATCATTTGCTATTTTCTCTGTAATTAAAACCTTTTTGCTTTTACAAAACACACCTGATCAAGCTGTCTCACTAATTTTTTTTAAGCCATTTCTGGGAGGTTGCTGGACACCCTCAGAGTGTGTTGAACCTTTGTAGGGCTAAAAACACGCTGGCCTCATGCAGAATTTCAACAGTGACACAGCCATTGGTATTATGATCTCAGCCTAACCACCCACAGCGTATCCCTTGGACAAATCTGCTCTCAGTCTGTGCTTTAAGGATCAATGTTGGCTCTAACTAGAGACCAAATCAAACATGGACAACTTCCAGAAAAGCTATTTCCTATTTCCATATAGAGGACATTATTTACAGCTCCCACATGTAATACACAATTAGGGTAGTAAATCTGTTTATTCACAGGAAGAATAATGAGTGCCAAGTAAATAAGAAAACTTAAGAGGCAAGTATTATAAAAACATTACTTTTGATTGGAACACTATTAACTATTAGCAAATATGTTCTAACAAACTGAAAAATGTCCAGAGGCTTAAGTGCTAAATCTGCATAAAAGCAAACTGATTTGAGTTCCCTTCTGTTTTAATTGCATGGTACTTTCAAAGGATGGAATGGTGTATAGCTGCCTTTTGTTAACATCACATTTTGGTTCCAGGTGTAACTATTTTCTTTCTCCCTCTCACCCAGTTTGCATTTTTGTCCATTCTTATCTTAGTAGCAAAATCATAGAATGATTGAGAATGGAAGAAACCTTCTTTTGGAGATCATCCAGTTCAACATCTTTGATTAAGCAGGTTGCTCAGGGCCTTGGCCTGAAAAAAAATTAAAGGAAATTTTACCTACAAAATGAACCTACAGGAATTATTCTATATTCTCTCCCTCTACCCTCTTCTCTTTTGGGGTAGGATGCTGAAAAAAAAGAGATGGTAAAAACTGTGAGGTCTACCCATACTTCAGCACATGTTATTTCAAGATTTTCGTATTTCATTCTAACAGCAGAGAAAAGACCTCCTAACTGCAGTTGTCAAAAAAAATCTCTACAAAATTCAATTTCCTTTGCTTTTTTGTAATTTTTTTTGAGAGTGAAAAAACAAACTAAGCTTTATAAAGCTGAACTGCTAACATACCTGAACTTTGTCCTGTCTCTTAGTAAGACTGAAATGTGTACAAAGGGCTCTTTCAAACCTGTCTGTCTGCAACTACCATGTTGCAGGTTTTCCACTGCAGTTTTCAGGCCAGCCAAAAAATAAAAAATGCACCATTAAATCAAATTATTCCACCCACTCTGCATTAGAGCAAAGTTTGTTTGTTCTTGACTGACGGAAAGACATTTGATACAATAATTCAGAAGCAGATCAATGTTGTCCATAGAGGAGAGGCCCTTGAGCCCAGGGAATCAAGTGTTTCAGATTTTTCTTGGTGACTGAGAAAGGGTAATGCCTTCGTTATCAAATAAAGTGTTCTTGGCAGAGACCAGTTTTAGTCTAGGTAGTATTTATATGTTATTTCAGAGGAACAGCATGAAAATAGAATGATTTTTTTCAATTCCTATAGTTCTTATTTCCCCTCCCTTTTAATTGCCTTAATTTGTGTCTTATCTCAGGACATCTTAAAAAACAAATCTTTGCTTAAGTCTGATAAAGTTGATTTTGCATCAAATAACTCACAGTCTGTTCATTATGTTTCATAATCCTTTTTTTCTCCAATTATTTTTGGCTGTTGCTGCTTCATTTTAACTTCAATTATCCGAGATACCATGATGACATTTTTTACACTTTAGAGTTGAAATAAACAATGGTATTAATTGAATGGCATCAAATTTGAAATGAAATAAAGCCAAAATCTTGAAATAAAATAAATGAAATAAAATGAAATAAATGAAATAAATGAAATAAAGCTCTCATCTTATTTCTTGGATGGCTTTAGCTTTCCAATTCTGTTAAAAAAATAAAGGTAAATCACACTCAAAAGGTGAGGAAATTATGTGTTTTGAGAGTGAACCTCCACAAATGTTTGTTATTTTTGGTTTTTTTGTCACAAGGAAAAAAGCTCTCTAGAGTTCAGGGATTGCAATCATCCTGTGTGACACAAAACCTATTAATTAGCCAATAATTCCTTGTGTAAAGATAATGTACTTCTTCCTTGTAAACTTCTGAAGAAAATTAAAATGCAACCGTGAAACAAACAGCAGATACTCAGGATTGCAGGTATTTATTTCCTCAGTTACATAAATGTGTGAGTCTTAAAAAATTCTGGCAATTATAACGTGTTCCAAGGTGATGTCAGGAAAAGCACCTTGTGATTGGAGATGTACTACAAGTTCTTTAAACTGCCATTGTCAGCACCAATATGTCAAGGAATGTTAAAGAGGAAATTTTGAATTCAACATTTTTAGAAGATGGAGAAAAACACGACTGAAAAATCAAAAGACATGACATGCAGACATGCAGAAGGACTGATGTAACTAAACTGGGCTGAAAGAAAAAGAGGTATGAAATTACTTAGGGAGCGATCTAAAAAAAACCCATTGTGCTGCATCCTTGTCCCAAAGTAGGACTTGTATATGAAATGCAGTTAATAATTTTTTCCCTATTTAATACAAAAGAAAGATCAAAGATGCTATCAAAAATTTTTCAAGTAGAAAGAGGCCTAATCAATAAAGTCTGCTATCCTAGCGTAACACATAATTTTTCATCTGTTTAATAATTCAGTGCTATAATATATCCAAAACAAAGTAGAAACCCAAATGCTAAAATGAATATAATGACAAACCCACTAAAATATTAAATTTCCCAGGAGTTTCTGGCAGTTTGAGCTTATCTTATCAAAAGCTGAACAGAATGCCAGTTCCAAAAATCTTGCATAACAGTGGTTATTATTTCTGTAAAGATTTATATATATGTATCTAATGCCATGAGTTTACTTACAGTTTAACAAATTATCTGCTTCAGATATATGTGAAATGTTAGGGTGAAAAGTTGAACTCTTGAGAATTCTACAGGCACTTGTTGCTGGTTTTATTACAAATCTATCAGCTCTCTCTGCCTCCCCCACTGCAGCCTGTTCTATTCTAAAATGTTTAGTGGCAGGACACCATGCCATTCATTCTATTTACGTTGTGACCAGACTGTCAATGCATATTAAAAGTGCTTGCTCTCCAAATCTGAAACATATATAAAGCTAAGGAAAATATAACATAAACAATGTCTTCTGTGTGTTCCATCACTCACCCCTCACCAGAGCACTGGATTGACTGTTGTATCTTGATCTCAGCCTATTGATTTGGAGTACTGGCAGAGAAGGTGAATCATTTTCCTTCTGCCGGCTGCCCTGGTGCTTCCACAAATGTTTATAAACAAACACTGGCCCGCAGATTCACATGGGATCAGTAATTTCTATGACCATGGGCGTTCAATTATATATAATTACTACCTTGCAAACTGTTAGGGATGTTCATTATTTTCTTCCTCCCTCATTGACTTCTTTGCCCTCCTTCCCCCCTTGCTTCTGAGAGTGATACTAATAAAATATAAATGCAAATAATTTTCATAAAATAATGGTGTTAGAAACAGTATCTTCTGTCAGGTATTTACACCAGAAAACTCATACAAGTGGCTGTTTCCGAGGGAAATGATGACTTTGCAAATTAACACTACACATGCAATATTTTTAATGTCTTCTTTCTGCCTGCCACAGAGCAAGCAGAATTACAAGATTTTGTTTCAGTAAACTTTCTTGCAGTTAAGAAAGAGTGGAGCTTGAGTTACTCTGTAGTATTCAAATCTATCACTTGGATCCCTAAGAAGAGAACTTTTAAGCTTATGTGTCATTAGTCAATCAGCAGAAAGATTTAATGTGTTAGGAGATCAGTTCTCCGCTCACTTAAATCATCTGGAGTATCAGCTTCTTACATATCCCAATGAATTCCTACTGTAGAGCAGTGAAGTATGCAAGAAAAAATGAAGAGGTTCCACGCAAACAAATAGTGAAATTTCTATATAATTCCCCATCTTTTTTTTACATGTAAATTTATTGCGAAAGAACGCAATTGGAACAACAACCTGTCCTAAGCAAGCTGCTGTGAATGGGCTCCTTGAGTAGAGAGGGTGGGCTGCATCACCCAAAAAGGTCCCTTGTCACCTCAAACTTCTTGTGGTTCATGAATGTATGTATACCTGTACATCACTTAGGGAATCAGTGGGACAGAAATGCTGAAATATTGATAAATCAACTTCAAAAGTAAGGATTTTAATTGATGGATGATTAATGTCAATACACATAGCCAAGGGCTAGCTCTTGCTTAGCAGTTACATGCTTAAAGGAGTGATAACAGCTCGTCTTCCTGTCTTGCTCTGCAAAAACAACGGGTTTGATGTTATTGGCCAGTTAATATGTAAACAATGAAGGCCCTGACTTTCCTTCCATTACTATTTCCAAACGTGTACCATTTACAGGGTAATAAATGTGTTAAAGTTTATAGCCTACAGTATTCAAGTACAAGTAGAAATCAATTATTGTTTCCTATTAAAGTAGGAGCTATGGACTATTAAACAATGTCTCAAATGGACCAAGGCTATTACTGGAAAAAAATTAATGGAAAACATTCTAACTCAATAAGCTCATGAGCTCTCACTTAATCGTTAGTGTTTCAAAATGATGTAGCATTACTGATCAATACAGAGGTAAGAATGACCATCAGGTTTTATCAGACCTCTATGTAATGAAAACTGATGAAGTTTATGGAAAAGTGACACATGTTCACATGCTTCCAGATAAGTGAAAATGAATTTGCTGCACAGTTATGTGCAATTAAGTGGAAAATCCCTGGCAACACGATACTTTCATGGCGCAGCTCAGTACCATGCACTTCATGTGGGTTTCTAGTGCTCTCCAAACACTGATGGAGCTTTCTGAAAAAAAGCAGAATTTAGAAATGAAGATTGTTACTTAGCACATTTTCAAATCTCTAGCCAGTCATTCAGATGACAGCTAATTTAAATTAACTTTTCAGTTAAGGTTGTGAGACTTGGTAATAAAAGCATTGCTAATGTTCAAATATAATAAATATATTACCTTATCCATTAACATTTTTTAAATTATTTAAATAAAGTTGGGTTTGTTCATAAAATAAACCAATGATGTAATTATTCTTTCAGTTTTGATCCAAATCCCACTAGAGGCAATTGAAAATCTCCCAATGACTTCAAAAGAACAGAATCAGGCTCTTTCATTTTTAAATTTAGTTTTGCCTGGGAAAGAGCACTTATATCTACTAAGTGGTGGAAAAAAGAGTAACTACTGTCTGATATTAATATATAAAGCCTTTATCTGTGCAAAACATTGCATGATACAGCTTGTTAACAGGTAGTTGCAAGGAAATAAGACGCAGGGAAAATTTTCTTGCAAAATGCCAAATTGAGCAATGTTTAAAGATCTGTCTGTATTAGATGTGTTGTTGAAAAATTTCATTCCACTGTGTAGTTAAACACTTACATGCTTGCCATGAGTAAGTGGAAGATGGAATTCAGAAAACTACATCACCTTTAAGTTCAAAAGTAAAAAAAAAATCATGTTGTTTTAGTGAGCAAGGAAGAAGAAATTAGAAAAAAGTAATTATAAAAATAATTAGGTGCACGAGGATGAGATAGTCCTCTTTTAACCTGTAACCTCCAATATTCTAATACTGGTAAAAGGTAACCTTGGAAAGGCTTGCCTTAAGTTATCGGAAAATTCTTTATCCCAAAGTTCAAGTTTTTAATTCAAAGGAGGGGCAAATGAGGATGCAAAAGCCCATCCCCATCACCCTACCAAAACAGGGTGGGCTATACAGACTCTCAGTGCACTGACACTCCTCCCTTTTCGCTCCTTCTGTCTCCCTTCCCCAAAAATCTGCCTCAAATGATGTCCTGTAAAGGACTCTTACATAGCAGGTGGGCACTGCAAAGCCACTGTGAAATGACTTCTTCAATTTTACCAGGTCTCTAATATGTTAAAATTAGATGCTCATATAATTACATGCTTATATAGTTATGCAATTTTATGAGTACATTAATTATGGTGTAATTGTCCACTCTTTTAAGATTTCTCCTTAAGAGAAAAGGGAGTTAGGAAACTAGATTTTCAGAGCAATTTAAAGAAATTAGATATTAACTCCTTCAAATCAAATAAATAGTGCCTGACAGGAGACCTGTGGGATTCTTCAGTTCCACACTCCACATACATACTTCTATGGGACCATTCCGACAACACAAGACAAGTGCTTAAAAATTATTTTCCCTTTCTAGTTACAAAGATTATGAGGCAAGAAGGAAACACGGGTGCAGTAATGCTTCATGATGTGGAAAAATTATAAGTACACTGACTTTTTTTCTTCTGGAATGACTACAATTCTGTCTCATAGGTTCAGCAAAAAAGGAAAGATAAATCCATTTGGTGGTGAAATAATTTTGAACAAAATAATACAGTCAATGCTATTAAATATTCCAGGCCAAACTAGTCCTTCCCTTATTATTTTGAGGTCTTTGTAGGTTGAGCAGTTCAATGCCAAACGTGCAGCGCAGCCCAGTCTTCCTTCCTCACCAATTTTCACTTCTGAAGAAAGAAACGAGCTCTCATGCAGGTCTCTTTTTGCTTGATTTTTCCCACTTAGGAAGCCTCATCCTGCTGGCACTAATTACTCCTGTCGCTCGGTTCTCTAAGTCACTGACAGATTTTAGCATCAAGTGAGATCCTACTTAGAACAGACTGGGAAAGGAACTTCCTTTCTTTAGAGTGAGGGAGCTGTCCCTTCCCAGAAACATAAGACTGATTGAGCAAAATATTCAAAGAAAAGATGTATGGAGATCCTTTCTCCTTTACTCTTCATTTTTTGACAAGTTTCTGTAATATACTATATGCAGATAAAACATCAATCCCCCTGCAGAAACCTAAGAAGATAACCTGCAAACATTTCTTCTGAAGCGCTTTTTTTTTTTTTGAAATGTAAAATGTCAAGAATCATTAGAAATCACTGTGGAATTCCCGTGGTTTTAGATATTGATCATTCAACAGAACAAGGATCTGAGCAACATGAGCTAATGCCACAATCAGACTTGCTTCTAGCAGGGGGTTTGATCAGTAGAGCTACCAGAATAAATTGGCCTGTGAATTTATGATTCTGCATTTAAAGAGTGTCATTTAGTGACAGACAACATCATCTTACTTGATTTGCTTATTGTAGTCCTCAAGGCCTAGGGAAGGCACGGAGAGTTTAAGAGCATCTTGATTTTCTGGAGGGGCCCACATGTAGGAGGGATGTGACCCACCTCTGACTGTGGTTGATGAAAGTCATGTCACAAGGGGACAACAGACAGCAGACTTTGGTAGGTCCTGAGGAAGACAAGGAGAGCTGTGGTTGATTTCTGAGGCAAATTTAAGCTGACCTAGGCAATTAAGGGAAATGTTTTAAAAAAAAAAAGAAGAGTGTGGGAACTGAAGAAATAGAGGACTTTCACAGCATTGAAGTAAGCATACATAGATAGGGGTTTGAAACAGTTGAATCTTAGGCCTTGAACTATTTGGAGCATAGAAAGTTTTTGAGCTGCAAAAAATATAGAACAAGCAACTATTGTATGATGTAAGGTGTATGTGTAGTGTTTAGGAATTGGCTTAAGTAGATGCTTGTAAACTTTTAGCATTAGCCTATTGGCTAAAAAACTTTTAAAAGGCCTTGTAGCAAAGAGAACTCTGGCTTCTGTTGTTATGACATGAGTTTTACTATCTTTTATGTCTCTACCTTCACTGAGACTGATAATGAAATAAAAAACTCATGGAATGCCTCTCATTCACCCCATTCTCTTATTAGTGATTAGATCTAACAGAATGGTGCCCCATTTCATTTTAAAAATCAGAAATTGACTGTCTTTTAACCTTGTTGCTTCCTCTACCTTCCCACTGCCTTGGTTTTTTATTTTAATAAAATTATCTTAGTTTTTGATGGTTTTTGTCATGCTAGGAAATTACTTGGAGATGTCTGAACAAAAGGAAATATACTCTGAAGAGACTGTCTTTATTATTTCATAGTATACTTGGTCTTTGTGACTGGAGTGCTTTTGTTCACTCAGGGTTTGCCTGTGACAGTCACACACGGAACAGCTGAGATTACATTTGTTCTATGAAGAGATATATTGTTTTACGAGGAATCAAAGAGTCATGGGATGGTTTGGGTTGGAAGGGACCTTAAAGCCCATCCAGTTCCACCCCCTGCCATGGGCAGGGACACCTTCCACTAGCCCAGGTTACTCCAAGTCCTGTCCAGCCTGGCCTTGGACACTTCCTGCGGTGGTGCATCCACAACCTCCAGAGTACCAGTGGAAAACCTTGCAGTTATTCTCCTGTTATTCGAAAAAGTAACTAAGTTATAATCAGTTAAATTCTATTGAGAGCAGCAATTGAAGCAGGGGAGTTAAATTTGGGGATCAGTCTGGGGAAACATCCATTTAGAAGCCCCCACATACCCACCTACACATGCATGCCAGGCTGAGTCCCTGCTGAAACCGCCTGAGATCACATGCCCCAAACCCTAATCCATCTTATATCCAACACAAACCAGACCATCAGATGTCACAGAGCTGCCATAGTGCAGGGAAATCATGCTAGTTTCTATCAGCTGAGTTTATTTCTTAGTAAAAATGCAAGATGCAAAGTGCAAGAATATTGTCGTGCATAAAGGGATCAGACAGAGATTACACAAAAAAGGTAGGAATTGCACACTGGTATACAAGAATCTACTCATGTCCTGCCCTCATCTGACCTCATTTAATCTCAAATTAAATAAATAATACAATGCTGTGTTATATTTTGAAAATACCCTGCTTAATAAAGCTTAAAATTTTTTTACCTAAAAGTGCTGCTGTACTGGCAAGAATATTTCTAAAAAAATAGAGTTTTAGTCAAGTCTAATCTGGTTTTTAAGATGTCTAAAGCCTTCACTGTCTAAATTCCTTGAGAATGTCTAATAACGTGCTCTAATCTTGATAATCTGGTAATTAGGTGCCACCAACATCTGGTGTCCATGTATATCTTGTCCTTGCTAGAAGGAACTGGTGTTTTCACACACATAAACTCTCATTCAACTTGTCCTCATACCAATCTTAGTATTTGTACTACAAATCTTAACTGAGGGAAACTGTGCAGGCATGCGCAGAATTCTTTTGTACCAGTCTGGTAAAGATCTTCTATACCAACAAGTTTATTTATGGTGCAAAGCACCTAGAGGAAAAGAATTGTGAACAACACGGACAGAACATTTTACAGGTTTTAAATAGCGTGCATTTATAGATGAGTGAAGACTCTTGCATGTTCCTCCTGACTTAAGATTCCTATCATATGATAGAAGACTTCCAATCTTTAAGAGACAGTAATCTGAATTTCATCAGAAATATTCGATTTTAACGCTGAACATTTACCTTGATTTCACTCTTGAAATGAATGCATTTGCTGAGGGTTTTTAACAGTCCCTAAAAGTCATCAAGGAGAATACAGAACACTGACTCCTTATAAGAAAAAAATCTACATCTCATGTTTTTATGAGACAGGAAATTCAAGATGATCTAATCAGAAACTGTTTTGGTTTTTGCCTGCTGAGGATCTGAATTGTGATTCATAGAATAATTGATTGGTTGGAAATATGCAGATTTATCAATCCATGTATCCAGACTTACACAGCAGTTGCAAAAGCATAATTTCCATTCTTGAAGCCATGTTTTCTAGCCCAGAAGGAACCCCTTCTCCCTCTCTGCACCTCCAGCAGTGCTGTGAGTGGATATAGAATGTCTGGGCCCTGGCCATGCCCCTCAGAGTTACTGCAGAAATTAATCCTGTCCTGGTCAGAACCAGGATACACACACCAAAAAAACTTATACATTACTGTAAAATAAACGAGAAAACACAATTTTATGAAAATAGCACATTACTGCTGTAATGTGACAGTGAAATGTGACAATTTTTTGGTTAAGGTTTTTTTTTCAGCGAAAAAGGAAATTTTCACAATATTTTCTCAGACCAGAATCTGGGGCTCAGATTTCTTTTTCTTAAAAAGTCATTAGAGGAGGATATCTATATATTCTTTCATCTCAAAATGCATTTCACTAGGTCTTGTACCAGCTTAAATGAGAATGTTATTGCCTATGTGAGTCTGTACAAAAACATAGAGCGCAAGGGGAAAACTACATCAAACTCAGTTCAAATGGGTACATGTGCATGGAGCTTTTCTGAGTCTTCAATTTCTGGTCAGCCTGCTTCAGGATAACAAAGATGGAAAGCAAATTATTCTTGCATGTTTAAAGCCAGATTTTAGATTTTACTGAAGTATTTTGATATCTGGAACAGGAAAGGAGCAAGGCAAATGGTGAAGTATTAGGTAGTAACACAGCATTTAAATATCAGCAATGTGAACTTCATTAAATAAAGATAAAAGCTTACCCACAGCCAATATTAATATCAGTTTCATGGATGGATAAAGAGATTCTGTTCTGTACCTTTTCAGAAAATTATTCTAGGTCTTGGAGACATCCATCCATCCATCCATCCATCCATCCATCCATCCATCCATCCATCCATCATCCATCCATCCATCCATCCATCCATCCATCCATCCATCCATCCATCCATCCATCCATCTCAGTCAGTTTCTGCATAGTCCTGTGTTGCTGTAAGCTCATTTTTGCACTATGGACCAAAGTGAAAAACATTACAATTATCTTAAAGTAAGGATGGTATATTTATTAGATTTGAATATTACCAATGCTTTTATTACCAAGTCTGAAAATTTTAAGAGAAAATTTAAGTTAGCTTTCATCTTAACAGTCTTGGATTTGAAAATTTTGTAAAAATTCACCCTAAAATAAATACTTTGCTATCTGGAAAGAGTTCACATAACAGTTGCTTATTATTCTTTAAAACACAGCAAACCACACCACCAAAGTACTTCTTCAGACTGTGCTTATGGGAAGAATTAATCCTCCTGAGCCACACAAAAAAATATAATGTTGAATACCAAACAATTCCCAGTGGACGATGAAGGAGGTATTCTGACAACTCAAGGGAAAAATTTTAAGGGTCTTTTTAAGAAGGCAGAGTGATAGGACAAAGGGGAATGGCTTTGGGCTGAGGAATGGCCAGGTTAAATGGGATATTGGGAAGGAATTGTGTGGAACCCTGTGAGGGTGCTGAGGACTCTCATTCCAGGGATCCCCTGGATCCCTGGAAGTGTCCAAGGCCAGGTTGGACGCGGCTCGGAGCACCCTTGGATTGTGGAAGGTGTCCCTGCCCATGGCAGGGGGTGGCATTGTATGGGTTTTGAGGTCCCCTCCCACCCAGAAGAGCCTGGGACTCCATGATTCCATGATTCATAAGTGTAAAAATGCCACTTGGGACTAGTTTGTGTATATTTTTCATTGGTTCAAATAAGAAATATTTTCCTAGGTGTGCAACCTGCTGGTGCCTGATCTGGGAATCATGAAGAGGAAGGAAGGAGGAGCAAAGAAAAAGTGAGAGCTATGAGCAAGAGCAAGAGTGGGAAAGCGAGAACAAAACCAAGTGCATAGGAAAAGAGTGGCTGCATAAATCCTACTTGTGTCATGCAAGGATACAGGATCTCTGAGAAACACCTCGGAGATAAGCATTTCTCCAGCCCAAGGCACTCAATTTAAGGCAAAACACAACCAAAAAATATATTATTTACAGCATGAAATCTCTTGAAATTGACTTTCATGAATTCACTGAATTTTAAATTATCTTTTAAAATTGCCTGCCTAATTTATTCTTTTCATCTTTGGATTCCCAAGTTGGAGAGAACCTCTGCATCTCTCAATGATTTTGAACAAAAAAATGTTTAAAATATAGACTATTTTTAGATATCTTTGGAATTTTTTTCATCCTAAGTATTTATGAAAATCCGTGCATATAATTACTTATTCGGCAGGAAAAAGATTTTTTTGAAAAAAATGCTGTGTTGTGTCTGTGAGAAGTAGGGATTTCCTTTTTATATTTTTTCATTGATTAAACCAGAATAAGTCACTGAAATGGACACCTGCAGCTACATACGAAATATTATTTCAATGCAGTGATAAATACAATATTATTGTCAGTGGCCCTACTTAGAAATAAACCTCAACAATCTTATAACATTTCTTATGCTTGAATAATGTGACTCATTTGAAAAATGGTCTATTTTCATAAAAAACTGAAGCAATTAACTGATCTCTATTTACCCACTTCTGAAGAAAAAAAAAATAAAAAATATATATATATACACACAGTGCAGGATATAAAACTTCTTTTATTTATCCATTTTAAATTAACATAGAAGACCTGCTCCTGGTAATCAAAGAAATCATGGGAAAATAAGGAATCAAAAGGCAAATCTGCTTATTGCTCACTGTATTAAAGTGAGCTTGGTTTAGTTTTGTGTTCCTTCCCTTTCCCCTTCATTCCACAGGTAAATCACTGCAATCCCCACCCTGAAGAAGTTTAGAAGAGGCAGACATGTTCCCAGAGGACCACTCAAGTGGGCTCCTTCTTAATGGCCCTAAAATCTCCCTTCTTGCTCTTGAACTCATCCTCCCATGCTCCCAGTTTTGAAAAAGCTGGCAGTTGGCAGTAAACTCTAAGTCCTGCTTTTACCCAAGTCTCCAAGGGACTCAGATGATGGAAAACGGACATGAATGATTGTGGAACACATGGAGCTGCAATCTAGGCAAGAGAAAGTCATCCTACAAGGTATGTTTTTAATGGGAGTTCTGGATGTGTGTTTGGTGGGGTATTTTAATGGCAATATATTTCTTAATTATAAAAAAAAAAACAACCCAACAACCAACCAACCAAAAAACCAACAAATGATTTAGACAGAGCTGATTTGAATTAAAGAGCTCCTGGATTTAAATTTAGTTGGTTTATTCTTCTCTAGATCTAGATACATAGAACAAAATCCAGGGAGTATCCATGCAGCCCATTGCTTATGCAAAAAATTTCTGCAAGCTCCAAGAGGTAAAAGTATCTGGGGGCATTGTAGTTTCTGTTTCCAGGGCCATGATGGTCCAGCAGAATCCCCTGGTCCAGATAATTAAATTTTTCTGACATACTTTTTCCTCCTGTCTTTGAACCACAGGATATTAAACTGAGAAAGGGTATGTTTAGATGGGATAACAGGAAGAAATTCTTCCCTATGAGGGTGAGAAGGCCCCGGCACAGGGTGCCCAGAGAAGCTGTGGCAGCCTCTGTATCCCTGGAAGTGTCCAAGGCCAGGTTGGATGTGGCTTGGAGCACCCTGGGCCAGTGGAAAATGTCCCTGCCCATGATAAGGGATGGGACTGGGTGATCATTAAGGTCCCTTCCAAGCCAAATAATCTGGAATTCTACGATTCCATGATCTGTCATGGCCACAAGCTCAGTCAGGCCTGTGAAGGAACCAGAGAGAGACACGGAGGTACCCAACATCTGCGGAGGAATTGAATGCCAAGTCCTAAGGAATTAATTTTGTAAGTCCAATGGTGAAATTCAGGTTTGTGTCATAGTTACCAGTGTGGCATAACTTGATGTGTTTTGCCTGTGTTCACACTCAAGTGCGAAGTAATAAAAAACATCACAAGTCACAGTTATTAGATACGTGAGTTGAATTATATATCCTGACAGAAAGAACAGGGCCACTTCTGACCTGCAGAAGAGTCTGATCAAGCTCACTTTCTGCACTGGGAGAAAAAGAAAGTGTGGATTTTTGAAATACTTCTTTCCAACAGGCAGTAGTTCAGTGGTAAATTCTTCAAACCAATTCTGGGGAATTTAGGTGTATTGTCACCACTCCTTCACAATGAAGAAATTAAATCAGAGACAGGAGTAATGTATGTATAAAATCAGAAGTGGCAAGAAATAAGGAGAATGATCCCTCACTGAGCTTTCTGGAATGCTACCAGCATGGAATTGGTGACCAGCAACACAGGCAGACATGACATGAGACTTATGGAATGACACAAGAAAAGACTGCTCTGGCTATGTATTTTAACTCAAGTCAGGATCAAAATTGTTTATGGATTTTTATTCGAACAACAGGTAATAAAATGGCAATCCCGGAGCTGTACATTTATAATCAGTAACGGCAATATGGCACCTGAATGGCATCACTACACACTCAACAGCTGTTAATAAAACTTCATAAATTTCAAGAACCCTTTAACCTTTTTTGCAAAATTTTCTAAGTACGCACCCCCACGTGGCACTGTTCACACACTCCAGCTGATCCACCCCCACTCCGTGCGTGCTGCCATCACACATCCCCTCTCCTGGCTCTGAGGGTTCCCCTCTTTGCACACCCTCTGTGGGAGCTGCTGGTCAAACAGCTTTGGGTGTCCTCCTGCTGCTCCTCACACCCCACCAAGCCACAGCTGCACAGGCTGGTTGGGGCCCTGCATCCTTCCCAGTCTGGCAGGGATGGTTTGTGAGGCATGAACACTGGCCTGGGAGGGCTGTTGGAAAGGTGACTCCTGGGGTATCAAGCCCAGACTTACGGCTGTGTGCTACTTTCCTCTCAATCCCTGCATCATATACTTCCCATCCTTAATTTTGTGCCTTTTCAAGCTGACTCCTTCCTTCATCCAAAGTCTCTTGATCATGCTCTGGATAGATCTTAATGTGGCTAATCATCGCTGTAAGGAAACCTTGTTATTTTTAATTTGCTTTTGATCATAACTATCAGTGTTTGGGCAAGAAACCTCTCAGAGGAGAAAATTTTGGGTGTTCTGGCCACACACTGCTGTATTCACACTCCATGAGTTATCCAAGTCCCATTCCCTGGAGGTGTACTGGGTTTTTGTGGCAAGGCTTTGATACAGAGGGGCTCTTAGGGGTGGCTTGTGTGAGAAAATGCAAGAAGCTCCCTCGTGTTCAACACAGTCAGTTCCAGGCAGCTCTGAGATGAACCTACTGCTGGGCACACCTGAGTGGAAGATGTTGTTGATTCCCACCTATCCTTAGAACCTTCACAGCTGTCATCTGGAGAGCAGGCTGAAGTGGAACAAGTCTTCTGGCAGGCCTAGTGACCAAGGCTGGAGCAGCCTTCTCCTGAAGGATCGACCCTGTGGAAGGGACCCATTGCTAGAGCAATTTGTGAAGAGCTGCAGCCCCTGGGAAGAACTCAGTCTGGAGGAATTCATGAAGGATTTTCTCCCATGGGTGCGACCCCAGGCTGGAGCAGGGGAAGTACGTGCTGACGACGGAGCAGCAGAAAGAACATGGGATGCACAGACCACAGCCCCTGCTCCTGTCCCCTGTGCTGCTCAGGTTTAGGAGCTATATAAGTCGGAAGCAAAGCTGAGCTCAGGAAGAAGGAAGAGTAGGAAAAACTTTGGTTTAAGTTTGCTGTTATTTTTCATTATCCTACTCCATTGTAATTTGATAATAAATGAATTCCCCAGAGCTGTCTATCTTGTCCATGCTGGGGATGTGTGAGGGATATTTTTGTTCTTACCTTCCCCACCAGTCTTTAATCATAGTTTTTCTCCACTGTGACATTGAGAAAGGGGAATGATAAAGTGTCTTGGTGGGCACCAGATATCCAGCCAAGGTCAGTCCAACTCAAAAGGCCATGCAGATTACTAAAAACTGAAAAAGAGACATAAGGAAAAGGTAGAGTGAAGTGGCTCTCTCTCCCCCTCGGAGCCCGTGCTCCATTTTAGCCTTGGCTAGCTTGAGAGAGAAACCCCTTCAGAAGGAATCTTCCTTCAGAGTCTCAAAGATCCCAGGGAGGCAAACCTTTTTTCTTTAGAGAGAGCAGGTGTCCATCGATGGCAAAAGGAAAGAGTCTGCTCTTTGTCTGGGGAGGGAAACCTGGCTTTATTCTGGGGTCCTGCCCCCACCGAGTCCGGAGCTCAGTCCGGTCCCCATGCCCGTTCCAGTGCAAAAGAGAGATCCCCAGGCCGTCCCAGGGCTTTTACCCAGGGGGAAGGGGCTAGAGGCAGGGACAAGCCACTACACAATGAGGGACAAGGTGGGAGTGGAACAGAGTTGGGTTACATTCCAGTGTGGGAGGACGGGCAGAGCCCAGCAGGGACAAACGTCGTGATACATTTTCCAGGGGAACAGGGTGGTACAGAAGAAACCATTACAAAACCCAATACAAAAATGAAATACAATATTATCCCAATTAATGCACTACAACAGTAGAGATTTTATCAATGACTTTTTTAACTTCACAAAAGTGGATGACAACAACTTTTCAAAATGTTATTCACCTGAATGAAGAGAGTTTAGAGTTCTTAGACTGGTAGAGCTCAATCAACTTCACTTTATTTGTGTGGTGTATCTTGTTATTTCTGGCACCCTCTTACAGCCATAAAGTCAAATATGATGTTGCGGGTGGGTTGTGCAACCCTGGTACAACCTGGCATTATTTCTGCATATATATCATGACATGACTTTAACAAATGCAGCTCAGAAACCCTATTCACCATTTTTCTTTCATCTGGCATTCTGCCTTACTGATGCAGGTTTTATTTGTTGCCTTTTATGAGTTATACTTTTCTCTCATATCAACAGTGAATCTCTGAACTTTTGAAATAATTCTTCTTGAGCTGTAATAACTTAACATTTTCCAAGATCAGTTTCATTGTGTTACTCTTTCCTGGCTCTCAGTATTGCTACGTCCCCTTCTGTTTCCTTGTCCTTACTTTTGTCTGTATGTAAGTGAGTGATCAAGGACCACCGTGTTCCCTTAACAGAGAGATGGAAGAGTAAACAGGTGCAGGTGGCATCTTCATCTTCATCAAGGTGCCTTCTCAAAATTTCTTCTGAACTTAGGCCTAGATAAATACTGCTGTGTCTTTAAACTGTCTAAATTGTCTAAACTCAATTGTCTAAATTGTTTAACTCAATCTAGTTCTTTATCAGCAATTTTGCTATTTCTTGTGGTATCTGGTTGATCTATGAAATTTTCATGCATGCAACAAAACATACATTCTGCTTTTCAGTTACAAAATCAATTAATTTGCTAGTGAAAAACAAGTCCTCACAGGTGAACCACTTGTCCTTTTACCAAACTCTTAACACTATTGTCTGACCAAACCAAAGTAAAACTGATATAATTTTTCACTGTTTATGGTACTGGAAAGCTCATTTTTCAGAAGAGAAATTTTAACTAAGGAAAAGGGAATACAACTTTTATCTGTGAGTTCATCCAGCAACTCTGAACAGTCTGTGATGATCTCTTTTGGCGATGAAAAGGCAGCAGAAGACACGAACTTACCTAACTGGGTGATTACTGTACAAGATGTAGGCAAACACTTCATCTGCCAGTAAGGCTGGGATTTTGTGCCTGTGCTCTGAGAAGAGACTCCAGAGAGATAACAGATGAGATGGCAGCAGGTGTAGGAGTTCCCATGAATAAAACAGAACCAGCAGCAAGAGAGGAGCTGAGCAGCTGCGTTTAGCTACTGGATGTTGTCATTCTCTCATTGCAAGATTGATTCCATGAATATCTCATTGAAATCAGTTTAGCTGGCTAGTTGGATTTTCCCCTAGATTTGTGTGATAACTGGTTTTCCTTATTAGAGATGTGTTTTGAGTTTACCATGGTGCACTTAGGAAAATGGCTAAGTAAAGTCTTTACAAGACTTGAGTAACTTGCTGAAGAGAAAATATAAAGTTATATTCCTCTTCCTTTGGAGCTGATGGAAGTACTGTGGTAGAATCAAGTCTGCTGTGTGTACTGTTAATTTTTCTTTTTTTTCTGTACCAACCATTCCCTTTGGTTCTTAGATGCCTTCACAGAAGACTATAAAGGACCTCTGTTGGGTTAATTTTTTTTTTTTTTTCATCTACACATGTCATATAAAAACAATTTCTCTGCAGGAGAGCCTGGTAGTAACATGGGAGAGTCTTTCCATTTATGTTATTATGTACATTGTAAACTCTTGTCAGCAAATTGGATGCTAATAGAAGCAGAGGAGGATCCACATGTGTGTGGATAAATTCCTAACAAAGGCAAATCCAACCAGTGGGCTACACTTAACTGGTTTAGTAAATAAAACCCACATTTACTGTTTTGCTACAAACACAGATGCTGGTGTTTCATCATGAGTCCCTTTTACCCAGGGGTGAGAGAGAGGGGGATGCTTGTGAGTAGCAGCAGATGGCATTTCTGCCTATTTTAAAGCAGTCTCATTAAGAGATGCCACTGAGAAAAATGGCACAGACTTCATTATTTTTTGGGTAATGTGTAAATTTGTAGAGCATTATCAGTAGATTCAGTCATATTGTGAGAAAAAAAAAAAAAAAAACCATGATTCGTGGTTGTTTCCAAAATAAGGTGTCTCCTTTGCTCAATTATCATGCTATAAAAAAAAAATGCTACAAAAGAAAAACAAGCAATTCTGGACTTCTTTATGGAATTACATAAAGTTACATTGCGAAGTTCATGAAAAATGTTTCAAGGCTCTTAACTGTGAAGAGGCCTGTAAAAGTTTGAAAATATAAACTGTTCTGAAATATCATGTTTTTCCCCTCCAAGAAAAAAACAGATGAAATTTTAATTTCAAATGAAATAAAGAGTTTTTAACCCAAATTTCAGCTCAGAACAGTTTTTTTGTTTTGTTTTGTTTTAATTGTTTTCATCAGCCACCTGCCCTGTACTTAGTCCAAGTACAAATGTGCAAAGACCAGTCCAGGGAATGTGCTGAGGCTCTAAGAGGAGGTTGTTCCTGTTTCCTTCTTGCTGAAGTAGAAAGCAAAGAATGGAAAGCATACTAATACAGGACTAAAAGCTCTTTATTTCCTTATGGCTTGCTTGCATGGAACAGCAAATGCCTGCCCCAGATGGAGCAAGTCAGATGGGTAATGTATATCTGCATGTGCATCAGACATAGAAAACAACACAGACAGCTCTGTCAGGGATATAAACAAGCATTTTATGTTCCATTAGTCTCCCAGATTTCATTCTCACTTTGTTCAAGAGAAACAGACTTTGATACCATACCTGCACTAAGTTACAGCCCATTATACTGAGCAACCTGAGAAATAAATTTGCAAGCATTCACACATCCCTCAAACCACTCAGCTCTGAGATGCTTCACTCAGCGTCACCTTCCCCACAGAATCCATTAATTGACAAGTCTGCTGAAGCACAAGAGAGATCAAAGGTGCACACACTAAAAGCAGGAGGGAGAGCTGAGGGTCTTTGGTGTCATTGTCAAGAGGATGGACCAGGCTCTGCTCCACGGGGCCCAGCAATGGTACAACAAGAGGAACAGGAAGGAACTAATTCCCAGGAAGTTTTGCCTGGACAAGAGGAAGAACTTTCCAGCGCAATGACTGAGCACTGAAAGGGACCAGGTATGGGGTGATGTCTTCTTCACTGGGGATATTACAGAACCATCCAGACACTCTCCTGTGCCCTGTGCTCTGGGATGGCTCTGCTGGAGCAGGGAGGTGGGCTCAGATGAGACACTGCAGGCCTTTCCAGCCTTTGTTGTGTGAAAGACACAACAGACAGCGAGACCTTCCAGCCTTGTGCTTGAAGGTCCCTCTCATGGGCTGCTGTTCCATGGGCTGCCCCACCCCAGCAGCCCTCAGCAGCAGAGTACATGCATGGGATGGCAGCTGGGAAACCCAGAGAACATATACTGATGTATTGCTGACCACCTCATCTTTGAGCTGAGCCTGATGTGTCCATGTTTTCATCCCTTCAAGGGAGGCAGGTCTTCTTTTTAACAGTGGTTAGAAAAGTAGTTATCTCTGTAGCAGTATGAATTTGTATCATAAAACCCTAGAATCACAGAATCATAACATCACAGAATCACAAAATAGCCTGAGTGGGAAGAGACCCAAAAGGATCATTCAGTTGAACTCCTGGCCCTGCACAGACACCCCAACAATCCCACCCTGTGTATACCTGAGAGCATTGTCCAAACCCTTCCAGAGCTCTGGCAGCCCTGGGGCCATGTCCATTTCCTGGGGAGCCTGGGCAGTGCCCATCACCCTCTGGGGGAAGAACCTTCTCCTGATCTCCAGCCTAGACCCTCCACTGACATAGCTCCAGATGTTCCTTTTGGTCCTGCCATGTGGTCATGACAGAGAAGAGATCATTGTCTCCCCCTCCTCGTCCCCTCATGAGGATATTGAAAAGCTCAGTCAGGTCTGACATCAATCTCTTCTCCACGCTGAACAGACCAAGTGCCCTCAGCCCCTCCCTAGAGGTCTTCCCCTCCAGACCCTTCCCCCATCCTTGTAGTTACCTTAAATCTTCATAAAAAGAAACTCAGGAAATTAGGTGCCACAGAAAAGCAAAAACTATTAATTCAAAACATTCACACGAAGAAAAAGGCCTTTAGCCCACACAGAAATCTGAGAATTCTTATAAACCTTAACAGAGAAGGTGCGAGAAATGAGGACCTCATAATGCAATAAATGAAAAGAGAGAACCAAAGTTCTCACAAATGGAAAAGATAATAGCCTAAAAAAGAACTTATAAAGTCAACATATTCATTTCCTCACAGCCACTTTTATCTGTAAGAGAAACAAATCACAACCTATAAAATTTTGCAAAGAAATTTCAATGATAATTATTTTTCTTCTGTACAAGTTCTAGAGAAGAAAACTATGAAGAATCTCTATGGCTCTCCTTTATTTGTTTACTAATGTCAGTGACTCTCTAAATCTTCTTGGGGGAAGTAAAAAACAGTATAATATTCTTTTACAATGTGTCAACAAACAACAAATCTGCTACATGTGTCTTTTTATATGCCTCTTCACTCAAAGAAAACTAATAGAGTTTAACAGCTTGCAGAGCAAATATAAGACATTGGAATCAAGCCTTAAAGATATTTGTTTCCAGCATTCCCAGGCCTATCAGTACATAAGAGAAAACGTAATTTGATATTGCTGCATTTGAATGGCATTCATGGGTAATTAGGTCACCAGTACCACTGGCAGGGCTTAATATTGCCCTTTAGGACTAGATCTTTTACTACAGTGCGTGCAAATGATAACCTCTGGTATCTGTATCATCCTCTCCTTCAGTACTCTGCCTTGTGCTGCTGCTCTATAAAAATATAACATGCTTAAAAGAACAAAGAAAGCAGTAGCTGCAGCTTTATTCAGATGTAGTATATGCTGTCTGACATACTGAGAGCAACTGAAAATGTAAAGATTTCTGAATTAATCTCAGCTAAGACCTGGACCTCTAGAGATGCTAGATCTTCTACTGAAATTTTGTGCTGTCTTGTACACAGATTATTTTTCTGTTCCTTCTCTGACTATCTCATAGTATCAGTATCCAGAGAAGGATTCAATCCTGAAAGTTGTATAAAAATTACGTTTTGTCTGTCAAAACTACTGCATGTACATTCATAGAGTCATGTTTTTCTTCCTCCATAACTTTGCTAAGACAGTAGACTTCAAACAACTTCAAAAAACATTTTCTCATTTCTAAATCTACACATTTATTTTGTGTTGTCTAAAACCTGCACCCTGAAGAGACTGCACTTGGAATTTCTTTATGCAGGAATTTAGAAAGTGTAGGTAATTATTTTACCACAGTCCACTTCTACAAAGAAACACACCAGAAAACCGAAGCTTCATATCAAAATAAAATTAAAAATCTCTCAATATAAGGCAGCAAAAGAGACAAACGCTGCTGTTTCCCTTTTTCCTGTAACTGCAGACCTCATACAAGAGTTGAGATGTCCATGAGTAAGAATGGTGGTCCCCAATTCAGTGCCTTCTCCAGGATTCTCCGAACAAGTTACCTGCCAGCTGGAGAGAACAACTGGAGGGAAAAAAAGTGAAGATTGTGGGCTGAGATGAGAACAAGGTGCTGAAAACAGGGATGAGATAAGAAAAGGAATGCTAAGAGCAACAATAATGATGACAAATGGTAAAAGAAATGATTCATACAGAAGAACTCCCTGAAAACAGACAATACCAGATGGCTCCCTCAGCCCTGCTTTCTCCACCAGGAGGAATCCGTACACCCGGGGAGAGAGTCCCTTTCCCCCACACGTGGCAACAATGTGAATTCCTGTAACTTCAGGGTCTTTGCTGTTCCCCTCCTGGCAAAAAATTGACCCTGTCCAGACCAGAACCAGCCCAGGACTTTTCAAATATGATAGAGAGAACTGCGTAGAAATTACATCTTCCACTTCTCCCAGGACCCAGTGATGCACATAATTGAGCCCCACAGATTTGTCTGTGCTCATGTTCCTCAGATGAGCTCAAACTTATCTTCACTTATGATGGGAGAGATTTCTTCCCCCTAGTTTCTGACTTGACTTTAAGGGATTTGAGAAGTGTGAGGAGAGGAATCACCATTTAAAACTGAGGCTAGAATTGTGGTTGAGTACCTCAACCTTCTCCGTGCCAATTGTCACCAGACCTCCTGTGTTGGTTATTGCGGGTGCAAGGCAGGGGTACATCTTTGTAAATCTTCCTTTTCTGCCCAACTCCCTAGTAGAAGACATTATTATTTTTAATTATTATTCACATTCTTTGTCAAACTTAGATGCAAACATGCTCTACTTTTCCTGATCCCTTCCTTACACTCTTGGACCATATTTGTGTATACTTTCCAGGATTTTTGTCCCTGCTTCTACTACCTACACATTCCCCTCTTGTGACTCAGTGCAACCAGGTGGTCCTTACACAGTCATGCTGGTTTTCTGCCTTTCTTTCTTGGTCACTTGCACATGGCAATCAAGAGGTTTGTGCTGTGAGAAAAATGTTTCAAAGGGCTGTCAGCTCTGTCCAGCTCCATCCTACAGGAGAACTTCCCAGGAAATGCCATCCATCAGTTTTTTTTAACCGAAAATTCACTTATCTGGGGTTTGGGGTCTTGATCTCCCAGGCTATAGCCCTCAACACCATAAATTGCACCAGGACATATCCCTGCAGCTGAGGATATAGTCAGCTTCCACTTCAATAAGTTCCTCTGAGTAAATGCAAGACAGATCCAGTAAGGCACCTCCTTCACTTGGGTTTCTGAATCCTCTGGATTACCCTTGATGCACTCCAGGAGTCTTCATGACTGCTTTCACCTTGGTGCCTCCCAGTTCTGGCAGATGTTGGGGTGGGTGAAATATCCTGCTAGGATCAGGGACTGTGAGTGTGATGCCTCCTGCAGTTGCAGTGGGAACTCTTCATCGCCCTGTGTTTGGATGACCTGAAGGAAGCATCAGCCACAACTTTTGTGTTGGCTTGGTCTCTGCTCTTTACCCATGAACTCTCAACCTCTGCATTGCTGCTTCTCCAGGATGGCTTTGTGCAATCAATCCAATTTATTTTTTTACTCAGAGGGCAACTCCCTTCACGATTCCTTCCTTCCCTCCCTCCAGAGCAGTTTATGGCCATTGGAAGCAGGACCCCATCCAAGGTCTCAGTGATAGTGATCAGAGTGATCAGACTATAGTTTTCCAACTGCAGGGTGGCTTCCAGCTCATCCTGTTTCTTTCCCAAAGCAGTCCAGAAGTTCCCCTAGATGAACAGAATAGACTGGGAGACCTTTCACTCTCCTGCAAACTTCTAGCAACAAGATGCAAATTGCATCTGTGCATAACCAGGGGTAAATGCTATTACCATCTGAAAAGTGACTCAGGCTTATGCCCAACTACACCTTAAATTATACAACATGTCTGAATTGATGAATTTTGCGATGTGCATGTTATTTGTTTTGCACCATTGTCTCACATCTGAGAACAAGTGCTTTAGCAATTCTGTGTTTTTTTAATTCTGATGGCCAAGGTTGTCAAAGAAGCCAAAATACTTAGTTTCTCGGTTGAACTCTTCACCTTTGCTGTCCAGAAGCTTCATGTTCCACACCAAGTATGTGAACAGGAGAAACCTCCTTCACTGATGGCAGTGTCTGGGAGGTTTGTAGGGTCACAAAAGGTAATGCTGTCCAAGATTAACAGGCCCTTAGGGTCTGTTTTGGGTTTTTTGATGCAAAGCCCGTGGAAGCTATTATAAAGACTGCCAATGATTTTGGCTTTAAGAGCTGATCCAAGTCCAGAAATGATCACATTTTCTGCGTCTTGTTTATGTAATAAATGAAGGAGCTTTAATCCTGATGAAATCAGTATGAGTTGAACAGTCATAGCATTGTCTGAGTGTCCGTGAATTAATTTAAATGGACATAGAAATAGATCTCTAGCTGCAACTGTATTTTTCTGCAAAACTTGCAGATAACAAGTAAAAATAAGTCATTATTTTCTACTACACAGAATTTTCATATATTCTTTAGCTTTTTTTTTTTTTTAATTCAGGAAGAATGTTAAATATTGTTTGGTCATCATGAAATCTAATTATTTTTCCTGTAATGTTCTATATTTATTTTCTGTCACTGATGGAATGATTGTGTTTTTCTTTCTAGTTTCAAACGTATAGGTCCTACAAGGACAAACCCAACCCCCTCTAAATTATTTTCAGTAAAGATTAAAGAATAACTGTATTCTTTTTTTTTCCATTTTAATTCTGTTTAACTATGCTTTTCAACTCAGGAAAGTAAACAGGAAAAGACACAGGATGTTAAAACATATTTTCTAAATAAATTTTTTGTTTGATTTTTATTAAAATTCCAGAAAAGTGCTATATATATATTGTAAAACACTGCAACAAACAGCACTTCTTGGGTATCAGAGTGCCTTACCTCAGATTTATTAGTACTGATGAAAGTTAACCTAAGATTCATATAATCGAATTTAGTCCCAAATTTTGTGGTTTCACTGAAGTTTTGCCTGCAAGGACTTAATTACATTTTCTTCTGAGCCATCCCGAAAACTTTCCTGAACTTGTTTCCTTTTTGTTCTTGAAGGAGTTGGTGAACATTTTTTTCCTTCACCAACCTCTTCCTCCCCCTCAGAAAGGGCTAAGCCCAAAAATTTGATCCATTAATTTTTTTGCAGTAAGTTAATTGATAGTAAGGTTACAAAAGTGGGCAACTGTTCTCAACTTCACCTCTTCTTACCCTCCAGTTGTCATTGCTTGATAAATGAAATGCTTAAAGTGGAACTGCCTATTTAAAACCAAGCCTACTGAATGGCAGGGGATCCTCTTTTATTTAATTCAGTCTTTCAGCCTGACACTAATCAGACTGAATGCTGAATGGGAATACAGATGGAAGATTTTCCAAGCTTGGATATTTATCTGGAGATGGTCACTACAGCTTTGGCAGGGAAACATTATTTTCTATTGATTTAGGTAGAAACATAATTCTGCTTTTAAAGTGAAGAGAAAATTTACACGCATAGTCTGAGAGTCCTATTTTGATCGAAGAGTAATGCAAATCATGAGAATTCATAGTCTGTGTCTCTCCCTCACCCTATTAGCATATATTAACATCTATTGATACATAAATGGATCTCACTTATTAAAAGACTGCTTTATGGTCTTATGGTACACATTTCATTTTTGTTGCAGATGTTGATTTTTTGTTGCTGATTCTAATCACATTTGTTTTCTGTTAGGAAATATAACACTATCGACATGAGACCAAATTTAATATGTGAAAATAAAATCAATTCTTGCATTCTGTGCAGGGATGTTAAAATCCCAGGAGACCTGGTCTGACAAGGTACGAACTCAAATTTATTTTTTTTTAATATAGTTATATTGCCTAAAATGTTTAATCACAGCTTTCATTTTAAAATCTCAACTTGTCATTCCCCCACAATGCCTTTGTAAAGGCAAGCTGTCAGACAGAACCACTTTGGGTATTCCACATTTTCCTTCAATTCTTCCCCCCACCCACATAAATGGTGCAGTTATTCTATAAATCTAGTAAGAGATCCAACTTTTCTTTTTCCACTTGCATGGGCAGCATCTTGAGTCCAGGGGCTTCCCAGTGCCCCCGCCACTTAAGCTGTCATCTGTGAACTGTGCCTGCATTTAGGTATTTCAAACTCACATACTAGAAGAAGGGATAACCCAAAACTTCACAAAAAACAGAAGATAACAATTTACGTTCAAGATGTCAGGACAAGTCCAGAGAATACCAATTTACCAATGAAAAGTGAAGTCAGGTGACAAGACCCCCTGGTGCCAGGATCGGCTGTTGTAGATTAAACATTTGCAGCTTCCTCCACTGCTGAGGTTGTGTTTTGCAGGGGGGTCCCACCCTGTGAGGGGGATGAGCAGGTGGATCAGCCCTAGGGAAAGAGACTTTGGGATGCTGTGGATTATGGGGATAAGGGAGAGATGGGACCACTGAGAGACAATTTATTGCTCTTCATCCGTCTCATGAGAGGGTGAAAACGTCTTCACATCAGAAGTCAGAGGCCGTGGTTTCTCTAGCTACAATGCCTTATATAGATTTATTAGCCAATAGACTAATGTCTTAAATTTTATCTTTCATATTTTCAGATTCTGTGTTCCCTAGAGGTGTACTTCTGAACCTCACATTAAGTGCTGGTGATCTCTCTTCACAGAGTTGGGAGACAAAACAAACCCTTTTCCTGCTGAACACCAAGGGCAGCTTTCAGGCCCCAAACCACAGACAATGGTGGACTGAAGGGAGGAACAAGAAGGATGAGACCTTACAACCTGGGGCTGTAATTGGACAATTAAACCCCAATATGCAAATGGACCAAAACTTATAAAAGTGTGAGACCTTATGACTGGGCATCCATTTTGTGACCATTTAAAGTCCACCTTGGGTGTAGCTCTGGCCAGGCTCTTGTCCTACCCAAGGTGGATCCTAAAGTCCTTTCAATAAGTATCTGCTTTATTCTCTAGCTCTGTCCAGTCTCTGTTTCAGATCAGCCTTCCCAAGGCATCAAAACTACAGCCACAAATGTAGTTAGTGTCTTTACACCAATCATTAATTGTTTGGTTTCACATGTTTTTCCACGGTGCAGATTTTCTTAACCAATTGCATAACACCACAGAAACCTACATTACTACACCTAATAAATCCTCACTACCTTTATAACTACTTCTATAGCTAAACTTTTAAACTTTAAAACTTTCTGCTATCTAGCTTGATGTGTTTCTGCTTAAACTACAAATCCACATTCTTGATTCTGGTCTCTAAATCTGTAAGCCTCTTCCAAAGCCTTAGATCAAACCCTGTATTGGTTTCTATGTCTGGGCCTGTAGGCACAAAGTTTTGGGAATTTTCTGTGCCTTGATTTTCCACAGTGGATGAAAGGCTGGACATGAGTCAGCATTGCAAACTCACAATCCAGAAAGCCAAAATTGTATCTGGGGCTGACCCCTCAGTGTGGTGAGAAGGAAAAGGGAGATTCTTCCCCGCTCAGATGAGACCCCACCTGCAGAACCGCTCCAGCCCTGGTGCCCAGCAGGGGACAGATGCTGAACTGCAGATTTTATCAAGTATATTTTCTGCATCACCAAAGCTAAATCAAATCCATTGCAGAGAACACTTCTTGAACTGGTTAGCATGGATAGGTTATCTGCAAGATGGGATGATAAAATTATTTACTCCCTAAAGTTCTTTTATGGCACAACCTGCCTATGTTCAGTAGCTAAGTGCTCCTTTGAGTTGATGCACAACATTTTTTACTCTGCAGCATGCAACAGCTACTCATCTATGTACTAATTCCATCCAAATTACTTCAAGTTGCTGACTTATATCATAATTTAAACTATTATATCTTTGTTTTTCAAGTAGCTGCGATTGTGTTAAATACCTTACCTTACCCTGGCTTCTGTCTTTCTTTTTTAGGGTGTTTTTGATCTTATTTTTTTATCCAAGGTCTCAGTTTCCTTTGTGGATACTTGCAGAGCCTGGTTTCTCATTCCTTATGAGGTATTTCCCTGTTTCCACTTCTAGTCTAAGAACCCTTTTTTAATCTTTTCCAGCTTCTCATAATCTTCATGTAACGTACCAAAAAAAAAAAAAAAAAAAAAAAGGCAAATGGGACTTTTGCTCTGTATGTGAGTATCTACCTTTGCATTGATATATCTCACTTCCAGAGACATAATAGATGCCAAAATGTTATTTACTTCCTTGCTGCTACCAGACATTGTGCACATAGCTGATGTATCATCCTCAATCAATCCCAGGTCTTGTTATTGCTTAGTTTTGTAGGTTAACATTTTTATTTGGGCTGTAAAATTTGCATAATGTCGTTCTGGTCTCCATCTCCATTTTTTCTTTCAGGGGCAATAACCACACCCCATTGAATCACACTGGAATTTAGGATCATGGCATAGGGATGCTCTGCAGGATAGTTGTTTCCTTGGAGCTGTTTCTGCATTTCAGTCATCTTCCCATTCTTCCTCCCCCTCTCTTTTTTTCATTCAGGGAAATACGGGTCACTCCAGCTGATGCCTTGGAATTCAAACGTCTAGAGATGGTTGGGAATTAATTCCATATCCAGTGATATAAAACACAGAATAATATAGCTCAAAGAAGCTCATTAGACCAAGTAGTGCCAGAGACCAGAAGTCCATTATATATTTACCAAATATATTTACCCAAAAAGGAGTGGGCAGGATTTTCTGGAAAAAGCAGCCCCTCTGGATTGTCTGTGTGAGCACCCAGTGTCCTGGATGGTTTAATGTTAAATTTCTATACCCAGAAGCTGTCACAATATCTGTGTCCCCCTCCTCAAAACGTATTTCTTACCTAGAAATAAACCATGCATTTAGATAACAATCAATGCAAGGTAAACTCTGATCTTTAACTCCTTGAATCCTGTGTTTAAGACCTGTGACCAGCCGCCATGGCCATGGCAGAATTGTTATCTTTGTTCCTAAAACATTTCCAAACTTCCGGGACCCAAACCCATGTGCTTGTTCCTCTGACTAAAGGGGTAGGCAGGAAGCAGATCAAGCCAAAAAAAAGGGGAAACAAGTGAATCTTGCTGCTTGAATTGCAGCTGACTGATTTGTATGTCCCTTGCCAAAGTACCTCCAGCACCAGCAGAAATCTTCATTTCCACTTGAGTTCCAACGGAACAAAACAAACCATTTAGGAACAGCAAGTGAATTGGTGAGCTGTCAGGTCACAGTGAAAGTCTTGTTTGCAAAACATCCATGTAGAACCTCATTACCCCACATGAGCTCCACTAGCACTCCATTATAACAGTTTTATTCTTTTGTTTTATAAAGTGTAGGAGAATTTCACCATATCTAGGATCAAGTCTGTGAAACTGTAGGCAATGGTGTTGGATGGGCCAGTTTAAATTAAGTTTTAGCTCAGTGGATGGAACATGTAACGGGAGTAAAAAGGCTGTATGTGAAATACTACATCATTATAAGTAATAAGGGCGGAAGCATTTTTGCTGTCAAGTGTCTTCTGACCTTGCTCAGCTCTTATGCTGCAGAGATTTTTATAAGCTCAATGTATTATTCAATGTTTTGCCAGGAAAAAAAAAAAAAACAAAAAAACAACAACTTTGTCTCTTTCATTTAATGAGAAACTGATTAACTTCCTTTGATTCCTTAAAAGAATCTGAGGAGAGTGAAAGGGGTCACTGAAGATAAAGACAGGAACCCCAAAGGGTGAGCATAATCACATCTCTGAGCAGGTCATATTTATCCTGGAAATTTTGAAATGTAGAAAGTTGATATTTTCAATTCTAACAAACAATTATTTAGCAAGAACTGTAAACTTTCCTCTTATTCTACCTTATTTTCCAAACAATTTTAGAGATGCTTAAGAGACTGAAGCATTTTCACTTGTGCTTTGTCCTCCCACTAGACGTTTTCCTGCCATATTTTCTTCCAATCAGCTGTTCAGACCCTCACCACTGTTTTAATGTTTGACCTGGAGAATATTATCTTTCAATTTTCCACTGGTTTCCTATCCTTGGGATATTTGTCCTGTCTCTAGGCCTGCTGCAGTGTTTTAGTCCTGAAATATGGCTCTGCTGAAAGGTTCAGAGCAGTACCTGCACCCTGCTAGGCTGAAGTGTGACTTCTTCTGGAGAGTTTTTCAGTGTGTTATCATGTTTTCTTCCAAATATTAAAGAAATGTTTTTATATAATTTCATACAGTCCTGGTGACTCTCCAGCTGCCAAATAATTAATTAATCTCTGATCATAAAGTCACACAGAAACATCTCCCAGATAATTCTCCCTGGTAGTGTAGTCAGAGACAGTATATGCCCAGTAAGGTATTTTAGTCTTGAATAAATAAACATTATATAGGAGCCAGCATCACCATCAATGACACAGAGCTCCTGTGGAGCTCAACTTGAATGTAACCAAATCTTGGCTTGCACAAGCCAAGGAAAGAAATTGCTCTCAGAGACCCTGTACAGGCTCTGGCTAGTCAGCTTAAGAACTACTTTTCATTATTAGTAAGAATAATTGAATTGTTTTATTTAAATGTGCAGTCATACCCAATTTTTAGAATCTTCCCGAGCAGAAGAAATGAAACTTTTGTTCATCCAAATGCAGCTTTCACTATACTTTACTAATAGGTTTTTTGCCCTAATCTCTCTGTATTACATATGCAAAAAATTCATCAATACAGGTTAGCTTTAAACCTACCAGCCAATGGAAATTATATTAAATGATAGGTGGTGGTTTATATATTTGAATTATTGCCACCACCAAATGAAAAACATATGCTACTTCCAAGCAGAGATAGGATCCATGGCATAGAATAATAGAAAAAGAGCCAAAGGGTTTATTAAATTTGACACCTAATCTTTCCATCAACTTATAAAAATGCGACTGTTCTGCAGAAGTGACCTCGAGCATTACAGCAGCACTACTGCAAGATGTAGTGCTCTCAGCCACTGCTGTAAAAATGCTGTTTTAATAAAAACGGTGGGCAGGTAGCTCTTATTTATTCTGCCGTACAACCACAGTGCTCTCATGGGCCATTCTGAAAGGCTGCTGCATTTCAGAATGTGAAGCACTGTCGTAAATGTGGGAAGATGGCCACAGTTGTAATTAGAAGGCACTTCACCTGAAAGCAAGAGGTTAATCCTGTGGTGTTAAGCATAGCGTTGCTTATTTGGCATGGTAACAGTAAAAGGTACAACCCCACAATTTGCCAAACTCTCATGAAATCTTGTCAAAAAACTGTTGCACACGTAAAGACCCGGCACTGACTTCTGGGTTTAGTCACATTAATCTTTGAACTGTGCAATAGCTCAAGTTTTGTGCTTGCTACAAAAAAGCCTCATTAGTAATACAGTGAAAATTGTTATACAAATAAGGACATTCTCGTACCTCCCGTTTTCTTTAGCCCTAGGCCTACCCTCCCAAAGTTCCTCTGTATCCCAAGGCTGGCAGCTTTGGTCTTCTTCAAGGTTTTGGGAAGGGGGGATGAACAATGTGCAATTGCCACCTCACACATTTCCTGGGAATATTCTGATGACTGCAGTGAAAGATTTGGTCCCAGTCTTTGAGTCCGCCTGAGACTTTCACTAATAATAGTTTTTGGCTTTTTTTGGGTTTTTTTTTGCTAGTAATTCTAAAAATAGTATACCTTGGGCGACCAGCAGGTAATTAGGTTTGTTTAGTTTCAGTGTATAACTTTCCTACCAGAAGTGATTCCTCCTTCCTACGGTGCTCAGCACAGTGATCATGTGCTAATCTAAACATTTTGGTGAATTTAAATTTAGTGTGTTTTTCAAGATTTTAATTTCAGTGCCTAAAGTGGGCCAGGTGCTTAGTTGCTTTAATCCATCTACTTCTGACAAAATCAATTATTCTGATACAATACCAATGCAGGATTTTATCCACTACAATTTTATCAACCTGTGGTCAGCAAAAAAAAAAAAAAAAAAAAAAAAAAAAACACAAAAAAAAAAAAAACAAAAAACCAAACCAAAAAACAACCACAACAGAAAAACCACCCTTCAAGTATTTTTGCTGACGATGGAGATAAGACATTTATTTCAAAGGCTTTCTATTTTTAACTGTGGCTCTCTTGTTTTCTTTCTTCATCATGGATGAATTTTACAAGCTGCTGGATCTGTCAGCTGAAATGACAAATTTCTGCAACAATCTCTTAATTTTTTGAGGTAGCTGAATGCATAAAATAGTGCATGTAAGTACACAGATTACAGATATAGTGAGTTTGATTGCTATGTTTTTCCAATTCCTTTTTCTTTTCTTTTTCTGCAATTCCTTCAGTATGTATGTGCTATACATTAATTTTCAAACCCTTTAACAATTACTGCATGACCTTAAAGTTAACATCTGATAGAGAATCTCTTTTCCTGTGTTCCTTACCAAACCCTTCATTAAAATTTGGATTTCATGACAATTTGGACGCTCTATAATTTTTTAATAAGTTGGTGTTTTAAAACAAATAAAGAGCTGTCTTTCCTATGGAACAGTTGGTGGCAGAGATGTGAGTTTATGTGACTTTGTACTGATTTAAAAGGTCTCCCTGGTAGTAGCTGTGTTCTTTTTCTCCACTGTAAGGTCATGACACAAATATATTGGAGCTTTTTACCATGAAGAGACCCTATTAATGCTAAAGCAGCCACCATGAAAGGAGAGTGGGGGGCGTCATACATAGTGGTGTGTGTCATAAATATAACTGTAGTGCCAAGGAGAATCTGTACCTCTTATGTTTCTAAATTTTCCTTTGAAGAACTATAAGATAAAAGAATTTGTTGTGTTCTTACTCTGTTGAAATGGATGTTAACGGGCATATAACTGGTTTGGAAAAACAGCATAAATATATCAGATCAGAAGGTTTCTGAGTAGTTACACCTTTGCTGAAGATGAGACAAGACACCCATTGCAATGAAACTATTATTGTTTGTGGCTCATTTACTTCTCTTATTTTATACATATTTCCTGTGAAACTCGCTCACCACAACAAACCTCAGCTTCTACTTTGATGCCCCATTTCCTCCTAAAGCATCTAATCAGGATGGATCTCATGGCAAAAACACTTGGTCAAGAACCATGGAGAAAATTATCTTAAGCTAATTCAAAGTTGGCAGATGGTCCTTACAGTGTAACACAGGAAAAACTACAGGATTACTTATAGGTTGTATTTGTCAAGTTATGCCTATGAAGAGAAGAGGGGGGGAAAAAGCCTTTAGAATTGAAAATTATCCAACCAACTGGCTTGAAAATTATGTTACAAACAACACCCTTTTGAAGTCCAATGCAAAGTAAGGTGTAGGCTCCATTAGGTGTTCTAAACCCTGGGCTGGGAAACTGTCCAACAAAACCAAAAGATTGAAGGATATGGGTACAGAAGGCGTATATGTGACTCCCCAAGGGTAAAATCCTTTCTTGGATGAAGATGAGAAATGAAGTGCTTAAAATATTTCTGTAGCTTCCAGAAAATATCTCTGCATTTAGAAAGACAACATTGCTGATTAAAAAGAAGGAAAATAATTTGGAAAAGACATTTATTAAAAAAACAAAACCAACCAAACAAAAAAACCCCAACAAACAAAACAACCCAACAAAAATACAGGGAGTGAAACTTAAATGATGAGCATCATGATAACTCCTGTCATTGTGGTCTGTTCCTTGCTTGTTTTCTGGAGTCTCAGGCTCCTGACAGCCAATGTTCCCCGCCTGCTGCTCCCTGCCTGCTCTCCTTCACCCGCTCCCCATGCAGAGGGAACAATTTTGCTAAACCCTGTCAGAAGGAATATGGATATTATTGACCCAGGTCTGAGCCAGGTGAGTGCAAATCCTATCAGCCTTATTTCCTACAGTCCAGGAAGCCACCACAAACACTTCTGGGGATCTCTTCATACATGTTTTCCTGGCATAGCCCATTAGCTTGCATACCTGCTGAATATCATGCTATTATTTTATGTCATTGTCACAGTCTGTAACATTGGCCTCTGACAGTATCAGGTATTCTGAATTAGAAGAGCTCAATATAATAGCACTGTCTAGCCAAAGCTGGGAGTCCAAGGAAACTTTAGGTAAAAGTTGTGGGTCATGCAGTCATGAAAGATCAAAGACCTGGGCATGCAAATGAGACACCTGATGGATCCAAAACGACATATAAAGAAGACATGCTAATAATCGCCAGTCATATCATTATCTGGAATATCATTTAAATGGAGATTCTAAAAGACCAAAGTATGTTCCAGAGAGGCTGCTTTCTAACTCATGTTTGAGCTTATCAGTGTAAAAAAGAACACTCAAACCAACAAAAAACCCCAAGCCCAAACAAAAGAAGTGTAAAGAGCAAAATTTTTGACTATTTGCCTCACTAATTTTTTTCCCTAAAACTTTTCATATAGCTTGGATATTATATTATATCAGTCCAACACTTGAAAGAACAAAGCAGATAAACATGGAGAAACCCTTTCTGTCAGTATAAGATACTTACATACACGGTGCATTGAGAAAACATTTAGTAAAGAACACAATAAACATAAACAAGAAGGCTGCTGTAACAAATCTGTTACCTGTCCTGTTGAGGGGATGTCCCTTTTGAGGGGCAGTACCAATGCAGCTCCAATCTCTGCTCTCTGTGACACTGACAGCACCCTGGGAATGGCTGGAGCTGTGCCAGGGCAGGGTCAGGCTGGAGATCATGGAAAGGTTCTTCTCCCAGAGGGTGCTGGCACTGCCCAGGCTCCCCAGGGAATGGGCACGGCCTCAGGGCTTCCAGAGCTCCAGGAGCATTTGGGCAACGCTCCCAGGGATGCACAGGGTGGGATTGTTGGGGTGTCTGTGCAGGGCCAAAAGTTGGACTGGATGATCATGGAGGCTCCCTTCCTAGTCAGGCTATTCTGTAATTCTGAGAGTGGAAGTGGCAGGGTGAACATCTGGCAGTTGGCCAAAGTCAGCTCACCACTGGTATAAATTATTTCTGTGACAGGAGGCACATGGAGCAATTTCTGTGTGGTTTGTGTATAATCACTACAAGCTGCAGTGCTGAGGGGTTAGGTCATTGTGAATGTAGGTAGAGATCTTACCTTTATGATGATGGATTGCCAAAAGATATTTTAGAGAATTTTTTCTCAAGCTACTTACAGATTAAGTTTAATATTTGTTGAGAAAAGGGAATGCTTGTCTCCAGGAAAAGTTTTCTGTCATCAAATAGGACTGTGTTTAATGCTGCTCAGAGACATCAGTCATTATGGTGAAGTGTTTTGGGAGACGAATCTTTGAAGTGGACCATATTTGAGTAGGATGAGAAGAATTATGAATGTAGAAGTGGATTTTCATGGAGAAGCTAGCAGAATCAATCTGCATGTCCTTCAGCTAACCTGAATGAAAAAACCTGTAGAAAACTTGTTAGGGTAATGATTTTCATTTTCCAGCACTGCAAGATGTTGCAGGTGATGATGCAGTAATCACTGTGCAATAAGCATGTTCAGAAACAACATAACTTAAAATTACTTCATTGATCCAATTGCTGATTTGCAAATGGAAACACTCCCAGTACTGTTATAAACAGTAAGGCTTACTGGCAGGCTATGCAGAAGAGTTTTTTGCCACTTGCCAGCTTTGCAGCCCTACAGGAAGAGAAGTTGACTAATCCACTGTAAAGTGCACCACAATTACCTGTGACAAGCATAAAACATTGCTTTATTTATCAGTGTTGTGGTTTAGCCTCAGCCAGCAACTAAGAATCACTCAGCTGCTCACTCACTCCCCAACCCCTCCGGTGGCACAGGGAGAAGAGTTGGAGAGAGGTAAAACCCATGGGTTGAGATAAGAACATTTTAATAACTGAACTAAACTAAATAATAATATAAGGAAAACCCTTAATTTAGGGTAAGGGTTGCTGAGCAGCAACCAAACCCTCAGTGTGGGATTCACATTGTTCTCATTCTAAAATCAAAAGAAAGCACTGTACCAGTTACTAAGAAGAAAATTAACTCCATCCCAGCTGAAACCAGGACAATTTAACACTTTTTTATTAACTGTTGCATGTGGTACTTGGAAGAACAAGACCATCTACATGCAAATATGAATGAAATACAAAAAAAAAGTCTTGAAGACATATATCTTGTATTTCTATAGAAATAGTTATGTCAGTCCATATTGCTAAGATCATTTTTTCATAGTTTCTAGAAATGAAGGGGATTTATTTATTTTAAGAATTCTTCAGCTTGGAAGAAGTGGAAGATTTGAGTCTTGGTTGTGTTTTTATTTTTATTTTTTTCTCTTTTCCAGTTTAATAGGAGGTTTATCTTAAGTACAATTAAAATGAAATCCTTGAATGTATTTACAATTGAAGTTGATTTTAAGATGGCAGTGAAATACCTGGTAAAATCTGACAGAAATTGGTCAATAGACCATGAGCATGAAAAGAAGGATTTTTTTTTTTTTCCAACCTAGAGTTAAATTTTTGGTTATCAGGCTTAATTCAGCAATCTGCAAGGCTCAGTTCAGAGGATCTGATTCAGCAACTTGTGTCTGTCTACCCAATGTGGTTCTATAAAAGAAATATTCAGAAACTCAAATATTCATTGGCAACTGAGACTATTAGCTAATGTTTCAAACAAAAACATGTATTTCAAATTACTTCTAACTTGCAATCAAATCAGGAACAATTTTACAATCTTTTTTGCCAACATTGTGAAAAATGCTTATTTCCATGTCATCTTGGATTTTCATGCTTTTTAAAGATTTCTTTTTAATAGAGAACATAAAATGATGTCTTAGTTGCAGGCAGGTGACTGTGTGGGTAGAAGTGATCACTGTGTGATGGCATTCCATGGACTAACAGGATCTCCTCTCCTGCTGTGCCCTCATGATGCTACAAGGCAGCACTGGGGCTCTGCAGGAGCCATGGGAGCAAGCTTATAATGAGCCAGAGCTTCTTAACCAAAAAAATTCTTGCCTCAGTAGGGCCAGAGCATAACAGGCAAGTGTAAGATACAACAGCAGGCAGTGTGGTGGAGGATTAAGGCAGTGTTAGGACCCTCCAGTGATCCTTATAAATTGTGTGCCCAAGTGGGCAGTGAACCTGTGGTCATCCAGAGCAAGCTGTGTGCTGCACTGCAACATCCACACTGCACAGCTCAGGCTTGGGGCTCCACAGCCCCTTGCTAAAGTGATGAAGGCTTTTTAGCTTCCCAAATAAACCTCCACCTGCATAACTTTACAATTAAGCTTCACTGGAATCGTTAAATATTGATAAATGCTCTTACCCTTCTCCTGCAGCTGCTCTGCCGACGCCTCCCCAGTTCACTGGCTCCACACAGACTTCTCGGCAAAACTGCAGCACATGAGCACAGCTGAGCCTCCCTGGTTCTGTGAAAGGCTGATTTTTGTGTGTGTTCAGCCACAGGCGGAGTAGCAGGAGATAGACAAACTGTGCTCAGTTGTCAAGGAAATAAATGACCAAAGGAAAAGACGAACACGAAAAACCAGATCTCACCAAGTAGAGAAATATGGTGGTGATTGACAGCTGCTCAGAGAATGAAACACTGCAGCAAATCTCAGATTAATAATATTAGTACTTCTTGTGTGAGAATGTGCTCCCACCTTCTAAAGGGTTTGTTCCTATTTTCTATGTTTTACTACATATATAAGGAACATGGAAAACTATTTATTTAACAGGCATTGAGATAAGTGAACAAGGAAAGCTGCATGGAGGTGCAGCGTTTTGCAGACAAGAAAATTCTGTGCCAAAATCTACACAAATGCTAAGGCAAAACAACTCCCCATCTCCAAACCTGGTCCTGGAGCCTCTGGAGATTTAACTAACTCGGTTTACAGCTCAGCCAGCTGCTTCTTCACTCCTCCTCTCCACCCCAAAGAAGGATGGGAGAGGAGAACAGGAAAGGCAAAAGTGAGAAAAACTCATGGATTGAGACAAAAAGAGTTTAATGACTGTAAGAAACCGCCCCAAAACAATAACAACAAAACTAAACCAAAACCCTCAGCTGACACCAAGGAAATCCCTGACCACCTCCCACTATCAGTCTCATGTCAGTCTATGAGCAATGGCTACTTTGAAAAGCTGGTGATGTCTACTTTTGTTAGTGAATTGTTTTGAAGGTATGGCAGTAGAGGGGATTTATATACTTCACTGATCTTTTTTCCTCCTGTGGTGAAAGGAGAATTATGTTCTGAGACTACTTTTTTTCCTTGTTGTAGAACAAAATGAATATCCTTGCCTTTGGTTTTCTTATTTTAATTATACAGAAAAAATAGTGGTTTTTTACTAATTCACCAACCAAAGAATCTGCAAATGTTTTCTTCATTTACTTGCAACAGCAATTTTTTATGTTTTTTTTCTATTTATGCAAGTCTTTGCATTAAAAACATGATAGTGCTGACTATTGAATTTGGAAAAAGAATCACACTGTGGTTATCTCTTAAGAGGAGAAAATGATTGGAGCACTAACTCTAAGGTTCAGTTATAGGATGTAGACTGGTGAAACCATACCAACTATGTTTGAATTATTACACATTCCATTTCCTAGCTCCAAACTCAGACTCTAATAGTGCCCAATTGTCTAAAAAGAGCAATTGCCAACATATATATGCTCACAATATAATATATACATAATGCCAATTATATACTGGCAATTAATTGCCCAAAACCTTCCAGGTTGAGATGACCTTCCATTTCCTCTAGAGACTCCAAACAGTGTTCAGTGTTTCCTCGGGGTTTTGTTGTTATTCTGTAGGGTTTTGTTTTGTTTTGTTTTTTCACTCTGTCATTTAAAGTGCACTAATGGGGATATTGAGATTATCCCAGGTTAATACATTTTGGGAGTGTTACTTTTCATGTCTTTATCTGAAAAACAAACCAAGCAAGAGAATGGATGTCTGGTTCCTTAACATCCAGATAGAAACAAGACAGTGTTCTGCTGTGTCAGAGTTATGCCAAAAAGTAATTGTTATTTCTAGGGTTGAGCAAAATCAAGACAGCTAACTCGAAATTGAGCATAAGTCTTTTTTGAACCAGGTTCTGAGATTGCATTTACTTTCTCTCCAATTTCATTTGAAGAAATGCAGCTGAAGTATGGCTTTCTGGTAAAGGCGTTTTGCAACGCTTCAAAAGTATAAACTCCTTCTGGCATGTGATTCAGGAAAACACGTGCTAAATGCACGAAGCCATCCTTGTCTGCTGAAGTTTTAAATGTATGCTTACAAGCCAGACTGCTTCACAAAATCCATGTGGGCCTTGTGCTCTGCTGCTCTGACAAATGGAGAAAGTAATAAAAGAAATTATGGAAGAGGTTTGTTTTTTTTTTTTTTTTACTGCCTCCTTTCCTTTGTGACTGGGGAGAGAAGCTTTTATCTTTCTTCCTGCTCTCACCCCTGCCCCCCCTCCCCGCAGGTGGGAGGCAGTAGGAGTGTCAAACTCTGATGGCCGCTGCTGACATGACACATACCTGTTGTGTGCCATAAGGACTCAACCCCGGCTGCTGCAGGACAAGAACTGTGAGAAGCAAAAAAGGAGACACAGTTTTATTCATATGTCACTTATCTTTCATATTGTTATGTTTTGAGTTGGAAATTAAGTAAATGGAGTTCATCCCTACAAATTCTTCATGCTTTCTCTATCTCATTCTCTCCATATCCTGGGCAAATGAGAAATGCTTGTGGAACTTCTGCAATTTAAGTGCAGGCTAGAGACTGCAAATGCAAGGAACAGAATGTGCAAGAAGCTGTATTGTTCTTGTTCAATGTCATTAGTGGCCATGTAGTTTGATTCTTATGAGTTAATGACACATAATAACAAAGGTTATCTTCAAAACTTACTACAGATCTTTTGCTCAGCTCATTTCTGTGGGAAATAACCAGATTTATTGAGATAATGCAGCAGATGTTATTCAGGGAATGACTATCACATGGAACAAATATCTGTAAAATAATCTGTTTTCTAAATGCAAATCACATTCTCTACAAGTTTTTCTTCACAGCACAGCAATTTGTAGAACTCTACTTTTCTATTGTGCAATTCCTTGACACTGCAAAGCATTAGCTGAACCTCACCTGGCTCCATCACCCTTCTAAACACTTTTTTTCTGAATGTGGGTCTTGTTCTTTTATATGTGCCACAGGAAATGCATTGAGGGGTCTTCTATTAATTTAATTATTTTTCCTGAAATTAATGGTGCCTTGCACCATTAATTCAAATGCATTTCAGATCCAAACTCTACAGGAAGAGACTTTTTTGTGTTAGTACCTAGTCTGGAAGGGACTCCTTTCTGACTACACAGAAATAACACAGCACCAACAGGTAGGATTTTTTTCTGTGTGCCAACACTAAGGTCAGGTGGGGCTAAAACCCAGCAGAAGATGCATGACTACTTTATTTAAACACAAGCACTCTATGATTACACCTCAATTCCTCTACAAATCTGCGGAGATCAGTGATTCTCACACTGCTTGTGAAGTCAGTGCTTGTGGCAGGGAGGCTCTCCATTCTATGTCCATCGTATCAACACCTGGAAATATGGATTATACTACTTTCATAGGACAGCCCTTCTCCTACTGGGATACTACAGTAGCTGAATGAATTTTTCTCAAGGAAAACAGGTATTCGATGCACAGGAATCTCCACCACAACACTTCTACAAGATTTAAAATGCATCTCCTCCTTCACCTTTCTCTCTACAAATTTATCTTGAAATTAACAGAGGCTGTTGTGATTTCCTAAAGTCCACTTAGCAAGAAGAAATACCTGAATGCATCAGAGGATATTTTAAAAATGGCAAACCTGTATTTTTTTGCCTACTTGGCTATTGGTCATCAAAATATGGCCAAGATATGCCAGAACTGAAAAAAATAGCAATAGGGTCAGTAATGTATTGCAGCATGTTGCTGTTGTCATTGTCCCATGGATTTGAAGACAATTCATTTTTTGTTGACCTTTTCAGTTTTTAATGTCAAGGCTGGGTACACATTAAAGTCACTTGATTTTACCTGTCCCCCTGTGCGATGGCAGTCGTCATCTTGTGCCTTTAGAATTAACAGCTATAAACAAAGCCTGTCACAGGACAGCCATGAAATCCCTCCGCTCTTTCTCAGACAGAGATACTCCTTCAGGCTGCTGTGTGTATTTGCAGTGCAAGCAGAGAACCTCCCAGCACCCTACCTGGCACAGATGGCAGCAGCTGTGAAGATTCAACAGAATAACCTTAAATCTTTCAAGAGCAGGGGTCAGTTAGTTGGCAGGCCCTGGAGAAGTTCATGCCTCCACATCTCAGGCGCTATTGTATCTCTCCTAGACGTGTCTGGCTGTGTCTACTGAGTTCAGCTTACAGGTCTTGCAATTAATACCTTCTGAAAGCAGTAGAGAAATAGCACTTCTTCAAAAAGGTTATTCTGCCAAGGAAGATTGGTGTTTCAATGACAGAAAGAACCTGAAAAAAACCTCTCAGCCTTTAAGTTTGTCCCCTGCTGCCAAAGGACAGGGCAAGTGAATAAGCAAACATTTTATTTCTTTGATTTTTTGGGGGAAAAAAAAAAAAAAAATCTACAGTAGTGGTTCATTTCCTGTACATGAAATGTTGGGAATAATAATCTCCTCTGCAAGTGAGGAAAACCTCAGTGAGCATAATTTTATTCAAGTGAATCATATCTCTGTTAATGCAAAGTGCCTACTAAGCTGCTCTGCCTACTCTCCCTTCCAGCTGGACAGCGGAGAGAAAATAAAATGGAAAACAACCCATAGGCTGAGATAAGGCAGTTCACTAAAACAAAAGTGAAAGCCTGTTTGCTCTCAAGCAAAGAGGAAGCCTGAAGCTTTTATTCTGTGCTTCCCATCAGCTAGCAAGGTCCGGCCTCTTCCTGGGAAGCAGGACTCCAGCACATGGAGCTGTGGCTCTGTGTGGGAACTGAAAAAGCAGAGGGCTTTCACACTGTTGCAACAAGCTTAGATAGACAGAATTTTGAAACACAGTTGAATTTTAGGCTTTAAGATATTTAGAGCATAAAAAGTTTCTGAGCTACAAAAACCATAAAACAAGCCACTATTGTATGCTGTAAGGTGTACGTGTAGTGTTTAGTGATTGGCTTAAGTAGATGCTTGTAAGCTCTTAGCATTAGCCTACTGGCTAAAAAAAAATTTAAAAGGCCTTGTAACAAAAAGAACTTTGGCTTCTGTTGTTATGGAGTGAGTTTTACCTCTTTAATGTCTCCTCCGTCACTGAGACGGATAATGAAATAAAAAGCTTGTGGAACACCTCTCAGTCATCCTGTCCTGTTATTAGTGATTAGATCCAACAGCTTTGGAAGGTAAATGTTGTAAATAACATCCTCCCACCCAGTCCTCCACCCTCACTTAGATTTTACCTCTGAGCTGATGTCACATGGTGTGGAATATCCATTGCTTTGGTCAGTTTGGGGCAGCCGGCCCATCTCTGCCCTCGATGGCAGGGAATGATGAGAGACAGCGCCGAGGCTGTGCCAGCGCTGCCCAGCAGCAGCCAAAACTGGGGTGTTATCTGCACCTCCCCAGCTCCCTGTGCAAAGCACAGCACTGAGAGCTGCTCTGGGAGCATGAACCCACCTCAGCCAGAGCCACTGCACTAGTGGGGTAGAAGCATCTCCTCTGTGACAAGGCATCTCTGACAGGATTTTAAAGCAAAATTCGAAATATGGCACGTTTGTTTCTATACGGAGCAAATACAGGGCTTGTTTAGATACACGGGTCAATTTATGGGTACAAACAGTAGCTAGAAATGAAACTCATGAATATGTGAAGGGTTGTTTCCCAAGCAGACTATAAACCCTGGACACAGGCAATTAAGCACTCCCTGTGTTTTCTGGATAAATATGCAAATTTGGCATTCAAATGAGACTTCTAAAAAAAATTCACCCAAGTTAAAGCACTAAGAACATAAGGAGTCCAAAGCTTAAGCCTTTTTACTCTAACTTTAATTACTTGCCATAATTTCAGTTAAGGGCAAGGCACTTTAGTAGGTTATCATTCTGCTCCTCCCAACTGTTTCAAAAGTCAAGTACAGTTTCCCCTGACACATCACAAAGTGGATGGAATTTTTAGATGGAGAATTTACAGCAGAGTAGCATGCAGGGAATTCATTATAGCTGGGGGAAGGAAGTCACTGCAAGAAGGTGACAGTATTGTTTGCATAATAGGTTTGCCTGTTGCAAACTGAGCAACTACTGAACTGCCTTAATAAACTACATACATTTTTCAGTAGTTAAAGAGAAGCACTTTGCAGGTTCTGGAAGAAAGAGGACCAAAAGGCTGATCATATGAAGTAGGAAAAAAAAAGTTATGGGATAAGCCGTTAAAATGTGTTTACCAACACAGATATACACTGCTGTTAAATGCAGATTTGCAGGACAAAGGACTCTAATTCAGGGCCACAAGGCTTTTGGGAAGGGAGAAGTCGATGTTCTACTCCCCCCTCACATGATTCTGCTGCAGACAGGGTCCCAATTTAGTATTTTGGTGGTGATGTGAGTTTCTGCCTCATTCAAGTACTATTTATTCATTGTTTGTGACTTTAGTACTCTGCCCTAAGATGAGTTTTTGTAATATCATATTTAAAGGCCATAGATTATTAACACCACTGAGCAAAAGGCATCACAAACCTCTACGACCCTTTAACTCTGCTTCCAAATGATTTTAAGGGGTTCAAATGAAACTGGCAAGTAGGTCTTGGAGCTGATCACAGGGATAGATCTGTGTTGTAATTCAAAAGTAACTTTTTTAGCCTTTCGGTAAGGGACATAATCTTTTCTGAGCAGCCTGTTCTGCTGGAATGTGGCAAGGGGCTGGAATTAGATCATCTTTAATGTCCCTTCCCAAATGAACTATTCCATTATTCTATTATTCTATGAAGTGATTAATATCAGAATATTCTTATTAAATTTAAAGTGGAAAAGAACCAAAAGAGCTGATACTACCTGAGGAAACCAAGTTGTCCTGCTCTGTAGGTGAAAGGAGGTGGCAGGGAGGGAAGGAGAGCACAGTGAAATAAAGACCAGACTACGTCCACTGCATGTCTGGATGCTATGAAATAGAAACTCCAACTTATTGTGAAGTGTCTGAGCCAAAGATTAATGAAGTCAATCTCTTTTATTGTGAAGGTGAAGCTGGTCAGACTCAAAAACCTCCTTGGCCAATTTAAGGTACCTTTGGTGTGAAGGAGCTGCAAAGCAAGTTCGGCCTATGACATCACTTAGAGAGAAGAAGAAACCTGAAGAAAAGAGCAGAAAGACATTAACAAACCAGAAAATCTCTTTGTATACATTTTGTGTGTCTCTCTGTCGCACACATGTAATAGAATTGGATGGACCCTGCAGTACCGAACGCTGCCGTGACGGTGCTGCTGCCCGTGTGCGCCCCGGCGCTGTTGATCCAACCAGTCACACACTACGTCTGTCTGTCCTTTGTTTTCTCTGAGATTTTATCAGTCTTAGAAAATGGGTAGCACCCTTATTGAATGTCTTGAATCCCAAGTCTGTCTGACAGTCATTGCAGGCTTGATGAGCAGCAGTCTTTGTTAAGGAGCGCACAATATTTACAAAAGCAGGCTGACCTTTTAAACCGGCATTTTGTCAGGAGGAGCTGAAGGGGAGGAGATAAGGGGAGAGAAGGGGCAGAGGAGCCTTTGCTACCTGTTGCTGGAAGAGAAATCATATCCTGAGGCAAAAAGAAAAAAAAAAAAACAACACCCCAAACCAAAACCAACACTTTTGTTTTTGTATCTACATAAAGAATCATAAGTATATCTACATATTTAACAGCGACTGCACTTGAAACGTACACTGATTTTTTTCCTTTACAAACCGTATCATCCTTCTTTCACTCCTTTTCTTATGTCCTCGCTAAAGAAAAAAAAAGAAAAAAAAAAATCAATAAAGCCCCAAGCAGGGTAAATCGTTGCTAAGATCAGCTCACTCCACAATTCTTTAGCATAAAAACGATTAAAAATGCTGACAGGAACAAACCAATGTGATGCCAGAGGAATCTTGGGTTTCTGCAGTTTCTTTTTCCCAGCAGATTCTGGAAACATAAAACTGCCAGTCTGGCAAACAGACAGGAATGCTTCACACTGGTGCTTACAGAGACAATAGAAAAAAGACAAAAGCTTCTTAATAAAGCCCCTGAAATTGCCTTGTCTTTTAAAGACCACATACAGCACAGCCGACAAATGCTGGTGTAGCGCTGGCGATCACCCCATATTGCCCAGCACACACATCACATAATCTATGCGGTTACTCTGCTCATCGATTCTGCTAAGCATGAGGTGCACACAGCCATGCTACACTGCAGGGGTGCCAAAGCTCCGTGTTGGTCTGCACGCTGTTCCCTGACACGGAGTGGCTTTCAGTTTACTCGCGCTAAGCCCTCAGCCCAACTCTACCCGGGGAAAAGCATTTTTATTAGCCGCGAACGCATGTCTGCTCAGGGCACGGGTGTAGAAGAGGGACCAGGAGAGGGGGGGGGACGTACATCAAGCTCCATAAATGCTGCCGCTGCCTCCCTCTACCCCACACACCTTCAAATTCCGCACACATTCTGGAGCCACGATGCGAGGAAAAGGGTGATTTTTTTCCACCGAGCCGGGTCACTATTTCCATGCTAAGAGCCTGGAAGCATCGAGAAGCGGAGAAGCGCAGGGGCGATGCTCCGCTTACCCGGGGCAGGAGAGGGACACGGGTGATGAACAGGGACATTTCCACCCACCCCCTCTCCCTTGCAAACGCTCCTGTCCGTGGTGTCGCTCAAGGATCTCCGCAGCCCCGCCGTGCCGGGGTCGGAGCGGGAGCTGCGCCGGCCGGGGAAGATGCGGGGCACCGGCGGGGAGCAGGGCTGCAGAAAAATAGGAAATAAAAAGATGAGAAACAAAGGGCTGGGCGAGGGTGGGGGCCAGGTATGTTCTTACCCGCTCGGTATCGCCCCCGTGGCTCGCTGGATTGCGGGTGGAGGAGGAAGAGAAGGAGGAGGCGGAGGAGGAGAGGCTGGGGCCGCGCCGCCCACAGCCCTCGGGAGCGCCGAGCACTGTCCCCGCCGTGCCCCGGCCCCGGGAGCTGCCCCCGGCCCTGTCGCTGCCCTCACCTCGGTGTCGGCTCCCCGCGCCTCTCCGCCGCCCGCCTCCGCCCCGAGGGGAACGTCACTCCCCGGCCCCCGGCCGCGGGTGCCGGGATGAGCCCCCGGCGCTCTCTGGCCCTCCCGCTCCTCGGCGCGGTCTTGTCTGTGTTCCACACGCGTGGGCAAAGCCCCTCTCCTTCTGCCTGCGGCTGAGATCCCGCAATTTGTTATTCTTTCCTCGAGAATCGCTTCCATCACCACCAAAAAAAACCCATCCCACATCTATCCCAGAAAATCCCATCCCTCTTCTCAAGTCCTCTTGCTATTCGGGTTTGCTTCCCTCTCTCCTCCTCCTTCTCTCCTCCCTCTTTCCCCCCTTTTGGGTTTGGAGCCTCTCTCTGCCCTACACACACGCACAGACAGGCACGCACGGTGTAAATGGGTTGTCACACACACAGAACCGCTGCTGGTTCACAAAGTCCCCCCTCCCTGCTCAGCCTTCCTCTAGCTTGAAGCCGCAGGTCATGGACTATATGTTTGGAGCCGGGATGCGTTTTATTCACAGCCGCTTCGCCTCCTGCAATTTCACTCGGTGAGTAGGCTTGATTTCGCATTCAGGTGGCATGTTTCCAGCTGGAAGAACACTAAAAAAAGCGGGGAAAAATAAAAATAAAAGATAAATTAAAAAAAAAAAAAAAAAAAAAAAAAAGAAGTTTTGCTTCCCCTTGCTCCTGAACGGGCTGGCTCCACTTTCTAAACTCGAAGGAATTAGGAAACACCAGCTGTCTCTGCCCACATTCATCCCCAGCCACCGCGCTCGGCGCTGATTGCAGCGCGCACCGCATCATCGCTTCCAGAGCCTTCACCGTTCCACCGCTCACATTTTATTCATGTCTCCATCAGGCATGGTACCTGCTCCATTCCCCGGGTTAACCCTTGCGGACGAAGCGGCTCTCGCGGACGCCGGGAGGGCTCAGTGTTTCCCCCCGTGCCGGGGAAAAGACAGGATTGCTGCTAGCCGAGGGAGCCGTGAGCGTGCCTGAGGAATGTCTGGGAACCTGCGGTGGGAGATCAGGCGGAAAAGTTCACTGCTCTTCCCCATGCATCTTCCCCTGAAGAACTTGGACAGGATTGGGGGTGGGGAAGGATTCACCAGAAGGGATAGGAAAGGATTCCCAGACCTCATGTGCTGGGTGGTGGCAGTGGCCAGGCGGCGCGGCCGGGGGTGCGGGGCAGCAGCGGGGCCGGCGGACGGGGCTGTCTGTCTATCTGTCTATCTGTCTGTCTCTCTGTCTGTCCTGCTGCTGCCGGGGCTTCTCTCTAGACGCTGCAGCCGCTCGCTCTGCACCCTTTCCTCACTTCTCAATCCCATCGCCTCTGATTTTATTTATCACTATTTTCGGGCATACCTGTATTTTTCGCTGGCCAAGAATCGGCTCCCGGAGAGCGCAGGATAAGGGCGAGGTGTCCTCCTCACAAAATGTACGCCCACCCATACATGTACCTGGTGTAGAGGTAGATGGTAGAGATAGGGCTCTTGAGTCAAGCAGGGACTTCTTTGAAAGAAAAGGAGAGAAGAACAAGGGGAAATAAGCCCGTTACGTTTTTCAAAAGGACAAGTGCCTTCAGAGTGCTATTTGTGGTTGATACTTCCAGGATTTCAGTGTCTCTAACTAGCGGCAAAGATCCACCCACGGTCAACAGCAGCAGGTAGAGAGGAAATGTTCTCTTCCGTGGGGAGGTATTGACTGGGCTCCGTGTAACTGTCATTTGGGTGCAGGATAAGTGTGCGTGTGTGTCTGTGTGTGCGCGGTCATGCCTCCAAAGCAGTACCTGCAGAGATCGCAAGGAAGGTGCTGAAGGCTTGCAAGCAGGTAGAGATGCCAGGGAGAAATAACAAGATCCGAATTTATTGCCTGGTGGCTAGCAGAAGACGGGAAAGACCAATTCAATGCCAGAGTGTGCTCTCCCTTGCTCTTCCCTCCACCCTCTCCCTCCTCGCACTGCTGCCTCCCCCCTCGGCCGCCAGATTGCTGGCTGATGTCTGGAAGAGAGTAGTGAAAAAGCCCTTCAAGCGTGGCATTCAAAATCCACTCTTCCTCCAGCTCTTCTCTTCTCCCACCAGCTCGAAACCCCTCGCGTTCTTATCTCCTTCCAGCTCAGCGTCCTTCTCCCGGAGACTCCAGCAGGTTTTCCCATCCCCACTGACTTGCCCTTCTGCCCCCACCTCCTCCTGCCCCGGCCCTTTCCATGAGATGGAGGTGATTAACCAAATCCCAGACATTTCTCCTGAATTACTCGCCTCTGGCGCTGCCGCTGCCGGGATCCTCCCGCACCAGGCTGCTCAGAAAAGTTTCCGACATACCCCCTTCCCTCCCTAGACAGGGAATGCATTTCAGACCCTCTACCTGATTTTAAACTTTTTTTTTTCCCCCTCATAAACCTTTAGAAAAAAAACACAAAAAACAAACAAAAACACCAAACAAAACCCCACAAAAAACAACCACCCCCCCCCAACCCACAAACAAACAAGCAAACAAATAAAATAAACCAGCAAGTCCTAAGGGATTTACATTATAGTGGGAATAGCTCAGCCAGTGAGCATCTCCTTACCGTGCTGCTTAAATGTTACCACTCTGCAGAAGAGATTTATGTGCCCATCAGCAGAGTATTTCCCGGGTTTGAGAGAACTCGATATTCCCTCTGCTGACGGGGATGGGAGATGGTAAGACACAGGATGAGGGCAGCAGGGCTGTTTAGCTCACAGGCACTGTGACGGATGGCAGTAAAACCGTGTCTGGGCGGCAAAAGTGACACAGGTTGGACCGGGTGGCATTTCTATACTCAGCGGAAGGCGAGGAGATGCACATCAAGCCCTTTGCATACACCACCAAATAAATCAATGCAAGTAACGTGGGTTTACCGGGCGATTGCAACAAGCGAGAGTCAGGTGTGGTAACTAGAGAAGACTCTCACTATCCTTGATTTCCAGCATTCCGCACGCCCAGCCCAGGAATGCCTTCTTCTCACATGGGGCTGGATGACTCAGAAAAAAAGAGGAATAATGGGCAGCAGCCGGGAGGTTTTTGCTTTGCCGGAGTTGGTTCTTTTGCAATACATTGGCGGTGTGGAAATACCTCCTGAGCCCCGCGGCCCACTCCCGAGAGAATGCCGCCAAACCTCTCTCTTCCCTGTATTTAGATGTCCAGGCTCCCTGCTTGCCCGTGTCTGGCTTCACTGCCAAAGATTACCTCCATCTCCACTGAAGCTGCGTGGATTTGGGACTCCCTTTTGGCCGGGAGCTCATTTCCCAATTTCCCATACTGGCAGTGGCAGACGGACATCGAGGGAGGTGGCTCTGGCAGAGAGAACACCTTTAAGGATGCGACTCAGCGTCCAGCCCACCTTCTCAGCCTGCTGGGCTTAATCTGCCCCGCTCCTCCGCTTGTCCCCGGGGCAGGTCCGGGGGAAGGGGCGGGGTGACGAGGCGGAGGTCGGGGGGGACACTCCGCTCTCCCCAGCAGCAGCAGCAGCAGCAGCAGCGGCCGCTCCGGAGCGCGCACCGGCAGCCGGGCGGCAGCGCCTGTCCCGGGACCCGCGGCTCACCCCCGCCACCCCTCTTCGTCCTCTCCCCACCCTCGGCAGCCGAGGGCAGCTCGTTTTGTGAGGGAAAGAGAAAGCACCCCCACTCCAGGGAGCGGTGCGTGCCCCGCCGCCGCCGGTCCGTGTGGGCTCCGTGGGGCAGCCCGCAGAGGGAGCGGAGGCTGCACCGCAAAGAGTTAACGCAGGGCTGCAGGGTGCTCCAGGCAGGAGTCCTGTGTGCGCCTCTAAGATGCACCAGCCAATCCTAGAGACAGCAGCGTGAGCTAGATGTAGCATGCTGCAAGGAGGGAGGTGAAGAAAATAGGGTGTAAACTGTCACCCTACATCGCGAGGCAGACCTGCTTTCTGGGCTACGATTTCTTAGAGATTTAGAGACCATCATGCATTTAAAAAGGTAAGGGCTTTGTTACCAATAGTCTATGTTGTTATTCATTGCCGGATTCAAGTGCATTTTCCGTGTGGCTTTCATTTAGTGATAAATTTGGTAGTGCAGAGTGAGAAGAAAGTGGAATGTGGCTTGATTTACTGTTCAGGAGTCGTTTTGAAAGGCTACGTCAGCTTGGAGTTGTAATGATTTCATGTAGAGATTAAGCAAGTGAATGCATGTGAAGTAAAGTGAATTCATGACTGGCAGAAAAATGTAATCCATGCGATAAGAGAAGGCTGTTCTGTTGTAGCAGCAAAATCAGTTATGGATCCATATGAAGTGAAGGCTAATGCTAGATAGACCTGATTTTGAGGAAATGCAGAGAGTAATTCAGAGGCATGTACCTGACAAGCAAGACTGTCAGAATAAATAAAAATAACTTTTTTTCCCTAGAAAAACCCCATGTTTATTAAATACAACATCACAAAAGAATGCTATAAAAAGAAGTGATGTCAGAATTTTACAGAGTCTCTATGTTCAGAGATGAGTGACTCTGACACATTAAGTATACAGAGATAAAGCTAGAGTGACCCTGCTTACATTTACAGGATATCAGAAATAACTTCAGAGGAGCAATCCGTTTAGGTATCAGACTTCACAGACTGCTGTCACTGCTCAACTCCAACCCTATGAGGAGTTACACATTTTAAATAGGTGCTCTATCAGCTTTACCACAAGACGAGCTTTGGGAATAGAAACATTTGACTGGCTCTCTTCCTCTCTGTATCTAAGCATAGCAACAGACCTTTGGTCTCAGATGCTGTTGCAGTGCTAATCAGCAGAGCTCCGTTCAGAAACTACCTACAAATCCTTGCCTCCAACTATTTTTCTCTCTAAGATGTGTACAATTTAAGCAGAGGAGGAATTAAAAAAAAAAAAAAAAAAAAAATCTGTGATATTTTCTGTTAGCTGATCCACCTCCACTGAGACCAAACCTCCCCAACAGATGCTGAGTTCACCGGAGTCGTGTTTGGAGTGCTTGTTCATGAAATGCTGAAACCCTGTGAGTGAAAACGTTAACTAAGAAACATGAAAACAAGCAGCTGAATGTTTTTACAGAGCTCAGTGCAGAAGGCAGCATTTGCACAACAAGCCAACAAAACAACTTGAGAATCTTCAAGTGATGTAATCATCCCGTCTTACTCTTTGCTATTTTTTCTACTACTCCCTGAATGCCCTTGTGAAGAATTAATTACAGAAGTCAATTCATTGTTTACAGCAGCGTGTCAAAAAATTTACTTTTTCATCACATAGATTGCAGTGACTTTTCGTTCCTCTCAGCCCCAGACAATGATTTATGGAACTAAAATATTTTTACTTAATTTGTATTAATTCAAAATCATATCTAATTGTGATCAGTAATTTCTTGCTTGGGGTACAATACCCATTGAAAACAAAAGGAAGATCTTTTGACCAGCAAGCTTGCTTCTTCAGCAGTCTGAAGAAGTCCCAAATCTAAATGGAAAACTGGATGATCAAACTACTTACCTAAGTTTTCCTTAGGAGAAAAAGAGTGGTGGAAGGTATTAGGTGATAGTTTCTGGGAACATTATTTTCTAGCTTTCAGGCGTACGTAGTGCAGCTCTTTCTTAATCCTCCCAAAGCTTCACCTCTCTTCAAAACCAGAAGTAGACTTTTTTACTCTCCCGAAACACTAGTAATCTCATAACCAGAAATACACTTCAACAAACAGAGCCCAAGCACTCTTTGAGAAAGGTTGCACTGAAACCACTGTCCTGCTAGAGCTACAGGTAGTAGCCAGGTATTTCATGGGGAAGTTATCTAACTTTTTCTTGATCTGATCCTATATCCAATATTTTGGAACCAACATGAACTTCAGATTCAGAAAGAAAAAAAGTGAGCATCATGAAGTTACATGCTGCGTATTGAGCAGTGGGAGGATTTGCACATCTTGAGTCAAATAGTATTTAAATACGAAAGAACAGAAGAAGAATTTGTGACCTGATCTTACATTGGTCTAGGTCTCAGCAATTTTTTGTCATCTATAAATCAACATTTTTCTGTATGAAGCTGAGTAACATTGAGAGAGCCCCACTGAGCTAACGATAATCAGCACCTTGTGACTCAAGTCATCACCCTGCTGAAAAATGTGTGAATAAATTTAGTCTTCTAGCTTTGAAGTTACTAATTTATACGTACTACAGTTTGTGTGCACACACAAATATAGTTTATATATACATACTCACAAATATATAAACATGCATGATGTGCACTACACATCCCTGCACACCCATGGTGTGTGCAATCACTTTTTTGCCCTGGCTCATGCCATGGGAATGATTATTTAGCCCAGTGTCTTTCCCATCTCCCGCTGAATGTCTTCACCTGCTCCGTGTGCCACAAAATTAATGTGCTGAGGAGGGGGAAGAAGGACACTCTGCCACATCAGAGCTTTTCAGCTTTAACTAATGAGCCTCTCACAGAGGCCACACATTTTGTTCCACCTTCAGAAGAAGATTGACCAAGCAATATATATTATTAACTAAATTAACACCATTAAGCTGTAGTGGTTTCTGTTTAATGAGATGAGATCGTAAGGCTGGTGTGGCAGATACCTTTATTGTAACAGTTACATTAATGGGGAAAAATTCTGCTTGTTTGCGGTAACACCTTCACTGCCACATCTACCAGCCCTTGATTAATGAGAAAAGTGGTTTGTAAGGCACTTATTATACATTGGCAAGTAAAGGATGTAAATCTGGGGAATCAGAGCACTGCCCTACACCCTTAATCCCATATAATTCATGACTACTGAGAATTCTGAGGGGCTAATTTAGCCCTTTCAGTACTTATAAATCTACTGGAAATAACAAAAAGCCTGGTTAACTGAGCATGGATGACCACACTGAAGTCAAATGGGATTATTAAAATCCATTATAAATGTTACTTCTTAATATTTTTTTTTCCTTTATTTGAAATCTATTTCTAAGAAGGCTTACCATTGCTGGTGGAAAACAATGCTAAATGCTGAAAAAGGGCATTAAGAATGGAGGTGGCAGCCCAAATGTATATTTTTATTTCACTGTTTTTCACCTAAAACATTATTCATCCCTATTCACTAAAAATTTGCTGGACAAAGAGAGCACACATACATTATAACAGTTTTAATATTGAATAATTCTGTATGGTTTGTACTCAGTGTGCTGCCCTAAAGGTTAACACTGCTGTAGTTTAGGGCAGAGATGATGCCCACCTATTTTTCTCCAGAACGTGTAGCTGCTCAGCATTTCTTGGATTAATCCCTTTGTTCCTTTAGGTCTGCACCAACATTTCTAAGGAAGATATTTGTTTAGGTAAAGCAGCACTGTTTATGCAGGTCAAGAATCATCCTGCTGCCAGTCTCTGGAGATTGTGGATTTATTTCACAGAGAGACATTAGTTGGTGATGTTCTCTTTTTAAGTCACTGCTCCTATGGGATGTGAATCTGACTCATTGGCTTAAAAAATAAAAGCTTTAGTAACTACCTAAGCACCCTTTAAGCTCTCTGTTAGCTCGAGTTTATTAGATTGATTCACATTAGTTGAAGAGATTGTAGAGGCCTTTTTTTTTTTTTTTTTGAAAAGTACTCAAATAAACCAGCTTAACTTCTCCATGCTAGCTTGTCTTGGCCAGGCAAAGTCTAGAACATTTTCTCTGTCTTTCGGGGGGAAAAAAAAAAAAAGCTATAATAAAGAAAACTGATGATTTTCATACTCAGAGAGACGGCAGTGCTCTGTAATTCCTCATAAACAGACGTGTGTCTCTCATTCAGCAATGTATGGGTACTATTGAAAGTTTAAAGCTCCTCAACATTAGCTGAACAAACTTCTACTAAATAAGAGTGTGTTTTTTTTCTATCAGCTACAACAAGAAACAGCGACAATTTTGTACTTAGGCAGTTTTAGACTGGATCATAGCTAAATTAAAACAGTAGAGAGATTGCAATTCCTGATGCAAACTCAGACTTTCACTCCTTATAGCATGATGTTCATAAGAAAGACATCTTTTAGCAGACAGACTTATTTCTTTCTCTCAGATTTTGCATTTTCTTCTAATCCTGTCAAAAAACCCAGTCTTGCAAGGCAGCTTTGGTGCTAGATTTATGTGAGATAGCAGGCTGCCCAGTACATATAACATAATTATTGTACAATCAAGCTTTATCCATCCTGAGCTGCAATTAGCCCCTGACTGGTTTGTTGGAGCTTGAATCTTCGCTCAGTCAGCCATAAAGTCCCTACTCTTGCTATAAAAAATTAATAGCTATAACATGAACATTTAAGACGCTCTGGCCACTGCCCATGCAGTAGCTACAGGCTTGGAACGCTGCAGCAAAGGGGAAAAATCATGCAACAGTTTTGAGTAGGAGCAGCTGTAGAACAATGGTCTCTTGAAGGTTCTGTGAGTCCTGCCTTGGGAGCTGGCACAACAGGCGGTGTAAGTTTGTTTTTTCCTGCTAGAATAAATAGGTTGAAGATTCAGAGGAACCTGAAAGGAGTTTTAACCATCATTTATATCAGGTGAAAACTATGTACACCATCTGTGAAATCAGCTGTAAAATATGCTGTGAGATGTGGAGCACTTTTGTCTGAAAGACGCAATAAAAGGGCAAAATAAAAACATTACCATTCTATTAGATGTCATTGTTAAGAAATAAAATAAATGAAATAATCCATTCTTCTTGTAAGACATCCAGAAAAGTGCATTGAAAGAAAAAATTCATGCCGTTAAATCTTTAAGGATGTTATTCTTAACTACTGGTCTAAGTTGTAATCACTGATTTTTGCCTGGAGAATAAAATCAAGGAGAGTGTAAATCCTTGACCAGATACAGCCTTTAGCTAAAATTAGAGGGCTATGTCTCACGGCTGAGTCAGAACCTCTAAACTGAGAAAATCATTCCTAGAAACAAAAGAACCCCCAACCACATTATTTGTGGATTAGGTCAGGTAACATCTGAGGGGATGGAAATACATGAAACTAGGATGGATTTTGTAAATATGTCCCCATTGCAAACAGTACAGTTCATTGCTATTTTGGCTCTCAATTCCTGAGAACAGCTATACACCATTATTTTTTTCCCTTCATTATTGTACAAAAAATATTAGCACTCCAACAGCTTAAAGAAACTTCTATTTTTGCCTGAGACTGAAAATTCCTTTCCTCACCATCGTTTTTCTGAGCATTTGCTGCAAAATCTCCAGGAACAGAAATTTTAAGCAGCAACAAAAATAGTCAGTCACTCTGTTCGTGGAATATTCAACTTCCTTTTTATTTTATAACATTTTTGCCATCCAATAATTTGAAAGCATTCTATAAGCATTGATTATTCAGACTTCATAATAGAAACTGTCATTAAAGAAGGTAAAGGGACTTGGCAGGGCTTATACAGCAAAATCAAAGTTGGACTTTAAGGTAACTCAGCTCCAAGTACTCTCCTTCCTCTCAGTAACTTGGATCTTCTTCAGTTCAACAATCTGTTGGCAAACAAAGTTTCCTCCCATTCCATTCCATTCCATTCCATTTTAGCCCTTCTGCACTAATCAGTTATATTTGGATTTGTCCTTGGGCTCGAAAGCCTCTGGAAGCAAAGCTTTAGTGTACAATGTGTAAATAGCTGCTTCCTCCTGTTCTAGATGGTAGCAGCTGTAAGAGCCCTGGGTTTAAAAACTAGTACAAGAATGAATTAAAAGAGGAAAGGGCTGTTTGTTACCCCAGAATGGTTTGCTGGATACAGCTAATTTATATGTGTCTTAGTCTCTTTGTATCCTACTGACACTTAGCTGTCAAATTGGGTCAGAAAACTTGTCCGAGGACTAAGAGTTATCAGTGAAAAGGAGATATGCTGCTGGAACTAGTATGTCATGACTTTTCAAAGATCATTTATTACCTAATTTCAGGGTGTAGTTTTTACAAATCCTGAGAACCAACTCAATTGCCATTAAAACACACCCAATGAGATTATCAGAGTGGAGATTGCTGGATGATCAGAAGCTAAGCATTCACTTAAAAAAAGAAAAAAAATCTAGTAAACTGAAATGAAGATCTCTAAATATGTGTCTTCTGTTGGGGTTTCCTCCAAACTTTAAAGCTTCAGTACGCAAAATTGTATGCCACAGCAATACATGTCAGTCTGTGCCTGAGGAAATGCTGGACCAGAACCTCTGCCAAAGCTGTTATTTTTCTGTAGAGCCACTCCCAAACTTATTCCAAGAGAGCTTGTTCTGCTTCCCTTCTAGCACTTTTCATACCATCAGAAGCTTTAGCCAAAAATTTTTGGACAGTTTGGGAGACTATTTAGCATAACTTGGGTAATGGAAGGGTGACTAAAGACTGAAATGTCATGCAGAGTTTTCACGCAAAGAGTTTTTGCACATAGGATAGTCTGTGTGCACTTGTGGACTTGCAAAGATTAAGGTTTCATCCCCTATGGACTTCAACCCCTATGGACTTTTATGGTTGCAAAAGTGCAGTCATCCAGCCTGGAGCAGACTTTAAGCTCTTGAAGCAGCAGGTTTTCTGTGTCTTCGTGGCACCTTGGGTGTTGGTCAGAAACCCAGGGCTCAGCCAGGGTCCTGCTCATCCATTCCAGAAATCAGCTTCATTTTAGTTCCTCGTGTGACTGATACCTGTCATCTGTCAAGAATTTTGATGCTAGCCCCCATGTAAAGATGAGGAACTTGACACAATGAGGACTTCAGTGGATTTTACAAGATCACGCAGTGAAAAGAAAATGGGGAAATCCTTTGAACTGAGAGTAGAATTAGAGACTTAGATTACACATTGAGAAGAAATTCCTCCATGTGAGGGTGCTGAGGCCCACGCACAGGGTGCCCAGAGAAGCTGTGGCTGCCCCTGGATCCCTGGCAGTGTCCAAGGCCAGGCTGGATGGGGCTTGGCACACCCTGGGCTAGTGGAAGATGTCCCTGTCCATGGCAGAGATGAGACTGGGAGATCATTAAGGCCCCTTCCAATCCAAATCGTTACATGGCTCAATGATTTCTCCCTGGAGAAATCTGGGTCCTGGAGCCCCTGGTCAGCCCAAGGTGGGTGGAGGGCCCAGATAAGACTTGTTAGGGCTATTGAGGCCTTTTTGTGCTCTCAGAGCCTTGACAGGTAATATCTTCCCCTCAGTGGGCTCCTTGAAGAAACAGATTCACTCATTAAGGCAGAAAGACTGCAATGGCATTTCGTGGATGCTGCTTTACATCACCAGCTGAAACACTTAAGGATCCGTTTGCACAGGAGGATGAAGTTAGATTAACAGATTCAAAAAGTGCCTGAGGGAATTTATACATCATGATTTGGGCAGCAAAGGGAAAAATTAGGTCTTTTACAAATATCAGGCATTGAAACAATTACCTCGGTATGCCTGACAGCCAGCAGATACTTCATGGGCTGAGGAGGCTGGCACTTGCTGCACTGGGAAGCCACAGAAAGCACATGGGGACATCAAATGAAGGTTCACAGGCGCTTGCAGGAGTGGAAATGTGCAGGGACAGAGCAAATACCAAGGCTCTGTGGGCAAGAGCTGTAACACTCAGCAACCAGCCCTCACATTCCAGACAGACCCTAGGGCGGCTGCAGAAGTTGGGCTGGCATATATTCTTGCTTTCCATGGATGCATTTTATGTTTTCTCCTCTTCTCTGAAGGCTGGGATGAGGAAAAAATAGCAGGATTGTTTTACAAAGAATTAAAAATCAGACTTTTTTTTACCTTTATTTCAGCTGTTGAGGACACAGTTACAGGGTTCTTGTCTTTGACAGGAGAGAAGAAAGCTAAAATCTGTCAGTGGATAAAGCTCTTTTTGAGTAAAGGAAAGATGCTGATTTGCATTTAGTCAAAGCTGCTACCAGGAACTGATATGAAAACTTATTCTTAAGCCTGGAATGTAAAACTCCCCTAAGCTTGTTAGACATAGAATTAATTTCTCCTTTCAGATTTTTTTTTCAGATTACTGTAGCTCAGAATGAACACCAGAGAACAAGCTGGTTCAATCCCCCTCCGGAAAATCATGTTTACAAATATGGCTTGTCTATCCAGGTGCCTTCTAATTTTCCTGTAGTGTCACCTTGCTGTCCCCTGCAGCTTACGTGGTCAGATCTGATGGCAGGGAGGCCTTGCCATCCTTTGCCCTGGTCCTTCTGAGCAATCTGGGCCACTTGGTGCTGGAGCTGAGCTTTAAGATCCCTTCCAACCCAAACAACAGCAACTCTGTGATTCAGTGATTCCAATGCCCCAAATACCTGTTCTGTTTCTTTGTTCTACCAAAGGTACATGTTGGGTCTCTTGCTCCCGCGCCAGGCATCTGGGGAGATTTCAGACTGGAGCTCTGTCCAACAGCTGCCTATGACCAAGGGACAGAGAAGCCCACCTCAGTTCACAAGTCCTTTTACTATCCTTCCGAAAGTTCCCCTTGGGAGATGTTTTTTCTGTGGATTTGAGTATCTTCCTTTGAAGAACAGAACCTATGCGGTGGCTAAGCCCAGGGCAGAGCACAGCTGAGACCCTTTTTGCTCTCTGCTCTACCTTTCTCCTCTCTAGCTGTAACTGATTGCAGCACTTGCTGCTCTTTTCTTCCACAGCACATCATCAGCTTCACAGCTGTTTCATTTGCACCGGGCTGTGTGAGAATTCCATGGGCAGGTGCCTCCTCAGGTCTCATTCACTTAAAACTGTTAGCATGACAAAAATGGCTTCTTGCAAAAATAATAAATCACTGATGATAGTGCAGTAGGTCCTGTGGTGCTTTGCAAAGGTGGGCAATGTGATCATCACACTTCAGATGTGGAAGTGAAAGCAGAGACACCTGAAGTGATAAGCCCAAGGACTTACAGCAGATAAGAGCCATCTCTGAGACACAGACTATGGCTTTATTCTTTATGCAAAATGTCTTTCCATTTTTCAGTGTCAAAACCCCTTAAAAAAAAATGGTCTGATCTTATCTTGCCTGCTCTGAGCTTCTCTGTTTCCCATCCAGCTGCAGTAAATAAAATGTTACTTCTTGTCGTCGATTCAAAGTTTAGCATTCCTGAGAATTTTGTGTCATACCTAGAAATGAAAAGATTTTCTCCATTCCTGTTTTCCATGATGTGCAGTCTAAAAGAAAAATGGAGAGTACTCTGTTACGCCATGTGTTGCACTTGATCAAAAGTAGTAACTTTGAAATCCCTCAGGCTTGTAAGTAATGGAGGGATGGAGTACCAAAACCCTCATAAATGGTAAAATTATGAGCTAGCTGAAATCCAACTGCCTACAAACAGAATTGGATGTATTCCCCTCCATCTGTTATCATATTTTTTCTTTGTTTATTTTTAGAGGACATATAAGTAATATTTAATATTTTGCTTAGTTAAAGGAAAGCCAAGTTTTGCGTTTTGCACAAAAAAGCACCATCTTAGATATGTTAATTTTCTAAATGTTACAGAAAGTTATTTATTATTTTCCTTTGAAAGGACATATCTGAGAACAACTGTCTTAAATTTTTATTTCACCATAATGGGAAGTTACAGCCGGGAGAATCCCACTTCAGCATAGAGGATTCTCAATTTTCCACGGACAACTGGGATGTCTCAGCATCAGCTTGGAATTCAAGTGAACATAAAACCAAAGGACTTCAGAGAGACCATGGTCTTCTGCATTTCCACTGACAGAGGGGGAATCTCTGTGGGATCTCAGACCAAGGCCTCAGACACATCTCTCGGATTCCAGGGTAGAGAGAAATATTGAAAAAACAATCCCCAAACCTGATCTTATTAAAAATGTCCATACATTTGTACAGTTATTTTATTTTGGTCCTTGAGAACTACAGGTAGATGTGTCCCAAAAAAGTTACTGGTGATGTCTAATATCAACTTCATTGATTCTTATATAAAAGGTTGCTCCACTAGTGAACCAATGATGATCAATTTAGTAGCTGCATCTCTACTGTTTATTAAAGCATCTGTATTATACTTGACTCTCACCTCTTGGGAAATAAAATGTTACATGCACTGAGGTAAGAATAGATAACTTTTTTTTTTTTTTTTTTTTTTTAAATTTCCCTAACAAAATTTTCCACAATTTCCATTTTAGAAAGGATTTAAACTTACTGGGTTTTTTTTTTTTTTTTTTTGTTCTCGAGCATTGTTGTGTACACATCTGGGCTGGCTCTATATTATTCTGTGTATCTTAGTATATATGGGTTATTAATTAATGTTTTGTAAGCAAGAGAATTCAACCCACAAATCAATCAGACACTTCAATCTGCACTATTTTAGCTTAGTGTCCTAGTGATTTCATAAACTACCATGTGCAATTATACACTATTTTAATATTTTTTTTAAAAAAATACCTAAAAAATAAAGACTGAATTTAGTGGGGCTTGCCCTACAATACGACATCAAAAAGACCACAGATATTGTGTTCTCTTGTTCGCAGCCGAAGCTTGATGGAATTTGTCCCAGTGGCCACAATGTTTGCACTGGACTTGACAGCTTTATATCCTCAGATGATGCAAATACACAGATTTTTCCAGTGTCCAGAACTTTTACATGTTCATGAGAAGTAGGACTTAGTCATGGTATGACTGAGTGAAATTCCTGCTGCACTAATGCCAGTGAGGAGAAAATAGATTGCTAACAAAGAAGAATTTATCCTGTTTTTGCTTCTTGAACTCACCTTAACCTCAGAATTTAGAAGGACCAAAAGATTAACAGTGTTTACAAGTCGTAGCTGGGTGAAACCATGGGGATAACAGAAATAATTGTGCAGAGCATCTATACCTGATGTTGTCCTTTAAGCCAGCACTTCAAAGAGACCATTGTTGACATGACAGTTTTTATCACAGAATAAATATTGCATTATTTGCTCTCGGTATATTCTTCCCTACTTGAAAATCTACCATCTCTGTTACTTAACAGGTGTTTTAGTTGCCATGCCCCACACTTTATCTACCACAAATTTAATTCAGATTGTTCTTCCCTGGAGTTCTATGATGGCTTTGTAACTGCAAACTTTGTATGTTCCATATGCCTGTGACAGTCTTTAGAAAATGTTTTCAGGGCATTTGCATTAATTAGAGAATTTGAATATTCAAAATTTTAAATACTTCTGATACTGTAACCTTTGCAAAAATCCATTGTCTAGAATTTTCTAAATTATCTTTTAATAGGAAAAAACACATTTAGATCTCTCTAAGAGCTTAACCCCTCCCTTAGCAGTTGTCTTCTTTGTTAAAGTTTCCTTCTCAAGGGTGTTATAAGATTTAATGCGATGCAGAATGATTTTACGATGACTGGACAATAGAGACAAGTCGATAAGTACCAGTTACAAATGCACATGTGATTCTTCTCTCCTTATTTCTTTTCTGCATATTTATGCTCTTTTGGAATATACCTCCATAGTTCTTTAAAACAAGGAGAGCTTTAAATCCAGATTATTTTCTTCTGTACTTGTGCAGGTTCTCTGCAGGCATTTTTCCAGTGGTTAATTTATGACACACTATGAGGTGCAGCATTAAGCCAAAAATAAACTCCTGGCTCCTCCACTACTCCTTTCCAAGTGCCTGTTTAGTCTGGTTTTAGGAAGATGCTACATATACATAGTAATTCATTTTCCAATCATAATATTATAATTTTGAATTCAAAAGGGACTCAATTAGTCATCATTACAGTTTAACAGCCTGAAACCCTTTAGTGTTAATAAGTAAACTGAAAAAGTAAACTATCTCTTCTGATTTAACCAAGTATCTGAATTTCTCAATAGAAATTTTAATACAGCAGTAGGTATGAAAATTAAAATTCTCATGACACTCACTTCCTGTAGCTTCATATAATGGCAAGAAGTTATGCCCAGGATCTTTCCTGCCTATGCTAAGGATGATGGAAGGAAATGAATATGCTGTGCAATATATTTTGCCCCAGTTTATGATAAGAAGAGACAAAAGCACTTGTGGATTTTTTGCTCTGTTGTCATGCAAAAGCTGGTCTGGCCTGCCTGGAAGTGAATGTTTTCTTCATTTATACTGATCTATTTTTTAGAAGGAAATGGAAACCAAATGATCATCGTGGCTTTTACGGGCCAGTAGAGCAATCTCTTGCATTTCAGTTTTGCTTCAGATCTGTGCAGACTTTCTCATACAGTGAGAGGAAGGTTATGCAGTGGTGTAACCTCAAATACATGAATTTCAACCTGTGACGGAAAAAAACCCCCACCAGTCTAGGAAGATGATACTCAGACTTCAATATGCAGGCTCTTTTTTCATGGAAGTGGTGTCTTGGGAGTATAAATAAAAGTTTGAGAGGTCTCTGTTTTAGACTTCTGGAATTTAATTTCAAAAGGATATATAAAATTAATGCAATCTGTGTTTTATGGTCAGAAACTACTGTGTGGCTGTAACTGCTTATGGTTACAATTCAGTGTCTTTGTACATGGTCTGCATGAAATATGAGCAGAGTCTTTCTTTATACATTTATTGTTTGCAGGATCATGTCCAAATCATGTTACAAACAATTACACCATATAAAGCTTGAGTATTTATCTGGTTGTATAGACAGATTATTATATTCTGAGACTGTCAATTCCTGTTGGTTCACAAGAACCTCTGTGCTCTCCTGGAGGCAGTCAGCTTCCTGCAGACTCTTGAGAATATTAATGTCTCACATATATGCACAGAGTATATTTATTCAGTGACACAAATTTCATTATAATGGATAGGGGTGCTGAGTGTTCAGTTTGCAGGACTGTTCTGTTGGAAATATCCTTCTTTTAGAGTGCACTTTAGACCACATTACTGATGGGAAGGAAAAAATTCCCACCAAGTTCCAAAAACCATAGCAAAAGGCATGGTAATAATGTCATGATGAGTGGTGATGTGAGTGAATGTGAATCCAACATTTTATTCCATGTTAATTCATCAGCTAGCAAAATTAAAGCTCTCACGTTCATATATTTTAATTCATTCTGTGCTGTTTCACCTTAGACTGAAAACTGGAACTGGTTGCTTCCATATATTTAGGAATTTACATGACCTTTATAATTTCTGAAAACCTCATGATCTTGCAAAGATGTTTTAATGAAATCTCTGCAGACTATTAGAAACATTAGCTCATTACACAGGTATGGGCCTGAAGTACAGAGGGAAACAGCGGCTTGTCTTCACTGAGTTCCTACATGATGCAATCCATACTTGATTTTTGATTTGGAACACAAAAAAATTGTTTAGGCACTATTTAAAAAGTGTTTCTAGGCTGATCCACTGAGTCGGAGTGATTTGGACTGAAAGTAAAATGCTGCTGTTAGAAATACCCAAAATTTCAACACCTGGAGTTGGTGTGAGTCACTTGAACTCATCACTCTGGGCAGCTCCAGAGCTCTTGATCAGGGCAGTCACTCTGTCCAGAGATGCTGGTTTGGACAGAGTAATGTGGGTCTGTTAACTACACTTTGCAGTGAAGACAAACTACAGTGTAATTTTTCTAAGGACATTAAAAGAGAAAGCAGCCTGGTTCTTCTGAATCTCACCTGTTTTCTGTCCAATGTGTGAACTGCGAGCTTATGTACAGACATTGCTGAATGATTTTGTACTGCTGCTAACAGACAAGAATCTGATGTTGCATATTTTCCATTAATGACTAGCATGGATGGGAGAAAAAAAAAAAAAACCCACAAAAAACCCCAACAATCTCTCCCCTGATGATTTGTGGATGTTTCCCTTTGACAGTAAATATTATCACTGATGATGTTAATGAAGACATTAGTTTCACAGCATTTGAAGTACTGAAACACTCCACTGTTAACTAGCCTAGTGGGGTTTATGCTAATGTAAAATATAATAGAGGCCGCTATCTCTTTAAGCTGAAAGAAAGGAAACTTGTTTCTACTTCCAAGGGATGCCTAGTGTGTGCTTATCTAATTGACTGTGTATTTTGTCTAGGTGTTGAGGGAAAGCTAAGAGAATGAAGGCTCTAAATCCCCAGTGGAAGCATGATATGGCGATGCAGTGCTGGTGCTGAATTGTTCTCTCTGATGGCTCTATGGGAGTGGATAGCACTGAGTCTTCATTGCTGGGTTTTAGCGGTTGCTGCTGTCTCGGATCAGCATGCCACAAGCCCCTTCGACTGGCTCCTCTCTGATAAGGGACCCTTCCATCGCTCACAGGAATACACAGATTTTGTGGACAGAAGTCGACAGGGATTTAGCACAAGATACAAGATTTACAGGTATGAAGCAAAGGGAAAGCAATTACAGAGATATCATCCTTAGAAGTTGTAAATTATTAATAAGGGTTTCCTTAAGGGAAAGGTTCAGTTGTGGGAACAAATCCATAGACACCAAATTCATTTCTGAAATATGTGCAAGGCCACTGTGTATTATGGAAATGCTGCTTGTGTTGTTTCTGTTTTGCTTGAAGAACTTTCTATGATTGATTATGTTGCTTCGAAAAACTTTGTTGTTTACTATCTACCTCTACTCTCTCCTGGTGATATGGTCAAAAATGTGCTAGGGGTTCAAATACCACCTTTGGTTTCAGAAGGATCATCTTTGATCACGCATAAAATTAGATTGCTTTCCATGCGGCTCATCAAGACTTGAGCTGAGGTTTTAAGAATGAAATTGTGGCTCTGCATATACTGCTGACAGAACAGACTTACGGTACAAAGTAGGGCATTTCAAAAGTGACTCAAAAGTATTTAATGTTAGTTTATGCCAATGCTTTGAAAAGGGGTTCTCTTCCCTGAGGAATCAAGTGATAAGAGCCACTGTGAATTTTAACAGAGGTTGCAGGTGTTTCGTCCATCACAAATCTCAGCATTAGGCTGGCCAAATTCAGATCAAGAAAAGAAAAAAAAAAAAAAAACCACCAGAGGAAGACTTCAAAAGTATAGGTCTGCTTGAGAATTTGGGCCTTGCTGAGGAATTGCTTCAATGATATATTTGTAACCTGTGAGTCTCTACTCTTCTGAGACTGGTGAAACTCAGCAGTATTCAATTCCATCAAGGACATGGGAAGGAAAAGGGGAGTTTAGTCTAATATGAGTGACCTAATGGCAAATAGAGAGAGACCAGGGTAGATTAAAGACTGAGAAAATAAATCTATAAGCAGAGAGACTTTTCACCTCAAATTGTGATGGATTCCTCCCAACAGCCAAAAGAAAGTAGGGCAGCAGGGCAATAGAAGGCAGATTTTCAGCTCCCCTAATAATTGTCCATGCTACAAACACAGACCATATTGGTGTGGGAAGACACACTGATTTCACTGAAAGCCACGGAAGAGATTGTGCAAATGTTGTACTTATTTTAGGCTATTATTCCCTAGTGATATCCAGTCCTTTAGAAGAAGGGAAGAGTGATATATGCCTATATGTATATTATATTTAGTTCAGTGTCCAGTGGCCTGTAACAAAAGTGTTTGCCTCAGCATATAAAGATTTTATTTTTAAGGAATTTGCTTTATTTTCCTTTCCCAAATACGTGCAGTAGAGGGCACTCTGTTGCAGGTCAATTTTGCAGTGGGCTCCTTTGCGATATACAGAGAAATTAAACACATTTTGAAAATAAAGTGTGATTTGGAAATTTGCTTGATGAAGTGGCTTGTCTTAACAGAACAGCATTGCCCAATATTTACTGCATTTTAAAAGCCAGCTGTCAGGACCAATAATGTAAAGCTAATAATGCAGAGTCTGAGGCAGCATATTTTATTCCCATTATTCTGTATTAGTCAAAACTGAACCCAAATGATCTTGCTAAAACATGAAAGATGGAATTGTATTTCATTTGGGCTCTTAAAATCAGATTCTTGAGAATTTTGCTCCTCTCAGCCATCATTACAGCAGCATTGTTAAGTTTCACAGATCTGTAATTACACTGCTAATATTTATTTGGGTTTGTGCATAGGTTTCAACTGACTTTAATTTACACATCCCCACAGAAAATGTTTACCAGCTCTAGTTCCATTCTCTGCCTATTCCCTTCAAGAAAGGAGTGGGGAGGTCAAAAGGGCCACAAGCTGTACTTATTTGATTCAGCCCTCCAAAAACAAATCTTATTGTAAAATTTCCTTGTAAAATATGGTCTCATTAATGAGTAGTGCAGAACACCGTGACCTTGTTAGAATACTGTAAATTTAATCCCCATTGCTTTTCTATGAGCTTTCCCAGGCTATAGGACTTGGAGCCTAATTGTCTGTTCATTCCCTCACCTGTCTTTTACCTAATGGAATCGATCCCTCAAGGACAGGTCCTTATTTGAAAGGAGAGGTAAAGAAGAGGAAGGCACCTGCCTGCATGGACTCAGCTGTATTAACAAGGGAGAAAGGTGCTAACAGAGCCAGTCCCTCAGCTCTTCACTTCAGCCCTTGAAGTACACACCTGAGACGTGATATTTATAGATTAAGGGTGAAGGGAAGTCTTCCTTCATTTTAAATCCATGCCAGGTGAAAATCCATGGGGCTTAGCGTGAGTGAGATGTGTAGGGTGAAAGACTCCAGGGAACCATATCCCAATTGAACCCTTCCTGGCTGGATGTTGATGGCACAGTGGGCTCAGGCAGAAAATGACTGAAGAGCCCTTTCTTTTTTTTAATGGCACAAATGTGGCAAGTAGCTGCAGGCTACCTAAAGGAATGCCTCTCTTCTGGGGAAGGGGCTGTGTCCAGAAGAACCAATGGGGCTTTGAGCAGTAGCAGCTCTCCTCCTGTGTCTCCAGACCGACAGCATCCCAGCCTTATGCAAGAGATGACCAATTTATCTCTCTGCCAAAACCCATCAAGTCCTGCTGCCCATGGGAACCAGCTTAGGATGACCCACCTCACGCTGGGACTGTTTGTCTACAACTAATAGAAAGGAAATGGCCTTAATAAAAATAGCATAAACTTGGCAATGAGTTACACGTATTCCATGTCATAGTTCAAGGTGTGTAGCAGGAGATTACAAAGTGAGACTGCTGTCTGATTTTTGCTTTCCAGCAATGGAACAATTACTCAGTGACGAGAATGATATTTTCATTTCCCCTCTATTTGCAGTCTCAGGAGAGGCAGTAATGATGAGGAAAAAAACCAAACAACTCAATGGAATCTGTAATACCACAAAGATTTTATTTCATTCCCTCATTAATAACATTCTCTATTTTAATCAAAATCATATTAAAAAGCAGAGAATAGATGTTATTCTGTTTTGGGTTATATCATGTAGTGTATTTTTCTGTAAATACCAAAGTTGCAGGTACAAAGGCTTTTGTCTTATACCATTGTTTGACACTGGTTTGAATGGGATCAAGGTCATACACTGCAGGCCCATGAAAGACACAGAGTGATTAAAATCAGATAATAGAACAGAGAACCAGAAAAGCACCCAGTAGAGAGAACAACAAAGAATATTAAAATGGAATTTACTTGAAGGAAACATTGTCATTGTTTTTCAGCTATTGAGTAAAACAGTGTTGTGCTAATTCTTCTATTTCTGTCACTTGCATGGCAGGAGACAGACGGATTTTAAAGTTTAATTTCACATATGGCAATTGTTTTTAATAATACTCAGTAGGCTTACTCCTTTCAGTTCTTATTTTACATAACCCATTTCCATTTAAAATTAATGTAGTCAAACTTTCAGCCTAAAACAAGAAAATTGATCACTCTATGGACTGTGTGCTAGCACTTCTGTTTTCATGGAATCACAGACAGTTTTGTGTTGAAAGGGACCTTAAAGGTCACCCAGTTCCCATGGGCAGGGACAACTTCCACTATCCCAGGTTACTCCAAGCCCCATCCACCCAAGCCTTGGACACTTCCAGGGATCCAGGGGCAGCCACAGCTTCTCTGGGCACCCTGTGCCAGGGCATCCCCACCCTCACAGGGAAGAATATCCAATCTAAATCTACCTTTTTCCAGCTTTAAGCCAAGCTGGAAATTTGCATTCCCGTGAGGCAAAAAGCAGCTACTTTGTATCCACACCCTCTAGTCACTGTAAACGAGTGTTCATCTGACCATGAATCTGTTATAATTTATAGGGATGGAGCCAAAGATTTGCACCAAGGAACACAGTGTTTAACTGGGCCCAGTTTCTAATAGGAGGTCTTAACTTCAGCATATTTATTTAAACATAAAAATTACACTTTCTCTTACCTCCATATCTGGCTTTCACAGCATAAAACGATCATGTGATAAAACTAACTAGCACATCAGTTGTGGGAACATACCGGCAGAAAAATCATCTGCTACCCATATTTTATTCTAAACATTAAAGTTCAGTTATGTTCATGGGCAAACAGGCTGACTCTCTCCAAGGACAGGAGTATTCAGTGTTACAGGACAGAGCTGGAAGAGACATATAAATATGAAAAAAGTTTTAATCTGGTATTATAGAACATGAAATAATATACAACTGGTGTTATCGACACTGTTGTAAGTTGGAAATTGTGGGCTGATTGTGCTGATAATGTGGCAGTGTTCTATTCCCTGTAATGCTTCAAAGGGAACACCCCCTTGTAGTAAATTTAATAATTGCCATAGTTTTAGGTGGTATTCATTGTCACTGATCTATGAAGAAAACCACCAAAAAAGCACCTGGATGGTTGCTGAAAACCTCTAGATTCATGGTAATGCTATGTCAATATTTCATGGAAGGTGGCTCCTGCAGTTAGCATCAATAAGTATTTTGGCAAGGAAAACCAAGTTTGTAATTTGTTATTTAATACACCAAGGGAGTGCTGTGCCTCTTATGTAAATCAGCTACCTAGACAAAGGGATTTAAATCCAAACAGAATGAGCCGAGAGGTTACCAGGATGGAAAGAGTGATTGTGAAATTATGTAAAAAACCTACATTGTATCAGAAGAGGTAATTTCTACAGAGATAGGGAAGTATTCATGCTATCAAATAAGGTCTTGAGGAAATCTCCTCGGAGATACTGTGGAGTTTTGTTGAAGCAAAATGATTTAAAACCTGAAACAGGTTTGAAGAATCAGGGGAAGAAAGAGCCTCACTCTTTCTTTTAAGGTGGAAATACTTGACAGTACTTTGGGGGGAGGAAAGAGAGCTGGAAGAGAATACAATTCATGTCAACCGAATACATATTATAAAGTGAGATGAGCTATCTAAACCAAAAGCCATTGCTGTCTCAAAACTAAATTGGCTACGAATAAACTGGCTATGAATAAATTCAGGTTGGTTCTTTAGGAAAGGTTCCTAATCATTAGAAAATATTCCTAATCATTAAAGAAATTCTGGGACATACAAAGTTACAGAACCTTCCTAATCCTGTGAATAGGAGAAAAGGGTTATAAGGTATGATGCAGATAAAAGTGGATGAAGTTTTAGTAATCATTGACATCCTTTGGGGCAACTGCACCTAACAAGCGCCCAATACTACTCTGCAACAAGGGAAAAATAAAGGAATCTCTTGAAGCAGTGGGTAGCTCTTGGCAGCATGGTATTCATGTGGCTTAAGAAGATTCCCTTATAGGTTTTTTAAAAAGGGATTGTGTTCGTGAACAGCCACAAAAATAGAGCCATTTGAAAATAATGCCACCAAGTTAAAGATAAGAACACATTGGTTTCCTCTCCTTTGTTCTCTATCCTCTGGTAACTGAACCCATAAGGCAAAGTGAGCAAGACTCAAGACTGTAACAGAACACCCAATAATCTGTTTCAGCTCCTGTGTGTGAACCTAAGTAGGGCTGACATCAGTTGGTTTTGTCATTTTTTTGCTCCCTATCAAAATATTTTATCCCACAGTTCTCACTAGACTTCTTGATGCCTGTGACAGACAGTGTTAATAAAATCCTGGGGGGTTCAGTTGTGCAGGTAGACAATATGACCTGAATCATAATATTCTCTCCAGTGAATGGTCTGGAATAACATTTCCTTGTGCTCTTCCTGAGGTTGATTTGAACTGATTAATCTGGAATTTCAATGTATGGAGAAGAATGTACAAAGGTTTTCCAACAATGGTTTTCAGTACAAGTGTTTTAACAGGAATAAAAGGAATCTCTGTCTTTTCCAGAAATTCACTCTATCAGTAAATTGCTTCTGGTCTGTGTGTAACTGGTCAGCTTCCTTTAGAGAATATTTCATTCAGCTTGGTGAATAAAATGTGCAGAAATCAGATGAATCATCATTCCCAGAATGTTTGTAAAAGGCTAGACTGGGGAATGCACTAAGTCCTCTTTTTAAATTCAGGGGCTCACAGGCTGGTAACAGGGAAGAACAGCTCAGAGAGAGTTTTTGGGATTGTGAGTGGATAAATTTCCACTAGAAAAAATAATATTTGTAGCCCAGTACATTTTTAAGAATGTCTGTATATGAAAAACATCAATGAGTTTAATTTTGGATTGTGATACTTCAGCCTCTCTTATTCCAGTTAGCTGGGCATAAAAAAAAAACAATGACACCAGTTAAATACCTAGGTTTGGTGAAATTACTTGAATAAGGACATGCATGAGCAAAACTAAAGCTTTAGATGACCGTATTTCCAGGTCTAGAAACACCTGGATAACATCCTCCAAAATCATTGAATTTTCATCCCTTTGTTCCAAATGCAAACCCCTTTCATAGGAAAGCATTTTTGTTTTAATTTTAGAGCCTAAAAACTGATAAGGTCACGATGCTTTAAAATTATCAATTCCTGTTATCAATATTATATTAGTTTCTTGATCTTTATCCAGGTGATGCTCTGGAGGGCACATGCTTGTGAAAAGGTGGAAATAAAGGAAGAGAAAATTTAAACCAAGAAGCCATGCATACATAACAGAAAAGTTAAACACATGTTTTCAGATTAATTATAGTTTAGCCAGAATACTTGCCAATCCTTTATTGGCAAGTCCCTAGACGGGAGGTTCACAAAGGTGAAGGAGGGTTTGGCTATCTCCAATAGCACTGGGAGAATCCGGGAGCTCCTAAGATGGATATCAGAGACATGAAAGGTGCAGAAGATAAAGACTGGACAGTTCAGGTCTCTGCTCACAGTCCCAGTTGTCTAAGGGGTCTGCCATGCATGGATAAATGATATCTCCATGGGCAGTAACGAAAGAGTCTGAGATCTTGTGGCCCAGGAAAAGAGCAGAAATGAGGGCTCAGATGGACAGGAATATAGGCAGGTGGTTCTGATTCCCAAAGTGACCCTGTCTTTTCAGCTCTCTGACATCTATGAGCCAGTGCAGCAGGGAAGTCATGTGCTCTGGGTTAAGAAAAACACTTTTTACTCAAGAGCAAAGGAACAATCAAGTTCATTTTTGAGACTGATACACAATACCAGCCCACATTTGAAGACCTTGGAAAAAAGGCCCCATCCCTGGAAGTGTCCAAGGCCAGGTTGGATGGGGTTTGACACAACCTGGGCTAGTGGAAGGTGTCCCTGCTCATGGCAAGGGGTGGAACAAGATGGCCTTTAAGGTCCCCTCCAACCCAAACCATTTTTTGGGTGTCTGAAGACCATGACAGCCCCTGAAGAAACAGTGTATTTTTAAGTGATTCTGGCTTCCTACAGAATCTTGCAGAACATTCAGTGTACCACAAGTTATTTATCAGAGAGCCCAATTCTAGAGAACTGAAAGGCCTCTAGGGTGTTTTGCCAGGGAGCAGACTCAGACCTACCCCAAATCCCCTCGCTCCACTTGTCTGGCTCAGTATTAGCCTACTGGGTTTCACAGGAAGGCTGGAGGTTCTCTTGGTGAAATAGTGTACTACTGGGAAGGGTGCTGAGGAACAGTGCTGGCTGTGCCAGCAGGACTAGGAGTGTTCTCAGGAGTCAGCTTGACAAGAACATGAGCATGTTTCGTCTTGGCAACAAAGGAGACTATTGATGCCGAGTTTGCCTTCTGCGTATCTTTTTTTTATAATACACTGCAGGAGTCTGTGTTTTGACAATCTCTCTTTGCATTTCTCCTTATTTGTTCTGTGTATTTAATAAAAGATCCTAAAGAAACTCAAATGGCAAGGAGAAGAGCAAATCTTATTTTTTGTAAATATTATTATAATCTATTTCTAGAATATACCCTCTTTCAAAATCTAATGTTTTAAGGATAATTATTAGATCAAACCTCCTACTGATATGCTTCTGAAGAACAAAGAACATTTATTTAGAGAATATGGTGTGTCATCATTTCAGCTAGTGAGTTCATGAATCATTTCAGTTGCCCTAAAAAAATTAGTATAATAGAGGCTGTAACTTAATGGTTTCATGCAATCACTGAAGTAATGTAAAAGCTGTTTAACACTAATAACAGATACATTCTTCAGTCAGCAGGGTAGTCTGACAGGATTTTGCACATTAAATCAGGTCATTTTCATTCATTCTTTGAAGACTTTTCGTTAGTTTGTTCTTTGTTCTTTCATTTGCCCTTCCTTTTCATTTTCATTTCAGTATCCCTGCTGGTGCTATCAGTGATGTTCAAGATGTAGAGGATATCAAACGCTGATGACTTCCATAAAGAAGGAAACAATTACTGAGGTTTCTTTTAGTTACTAAAGAAAAAAGATTTTTTTTAAATTACTTGAATCAAATTCTCCATTTGTTTTAACCCCCATGTTGTTGTTTTCTTACTGCTGCTAGGGCAGTAGCTGTCTCCAAACAGAATGGCTTTCAAGTTCTTCTCTATGACCATATGTTGCCTATGTGGGTGGCATGTTATACAGAAAAAATGACTGAGTAGCACAGAAGCCTTCTCTGTATAAAAAGTCAGTGGTATTGATTGGAGCGTGTGATTCTTTGTATCGAAGGGCATTTGTACCTCTTCTACACAGAAAAAGAGCAACTGACACTGAATGCGGCCACTGAAGGATTTTTGTCATATTCTTCTACTATCTTTAAGTTAAGGTCGTTGTGAATATCCCTGAATCCAAATCTTAGTTGTCCTCTAGCTCAGATTGATTGACTCTACAGGTTTTCACAGTCATTATGCTTGTTGTGAATTTCGTTTTTTGTAGCTACAGGTTCATTCCAGCAGAGACCCTTGTGAAGAAAAGCAATACTTCAAACTAATGTCTTGTTGCTCGATTCTGCCTAGAATCCCAATATGATTGTTATGGATAACAGTGTTCTTAAGGTCATTAATGACTCTGTATCTCAATTCATCTTCTCAATACTCAATACTCTCAATTTCTACTTTATTTATGCAGCTTGAGAAGATACTCTTACTGACCAGACAATTTGATATATACAGAGCTCTGAAAAATGCACATGCAGAGCCCACCAGCAATTTAAAAGTTGTGTATGCAGGTCTCACATGAATCCAAGAGACAGAATCTGGGTTTGAGTAGTGAATGATAATGTCTTGAGGGAAAAGCACACATAGAGGTTTTGACTTATATGGGTAACATAATTTAAAATCAAAACAGAACAGACGCTCTACCAAATATTCAGAAAGAAAGGAGAATCCAAGACCTGAGGAAATGTAATTGATTAATCTAAAATAAATATTTGTGTTTCAGCTAGTTCTGAACTATACCTTTACAGTCCTTGAACTATAACTAATATGGATTTCTTACTTATATCCTGGCTGCTAGCAGTAGGATTGGATGCTTTACTAGAAACTCAAATATAATACCATCTTTGCTTCCTGATAAATATGCTCTAACAATAGAAAATAAGCAAAGACATCAGATTATTATCAAGTCACATCTAATTGTATTTTATTTAAACTACATCTTTAGCCATTAACAAAAAATACTGTCTACAGATTATAATAATAATAACGGCTAAACCTTACACAGCATAAGCAATCTGATAACCTGCATTAACAAACATAATGTCTACATTTCATGTATTTAACCACACAAAATAAATTTTAAAAATAGTAAGTTCAAGTTATTTAAAAAGAATACATAGGATTTGAGCAAACAAGTAAGAGAGCAATTATTTTCAGAGATGCTTCAGTTTCAGGACTCTCAGGAATCTCAGGCCTCCTTTGTAGTGGAGAAGCAGGTGGACTCACAGCCCTGCAGGGTAATTAGTCAAAGGCCTGTTAGCCAAGGATGTGTTGAAGATGAAGGTTGGAGGCAAGTAACTGCACATAACAGGAAAAAAGTTCCTCCTCCTCACCCCCTCAGAATTTTCCAAGTATGGCTGGCACCTCCTACAAGAGGCAAGCGGCTCTGGAACTAGAAGGCCAGACAACTGATGAGGTGGGTGGAAGTCCTCCTGTCATTGTGGGGCCTCTTAAAACACCACCATCTGTCCCCTGAAACACCTGGATGACTTTATGGAACTGGTCCTGTGGGAGCCGACTTGGAAAGATGCCCTCCTGGATCTGCTGCTTGACAACAGCTGGGAAATTGTGAGCAAAGTGGAGGTTGGGGCCGTCTTGGCCGCAGCAATCATGGAGTTGTTGAGTTTAAATTCTCTGGTGGCAGGAGGAAAAATGCCAGCAAAACCCCAACTCTGTCCATGAGGAGAGCAACTTCAGGCTGATCAGGACACTTGTGAGCAAGGTCCCTCAGGAAAAAGTTCTAAAGGTGCTGGGGCCCAGCAGTGCTGGTCAGTTTTGCTGGTCAGCAATTCCCAAATGCTGGAAATCAAACAGACAAGGTGGAAGATCAGCTTGTCTGAACATGAGTGGTATTTCTTTATGAGACTAGATGACCGCCGATGGCAAAAGGAAAAGAGTCTGCTCTCTTTCGCGGGGTGGGATGTAACAGCTTTTATCCTTGAGTCCTGCCCTGCTTGGCTGGAGCTCTTCCCAGTGGCTCACCGGCGCCAGAGAGAGCGAAGCCCCTCCCGTGTCGGGGCTGTTTCCCCAGGGGGCAGAGCCCAGAGGCAGGGACAAGACACCACCCAATAAGGGATAAAGTGGGAGGGGAACAGGGTTGGGTTACAGCTGAGCAAGGACAAACCTCGTGATTACAAATCCGATGAAACACAATATAAACCCAATTAATGCATTACAACAAACAGGGATCTTCTCTTGGAAATAAGGCTAAAAAGGAAGGTGTGGAATCAGGGTCAGATGATGTGGGGAGAATATAGAGGTGCTGCTCCCCATTGTGGGGAGAAAATTTGTGCAGCCAAAGCTCAGGTGAGGTTGAGACTGCCGTAAGTGTTGGGGAAAATTAAAGTTTTCTCAAATACATGAATGGCAAGAGGCAGAGTAAAAATAACATAAAAAAAGCACATGCCAGGATGAGGATAGTCACCTCACACACTGGGACAGGGACAAGGCGTAGGGGTTTAATGCCTTCTTTCCCCCTGTCTTCAATACGGATGATGGACCCAGGGGATTTCAGTGCTGTGAGCTGGAGGACTCTGTCTGTGAGAATGGTCAACTCCCAGTCTACCCTGGACTTGTGAGGGGTCTGCTGCTCCAGCTGGATCCCTACAAATCTACAGAGCCGGGTAGAATTCATCCAAGAATCATCAAAGAACTGCTGATGTCATTGCAAACCCTCTCATGATGATTTTTGAGCAGTCTTGGGAATCCAGAGAGGTCCCAGCTGACAGAAATCTGGCAAGTGTTCTGCTGATACTCAAGAAAGGCAAGAAGGAGGACCCTGGAAACTACAGGCCTGTCAGCCTTACTTCAGGGCCTGGTAAAATGATGGAGAAGGCTATTCTGGGAGGTATTGAAAAACACCCGGTGGACAACACAGTCACTGGTCACAGCCAGCGCAGCTCCATGAGGTGAAAGTCCTGCTTATCAAACTCGATTTCCTTTTATGACAAGTGACCCACCTGGTTGATTAAGGGAAACCTGTAGATGTAATCTTTTTGGATTTCAGTAAAGCTTTCCAGACAGTCTCTTGCAGGATCCTTCTGGACAAAATGTCCATCCCACAGCTGGATAAACATATCATGAAATGGGTGAGCATCTGGCTCACAGGTCAGGCACAAAAGATTGTAGTGACTGGGATCACATCAGACTGGCAACCTGTCACTAGTGGGGTTCCACAGTGCTTCATCCTCAGTCCTGTGCACTTCAACATGTCCATTAAAGACCTGGACACAGGACTGGAAGTCATACTCAGCTGATTCACAGACGATACAAAACTGAGGAGCTGCTTGACTCCCTCGAAGGCAGAAAGTCCTCAATAAATTAGAGAGATGGGCAATCACCAACCATATGGACTTCAACAAGGAAGGTGCTGCCCCTGGGACAGGGCAACCTTGGTTGTGTGTTTGGACTGGGGAGCAAGAGGCTGGAGAGCAGCTGTGGGAAGAGCCCTGGGGGTGCTGGTCCATGGCCAGCTAGATCTGAGTCAGCAGTGCCCTGGCAGCCAGGAAGGACATCCCCGTCCTGGGGGTACCAGCCCCAGCATTGCTGTTCAGGCCTGGCAGGAATTGTCCTGCTCTGCTCTGCTCTGGGGAGGCCTCACTTCCATTGCTGGGAGCAGCTTTGGGTGCCATAATATAAGAAAGACTCTGAATTATTAGAGAGCATCCAAACGAGGGCTTTCCTTGAGAGGAAGCCTTCTGAGGAGCAGGTGAGGGCAGTTGGTCTGTGCACCTGGAGGAGACTGAGGGGAGACCTTACTGCAGTTACAACTTCCTTGCGAGGGGAAGAGGAGAGACAGACACTGATCTCTTGTCTCTTGTGACTGGGGACAGGATTCATGGAAGTGGCCTGAAGTTGTGGCAGGGGAGGTTTAGGTTGGATATTAGGAAACAGTTCTTCCCTCAGAGGGTGGTGGGCACTGGCCAGGCTCCCAGGGGAATGGGTGTAGCCCCAGGGATGCCAGAGCTCCAGGAGCATTTGAACAATGCTCTCAGGGGTAGGATGGGATTGTTGGGGTGTCCTGTGCAGGGCCAGGGGATGGACTCAAAGATCTTTGTGGGTCCCTTCCAAACTGGCAGATTCTGTGTTTCTGTAATGATGCTTTTGGTAGCAAATCAACAGACTTGATAAATTAGAATAAGTGGAAAATATGTAGACTGCAGTGCTTGTTAATTTACTAGAGCCCAAATATTGGTGATTACTGTGAGAATGAATTGTTGTGAATACAAATACATGTGTTTATATATATTTGTGAGAATATATTTCTGTACACATATATGTATGCATGTGCATGTGTGTGTATGTAGAGGTATGTGGATAAATACATGCATAAATATAAAGACAGATATGGATGAGTTAAATAAATTAGTTTATTGATTCACCTTTTGCAGAGAGAATACCATTCTTTGGAAAAGAAAGCTTATATCCTCTGCAGTCTGGTGTCTGAAGAGGAGCCTTTTGGCCAAGACTTTGCTATGGACATTTGCTCACAAATTAGACATCCAGAAAATCTTTGTAACCCTGGCAATGTGAAAAGATCTTTCCTGATTAGATCCTTGTATTAAAATGCCTATGGCAGAAACATTCTGACAGATCTTTCTGCATTTTCTCATGCTTTTGGACAACTCTAGATTATACCTTAAATTTATCCATTAAATTTTAGCTGTGGGTACAATAGAAGGCTTCTTAGAATCTGTAACTGAAACACATTACCATGAAACTTATTTTCCATACAGGGGTTAGTATGACTGTGCTCCATTTTTTTCTCTGTCTTTACATATGATTCTGGATATAGTTAATGAAATTAGCCTTGACAAGGTACAGAAAAAAATAGGTATGTATGTGACTACAGAAGCTCTTCATTTAAATCTCGGTTTCCCGTAGATTCCTTGTGTGATAATGTCATGGGAAATTCATATGCTATAGATTTTCCACCTGTACCTTCATTTCTAGATCCACCATGTGCTCATGTGTTGATGGTTCTAAGAGCTGTCAATATATATTTGATAAATACTACAAATTGTGCACAACTCCAAACCTCAAAGGATCTGAAAGGAATTAGTGTTGAGTTCAGTGCCCAGGATTGCTTTGTTCCTTAGATACCTTTGCCTTTTCCACTTTTTTTGTTTGTTGGTTTTTGTTTTGTTTGGTTTTGTTTCAGATCTTTTGTAGTGTCTGGAAGATATTTTTATTGTAGTTGCCTTTGAAATTTGATTTTCCTTTTAGTAGAACTATTTCTTGTGTGGTTGACTTCAAAGGCATATCTGTTTATTTAGGATTTTGCCTGATGAGGTAACGGTTATGTCTATTTTTTACTGCTGACTCCTTGGCCTGGATGAGCACAAATGTGTGCTTGTTTACATGTTCTGAAGTAGCAGTTCTGTGTGACTTGGGTATGTGTTTCCTTGGCACTCAAACTATGAAGGAGTCTTAGAAATCAATATAATATGTCAAACTTCCTGACACTTGTTCTTTCAGAGCGACAAAGACAAGCAAAAAAACCCCAAAATAAACAATCAAACTGTACAATTTTTTTTTTTTTTTTTAAAGTGATGGTAATTTCCCCATTGTATGAGAATGGTAAAATATGAATTACTTAAAAAGGAATTTTAACCATAGTAATTAATTGGAATATAGAGGTAATTAACAAGAACATTTAAACCTAAAAGATTGCAAAGTAGAACATTAAAATAAAAGAAAAATATTTTTACTTCTACTTTTAAAAATGTCTTCATGTACCTATTCTATATTTATGGGGAGACAAAATTAGATATAAAATGTATGTCACACTTATTTCAGTCTATTTATCTTGTCTTCACAGTTAAACCATGAGAATTCCAAACCATGAGTGGGTTTGCAAGATGTTATATGATTGTTGACAGCAATAGAAGTCCTTATGTAGTATTTATACTAAAACAAAGTGGGACGTGGCTAGTTTCTACACCACAAAAACTGAGGTAACTGAGATTAAATCTCTGGAAATTCCTATAAAAGGCTGATATGCATGAGTTACCATTCTTCTCTCCCTCAGAAAAATTAGTTCTGTCACAGTAACTGGACTAAAACAGTAGGCAAAGGTCAGTTTTAGTTAAGTAAACTTGGTAATATTTCAGAATTTAGTCAGGGAAGAGAATTTTTGAGAGATGATAGAGTGGAAGAGAGAAAGGCCCACCAACACATTACCAAATGAATTTGTGGCTGACAGCTCTGCCTGAACAGTGGGTACCTGAGATGAAGGGGTTTTATCCTTGTGAAACGTGCATTTTCCAGTTGTGAAAAAAGGCTTGTGCTTTGCTTCTCTGTTGTCATGTGAGATCATCCTGAAACGTGCTAACAAATCAGTAATTTCAGAAGGAGCTGGTCTGACAAGAAACAACCCTTAAAGCCAGTAAACAAAGGAGGATGATGGTAACAATCCCATGAATGGAAAGGCCACTGGAGTGATCTCCTGCTAACACTACCTGCTGAGTGCAGGGAGAGGAAAGTGGCTCCAGCTTAATACCCATAGGGCAAATCCAGGGAGACAGCTGTTCTTTGACGGCCAAAATGGCCCTCAAATATGGCTTTTCCACAGATGGCTCTTCCACAACTTCCTGCCCCCTGGTTGATGGCTGATGATTTGACTGCATCTTATCTTGCAGTCAAGGCATTTTATAAGAGGGTCATGTTTTGGCACTCGCATTAAACTCTGCAGGGACATTTTTTGGGTGTGCCATTGTGATAACATTATTTTGCCCATTATGACTTATGGCAATCAAATGTGAAAATTGTTTTAAAGTTATTTTTGGCTTATTATTTCTAGAAATGGGAGAAATTCATTTGAGTATATACAGTAAGATTAGAAGTAGATTTAGTCATCTGCCTGTAACACCTCTCTATATCTGTAACACCTACTACCACAATGACTGACCCATGACTGCCGCTTTTCAAGAAACCAGGTTAAATCAAATCTAGAATCAGACTAAATGGGAAAGATGCTATTCTTGACTGGTAAGGACCACTAATGCCACTGACTTGAAAAAGCACCACAGAATCATAAAACTCATGGAATGGTTTTGGTTGGCAGAATCTTAAATGCAATCCCATTTCACCCCCTGCCATGGACAGGGACACCTTCCACTATCCCATGGTGGTCCAAGGCCTGTCCAGCCTGGCCTTGGACACTTACAGGGATGGGCCAGCCACAGCTTATCTGGGCACCCTGTGACAGAGGTTTCTCCCTCTAGTCTTTTCTCATGAGACCCCACCTGGCACTACACTCTGGGGTCCTCAGCATGAGAAAGGCATGGACCTGCTAGTGCTGGTCCAGAGGAGGCCACAGAGATGCTCCAGGGGCTGGAGCCCCTCTGCTCTGGAGCCAGGCTGGGAGAGCTGGGCTGTTAACCCTTGAGAAGAGAGAGAGTTCTGGGGAGACCTTGGATCACCTTCCAGAGCACAAAGAGGCTCCAGTAGAGCTGGAGAGGGATTTGGGACACAGGCCAGGAGTGACAGGACACAGGGAATTTCTTCCCACTGCCAGAGGGCAGGTTTAGATGGGATATAGGGAAGAAATTGTTCCCTGTAAGGCCTTGGCACAGGTTGCCCCAGAGAAGCTGCGGCTGCCCCACCCCTGGAAGTGTCTAAGGCCAGGTTGAACAAGGCTTGGAGCAACCTGGGATAGTGGAAGGTGTCCCTGCCCATGGCAGGGGGTTGGGATTGGATGAGCTTTATAAGGTTTTCCAACCCAAAATATTCAGTGATTTTTATGATTCTCAGAAAGAATGAAAGAAGCTGGGTGGCTGTCATTATACAGGCAATCAGACAATATCACCAGTTTTCCTCTGCACATTTACTACTAATCAATATAGTTCTCCACAGTTTATCATTTCATGAAATATATCACTGAATATCTCACCTGTTTGGTCTTAGCAAAATATTCTGGAAGGTGGTCTACAACATATAACTAAGAATCAAACCAGTCCCTATGTTTTCTGCGTGCTGAATTAAAGTATCCTGCCACAAGGTTTGGTAATACCTTTCAGTCAATGCTGCAAAGTAAGAAAGGAGCGAAATGAATAACTTCACATCACAAATGCCTCAGGCAAACACACTTGTGTTATTTACCCTTTGGCTGTTTAACATGTCTTGGAAATCAGGAATCATTCTATCTTTGCAGCAACATTATGCAAAAATGACATGAACTATGAATCAGTCTTGTGGGGTATTAAACTCTCTGTCTCAGATGAAGTAATCCACTTCTAGTTAAAGCAGGGGGGCTGAACTGACAAACCACGGAAATTTCTGGGTCTACACTAGCATGAAATGGTATGCTGATCTTCATTGTAAATTGACAGGCATACACAGAGGGAAATATATAAAAGTATAAATGTGTCCACTGTGGACTTGATGCTGAGACTAATCCAGCAAAAGGATTAGGATTTGGGATTTATTTAATTCCTTTCTAATATAAAGAGTGATGATGTTTTTCTCACTGATAGGAAATGGTGGAATTTGGAACAGTTCTATGGAGATTTAATTCCCATGCTGTGAAATGAGGAACAGTCATGCTCCTTACAGGCAGAAGCAGAAGATGAAGGCAGAAGCCTTCACAACCAGGGTGTTCAAGGACTATACATTCACTCTTTATGAGATCAACTACTGCTGAGTGCAGTAGAAAAATGCTGAGGTGCTGGAGAGTAGGAAGGCCCTGCAGAGGGACCCAAACAGGCTGGATTGATGGGCCAACACCAATGGTGTGAGGGTGGCCAACAAGGCCAAGTGACAAATCCCTACACTTTGTCCACAATAACCCCCTGCAGCTCCAGGCTGGGCCAGAGCGACTGCAAAGGGCCCATCGGGAAGGGCCCTGGGGGTCCTGGTGCCAATGGCTGGATGGGAGCCCAGGTGTGCCCAGGTGGACCAGAGGTCAATGGCCCCTGGTCTGTCCCAGCCCTGGTGTGGCCACAGGCCCAGGGCAGTGGCTGTGCCCTGTGCTGGCACTGCTGAGGGACCCGGAGTGCTGTGTCCAGTTCTGGGCCATCATGGTCAGAGAGGCCTTGAGGGGCTGGAGCGTGTCCAGGGAAGGGAACAAGGGAACAGAGCTGGGGAAGGGTCTGGAGCACCAGGAGAGGCTGAGGGAGCTGGGAAAGGGGCTCAGCCTGGAGAAAAGGAGGCTCAGGGGGGACCTTCTGGCTCTGCACAACTCCCTGACAGGAGGGGACAGCTGGAGGGGTCGGCCTCTGCTCCAGGGAACAGGGACAGGAGGAGAGGGAATGGCCTCAAGCTGTGCCAGGGGAGGCTCAGGTTGGCTATTAGGGAAACCTTCTTTACTGAAATGGTAGTCAGGCTCTGGCACGGGCTGCTTGAGGCAGTAGTGGAGTGCCCATCACTGGCGGTGTGCACAAGTATCATGGGTTAGTACAGTTTAGTTTTTTAGTCATAGAGGAATGTAGAATGATTTTCCAGGTCAGGACCTAGGAATTGCTTTAGAAAGGACCAAGACCTATCAGAGAGTTAGAATATTTGCATCTATTTTGACCACTAAAAAATGTCAGTTACGACTTTGGGAAGCACCATATAAAACCCCTTGTTTTCCTGCAGCTCAGTCTTTTTTCCCTTTGGCCAGAGAGAAAGAGTATAAATGCGGCAGCCAGGGGTCAGCCGGGCCCCTCTGCCTTGGCCGGGCTGTGGCCGGGCTGTCCCGGGCCCAGAGGAGCGGCCCTGGCCGGGCCGTGCCTCCGCGCCCCATCTGCTGCCAGCTCGGGGGTCTGGGCAGGCTCTGCCGGCCGGGCCCTGATACCAGCTACGGGCCTGGCTGGGCCCGGGCCTGCCCCGATTTAAACTGAGGGGTAGGCAAAAAAAGCATTTATGATCCTGCCTATTTTCTTTTGATTCCGGCCTGTCCGGGTGATCTGATCGCTGTTCAGCGTTAGTTCTTCCCCCCTCCCCCAGCATAGCCTTGAAAATCTATCACCATGGGCTGCAGAGAAAGAAAAAACTACTCTAGACAGATTTAAGCCTTTCCTGGGAACATAAAGCTTCCAAAGCCTAACCTTCCCTAAAAGAGAGAAGAGACAAAGTGAACATAAAGAAAAAACAGGATGAAGTCAGTAGAGCAAAAGTGAAGACTATTAGAGCAGGGGATTGAAGAGTTTGTTGTTCCATTCTTATTGAGCCATAGCAATGAACTTTATGTTTAGATTATCCCTTTAAATTATAAGAAAGATATGCATTTGAGGAGATGATTGTTTAGATTTGCGTGTGGATTTGAGCAAAAGTGTTTGTGATAAACTAAGTGATATTAATTCTATAAGATACTTGAACAAAGATAAAGATGAGAAGTTGTCTACGCCAGTGAAGAAATAAGAAGATATCTCTGCACCTCAAGATGAAAAATACCTTGCCTTTAGAGTTATTCCTCTTTAAAAACTGACACCCCAATATACAAAAGTCTAAGACCCATGACCCATAAGCAGCTTGGGAAACTGCTAATAGGAGAAGTCACGAAAGCAAGTTTCCCCGGGCGGTTGTTTTTGTAACAGGCAAAAAACCCACAAAAGGACTGTTCTAAGTTATCAGTAAGATCCATGACTCTAAAAAAGTCTCCTCTCCTAAAGAGTTAATAAAAAACTATTTTCAAATAGTGAAACTGACTAAAAATTACAAGTTTTATCTCTTTATGTTGTTTTGTAGGAAAGTCAACAGTTTGTATAAGAAAGGAAAAGTGCTTTTAGAGTTTCATTTTGTTTTGTTTTAGTTTTTTTCCCAACTTTTTTTTCATTTTTTTCTAGTGTGTATTAATAAAACTATTTGTTAATTTTTAAGCTTAGGCCTGATTTGCTTTTCTTCCAACTCTCTCTCCCCCCCCCAAAAAACAACAAAAAAACCCCCACAAAACAAAAACAAACAAACAAACAAACAAAAACCCAACCCCCCCCCAAAAAAACAAACAAAAAAACCCAACAAGACAAAACACTGAAACCACTACACTAAATTTAGCAACTCAAATTTAGAGAACTTGAAACTGCTACAACAAGGTGTGCAGATGTGGCACTTGAGGACATGGTTTAGAGGTGAACATGGTGCTGAGTTGATGATTGGACTTTATGGCCTCAGAAGTATTTTCCACTGTTAGCAAGTTTATGATTAAATGATTTCTCTAAGGTATTTCCAGGTTAGTTGAACACTTTTTTCATACCTAATAAAATTTTAAAGCATAATTTTCACTGAAGTCAGTTATATAATTAACTGTTTACTAAAAAGAAATAAAACTTTGAGAATATGTGTGAATACACGCATGCAGATTTTCGAACCAGTCTTGAGGCAGAGAGGATGTTAGACACACACACACTATGTTCTCTCTGAAGAAGTTTGTAGTCATTTCTGTTCTCAGCCTTTTTTAAAATACTGATAAGATTAAATGAGCAGTTTCTGGAAGAAAACAATTGTCCATTATAAATGCATCTTTTTTGTCTTTTTTGTTTTTTTTTTTTTTTTTTTCCTAATGTGCTTATGTCATGCTGTGTAAATTTGGTCAGGGTGGTGGTATTTGTGAGAGGATTAGGTTTGTTCTGTACCTCTTTCCACTCTAGTGCCAGGTGTATTTGATGGTACAAGATGATTTTTTTAAAATTTCAAATCTGGCAAAGGACAGAACAACACTTTCCTTGTTACCCTGAAAAACAAACCTTTGCTGTTTTACTGCAGTGCTCATTCCTACTTTTCTTTTTAAATTGTTATATTTTAGTTTTCCTCCATACTATGGCCATCTCACAGTTGCAGTTTGCAATGGGAAAAGTGATTGAATATTACAGGATGGAAATTATTCAGTTCTGCTTTTACTAAACTAGAGAAGTTATTCAGATGTATCAGATGAATAGCATAAATTCTGATTTTCCAGTTATGTATTTAACTGCTTTTGTAGGATAGGTGCTACTCAAGTGTGAAATATTCTTGTATCTCACTGCTAAAGCACATGGCCTTTTACATATTCACATGCTTTGATTTTATGATAAAGTACTAATAAAGGTAGGAGAACAAAGCTGGCTGTGGTTTTTGTATTAGCTACTAATAGAAAGTGGCTTATGTAATTTCTCCTATATGTTAAGCTACCTCTTGCTGTCAGTATAAACACAATTCACCAACCAGTAGCAATAAAAGCTCTTTAATTGCATATTTTTGTTGCAAATATTTCTAAGTAAGCATGTCCAAAGCATAAAAAGCATAATTAAAATCTATAAATCAGCTATCTGGGTCTATTGATAGAAATATGACCACATTTTAAATGAGCTTTAACAGTTTAATAGCTCTGTGCTTCAAAGAAAAGTGGATTAATACAAATAGCCTGCAAGGAAAGATAAAGGTTCAGATCTCAGCAATCTGTAAAACTTTGCATTTCTATGGAATCCAATTTCAGACTACACAAATAAAATTAAGAGGATGAGTAAACTTACTGCATAGTGTATTTTGTTATCCTAACTATTGTTGCTCTTTGAAATAAATTTGATCATTCTGCTGAAGTTCCATTTTTGCTTCATATTCCTCATGACACAGATATGTTCAGTTTTTGATGTTCTCTAAATGTCATTGAAGCTAATGCCATATCAATTAAATATGCTGTTTAAGTAGTATTTTTTTTTTCACTAGTCATTCACTGACATTTTCTATAAACCTTAGCATTATCATTCAGAAACAGATTATAGAAAGAATCTCACATTTTAAAAATACTACAGCCCTCGGTGTGACATTTGGTTATTTAGGTACCTAAGGACAGTAATTGCTGTACTGAATAAGATGGCTTACCAGTTTCATATTTAGTAGGATGGTTCCACTGTCATTAGTGGAAAATTGTGTGAATAGTGGACGTGTTTAACAAGATTATGCCTTCAGGTTTGGTTTAGTAGGTTTATATCCTGATTACAAAAAACTTCGGGAGAGAGAGTGAAACAGGAACAAAATAAATAATGATGTGAGGCTATAAAAATAAAAGCAAAAAGCTCAGTGTGACAGGAGGAAACCTTGAGGATTTTGTGAATTAGAGGAGTTTAACACATGGGACTGAATTACTTACAGGAGGTGGCAAAGTACAGTGGATTTGATAACTGGGGAGCAGGAAAGGAGTTTGCAGAGCAACAGCATTGATACAGGGCAGTGAAATTCCGTGGTTCTTAAGCATAAGTGAGGGAAGATTTATGGGTGGTAAGTCCAGATAATAGATCTAATATTGAATTCAAAAGGTTTCTTGCTGTATTTTTTGCATAATATGAAGTGCATTGGTTCAACTTAATTTTATATAGTTTATGTCATCCTACCTTAAGTAAATTTTGCTACCTAGTTGTGCCACTGGATGACACTGTATCTCTCACCTAAACCCAAATGATTTTCTTTTATAATTTGCTAAAATTTTACTTTCTGTGTTGGCATTAACCAAATTTTGCTATCAAGTAAGCAATGGATATAACATTTTACTACCGTATAGCTTGAGAGATAACATTCCCCTCCACCCTTCCCAGGCCACTGAACCCTTGATGTTGACTTCCAACAGTGGCACTGACAGCAATGCCCTTGGCTTACTTGCAAAGAGATTTCTTGACCCAATCTCAGATATGGAAGAAAGAAGAATTCCTATTCATTCTGGTTTCTAATGGCATACCCTACCTTTGAGCAGTTGGAATTGCAAATTAACTGTTCTTCAAATATATGAACTTATAGTTACTTTAGGTTTTATTATATTACATACTACCTATTATAAGTATTACAGTTTGTACTTATTTTATTTTAAAAATCTCAATCCAACAACAAAAACACTTCAATTGTGTGGTGATGTCCTTGTTTGCTTACTTTGGGGACATTTTTTTTCTCAAACATTCTGGACCAGTCAAGAAATATTTTGGAGAGGAGAAAACCTTTTGGCTGAAATTTTCCTGTTAGCTATTTACCTAACCTGCACTTCCTTTATTTCCATGCTATAGATGGATCTCAGGAAAACTTTCTTCACTGAAAGAGTTGTAAAGCAGTGGAACAGGCTGCCCAGGGAAGTGGTGGAGTGAAAGTGTTTAAAAAAATTACATGTAGCACTTAGAGATATGGTTTAGTGCTGGCCCTGTCAGTATTATTTTAATAGTTGACTCAATGATTTTAGAAGGCTTTTCCAACCTTAATTGTTCCATGATTCTACAATTCTATATTTTAGAGGCTGTGCTCTGTAATGCATCCCATACCAAGGGGGTAGGGAGCATTCTGCATTAACAGTGCAGGAGAACAAAGACAGGAGAAAGTCATGCCCCTCTTGTTCTACTCTTTAGGAGAAATCACCATGTGGGAAAGAGGGACTAAAACCCCCCAGGAATAATGACAGCTAAAATGCAGTGTAACAATCTTTTCTATATATGTTAGTGAATATGTGTTCAGATGGGGATTGTTCAGGCTTTGAGTTTTGCCAAATGAGTTTTGCCAAAGAGCTGGATTCAGCAGTGTTAGCTGTAGAGGGGACTGTGCATAGCCTGACTGGAGATCTCACAGTAAAATTTCCTCATATGGTATATTTTTCTTCTTCTGAATGGCTGTAATTGTCACTAACATGTTGATCTCTTTTCTCATACTGAATGAAAATGAACTGGGCTATTTCTTACATGGATACTCATTTGTAAATTAGATTAGAGATGAATCTGTAGCACAAAGAAGTGGGTGCACCAATGGCAAGTAAACCTGTCCTCCTCTGCACAGGATGTGCCTTGTAAGCCAATGTGGGCCATAAAGAAAGTGCTCTGCCAACATGCCATGCCTCATTAGCTGAGACTAATCTTTAAAGATTTGTTTTGAGCTTTCTTAAGCTGAATTTTGCCAGTCAGATCTTCGGGCAAGAGCAGCACTGAGGTGTCCCAGACTTCTGCTAAGAAAATGTGAGGACAAACAGTAGGTTTGTTTGATTTGTGTGGGACTGGTGCTGTGCTGGGGACTAACCAGGTCAAACAGAAATGTTGGTCAATTCAAACTTAAGAGGTATAACTTTATTTTTAAAGACTGTGTTTTTTTCACTATTTATTGACGGGCTTTCATGGTTTTCTCTGTGAGAAGCACACTGCCAGCTTCCTAATGACAAATATTTTACAATGTATTTGTTCTGAAATTCATTTGCTAGTTTGAATGTATATATGTGTATGTATCTGCATACACATACATACAATTTTCCATCATTGTCCCTTTGCAGTATGCTTTAGGGGGGCTTTGAGAGCATCCTGCCTTCATATTTACTGTTACAGCATCCTTGGGTAGGTGTAAGAAAGTTCTGGACTTCTCTGAATTTGGCTGAATACCTGAAATATTCCCGAATACCCTTTCTAGTAAGTATGTATGAATGTATTAACATCATGTTTGTGTGTGCAGAGGGGCATGAAGGGAAGCAGTTTTGGGGGATATTTTACACAAAATTTGACTAATGGCTTCATTCAATCACTATGATAACATCAACAGTGTGCTAAACACAATCAGATGAAATGCGAGTTTACTTTGGGAAGTCACTGCACTGGAAGCATCTCAGAAAACAGTATTGATTCACATCTGTTTCATCTGTTTACTTCAAACAAGACATGTAGAATGGAAATATATGGTGTCATATCAGAGGCTGGAGCTCAGATATTCCCCTTATCTAAAGAGTGTATGATCAACCCGAGGATTTTTGCATGTTCATCCATTCTCAGTCTCCAAAACTGATTTGAAAATCGTAGTGGGTCATTAGCCAGAGTAATGAACTCTTCAACGCTAACTCATAAATAGCCTCAGGTACTCTAAAGCATTTCCTCCAAAAAACTGAAGTCAAAAATTGTGCCAATGTCACAGCTTTGTTGAACTGCTTTAGGTACTGTCAGGACTGACATTTCCTTTGGAAATCTGGAAAACATAATCAGCTCTCTGACTGCCATCTCTCCCTTTATGGAATAGGCTAAAATGCTGGGAAAAATCTAATTCAGAATGTCAAGTATTCAATGCTGGTAATTCCAACAGCTGTAGAACTTTCCTCCTCTGTCTTTCTGCCATTTAAAAGTAAAGTTATACAGACAAAATGCTGAAATAAATGTATTATTATAAATGTATTTCTATTTATTTTGTTAGGTTAACTTCAAGTAAGAAGCTGAGACTGATAACACACAGAGAGAAATAGTTAAATCCCAGAAAATCCCAGAGAAACCAAGCTTATTAAAATTTTCCTTCTTCAAAATAATCAAGCTGATGAACGCCAAACACTGCATTATGCAATGGTTTTAGTTCTACCTGAAAGGAAAGGGAATATCACTATATAGCCACAACTTCAAAAACGATGCTACTGTAACCTGTTATCCTCCCCCAAATCCCTAGATATAGATTCTTCACTGTAACCATCTGGATACAGCTTCCTGGAGGTTTTTCTAAAACACACTTTCACCTAACAGTTGAATTTAAATATAGCCTCTCTGTTGCAAGCTTGCAGGTTAAGTGTCATTTCAGTGTAACAGTCAGCATATGGTGCCTGGCGCAGGGAGAAAGAAAATTGAAGTCGAAGCCAAGCTGTCAGGAAGCTGCTGCATGTCTCCAAGATAAACTGCAGAGTTTCTGCAATGCTTCGGGGCCCCTTTCTGATATTTATATCTGTATTTGACACTTTTGGAGTGGTCACAAGGTGTCCTTGGAGGGGAAAGAAAAAATTACTCAGAAATTCTGGTGTGCTGGCATATGTAATTAAAAAGCAGTCGAGACTACTACTGCAATTAGTGAGTGGCTTTTCTAAACTGTAAACTTGGATGAAGAGAGAGTGTTTTGAGCAGAGGGATCCCTCTGAGCAAGGCTTATAGGTGTGCTTGCCCATCTGGCCTCCAGATTTCACAAACCTCTTAGGAACAACAGGTGAAAGGCCAGGTTTGACCCAAACCAGCTTTTTGTTTTTCATCTATCTCTTCCCTTCTAAGGCAACCTTTTTCCTTCTGCTTCCTATCACCTTGATTTACTTAAAAAAGCTGGCTTTTGCGGAGAGTAAATCCAACAGAAGGGGATGTTGCTCTTGTAAAAGGAAAGAGAATTGCCAGGCTTTACTAAACCATTACAGCATCCCAACAACTTTTCTCTTGTGTAGACTGGATGGAAGAGGTTGCCCAGAAATTCTGTGGCCAGCCGCCACACACCCGCCATCCCTGGAAGTGTCCAAGGCCAGGTTGGATGTGTCCTGGAGAAACCTGGTGCAGTGGAAGGGGCAGGGGGTGGAACTAGATGAGCTTTGAGATGCCTTCCAATCCAAACCATTCTCTTTACAAGATTCAATTCTGAAACCACATGAAAATTTTGTCAAGATTATTTCATTTAGGCAAGTCATTTGAAACACTGACTTGTTGAGAGCTAAATATTTCTGTATGAATTACGCACAACTCTCTCCTAAATGTATTTTTCCATTACTCTTCCTGGTAGTTTTGAGAATTATCTAATTCACTATAAAAACATCAAAAAGTGTGAACTTAATATGGCGTAATGACTACCAAAAGCAAACACGTATATGAAGGATGTTTTGAGATTCTGTGGAGGTTTAGGTTGTGAGAAGTAGTCACAATTCTCATCAAAAAGTAATTAAAATCCTAATTTCAGACACCCTCCTGAGAGACTAATGTTCCTTCTGTTTATGTTAGTTTAGATTTTAATTTTTAGAACTCCTATAGTTTATTTAAGAATTAAAAAGATCAAATCAACCAAACAGATTCTTTGTGTTGCTGAACTATTAACACACTTCTGATCATTATTGCATGAGTCAGTAATCAACATTACTCAGTGCTATATTCATCCCTGTTCTTCCTGGGAATGAGGTAATTATGGTGATACTTGGGAATAAAAAAAGGTGACTATTATAGGTCACTTCTGACTGAACTGCTCTGCTTCAATCTGGTCTAATAAATTTGCTAGCCTGCCTTCCTTCCTTCCTTCCTTCCTTCCTTCCTTCCTTCCTTCCTTCCTTCCTTCCTTCCTTCCTTCCTTCCTTCCTTCCTTCCTTCCTTCCTTCCTTCCTTCCTTCCTTCCTTCCTTCCTTCCTTCCTTCCTTCCTTCCTTCCTTCCTTCCTTCCTTCCTTCCTTCCTTCCTTCCTTCCTTCCTTCCTTCCTTCCTTCCTTCCTTCCTTCCTTCCTTCCTTCCTTCCTTCCTTCCTTCCTTCCTTCCTTCCTTCCTTCCTTCCTTCCTTCCTTCCTTCCTTCCTTCCTTCCTTCCTTCCTTCCTTCCTTCCTTCCTTCCTTCCTTCCTTCCTTCCCTCCTTCCCTCCTTCCCTCCTTCCCTCCTTCCCTCCTTCCCTCCTTCCCTCCTTCCCTCCTTCCCTCCTTCCCTCCTTCCCTCCTTCCCTCCTTCCCTCCTTCCCTCCTTCCCTCCTTCCCTCCTCCTTTCCCTCCCTCCTTCCCTCCCTCCTTCCCTGCCCCTGAAGGGGAATGAGAAAAGAGAATAGCTGAGTACAGACCTTGTGTTTTAGAAGAGACTCTGGGTTATTCAGGGAACTGGATAGTTTACTGGAAGACAGAGGAGCTCTGGAAAGTTGTTAAGGCTGGGAAAAGAGAATCCTCTTAGCATCCTCCAGTCACAGTCACGAAAACGAGTGGATGTAGCAGGGGACCAGCTTGGGTAAGCAGAGCCATGACAGAGCTTTAAAGCAAATTGGCCCTGCACAGGAGGTGGGAACCAGGGACAAGCTGCCAGTGAGAAACTTAAAAACTTTCCTGAACATGCAACAATAGTGTTAGGAAAATGAAGGATTAGGTGGAATAGAGACTTGCAAGGGAGAGCTCATACAGTTATGTAAGCAACTGCACAAAGCAAATTTGGACTCACTGCTGTATGGGACAAATGATTTAAAAACAGAGGCATAATAAGGCAGAGACATCCAGTTTGGATCTGTTATTATAAACAAGCTCTTCTGTGCTGCTAAACTGAGTGAAGAGGTACAAGGGGGAGAAGAGCTACTGAGAAAGAATGATGGTTGAGTCAGGAATTACATGAGAAAAACAGGGTCATGCAATCCCTTGGGACCTAGCATGCATCCAAGGATGCCGAAAGGGCTGGATGGTGTCCTTGTAAGGCCCCTTTCTGCTGCTCTTGAAAGATCATAGAGACTGAGGAAGTTCTATGGTGAATGGAGAAGTAAAATTAGAACTCATCTTATAAAATGGCCGAAAGAATGCTCTGAGAAACTGATCATCTTAGTTGTGATCAATGCGAAAATCATGGAGTGAGACCTCTAGGAGCACATTTCTGGAGACAGGCTGGCCGCATAAAGTGGCTAAGAACAACCAAGGTTAAATCATGTCTGACCCACCTGATTACCCTCTAGGGAAGAGACTGGATGACTGAATGAAGGCACTGGCTGCCCTTTACCTCTGCTGTAGTGACGCTTTGGACAGTCTCACAATGTGCTTGAGTTCGACTCTTGATATTGCAGCCCAGATGGGAGGACAATCACGTGGACAACAAACACAGCTTTACTGCTTTCAGAAGGTCTAGGATGAGGGGCCTCATCTTGTTACAGTCTGCTGGTTAATGGGGTCCTATAAATTGAAACAAGTGGTTCAGATCACTTATCCTCCACAAGTGTAATAACTGTTAATAACTGAAGAGAATACCCAAAGAGTTGGTGCAGTCTCCATCTTTGTCTGATTCCAGCAGGAGGTTGGACCTTATGAGGTCCCTTGCAGCCCTAAAGCTTGTGATTCTATGACCATTATAACATTGCTGGGCTAGTGAAATGGCACTGACTGCCTTTACAAGTGTTCAGAGAATGTTTTTCTCTCAAATAGCAGTTTTTCAGTAAGACTGAAAACCTCAGCTGTTCCTTGTATGTGTTTCTCTCCAGACCCTTCACCATCTCCATGTCCCTCCATTTGGCACTCTAACAGCTTAAGAACTTTATTACAGTGTTTGGTGATTAGGTCAGTACAGTGCTATGATGGCAGCTGCATTCAGGGAGGACACTGAGGGTGAGGTGAGCCCACTGAATCCTTCAGGAAGATCTGTGACACTGTTTTCAACAGAAAGCACTTTCAGATTTGGGTAACTTCTCCCCTCACCCCTCCCAAACCACAGTGAACACCACTTCTGTCTTTAAAAAAACACAACTTTTCATGAAAGAAGGAAAAATGAAACTCCATGAGGAAGACACACATTCTGTCTATACTTCTACCTGATGAAAGCGTTTTCCTATTGAACAGAGTTTAAAAGCAGAAAAACCCTTGTCCAGCTTCATTGTTAATTTCTTGCAGAGAAAGAATGCTCTACCGTATTATCTTCAGGATATTCCATTGTGTTTTCCTTATGTATGGCTCAAACATATCTGCTTTATGGGATGAAAAAATAGGCAGTGGTATATGTATGTATTCTGGGAGATTTAGCTCTGTGGGTTTAAAAGAGTAGGCTCAGGCCTTTCTGCATTAAGTCCTAGGAAAATGCTGATTTATACAGCTCATTAGGGGACTCAGAACTAACTGTTGACTGAGAAAATGTGGGTGACTAAGCTTATATACCTTTGTTTGAAATAGATTCAGAGTCCAGGGCTTAGAGTGCTTTTTGCAACTGAGAAAACTTCTGCCCAAATCCCTTTTTCCTTATAGATTCATTGTGTGACCATGCACAAAATCCTCTAGCCTGCTTTGCCACAGATAAAACAAATTTCCTGCCTCACAGGAATCTGTCAGAAGGAATACATGTAAATGTGCCCAGGTACTGTGGCAAGGGTAGGGGGCGTGGAAATTAATTGAGCACCACTTTGGCTCAATCTGAACTCGTTTGACCTTTCTCATTTAAAATTTACCTTTTGTATAGGTTTAAGGGGATTGTTTCCCGTGTCTTCTCATCTGAATCCTCTAGAAATGAAAAACATGGTAGGAGGTAGAAATAGTGATTATAAATTGAGTTTATGATGAACAAGTTTTATTTCTGTTAGCACAGAGGGATGAATCCCTCTTTTTCAAAACCATAACCTTGCATGGTTTAGACCTTGGTTTTATAGCACTGTTGGGATTTTCAGTGTACTGTAGTGTCTTATATGCATTGCAGGTGTGATTTCTACTCAAGATGTTCTTTGTAGAAGGAAAAGCAAAGTTGTGGATGAAAGATTTAAGGAAAAATTGTCCCAACCTTTCACCCACCAAGAAGCAGGATCTGGTTTCCACATGATGGCTTTGTGAGATGTGAGCTGCAGATGTATTTCTAAAACAGCTCTACATGGATCCCTTGATCAAGCTCTTACAGCAGGCGATGCAGATGACAGAGTCAGAAGGCAAAAAAAAAAAAGCCTGATTAAAGTTTCCCTGGACTAAAAGGGAGAAGGAGGGTTTATCCCCAAAATTGGAAGCTTAAAGGAACAAAGGATTACTATGGATTATCCAATAAATATTTGTTTCCAGTGTAACCTGGCCACAGAAGGATTTGTAGGCATTTATTGGACTCCATCACTATATTCATGCCTTTTAGCTGCAAGTAGGAATTAAATTCAGAGTGCTTAATTTATGATTGCATGTACTTTAAGAGGGAATCTGCTTTTCAGCCTTGGTTCCTGGGACAACATCATTCACTCACAGGAGAAGGAGGAATCTTTAGTAGACAAAATGCAAGGCACCGTTCATTGCGCTGTACTGTACTAGGGCAGATCAGAATTCCATAGTCCCTCTTGACCTTAAAACATATGGATATAAGAATCTCTGAAACAGTGATGCTACTTGCCCATAAATCACCCTGTCAGTGGAAATGAGGGGACAGTCTGTGCAATGGGAGCAGTTGATGCACTTTCCACATCTTAGAGCATGTTGCACTTACCTTCCCTCCACTATTTACACTGCATTCCTCACTGAAAGCACCACATAGGGGCTATCTGATTCTCATTTTTACCCCATGAATCATTTGAGACACTTTAAGACAACAGGGGGCTGTCATCACATGTTTTTATATTGGTGTGTTAAAATACGGGGGTCAACAAATATGTATAAAGCACTACAGTCAAGACAAATTTTAGCAATTCACATGCAGTTCTTTCACTGTGTTCACCTTTTGAATATCTGCTTGTTAGACCCACACAAGGTGATGACAACTGTAATAAAGTCACTCCATGAAAGTTTCTCTCATTGATGTAGTTGAACAGCAAGGATCAAGATTTTGTAGCACAAGCTCTTAACAATCTTGGAGTCAGTCAATGAAAGGGAAAAAAATGTGAATAAGAGGTAAGATACAGATTTATTTCTTCAGGAAGGTGGAGAAGATTGGCAAGTGGCTTTTGTAATTGCCATCAAGATTTGACTATTTCTTCAGCAAACCTAGTAGATGTGAAGAAATGGAGCTGGGAAGAAATATTTTCCCATGTTAAAAATAGACTTCAAATACTGGAGTGAACAGTTTAAATATAAAACTCTTCGTGAATGAACAATCCACTGAGGAATTATTCAGTTCAGCTGAAGGTCTTTATGAAATTTTTAAAATGCTGAATTTTGACATTTTCACCTCATTATTCACACCATTTTCCAGATGATTTAGGAATATACTGAACAAGAGAGATCCATGTGGGATGAAATACTATTCTCCCTTGTGCACAGCCCATCATTTTCCCCCTATATTTGTTTCCTCTCTTTTAGCAATCCACTAGAGGATCTTCTCTTGTCCCATTGCACCACGGCGTCTTTAGGAGATTTTGGCTAGGAAACTTCTCTAACGCCTTTGCAAAGCTGAGTGCTCTAAGATGAAAGTGAAGCTGTTTCTGTTTGGATAGAGGAAAGAACACCCTCCTTCTGGTAATCCCCTCCAGAAGAGCTGTAATGGGACAAAGCACAGCCAGTGTCATTACTACAGCAAAATCATCAAAGCCTGCCCATTTTTCTCTCCATACTGAAGTGGTATCCTGGGATAAATCCTGCCACAGGCAGAGCAATTATTTGTGCCTCACCTGAGACATTTTGCCTAACACTCCTTGCTGCTGTTGATCAGACTCCGTTCCTACTTTCCCAGTGCCTCTCGTTGCAGCTCACAGCCTAAGCAGTAATAAACCTCCATCACCTGACCCTACACAATCCGAATTCCCGGGTTTAAATCCTGAACCAAACCAAGGAATCAGAGCTAGGTGAGCACGTGTCCTCACAGCCCCCTCTGATCACATCTGTCTCATTCAATTTGTAGCTGTATAAGATTTAACCTGTAAATGAAAAGTGAAAATTGAATTTCTGGTGTTACTCAGTAGGCAGGCCAGGTTGCCTGTAGGCTTGATAGCAGATGTGTAGTGAAACAGGCCTCAGTACCTTTCCAGTGCCATTTATGCTGCACAGAAATCTGCATGACCCTCGGAATGCCAGCAGTGGTACCAACTGTGAACAAAGAAATCAAAAACAGCTGACATGGAAGGGGGGGTGTCTCTTCTCCAGGAAATTTCTTGCAAATAGTCTTGGATAATACAAAAAAACTACACTGAACAACTACAAGAAGGTACAGTGGAAAACACCTAAATGTTTTCCTGTGCCCTTTGATCCTGGTTCGAAGCTGGTATATGGGTTTTCCACAACACTGTGAAAAAATTGCACTAAGACAGTTTATACAGACCTCTTATAAAGGCTGAGTTATTCTTACGTTTTTATGCGATAGATTTAGAACTCTCTTTTTAAAATGAGTCAACTAAACCCCAATTTTGATGCAAAATTTATCCTTGGGTGGTCACACATTTTTTCCAAAGCAAAGCATTTTCTTGTGTTATATCAAAATGTCAATTAGTTTTTATTTTGCATGTTATCCTCAGTCAGAATATTATTTATATGGTACAAAATGATCTTGCTGGATAGAAATGTATTCCATCTCCTGGATTTGTAAATGAAAGCTGTGGTTTGGCTGTCCAGTGCCTTTTTCTGCATCCAAAGTGCTAATTGTGGCATTAAGTAAGTCGTGCATTTAAGATATCGTAGAGGCAGGAGAGAAGACAAGAGTAAAGAAAGGTTAAGAAAATGTGACCCAGCAATTTCTTGGGAAATGGATATTTAATCTGAAAGCAGCAGTGCTTTCCTAAGTTGAAAAATGTGATGTGTTCATTGGGAGTGGCCTTTTGATATTGTCTATTATTTGCTTGCTTGCCAAAAACTAATTAAATTATTCTTGGAGTGTTCAAGGGCATGTTGGACCAGACCCCAACAAGCTAGTCTGGTGGAAGGTGTCCTTACCCATGCCAGGGGTTGGAACTGGATGGTCTTTAAGGTCTCTTTCACCGCAAACCATTGGTGCCAAGATTCTGCATTATGATGCTGTACAATAATATGTTTGCATAGCTCTGGGGCACAGAACCAATGACAAAAACCATAAGGAAGACGGGAACGGTCCTGACTGGTTTGCTGAGCATGGAAAGTGCTGCATAAACTTGCCACGCACATCAAGGTGCAGCTGCACCTGTCTGTCAGCCTTCTGCCGTTCTTGCTTCAATGGGGAAGCACTGCCAAATTCATGGGATCATTCCACATGCTTCTAGTGTAAGTCATAGATTTGTCTCGTAGAGTCATAGAAGGGTTTTGGTTGGAAGGGACCTTAAGTCCATTCCATTCCAACCCCCTGCCATGACCAGGGACACCTTCTGCTAGACCAATGTGCTCTAAGCTCCATCCTTGAACACTTTCAGGATTCCAAGTCCTTTGCTAAAAAAGAAGACAGGATATCTAAAAGTACAAGAGTTAACACTCAAATAGGTCTGCAGAATATGCTGTCATGAGATAGTGGAAGGAGAAATATCTGTGTGAATGTTTCTGTGAGAAACTATGGCAGCTGTTGTCTAACATAAACCTGACAAGGCTGTGGATGTTCATATTTTGATTTTTAAACTGGTAACCAACTGGGCAATGAAGAAATTTGCTTCCACGGTAAAGCATTGCACAATTAAGCCTTCTCGGCTGAGTGCTGAATGCCTTCAGCTTCCAGGGAAGCTGAATACCTCACAGCCTTGCATTCTCTGTCAGATGCTTTGTAGATGTTAATCCATCCATCTGTGAATCATCCACTCTACCCCAGCTGGAGGTGGGATTCAGAAAGCACAGAGAAAACAGCCTGTTAAACCACGGTCATTTCCTACACTTGCACTGAAATGTGTGGCAGGACAGATCAAGGACAAACATTGGAGAGAGTAACATGTAATTCCTTCCTAATTTTTTTTTTTTTCTCCCAATATTAATATTATAAATTTTCTGTCTATTTATTGATTTTATTTAGCTCACTTAGAACATTTGAAAGTGACAGACTACTTAAAAAACCATTCTAAATCATCAAAAGAACAAGCTTGGCAACACATGCAGACTCCCTCCTCTGGATCCTGTTGCTGTGTTTCAAGGACACTGCTGAGAGAAGTGGTGTGGGGAGTGGGAGAAGACAGTACAAGGGAAGGGTATGAAGACAACCTCAGGTCCCAAAAGGCTTTCTGTCCTGGTAAGAATCCCAGCCAGAGGTCATCCAGGGCTCTTACTGAAAAAGCAGAAACCAAAGAGTAAGAAACAAAAAGTATTTTATTTCTTATGCAGCTCGTGTTGGGTTTCCAGCTGCAGCCTGGGTGGGCTGAGTCTCAGCTTACAACTTTAGCTCCAGACGGAGAAAAGCAAACCAAGGGTCTGTTGGCTGCCAGTTTTCAGTAGAATATTTTACAGGTAAAATATTTTGATTTTGAATCATCATCAACTTCCCACCTTTCACAAGTATTGAACTTCATTCAGACTACCTAATGACGTCATCAGGTATGTTAAAGGAGTCCTTGACCTGGGAGGAATTAATATATCACTAAAGCATATGACTTCCACTGTTTAGCTAGTAATATTTATATTTTTTGCACAAATCAGCTTTTAAGATATTTTTCCTTTCATTCTCTCTTTTTCTTTGAAGCTTTAAAATTTGATTATCTGTCCTCCTCTAGCTAAACTTAAGATTTTATCTGGGTGTTGCGATGAAAATACACAGGTTTTAAATGAGAAGAAAAGCTGTTTACAGGCATTAGATTTCCCTTGGCTTCCAATCTGTGCTGCAAAGAGCAATGAAGCTTACTCAAGATATAAAACACCATTTGCCTTGGACATCTCACCTCCATTTAAAGTAGTTTTGCACCTGTCAATGAGGTCATGATTAAAAGCATATTCAAATTGCCTTTTACAGAGTACTGCCACAGCTCAATAATAATTGTCCCCAGTCAAGCAAGGAAATTCATATGATGTTTTTCTTTTTCTCCCAGTAGAAACTGAGAAATGGTGTAATAGGTTATATACTTTAATGTCTGTAAGTCTTGCAGCTCATCACCGCTGTAAATAACTTCATTGCTTTTCCATTATTTTTCCATTCCATTTATTGCCCCTTCTGAGAATTTCACACCACATATGTGCCTCTAGGAGTTTGTTGAATTCTTATCAGATATCAGGGACAGTTGCTTCTCTACCCATTCTAGCTGAGGGCTCTGAGCCAGGCTGCTTGGAAGACTGTGGGAGGAAAACATTCCTGTAATGTTCATGTGGGACACAGTAAAGAGAATGAGGAGCCTTTGCCCTGAGCAGAGCCATAACTAAACAATCTAATTCCTTTGGTTTCCTTTCAAACAATGTTGGGCTAAAGGAAAGATATCTCATCTTGCAGAACTGACCCCTCACAGTGGGAAGGGAAGAAATGTGGTGTATCACCTTAATGCGTAAAAAATTGGTCTCATAAGTGAAAACAAGTTCTATGTATCTTTGTCTATGTCTAGGCTGGAGAGCCTTTGGGTAATTATTAATATCTTTCCATGAAAAATGGAAATAAACAACCTGATGAGTAAGGACATCTGCAGTAGAGGAATTTGAATGGGCTTTAAATTTCTTACCTTCATAGTAGATGATTCTGTTTCTTTACACTAAACATTTTATTTTATTTTATTTTATTTTATTTTATTTTATTTTATTTTATTTTATTTTATTTTATTTTATTTTATTTTTATTTATTTTATTTTATTTTATTTTATTTTATTTTATTTTATTTTATTTTATTTTATTATCTGACCAGCGTTTTTTTCCTTTCTCTAGCCCCTGGTAAACACAACTGTGAGCCTATAAAATCCCTCTCTCTATCTTTTATGGGGATACAGCAGCAGTTTGCAGCAGTTCCACACATTTTCAAGTCAGTAAAAATGACACTTGTTCTAATGTAATAAGCTTAGAAACTGCATTTATTTAGGCATTTAGTGACTCTTGCTGCAGTAAGTTTTCATTAGCTTGGTTTTTATTCTCATTCTGTTTTCAAGTCCCCTCTTTTGTGCAAGGAATAATGAAGCTTGGTACCATGGCAGAGACTTTTGATTTGCTTGCAAGCAGCAGCAGTTCTTTGAATGACCTCAGGCTGCACCAGGAAAGGTTTAGATTAGCTGTTAGGAAAAAGAAAAAAAAAAAAAAAATCACAGAAAAGGTTGTAAGGCATTGGAATGAGCTGCTCAGGGAGATGGTGGAGTCACCATTGCTGGAAGTGTTCAAAAACCATATGAATATGGCACCTGAGGAATGGTTAGTGGCAAACAAGGTGGTGGTACTGGGCTGGCTGGTGGCTGGACTCTATTTTAAAGGTTTTTTCCAACCTTAGTGATTCCTTTACTCTATGATTCCATGAATGTCCGATTCTCTGAATCTTCTCCACCATGTTGCCTTTTCCAAAATCCCATGAGGGCTGAAGCTGGCCAGGCACATCGAACATTAAGAGCCCCTTACATTCATGTAAAGGCACTTGTTGTGCAGTTCCCTGGGAGATGACGTCAGTCTGCAACGTCCAAGGACTTTGCCTGTTGAACCATAACCCTGCTCCTCCTCTGAAAGTTATTATACTGCAAATAAATTGCGTTTTTTTGCTCTTTGTTACTCAAATTGCTTTAGCTGGGGTAATTACAACTGCCTCAAGTGTCTTATGAAAAAGCTGTTTTTGTGATCCTCCTATTCAGTCATCTCCTTAGAGCTGATAGTGGCCTAACACCTTCCCTACCAAGAGTTCTGTGACCTCTGGTTTGAAGGCTTGTTCATCACCAATAAGTAAAGCAAGGAAATGAAATCCAGAAATTATATAAATAGAGGGATGTGTAACCATAGTAATAATCTGTATGAGATGTAGAGTTCAGCTGACTGTAACTCAGCTGCCTCTAAATCAGCCTCCCACTCCCTGGCAGAAGATTTAACCAGCTTTTCCCTATGTACACTGCCAAAAAGTCTCAACAATTATATCATGATTTTACTTTCTAGGCAGGTAGAGCTTTAGTAGCTGCTTTTCAATAAAAAAAATCTCGCATGCTTCAGGGCATCCTGACAGTTCAAAGCAGGGCATTCTTCATTAAATGCTCCCTACTTTGGAAGTATCCTCTAAGCCACTTGGATTTTGTGTCTTTCAGAAGTATTTATGCATATCTTTGTGCCTTTGTGGGATTAGATTACAGGATATAAATATGTCACATTAGACTTTTAGAAGTATTTCTTTAGCTTTCAGGTGTCAAAACAGGTATTTGTTTAGGAAATAGGTAATGAACTGTGGACATAATAAAAAGTCAAAGCCTGTTTTCAGCAAATATAGCCAGGAACTGTATAAATACTGTTAGAAAACACAATGTGAGCTGCACTGCAAGGTCTCACTTCCAGTTTTAGCCATACTGTGTTTTCTCATTAAAACAGGGAGCAAGAAGTAGGTTGTGAACCAGCGACAGCGTTTCCTAAATTGACCTCGTCTTTGGTGCCAGTAATAGAACTGGGTCTTTATTAAACCACTGAGTGCTCATGCCTCTTAACATGCCCAGCTGGGCCACGTCTTTTTAGGCACTTATGCCATTTGCATCACAGTGGCAGGACATGTGAAAAACGTCCTGGGGCCATGCAGCTGCCATTTCTTTAAACTACCACCACTCCAGCATGTTTAAGGCTTTACATAAAATGTGTTTTAATGGGTTCCCTCTGTGTTCAGACTAAAAAACATATAAGCTGACACACTGGACATGAGTGCAAAAGACTCCAGCGTACCTGCTGGGATGGAAGAATCTGGGATATGAGAGATGAAGGAAACATTTGACCACCTGGGCAGTCCCAGCTGCTGGGAAGAGGTAGCAGTGTGGACAACCCAGTTCTAACACATGACAGCAGGGAGGAACATCTGGGAATCCAGAAGAAGGACTTACTATTCTTCTTGGTGAGAAAATGCTGTTCTCCAGTGGGCTAGAGGCTCTGGAGAGAACTGGTATCTGAGCCACCAGGAACTGAAAACAATTCAGCAAGTCACTCAATGTGGCTTTATGAATAAAGCTACCAATACACCAAATTGCAGAAGATGGGGTAAAAATCAGTAGCATTGAACTATTGCTGTAATAATTGTCAACACTGCAGTTATTTCTTATAACAGAGAGAGAAAAAAGTGTTTATATAGTTGGAAAAAATCTATTTATAGATGTAATCACACATGAATGGAAGATATATGACTGGTAATCTGTTTGAGTGTCTTGGCCAAAGGGTTCCTTTAACACTGCTTAACTGAAAAGGCACAGAAATGTTGAAGGAAAGGGATGTCAGCCCCAAAAACCTGACTCCCTTTCCACTCATGGAGTTTGTTTTCCCTTCAGCTCTACACTGAGAAGCTGTTCTTTTGTTCTTTTCCTGTGCCTGACTGTCCTGCCATGAACCGAAACACTTTTCATATTTCATGTCAGCAGTAGTTTCACTCCAGTGGTGGATGATGTGATTCAGCCACAGGGCCTATATACACCTAAAAGTTTTTCTAAGGCCTTAATGCTATTTAGTATTTTAAAAACCACTACACAAATGGAAAATGTTTTTCCATATTAATCAAAGTGAAAATATTTACTTACTTTAGTTGTTTTAGTCTCAGTTGAGGAAACACAAACAGTGAAAACTTTAAATAGTGTCCTTCCTGAACCAAAACCACTGTGTCTTTATCAAGATGTTCTGTTTTTCTCATCGGCTCTTTTCCTCACATTTCAGTGTACCATCCCATAATAATATCATCACTGTCTGTTAGTTATTAAATTAGCTTGAGCCAAGACCAGGCAATCAGCAAAGGATGGTTCTCTCTGCCTCTAGTAACTAGAAAATTAGAAAAAAAAAAAAATGCTGCTTATCTTAAGAAATAATGAAAATTATTTTACTTTACAGTATAGATTAATTGAATAAATAATACATAAGAAAGACTCCTCCTTGTTTTGGGTGCTGAAAAGCTTTGAAAATTATCTGGGTTACACCTTTGGAAGTGAAGAGCCTGTGCTGGCATTTTTTTTTTTTTAACTAATTACAGTAATATATTTAGATTTAGATTAGATATCTTAGAAATCTTTCCTGGTGAGGGTGGGGATGAAGCCCTGGCACAGGGTGCCCAGAGAAGCTGTGGCTGCCTCTGGATCCCTGGAAGTGTCTACAACAGGTTGGATGTGGTTTGGAGCACCCTGAGACAGAGGAAGTGTCCCTGTCCATGGCAGGGGTGGCACTGGATGGGCTTTAAGGTCTCTTCCAACACAAACCCTTTTGTGAGTCTGTATTTCTGTTCATGGGCCTTCAGGTACAGCAGAATACATCAAGGATAGAAATATGTTTGGAAATGCATTGTAGTTTCAGGGGAAGAAGGGCTGGAAATGGTGACACGTCAAGTCCTCTGGTGCCAGGAATCTGAATCCTGCTTTGTCTCTGCTGCCACCCCATAGAGCCGTATTGGTTCTATGGTAAAGAGGTGTGAAAAACGCATGCAGTGCTCTGCAACAGAAACTCTGCTGTCACAAGCTGTTAGGTTGTCCTGTGGCCCTCTGCATTCAAGTGATATTTGATGGACTCATCAGGACTGGGCTCAGCTTCTGCAACCTGCATTGCAGCAGCGCCTGAATGCCTCAGAGTCTGGGCATTTTGCTTGAGAGAATCATGCAGGGTTTTGCAGGGAACAGAATAAAGTCAGAATTGCTTATGAGTAAAACCTGTAGTGACAAATTCTTTCCTTCTAAAATGCTTATTCTTGTCTTCTAAAATGCTGAGCCTTGGTCAGGGAGAACCAGCAGATTAATTTTGGAAGGTTTCCTTCCTGCCTGTTTTTGGATTGCTGTTTGAACCTTCCAGAATGGTGATCAGTGCTGGCATTGAGATTTTTGCCTGTGTAGCTCATTTCTGTGCACTGAGGTGGCAAAACAAATTTTAGAGGGGAGCTCATTAATACAGAAATCCTTAAATGCCCTTAAATTTTCCATGAAACAAACATAGCACTTAACATCCCATATATAGTGACAAGGCTTTCTTTTCAATTTCTATTCTTTATGGTTAGATCTAATAAACTCAAACATTTCTTGATGAATATTGGATATTTGGAAACAGAGAACTTTGTTAAAAAATTCGCTGCTTAGTGGTTAGTTACAAATTTGTTTGGTCTCCTTTAGATTCCAAAAGATATATTAAGCACATTTTGGATATTTTATTTGAAGATTCCAAAGATTCTAAATTCTAAATATTAATTATGAGTTAATTCTAAAGATTTTTCCTCGTTATTTTTGAGATAGATTCCAATGTTTCCTTTTACTAGAATCTGCCATGTTTTATTTTGAAGGTCCAAAGTTCTTAAAACCATATCATGATTCTAGTCAAGAAAAATTGAAACTAATGTTATTTTTTGGAAGATTATTATGAAATAAGTTTCCTACCTTTTTCTGAAGGGCTAGGACTCAGTGTATCATTATATACCTGTTGATCTGGTGAAATTAGACTCAGGAATCAACAGAAAGCAGTGCATAAATTAATAAATTTTTAATTTCTGTCTTACCTTTCCCTGTTGCTTTGAGTTTTTTAACTCAAAAGTGTACTTTGAGTGTATTTTAAAAGCTGGAGGGGCTGATGTTATTTATTAATCTCTGAAATCTTGAGCTGGTCATTAGGAGCAGGAGTTTGGTCCCTTGGGGTCGTTCAGTGGAAGAGGAGATCAACACAGCTCAGTCTCAGAGCTCTGTGCAGCTCGGGGTCTCATGACACTTGGCTAATCCCACTTTTGTGGGATGGCTTGCTCTGAAGGCAGGCTTGGGCTCAAGCAACTGCTCAGGCTTCTGCTGAAACATATCATTAATTTTCAGGATGAATTGGAAAATGCAGGGATTCTGGCTTTTGGCAAGTGCAACTAACATCCCTTTCTAAATCTGAATAACAGCACAGTGTGTGCTTGCACAGGCTGGACTGACAAGGTATTCTTAATGGTGAAATAATAAACAGTGAAAAGTCATCCTGTAGCAAACTGCCAGGACAAGAGGAAATGGCCTTAAGTTGTGCCAAAGAAAGTTTAGATCAGGTATTAGGTAAAATTTCCTCACAGAGAGGGTGGTCAGGCATTGTCATGGGCTGAAGTCATCATGCCTTGCAGGGTTCAGAAATTGTGGGGCTGTGACACTTGAGGATGTGCTTTAGTGGTGAACATGGTGGAGGTGCAGGGTTGATTTTCCAACCTTAACAATTCTGTGATTCTGTGAAATGCAAACATAAGAAAGAGAAGAATTTAACTACTTTCAAGGTTTAAAGCGTCACCCAATCTACTTGTATCATAAAGTGATAAAAAGGGTGATTTTCAGCAAGCTGACATTAGTCTCATGTAATTTATATTCATTTTCTGGTTTTGCACATTGCCTGTGCTCCAGAAAACAAATTACTTTTTTGGAGGGAGCATTGATGGCAGGGTTTTATTTCAAGAACAGGTCCTATGTTAGCTCCTTATCACTTTTAAAGATAATCTCTGTTTTGATAAATGAATAAACACTAAACTCCCCAGTAGGTAACTTCCATCTGTTTGAGGGAAGCATCGCAGGTTTGCCATGTCTCTCTTTTCTGTACTATTTACAGTACTTATCATGAACAGTTTTAATTATTTCTAGCAATATATGTTCTCTGGACATTTACTGCTGTTACACAATTTTTAGAGGACATTCCTATTGCTTTGCTTTCAGCCTACATGAACAGTAAATATCCTTAGCAGAGCTGGAGTTCTCTCAATCTCTTTTTCCCCTAAATATATTTTTCCTAAAGCAGCTGATCTGCTCTTACAACATCATTATTTTTATAAATTCAGCTAATAGGTGTCTAGTTTCAAATACTGCAAGGGTTTTGTTGACTCTGTTGCAAATAATTATTTTTTATGGACTAATTTAGAAAGGATTTCTTGTTTTATATACACTTTTCACTTGATATAATTTAAATTATTGTGATGATGTCTCTGGGTCTCCTTGAGAGCCAGATTTGATATCCTGAAACACAGTGAGTTGCTTAGGCATGGCCCACTGAATTATTTTCTTACATTCTGTGACTGGAAATCTGTCTGGAAAAATTGCTTTCCTTCATAGCCCTACAACAATTCAAGAATCAAAACAAATAAATCGGTTATCCCCATCCTTGGTGGTTTTCACCACCCAGCTGAATAAAATTCTCAGCAATGTGGACTGACCTCAGAGCTGCTCCTGCTACGGGCAGTAGTTGGACTAGAGAAGTCCTGAGATTCCTGTGATCCTACAGACACAATGACACAGTAAGTGCCTGTTCATATATTTCAAAACAAAATGTTGTGGATTTTTTAAAAAAATTTTTTTCTAAAAAAAAATGAAACCACAAATGCTCTGCAAGAGTTTAACACTTGAATTATTTAATTATTTTCACATCTATCTCCATAACTTTTTTTTTTTCCCCCTCCAGTTTTTGTAGACTGCATATCAGGGGCTTAATTTTCCTCAGGACTTTCCTTCAGTCTTTCATTCATGGAGTATCCACAGTGTAAGTCACACCTGTATGAGAATGTGCAATGAATTTAGCATTAAGCTTTCATTACAAATGTGGTGGCAAGTGTGTAATGTCTTGATGACCTCCCCTTAGGTTTTCATACTCAAAAATCGTTCCCAAGTCTTGCAAGATCCTCCTCTTTGAAAAGTTTCATGTTATGCAGAGAAATGTATATTGACCTTATCACAAGAATGAAAAACTGATTGCAAAAATCACTGTAAACCCTGTGTTGCCATTTGCTGGACCTGCATTTGTTTAGAGGTTGTGTCATCAGCAGGTGCTTCAGACAGGGAATTCTCAGGTAGCCTGGGTAAACTTCAGCATCTCTTCTTCTGACTTGTCCACCACTGGTCAGTTGGAAGTAGGATTCAGAATTAATGCATAAAATAGTTTCCGCTTTACAAGATTCATGAGTTTTATACTGTGGAAATCAATTGTTTTCCCCTTTTAATAGATTTTATTTTTCACATTTGTGTCTTCTATGTTATGCTTATTATTTTATCCATATCCCTTTTCATCTGAGATTCTGAGTGTTTTTTCAGGCTCTCTCAATCCCCATCTCAGTGATGCCTTAGGAAAGCTAACCTGGAATAGAGACTGGACAGAGCTAGAAAATAAAGCAGGTATTTATTGAAAGGCCTTTGGGGCTCGAGCCGCCTTGGGCAGGACAAGAGCCTGACCAGGGCTGCACCCAAGGTGGATCCAAAATGGTCACAGAATGGCTGGTTAGTCATGAAGCCTTACATTTTTATAAGTTTTGGTCCATTTGCATAATGGGGTTTAATTGTCCAATTACAGCTTCAGGTTGTGAGGTCCCATCCTTCTTGTTCCTCCCTTCAATGCACCATTGTTTATGCTGTTGGGCCTGAAAGTTGTCCTTGGTCTTCATCAGGAAAAAGATTTGTTTTGTCTCCCTACTCTGTGAAGAGAGCTCACCAGCACTTAATATGAGGCTCAGAACTACACCCCTAGGCAGCACAGAATCTGAAAACATGAAAGCTAAAATTTGAGGCATCATCAGGAGTGGGTGTGAACGGTCTGAGCATATTGCAGCTATGTGGTGCCCTACTCTTAGAATACCTGGTTTGGAATGGTGTCATTACATGATATTTATCTGCATGAAATGTGAAGGAATCTATCGTTTGTAAAACACATTTGCAACTTTGATGCTGCTATTTCAAGGTTTTCATCAAAAGGTGTGGAGTCCTGTTTTGCGGAGGCTGAAATCTGATCACCCCCCTTTGACCTAAACCTGAGACTCCTTCCCTAGAATACCTGATAAAACCCGTGAGCCTGCCCCTGCTCGCTCTCTTCGTCTTCACCCCTCTTTGCTCTCACCCCCTCCCCAGCCCAGGGTAGGGGAAATAAATGGATTCTCGTGCTTATAACAAAGACTCGTTTCGTCTGTTTCCCTGCTGGTGGTTGTAACCTCCCTGGACATGATGCACTCTTGCCACATGATGCAACAAAAAGGAAACACATCTCGGGAAAATTGCTGTTTCTCAAGTGTCTCCACCATCTTCAATGCACAAAGCAAGCCCAGTGTAGAATTTTGAGTCACAAGCAAGTTCCACCAGGTGATGATTTGCTTCCCAATATGTAGTTTAATTAGGCTGCTCCGGTTTTGTGTTTGATTGATACTTTTCACAACTAGAATAAGGAGAAAGGCTGCAATTTATTTACACCTAGCTCAAAGGAAAGTGGAACTCAGATTTAAGGTATGAAAGGTATGAACTTGGAAGAAGACACTGTTCCAGTGCCTGAACACCCTCTGGGGGAAGGACTTTTTTCCTGATATCCACCTAAACCTGCCCTGACACAGATCCAAGCCCTTGTGCAGTTTTAAAGTTTTCCATTCAGGTATTTGTTCCGGCACATGTTTCCTATTTCAATGATTTCAGAGTTCTGATGCGATAAAAATTGGATCAGAACAAAATCCAAACATTCAATGCAATATGAAACATGAGTCACAGCATCATCTAGGTTGGAAAAGAGCTCTAAATCATCTACTCCAACCTTTGGCTGATCATCAGAGTCATGCTATGAGATAGATTAAATAAAAGTCAATATGAGACAGATAAAAGATTGTAAAGATCTTGGATAGCAAAGCTGATTAGGTTTTCACATAACAAAAATTCACTATATGAAGTAATGTATTCAATTTAATGAAAATGAGGCTACGACCATTAGGAGGCTGGGCTCGTAATTTTGAGCTGATCTTTGCTTCTTAATATACTTCTAATTGTCCTGACAGGCTTTACCCACCATCCCTTGCTCAGCTGCAGCAGGTAAATGCTGTTTTATTACACTGAAATAATAAAAAAATAACTTTGGATCTGTCTTTTAGCAAAACAGCTGATTTTATATTCAGGACTTTTTTTTAAACAGTCAAATTTATGCACCTTCTAGTTTCTGAGGATTTAAATGTAATGAGTTTCAGAATCTGCTATTATAAACACAACAAATTATTCACAGGATAATGGATGGCGAGTGATGAATTACCAGAACATAAATCTGTAACATTCACTCATGGTGGGAAATAGCAGAGGAATGGCAAGGCTGATTTATTACTTGCTGGTGTATCTATTCCTGTTCATGAGTGTTAAAAACTACAGTACATAGAAAAATTTAATTAAAGTTACTAAAATGATAAAACTATTTTCTGTTTTCTATTTCATAGCTGTAAAAGTTTTTCATTTGCTCATGAATTTAGGAATAAATGTAACATTCATCAAAGTGTAAAGAACAATGTTAGACATAGAGCTTATTGTAAATCTCATATTTCATCAACAGAAAGGATAATATATGTCAGAGTGTGGAGAACTCTGAACTTTCGAAAGCCTAGCATGGAAAGAAATCATCTTTCATAACTATCTGAAATCCTTATACAGACAAAACACATTAAATCCATTTGAGTGTTAAAATAATACATATAATACTGGAATGATTTTATTTCCTGTTTGAGCCATGACTCTTCAGTACATTGAAGAAGTCTCCTGATGATAAATTTCAGAACTTCCTTCTCTACTGCATTCTAAATTCTCCCAAAAATCAAGAAAAATCAGCAGTGCTTACTGGGAGGGAACAATATATCCTTTATTTGATGCTCCAACATGATCCAGATCTAGAGGAGGAAAGACACAAGAAATCTTTCCAAATCTACCACAGGAGCTTTTCTATTAGACTGTTCAAAGAGATCATGGGGGGAAAAATTAGTATAAAAATGGGTTTCTCCTTCCTTGATGGGTTTTTATTCACTGACACTTTATTTTATTGGTTTCTAACCTTAAAGTAATTTGACTGCATTTTGTAATGAACTGACATGGAATCTCACTTGAAACAGCAATGTGTTTTACTCAGGAAAGGGAAATATAATAGGCAATTAGATCAGTTTTCAAGTTTAAAGTAAAAGCCAGGCCAGCTAAGGTTCATCTTCTCAGACAGTGCCCAGCTTTGATTGGTTATCCAGAGTTAAACTTCAGCCCAGACTTTGGGAATATTTCACTACTTCAAGAATTTTCAGCTCTACTTAAGAGCTGGAGCTTTTGTTCTCAGAAAGGGAATTTTTCTGCTGAGCCAAGGACATGAAACAGAGTTTAAATTCAGAGCATTCTTAGGGCTGCCTGTACTCCTGGAAAGATTTATTAACTTTTAGTACCAGCAGATAGTTAGCCAGACTGCATTGGCAGAATTCTGTGAGGAAATGCAACAGATGGACAGCCTGCAGAAGAGGAAAATCATGAAAAGCTTGACAAATCCAGGCAAGCCCAGTGAGCTGAACAGATGAAACAAGATCCTAACGAGTGATCAAAAGGCTGTGTTAGCGCATACCAAAAGGAAGGCACTTGAACTGTTTCCTATATTTCCCAGGAATGTGTATTCCTGTGGTATCTGCTCCTTTACAGCTTATTAGAGATCAGGATGGTTTCCTTAAAGATGTCATTTTAACAGAGCAGAAGAGGAGCATTTGAATCCATCTGATAATTTCCTTGAATCAATATACTATTTTTTTTCCCCCCTTTCTTATTTCCTTTTAGATGTTTCCTATAGTTTAACCTTCTAAAAAGTCTTTTGCTCTACACCAAAGGCTCTCCTTGTGTTCAGGGAAGAATATTTCTTCAGAGTGGGGTAAGGAGAAACAGCTCACATAGGCAGCTGAGAAGAAAAGGGGGAGAAAATTGTGTGGCTTGACAATAATAGAAAAATATAGGGAAAATATCTTGATTGACCCACAGAATTTCTCATCTGATGATGTGAGTGAGGATTTTGTACAGATGGCATAGCTGTGAGAGCTGCTAAAAAAGTTCACATTTTCACATATGTTAAGAAGGAACATTGACCCATGTGGACAAAATGTATGGGTGCTTGCTTGTATACATAAAAATATGTATATTTAAGTTATATAACAGGAAGTTAAAAGGGAGTTGGAAAAAGACACATCATCCCTGTTTCTTAGATGGCTGCAATGAAGCGCAAAGGTCATATAAAAGTTGTCTGGGGATTAAAATACTGAGCTGCCATAGGCCATGTGTTGAACTTAATGCTTTACTATCACGATAACTTTTCTTCAATTCAATAAGGGTATTTAGAGCCTTTAAGCCAGTGGTAGGAACACACACTGGACTGTGAATCCCATGAACCTCTCCAAGTATGATGCATGTCCCTGCTTTAAATGGTGCACTGTGCCTTGCAGATAATCACCTGATTTAAATATGTTTATTTGAAGAGTATGCAAATAGCCTATTTAAATTTACAAAATGCTTTATAGTTTTGCAGGCCATAAAAGCAATTTTATTTAAGGACCGTTTTGCATCATTGTTTGCTAGGAATAATTCTTACCTGAATATTTCTACATTCTACATTTCTACATCATTATATGCTTGAGAAACACGGTTAGTTTAGAGCAGTAGGATAACAGAAATACAAATAAACTTGTATATGTTGGAATGCTGACCAAGCTTTTACTGAGTAAGAATACCTAAATTAAATTCAGATAGTGCAAGTTGTGCACAAATGGTCCATTACCTATACAGAGATTAAGAACTGGGTGGTTTTTTTGTTGTTGTTTTGTTTTGGTGATTTTTTTTTGGTTTTTTTTTTTTTTTTTTTTTTCCACAATAAGAATTTAAAAAATCTGAGCTAAAATAACAACAAAATCAGCAATCCAAGCCCTTAGGTAAGTTAGAGTTGCATGAGTTCACACAAATCTGCAATTAAGGATGAAAGAGATAATCATTCTTTTTGGTGTCATTACTGTTTCATCAGATTTGCCATTTTCCAAGGATCATGAGGGACGGACATGCTCTCCTAATAGTTCTGAATTAAACCCCTGAAAAGGCAAGAAGAAAATGAGTCACGATGCTTTGTCAGATAACCGGAGATTAAATGGTGAATTCACACAGTCATAAAATAATCTGGGATAAAATGTTCATACACAACCCTTTGGGATACACCTTAAAAACAAAATAATTGATGGATCCAAATTTCCAAACCACTAATGATACCCTCAAGAACAACATGAAAAAGCTGTTGTTTCCACAGAAATCTTCCAAAAATGGATAATTATTTTCATTTCATCGTTGCTGTATTTTAGTATTGCCTATTAAAAAAAAAAAAAAAATAAAGCAAAATAAACCAGTTTTAGAGAAGCCACCGTTAGTTTAGCTTTCTGCTAGAGATTGTGATCAGGGATGTGGTAATTCAGAATTAAATAATGCGCTTGCAGAGGCTTAGAAGTGTGCTGTGCTATAGCATAAACCTGCAAATAAAAATGTTTGTGAACATGTGGCAGCGGATTGGCCAACTTGGTGAGGTGGACTTTAAGCTGAGGGTGTATTGGAAGTACAATACAGCAGCCCACATGTAAGTTCAGGTGACGTGAGGCTCTGGGAATGCTTGGAGCACTGCTTCTTCCTACATTTTTTTTAATATGTGCCAGCCAGAATGAACTGGAATTGCTGCTGGAATTGCTCCTCCCAAGCCAGGAAAGCCTGCTTTGTAGTTCCTCAATCAGTGACGGCCTGGACTGCAGTGACCACAGCACTGTGCACTTTGGGATCCTGGAGGTTTGCACAAAGACTGAGGATTTGGATTTTAGAAGAAAAAAGCCGAACTTGCTCAGAGCTCATTTGGAAGTGGTTCTGTGGGAAGATTCCCTGGAGGATAAAGGAACTAGTGTGTGCTGGGGTTATTCTGGAATGTTCTGCTGGAAGCACAAAAACATTCATGCCTTTTAAAGGGAAGGGAAGCAGTCAGAAGAGAACGCCTTTGACTTGCTGTGAACTTTTGAGTCTGCTCAAATCTAAAAGGAAGTGTAACAGAGATGGAAAAGCAGTCACTGAAAACTCCAAAGACATTGTCAGGATGTACAGTTAGAAAAGCAAAAATCTCAGCTCAAACTGACGTTGGCCAGAGATGTCAAAAAACTACAAGAAAAGGTCCATCAGGTTGAAACAACAAGCAGAAACAGAAGAAAAATACCAGCCCAGTTTAGCAGTAGAAGTGTCACCAAAAAAGCTGGAAAGATGGAGGTTCTCAACACATCCTTCGCCTGTCTTCACCAGTACTGTTGGACCCCAGAACTTGGGAACACCAATCCAGGCTCGTGCAAACAGACCCACCACCAGTGAAGGAAGAGTTGTATGTGAGCTTCTAGAAGAGCTTGACCCTCATAAATCCTGAGGCTGTTAAAAGAGTTGACTGATGTAATTGTGAGGCTGCACTCTATAATCTTTGAGGAGTTGTGGTGGTCAGGGAATGTCCCAGAAGATTCAAAGAAAGTTAATGTCCCTCCTACCTACAAGAAGGGCTTAAAGGAGGATTGAGGAAATTACACATCCATCCATCTTACTTTGTGCCCTGGGGAAGTTAAGGAAAACCCTCAGATGTCAAGGCAAGTCAGTTTATTCAAGGAAAAGCCAAAGGCTGTGCATGCAAGCGATGAAACAAGATCTTATTCTCTACTTCCCATCAGCAACACACACCCATAATTCTTCTTTTTTCTGTGCACCACTCCAGAAATTTCTGCTAGGAGCTAGATTCTGACACCCAAGTTCATAATGAATAATTATATATTTCATAGGTATCTCTCTCACCTACAAATACATATGCTATTTAAATCAAAAATCTACTGAGACAAATAGTGTAAGTGTTATATACTTGATGGCAGTGAAAAAAAAAACCATCAGGAAGTGTCTACCAGCTTTCTACAAAAACTTAAGCCTGTGATATCAACACAATTTTTATCACATATCCAAATAGAACCCCATACCAGCTATAATGAAGACAATTAACTCCATCCCAGCTAAACAGCTGGGAAAGAGCTATGGAAAACTTGTCCTTTCTCTTTGAAATATCCAGTTGGAAGCCTTATGAAGACCATCTTATATATATAAAAATATAGTATAGAGCAGCATCCATTTCTGCATTAAAAAGACATATATTGAGGGGGCTCAAGGTTTCATAAAGCTTAAGGAGAAGTGAGGAAGATCAATACATGGATTTGTGTGGGAAAACTATCCTGGTTTGGATTAAAAGCAAGCTGAAGGTATTGACAACATATGCAAAGTAAGTACAGTATATACTGGACACCATTTGTTTTCCAAGAGTAAGCTTACTGGAATCTATATGGATTCCAGACTGGCTCAAATTACATCCATTTGGAGTTGTCTTCTCTCTGGAAAGCAAACATTTGCTTTTAGGTGCACTCCTCAGCATTTTGGGATTGGCTTTAAGAGTAGTAGACCAGGGCTTAACTCAGCCCCTGATGGTGTGGCTGTGGTGGAGGTCTGGGTCCTTGGGGCTGCTCAGCTGGAGTTGTGGTCTTACACTGCTTAAAATGCTGGGGTCGACTAATGAAGTATGTTTAGTTTTGATTGCCATTGTCATCCCCTCGACAGGGAAAGAAACAGTGCTGGAATACTCTGCTGAATTACCTGGAGTGTGCTTGTTCCCACACCGGGGTTTTTATAATCTCTTCACAGATTTTACTTGTGGGAGAAAAGCAGCTGAGAAGCTCAGTGAGATGATGCTGGTAAACGGCCTCATAGTCAGTTTTGTCCCATTATCCAAATTTTCTTTTTGCCATGCACCTGATTCCAGCAAAACCAGGCTTCAAACTGAGACTGGGATCATGAATGCTTGATTATGTTACACTTTTTCTTACAACCAAGTCTGTTCTCTTGCCCTGGGGGCTGACGGATGCTGCTGGTATGCCTGAAGTACCTAATCATGCTTTGGAAAATCACTGGCAATGAGCTCCTAATTTATAATGACTGACCCAGCTGTAACTTAGGACACATGTAAAATTGGGCATATATTGGAAAGCTGCTGCTGATGTCACAAGATTGGGTACATCCATATGTTGGTACCATCAGGATTTATATTGTTCGGTCCAGAAGGATGTTTCCAGATTGAAAATAGTCCAAATAGTAATGAATTGGAGGCAGCAGATTTCATTCATTTCAAGAAGAAAAAAATATGCAGCTGATGGGATGGACAAGGATTATTTTAAATGAATAATCTTTTCTTGGCTTCTTTGCTAGAGAAAACTTGCCTGAAAGCTTGAGAAACTGTTTAACTAAAAGTGAAAGGCTCTCCCCAGGTTTTGATTGTGCTTATTACTGAATTACTTTTTAGTAGGTTTTGTGACTCTGCTGAGACACAGAGTCATCTGATGACAATCCAGTAAAGACGTACGCTGCTGCAAGCTCAGAACACAATTATTATAATTATTTTTTGCTCAATTACTGGTGAGGATGGTCCACTGAGTCAGAGTTATTTCCAAAGACAGCAATATGATTGCATGCATTTTTACAGGCTATTCAGTATGGTTTGAGTGCTTCAGCATTGGTATCCATCAGTTTAAACTGATGGCTTTGTTTGTGAGATTTATGGGAGGTTTTGTTTAGGAATTTCCACATCTTTACCTCGTGTGCCTGTATCAACAACTGACCATCCATGATACAAAGTCTATGCTTTGTGAGCTCACCACTTTGGAAGTAGATTTTCCTTGAAATACAAAAATATGCATCTTGATCTGCTTCTAAAAAGTACCCACCATGATTTTCCAACTTAACACCTCATTAATTTTATAGTCTCTTTCATTTTTGTTTTTTTTTTTTTTTTTTCTTATTTCTTTACAGGTTTGATGACTTTAAAGAGTGATATTTAACAAATATATGTGTATTTAGTTTTGTTATTCAGCGTCTCAAGTTCAAGTAGCTTATTAAGAGGGAGAAATATCAGTTCAGGTGTGTGTATAGATGGGGCTATTTTATATTCTTGTTCAAGTTTTGAAGGTGAGACTTTAACAACAAATTTTTTTTGAAAGGAAAATCCTGTAAAAGCAACAGGGTTTTCAAGAATAGCATATCTTTCTCCATTAAAGCATGTCAAGTCTTATCTCAAGTGTATTTCTGAGTTTGCCACTTTCCATTCTTGTTCTAGTGTCACTGAATTAACCTTCTATACACAGTATGATCTCAGAATCAAAAAGTTGTTAAGACCTTGAAGGCAAAACTCTAAAGATGTCATATGTCTTCAGAGAATTACTTGTCTGAATGAAGCTGTCTTCCTTTTTTTCTTTTGAAGAAAGAGAAAAGTACATTGTTAAAATCCTGAACTTCATAGTTGAGAATCCTGTCATTGTTCCATGCAGAAACCAACTGATCAGCTGTCCTGGAAAATAGGTTGTTCTCACCTTAGCAGAAGCCTCCTGTTTCGGGCTGCGTCTATGTTCACTGACACTTGGCGTTACCTTAACAACTTCTAGCCTTTTTTTCATATTTTTGCCTTTTGAAGGGATACAAAAATGAAGAATTAGTCCCCAAAGCTCTCTTTGTGCCCTCTAGCATTCCCTCTGCAGCTGCTGGTACTATCCCAACTTTAGGAGTCTTAAGGAATTAATAAACTAAACCTCTGAATAGTTTAAATCTGAGTGTTCTGTTTATGATAGAAATAAAAACTGTGCACCTTACTGCAACATCTCTCAGTCTTTAATGCAGACAGCTTTGTATTAATTTGGCAAATAGGGTGCTATTAGGAAGGATTTACAAAGGAATAGGTAATTGACTGGTGCTATTGTGCTTGATATACATTGAAACTGTTTATTGCTAAAATAAGCTAAAACCACAAAAAATAAAAAAGAGAAAACAAGTCCTTCTCATAAGGCAACAAGGAATGTAGAAGGTGTGGTTCTAGGCACAGTTGAGGAAGCACAGATAAGTCAGTTTTTTTGCTTTTAAATTAATATTTGAAGCTTGCATTGGCAGGAAATCTTCGACAGAATTGACAGCTTTGGAATTTCATCACTTTGATTTCTATCACTTTTTCATTCCAATTTCCCTTCCACTGTGAAACAGGAACTTCAGCACCAAGTGCCACTAATCTGATTGTTGTTTTGGGCCACTGAGTCCCAAAAACTGGGCTGAAAAAATGTTATTCCAAAGCTTTGGGTTTTCAACTGTGAGGCTAAATGTTGCCATTCACTTGTGCCAGAAGTGCTATCATGTCTCCTGGGGAAGGGATGTCTTACTTTTGGCCCTTTTCCGAGCAGATGTCTAACAAAGTGATCCCAATATTGACTGCTCCAGCTAAGCCAAATATTTGCAGAACTTTGAATCAGAAAGGAAGGATTATGGGTTTTCATGCCCTGTGATATCCACAGGAGATGACACAGGCAGCAACAACCACTTTTTCTCTGTATTTTTTCATCCTTTAATTCCTACAGTGAGTCATCAGCATTTATCACATCTCTTTCTTGACCGGGGCACTACTATTCCAGTATTTGGTCTGTCTCCAAAAACACACAACTCACTTCTTGCAGCTGAAGGTTACTTTTGCAAAAAATCAATTTATGTGCTGAGATCTTATGTCCATAATAAAGGTTGGTCATGAGAATAAGAAAAATTCAACTGAGTATTAAAGCTGGCTAAAGCATGATCCATATTCCTGAGAAATTATATTACTGAGCATTCCTTTGCAGTCCAAAGAAAAATTTGTGATGCTGGGCATTCCTACACCTGGGGGCATAGCACAGAAATTTGGCAAGAGGGTGGAAGGTGCAGGGTTCAGAGCAGGGTCAGGCCACAGTGTCTTCCACAGTTCCTTTTCCAACACTCATAAACCCAGGGCTGCGCCCAGCTGAGGGGCTTCAAGCAGTGGCTTCTTGCCATCTTATTCTGCTTAACAAAGTTCTTTTACAGGTGACTTTCTTCTCCTGCCAGAAGTGGTAGAAGGGAATTGAAACAGAATAGAAAAGAAGCTGATCCCGAATATTGTGGTTTATTTTATTATTGTGGTTCATTGAAAGAGACAGAAATCTTCGGTTTGGTTTCATCCTGCCTGCAGTGCACACACCCGCCCCACACCCCCAGCCCAAACCACTTTTTTATTATTTACAACGGATGGAATGCACATCATAATTATCCGTTTGTTTGTTAGAGACTTGACCTAGTTGAGTTGAAAAGCTGTTTTCGCTTGCACAGACAAGCAGCACCACCCTGGAATGTTTACGGAAAAATCTGGTGTACAGAAATGTTCTCACTGAAAACATTTTTCTATAAGAAATACTGTAGGCTTCCAAAAGTTAAAACAGGCCCTCCATGTAGTTGTTGTACATCCGTGTGGTTAATTTTTGATAAATTTTGATAAATTTTGATACAGGACTAGAACCACATTAACAGGCCATTAATCATATCTTCATGATATGGTTTAATGGGCATGGTGGGGTTCAGATAAACATAGGACTTGAACATCTTGGAGGTATTTTCCTGCCTTAATGATTCTATGAAGTATGGTAATGAAGCAGTTATTTCTTGGAGTCAAAATCTAAAATATGGTGGCAATATTTTTACTGTCACCATAAAATATTTCTTCCCTCCTGCAAGGTGCAGCATGACTGAACATGCATTTTCAAAATGTGAAAGTCATGAACACGGACTGAGCTGATGCTTTTGCCAGGATAAAAGTGTTTCACCCCACTTAAAAGCGATTGCCACATGCCCAAGTGTACATAGATGCGAATCTATGGTTTATGATACAAGTAGACAGTGTTTCTCCAAAGGGAGAATTCCATAATTTCAAAGCTTTGTTCAGCTGGCTGAACCAAGAACAGCTCTCTTCTCCTCATTGCTGTGCACCATGTTTTATTCAAGCCACACTTGCACAGAAATTTCACAGTATTCCCTTGTTGTCTGAGATAATTTACTTTCAGCTTGATCTTGAATAACTGGCCAGAGCTGGTTCTGTTCATCTGTGAAATAGAAGGTGTTACATCAGCGCTAAAAGTGCTTATGGAATGCAAACACAGTGGAAATACCACCAGAAATATGCATGCATGAGAGTATTAGCACTCTAATTTTCAGCTGTTGAAGCATCCCACATGAGCTTTTCAGGTTTTTTGAGCAAGGGGAAGTTCTACTTGCTTCCTAGCAAATTCCCAGGTGCGTACAAATGAGACAGGGTTAAACTACACTGCATAATACATAAGTTGTCACTATTTTACAGTGAAGGAAAATTAAAATTTTAACTGTTCAGCATAATCCATGGGGAATTGGCTAGTGACACAGCTTTGTGGACTTTGTAGAACTGCTTAAGGCAAAAGGACTCTGCCCAATACGTTGTTTCTAAGTCAAGTGTTTGGCTTTGGATTTCTTTTTGTTAATCTTTAAGCACAAATGTGTGCTTTATTTGCCTCAAGGGGTACCCTAAAAATTCCCCAACAGTCCTTTTAATTTAATGTGATAAGAGAGGAGTGAAAAGGGAGACTTTTATAATGCCAAATTTCTGCTATGGATTTTGTCCTTTTTCTTTTTTTTTCCTCTAGTAACTGAGAGAGAGAAGGTTTAGTTTAGATATCAGGAAGAAAGCCTTCCCAGTGAGGGTGGGAAGGTCCTGGTACAGGGTGCCAAGAGAAGCCGTGGCTGCCTCTGGATCCCTGGAAGTGTCCAAGACCAGGCTGGATGGGGCTTGGAGCCACCTGGGCTAGTAGAAGGTGTCCCTGCCCATGGCAGGGAGTGGCACTGGATGGGTTTTAAGGTCCTTCCTAACCCAAACCCTTCTGTGATTCTATGTCACCAGTCTGAATAATTTCTACTTCCATTGCCTTCCTTCTTCGCTGCCCAAACCTCAGCTTATTTTATTTCTCAGTAACAAAAATTTGCTACCTCTTCTTCTCTTGTCCTTCTTTTTAATTTTCATCTGCTTTGGGTCTTATCATCAGAGCCTTCCTCTCCAGTGGCTTGTCTTAGATTGTGGCTTTCTTTGAACTTTGCTTCTGCCTTTGTTTCTCATAACGGAAGATTTGGGGTCATATTGAGGTCATGAAAATGTTCCTGGCAGCAGGGGGCACAAGCTGATCTTCACTGAGAAAAGAAACTGGAATCTGTTTTTTCAATTCGTGGAGAGATACCTGTTTGACACAGTTCTATGTAATCTGTGTTGGAAAAGAGGGAAATGAGCCCCTCTTGATTTTATAGAATTATATCTAAAATGAAGCTCAATAGGGAGAAAAAAATTCTTGTAACCAAAGCAGGAGTTTTGTGTGTAAAACAACTTTCAGTGATGTGTAGTATTTTCCCACGAGACTAGACGGCCGCTGATGGCAAAGGTAAAAGAGTCTACTCTCTGGCTTGGATGGAATTTTACAGCTTTTATTCTCAAGTCCTGCCCTGCTTTGCTGGTGGTCTTCCCCAATCGCTTCCCGGGCCAGAGAGCGTTGGGCCCCCTCCCTTTGGGGCCTTTTTCCGCAGGGGGCAGGGCCCAGAGGCAGGGACAAGATTCCACCCAATAAGGGAGAAGTGGGAGGGAACAGGGCTGGGTTACATTTCAGCATGGGAGAGGGGAAGATCATAGGACAGATACATAGAAAAAACATTACAAATCCAATGAAATATAAACCCAATTAATGCATTACAACAGTGATGCGATTTAAAATAAATTCTACCATATTTAAAACAAAACAAAACAAAAACCCCACAAAAACAAAACAAAACAAAACAGAACAAAACACACAACAACCAAACAACCCTTGTTTGTTTCCCCAGAACTGTAAAATTCTGAACAAGATATTTCATTGTGGAATCCTAGTGGAAGCTCTTGAATGGGAGAGGGAGGGGCAAGAGGTTTAGAGACCCTGCAGTCAGGTTTCCTAATTAATCCTGATAACGTTTGTTTTGGAGCTAGTATTGTTTCCTGGATGATCCCTGAGGACTACAAGGTGGTTTTCAGTCTCTTTTTAGAGAACATTTAGCAGAGTGGAGTCTGGTTCTGCTGGTGAACTTTGCAAACATTGTTCTGATGATGGTAATGGTGACTTGAGTAGCACTGTGCAGATAGCAAATCTTGATCCACACATCAGGGAGCAGAAACCTCTCCTGCATCTGTGCCCAATCTCTGTATTTTTGGGAAACTAACGTTTGCAGGTTTGCAGAGAGAGAGCCCAACTTTACTCCTCAGACAACACAGAACTTAAGAAAAAAACCCCTTCCACTTCTGCTCACTTAGATGTAAATCTCAGCCATAACCTGGCCTTGCTTGGTATAAGAATGGTGCGGTTTCACAGTTGCGTTTCTTCTAAACCCAGGGACTTTCCGCTGAGTTGATCCCTACGGTTACATTTTAGAAGGTACTGCCAAAGGAAATAGCCTCAGCAATCATCCCAAATGATTTATGGGATGTTCAAATCCAACATGTATCTCATTCACATTATGCCTTGATGCAGATCTGTCTAAGCAGAGTGTGTGCAGGCAAATTCATTCACATGCACTGTAATAAAGCTCCATATCCCTCCAGGAGCTTTGAAAAGATGAGGGATACTTATCCCATTTTTATTCATTGATCTATCCATTCTCGAAGCAAAAGATATATTTCATAACTTCAGCCACAAGGACCTCCAGCCTTGCTGAGGAATTTTCTGAACCACTGACTCTAATTTCCATATTCTGGGGAGAACAGTAGAATGCATTAGATTAATATCTGAACTTAGTAAAGCATTTGATATCATAGTTCACAAGAATTATTCATGAAAATAATCTATCTTGGCTTGACTATGATCCTTTAGAGGAATTAATACTTAAAAATGCTTAAACGTGATTGTCTATGAGGATGTAGCTGACCTAGGGAGCAATCTTATCAACCTCAGCCCACAGAGTAAAAATAAAAATAATGTCATTTATGTAGTCCCTTATCCTACTCAAGGGAGGAAATTTAGAGTCAGTAAAGTGTTTGAAAAGTGCTTTGCTATAAGTGAGCGGGATATTTTGGCTGACATCCTGCTTTGCAATGGTATCCATTTTAGGTTTACTTGGATATAAATACTCTTTGGCTTATTTTCCCTAAGAGGCCTCTGGGTGCATTTCATCAATTAAAAGAATATTTTATAAACCATTAACAATACTCTGCCAACAGCTGGCTACACTTACTCAAAGCCCAACTAAATTAAATCTGCTGTGGTGCCACAAGTGAACAGCAAACACCACCCACAATTTTTTATAAGACTTTGTTCCTTCAATATCCTTTAGAGAAAGAAAGGCCAACAGAGGCCGTTCTGATGGGCATTGATAAGTGCTTGGGTGAAATACAAATGCCATGGAAGTGTTAGATGGTTCATTGTTGTAGAGCAGAAAGAAGCAAGGACAGGCTTAGGTACTTGATTTGTTCTGACCTTGAAGTACAAAGGTTATGACCACTGAGAATTATTTATTTATACCTAGTTGCTAGCTTTTAGGTTTTCTAGCTTTTGTCCACAGTGATGGAGAGATAGGCATTCTTAGCTGCAAGTTTAATAATTTTCAGGACCTTCTGTTTGCTAAGAACTGCCTATTCCCAGAGTTACCTTTTCCCAAGATTCCCTATAACCCATGTACCAGCTGGAGAATTCTGAACTTGAAACTGAAAATTAAGGCCAAGCGTGAATTTGCCTTTTCCTGGGGCAGTGGAGTTTGATGTTTTCTAGGCTGTTTCAGTGATTGAGATAAATATTGTGCAGCTTGTGCCTTGAAAATGATAAGAACTGTCAATTTAATGAGCAGTTGCACTTGCTAAAGTGCTTTGCTCAATTTTTTTTGTGTGTGTGCGCCATGATCAAGTACAGCATCAGGGTCACTAAGCTGTATCTTTATACTTTAATTGCATGCCCACATATGTGATTGACTAAAAAATTGATAAGTTGCACCTCGCAGAAAACAAATAGCTTTAAAAAAGTGTTCTAGATCAGATTTTCTGTTTGTAGCCTCTTTTCCCCTGCAGCACAGCTCTGCACAGCCCTGGCAGCAAGGATACAAGGTCAGTGGAGATGCTGACATTTAATGCCTGTAGTAAACATTTCAGCACACAGAAAGCAATTATTTACAGCTTAAGCAGTGAGAAATTACAAAGCTTGCCTTTAGACCTTGTGGCTTCCTCGCTGGTATTTGCAGAGGTGATGTATACACAGAAGGATTTCTTTACTGCTGTATTTTCTTTACTGTATTGTCTCTAGATGTTATTGTGCTGAACTTTCTGAAGGCTAATAGCTCACAGAACACAGTAAAAAGTGGTTATTTAGCAACACTTCCATGGGTATAATGCTTTTCCTTTTTGTCCTCTAATGCACATTTTTTAATAACTTCCAGTTGAAAATACTGCCCTTATTTCCTAAAAGCTCCTAGCCTTTACTAAATCACCAGTAGGTATTGTTGGTTTTACAAACCTCCTTACAAAAACAGCCTGTAAAATATTACTATTTCAAGTAGCAGTTCACAGAACAGAGCAGTCCTTGTACTGAGCAGGAGAAGTCATGTAGTAGAATGCAAACTACTTATTCTTTTAAATAGTAAGGTTTTTTTAGAAGCTTACATACTTTTTTTGTGGTTTATTTTTTGGTTTTTTTTCTGTGAGTGGTGTGTGCTGTAGTAATATTTTATAATGCCTGCTGTACTCTGTGTATTTCACAATTAGAAAATCAAACTTTTAGAGTTTTTAATGCACTTAAGTAATACATGCTTTATAGAATCTGAATTTTAAAATAATTTTCTATACAAAATCAAATTGTTATTATTATGCCTTGCTATTATTGTGTATTTTAATCCATGATGTCACAGCAACTACCAAAGATAAGTAAAATGTGAATTTAAAACTGTAGCAGACTGTACAAGGAAAATGACACAAAGAATAAATGACAATAGCAATAAAAATTTGAGCACGGCAGGGAAGTTCCGTGGTTACATTGTCTGAGAACCAGGCAGCTTGATAAAGGTTGTTAAAATACAATACATGAAAACAGGAATAAGGGGAAGTAAAACTTTTGTTTGGAAAGAACTTGGTATATTAAAAAAAACCCCAAAAATGGTATATTAAAAAAAAAAAAAACAAAAAAAAACCCAAAACCAGGAAAGATTAGGAAAGCTAGGAAATTTGTGGCTCTCTTAAACACTCCATGCTAAATTCTCATTCTAAATTTTTAGTGCTGTGCTTGTTGGACCTTTGCTGGCCACTCTCACGGTCCCCCTTCTCAACAGGATGTAAGAATGAGATGAAAAATCTTACGGGTTGAGATGCAGACAGGGAGACCACACACCCTCTACCGTGCTAAATAAGGAAAATTAATTTAGTTTATTGCCAATTAAAATAGAGTAGGAAAGTGAAAACCAGAGACAAGAACTCAGACAGTTTTCTGAGAATATTTTACTTTTTATTAAAAACAAAACAAAACAAAACAAAACAAAACAAAACAAAACAAAACAAAACAAAACTGAATAATTCCATTCCTTTTTTCTTTTCTCTCTGTCAAACAACTCCACCATCAAAAAAAAAAAGAAAAAACCAAACCAAAAAACCACCCTCCAACAGTTTCCTTCTTTCCAGCTCTTGAAAATTCTTGAACCGCCACAGTTGTTGGCCTTTCCCTTTGGGGAAACATAAGAGTTGTCACCCTTCAGCTTAAAGCAGGACAATCTGGAAGCCTAGAAAAATGTTGAACTGCCCTTGGCAGCTGTACTTGGAATCAGGCTCGGCTTCCCTAAGATGGATGCCCCAAATAGTCAACTTGTGCCTCCAGTTAGTATCTGAGATGCACAAGACAGGCAATTTAGGTGAGGAGATAAAATATTCAAGCTCCTATAAAGATGTTGTGAGCAGCTTTTAGTGCAGGTGCCTGGCTCAGTCACACTCTTGTACCTCACAACACATTCTACTCCTCCAAGATTCTTCCTCATATTTATTTGTATCTGGAGTTATAATTTCTGATCTTATTTCTTGCTTGTGGGATAAATTTTTCTCCCTGTGCATTCTTATTCATGCAGACTTTCATTTGATCCTCCTATGAGATTCTTTCCTCCTTTTCATGTGCTCAAAAATTGTAGCCATAGCAGTTTTCATGGCTGTGGAATTATGCAGCTGCTTAACACTCCTGTCTTTCTTGCCGTGCTTATTCTCCTTCCTAGTGTAATCCTGTACAGGAGTTGTGACACTGGAGTCTCTTAAATCACCAGGGTTAACACAAGCACAGTTTGCACTCCCTGCAATCAGAGATCCAAAGGCAAAAGGTGCCCTGGGGCTGGGCATGCTCCTGTCTCCTGGGGCTGCTTGGGGCAGGGAGTGGCTGTAGCTCTGCATCTGATGGACACAAACCACCTTTCATGCTGCACGTTGAGCTTTGTGGAAGTGCAGCTTTTCCAACTGCCACCTAAAAAACCCAGCCAACAAACTGAGCAAATTATTTCCACTGCCTTTAATTATGCATAAGCATTCCTATAAAGTTGTCTTAAAATGCATCCAGTGTGACCTACAGGTTGTTTTTAATTTTCCTGCTGTAGTGGACACTTCACTGTGCCATCCTCCATTCAGTTGGATAAAAAGAATGGAAATAATGCTTTCAGTTAAATAAAGATGCAATTTCACCCTCCACCCCTTTCTTCCCGCCTTTGGTTTTGTTTTTTTCTTTTGAGAATAAGCCGATCTGATCTGTCAAGGTCATGCACTGGGAAGTACAAAATACAGGTGCTGAGAGTAGTCCAGTAGTCTGGAAGCATTTTTTTTGTGCCTCAGACAATTTGTTCATTTAGTCCTCAGACTGTTTAGCTCTCTGGCTCCTGACATTTTCAAATGACAGTAGTAAAAATGAGTGTGGTGAGTGGAGTTGTGGCTGCTGGTTTATGTACTGCTTGAACAGGGGTTAATGAACGCCTTTTCTACGTTGTGAGGTTACAAAGTAAAGCAAAGAAAAGGCTCCCGAGGCCAGAAAAACTTTGAATAACATCAGCCTCATAAATAAATTCCTGAAGTAGGATTGGTTCTGTCTTCTGAGCCAAATTTGATAGCATAATGCACTCCCTCCAGTGTTAGGAGAAGAGTGAGGCACATCCAAAACAGGATTAAAGGACATTAAGAAAAGGGAAAGGTTGAGGAGGACTTGCTTCAACTCTCCTGTAGTAAACCTAAAAGAAAACCTTTGACAAAAATCCATGCCCAGTCCCACCATAAGAAGTACTAGTCTTAAAAAAATCGACAACATTAAGAATGAAAAAATTACTAGTAATAGGAAAGGAAGAAAAGATCCTGGGAGAAAGATTCTCCACTAGTCATACTGATTTTTTTTTTACCCCATGTAACCAACAGCACGAGCTTCAGAGCACCTGGTGCACCAGTGACACAGATACCTCTTGTAAACCAAAGGTGGTTTCATGAGATTTAAATCAAACTGGAAATGAAAAAGTCTGTTAATGCTAAATAGTTTTGACTGTCAGGATACATTCAGGGTCAATATTGTTAATGCAATGGATAAACAACAGCAATAAATAAACAAGTAATAAATGTACACTCATAATTTCCTGGTACAACTGGTTGAGGGAGTTTTAATTTGGCACAAACAGACAGAAATATGCTCCTGTCCCTCAGCAAAAAGTGAAATAACATCTACAGAAAGGAATGAGTACTTGGGAGGAAAGTGCAGCCAAAGTAATAAATAGTAACATTGTGATTGCTGTATCTGCAGAATAAAAAATACGCCCCTGCAATAAAAGACATATTCAAGAGAGCAAATCAAAAAAACCAGATTTTAGGAGTTTATTCTGAATTTTTATATGAAATGAAAATAATCTTAAGATAGAAAATACCTAAAACTTCAACGAAAAATTGAGCAAATGGAAGGGGAACCCTGCAGGGTTATATGTATGAAGAGGCAGAAAAATAACATTATTTAAATTGTCTTTTAATACCAGACTTAGAAGGATATGGGGCGCTGTTCCTCTTTAAAAACAAGGGTAAAATAATGCATTTATAGAAAAATTTGGTATTGTTATTATGGTAAACAGAGATCAATCAAAGCTTACATGCCCTATTTGTTAGACATATAGAAAAAAAGTCCTTACTACTCAAACTGCAAAAAAAACCCTGAAATAAAAAGCTCTTTTTCACCTATATCTGTTTGATCCTTGCTTTGAGACTCCCTAGATTTTTTTTCAGTTTATAAAGCCTGTTGCACTTTGCACACAGGTGACTGAGTATGTCTAAGCTCCTATGAAGCTTGTAAAAGGACTGAAAAATAATTATTGATGCACCTAGGGAAATGGAGTGGTAATCAGAGAGAAGTGATTTTATATGCAGTCTACATGGGTTATAAAGAGATTTCAGTGTTTTACTCTAAAAAGCAGAGATAAATGATCTTTTCTAATATGATAAAGCACACATTTTTTGTCTCTTTCTGAAAAATCCCCTGAAAAATATCAGGAGGCACTATTTTCCTACATTAACACTGTAAATGATAGAAGTGGTTTCTTAAGGAAAACGCTGAGACTTTTTAAACAAAATCTCCATCTGTTGAACTTCTGTAGGAATACTGGCCTTCAGGATGCAGGGAAGATTCCCTTCCTCCTTGGTGGCCACCCTGCCGGCTCAGCACCTATTCCAGGGGTGCAGATCTTCTGGCACAATTGGGCCCAAAATCTCCCAGACCCCTTTTAGAGCCCCTTCCCACCAGTTCCCCATGCTGGTTTTATCCCCAGTTACATATTCTCTCCGTCTCTGTTCTGCCTCTCCTCCCCTCCCTGTCTCCCCCCAGATAGATCAATTTATTATTTCACTATCTATTATTTCACTTGTCCCTGGTTTCTTTTTCCCCACAGAAGCCATTTTTCCTATATCAGCACACAAATTTAGAAAGTTTGACAGCATTTTCAGGGTAATCCTGGCACTGCGGACACAGTTCCCAGGGTGCTGCTGGCCTTTCAGACTGTCTGAAAAGTCCCCAGTGCTCCCTTCCAAATACTTCTAAAAAGTGCCTTTCTCTTCCCATAAATCCCATTAAACTGAAAATTTGGCCATTCCTAACTGCACTGTCTGTAATTATTTTTCTTATCACTGCGCTCTTTGTTACACCCAGGAATTCCTCATGCCATTCCTGGTGATTTCCCAGAGTCTGTTCACTTCTCAGGTCAGGGCTTAGTCCTTTACCTGTGTGCCCAGTTCTCTAGACTCTCTGAGAACCTCAAGATAAAAAACCATAAAATTAGAACAAAAAATTGAAAATTAAAATAATTATTAAATTTCAGTATATTTTTTCTTTATTGCATAGTATTATACTTACCAAAAATATTTAAGAAGTCTAATTTGATAATAAAATTACCAGGAATTGTTTTGGTAAGTCCAGTTTGATTTCCGTCTTTGTTACTTCCTCATACTGCATGAAACCTCAGAACAAAGTGTTACACCAGGAGCCTGGGATAGACGTGTCTTCTAAGGATATAACCCAAAAGTTACCAAAAAATTCATTAATCCAGTAAAATAGTGATCATATTATACGTAATTGCCATCATATACAATCCACACATGACAAACTGATTTAAAAATGGTCAAAGCCCTCCGTGTGTGTTCTGTATCATGGCTGACAAGGCAATAATACCAAAGTACATTATTAGACCTTGCAGCTAAACGTGATACTCCAGTGGTTCTGCAAAAGCCACACACTTTGGCACAGCAGAAAAAACTTGGACACGTGCCTCCCAAAACTTTGTTCTGTCACATCAATGCCAAAGTGTCGATGATCTCAACGTGACCAAACACCTGATCAAAAAGGCTCAAATGTACAAGCTGCAACTTCACAGGCACTGCACAATCAATAATTTGAAAACCACATATTTAACCTTCAAGACAAACCTGGAAAGGCAATGTCTTTGAGCTTCTTGAATTCCCACAAGGACAGTGCTGGATTAATGAGCACACTATGCCTTGTGGCTTGTCACCTCTCAGCAGCAGTGGCTGAGCCATTAGCTAGCAGAACATTCCCTGGCATCCCAGCAATCTGCAGATGCTGTTCCTTTGACCTCACAGAAACCTGTATATACTGATCATCCCATCAAGAACAGGTGCTGAGCCAGGAGTTTAATGCAGTCGCCTCCATCCTGCACAGAGAGGCATCCCTTCATCTTAGTGCACACTGACAGGGATACACATTAGTCTTCCTTGGTGTTAAAATGTCCCTGACATGCCCTACATACCCATCACGGGAGGTTTTGTGATGAGCTTATTAACCAGGAACTTCACAATTGCCTGGTATGTGGGTGAACATTGGAAATATTCAAACACCAGAGAAGATTCTGCCTTGAATCTTCCCCAGGAAGCTAGGGAAGCTGGAATATTGGTTTCCTGTTTTCTTAGGCTGTCAGATCAGCAGGCATGAACTGCCCTGACATACCCTGAGCTTTGGCTGGTGTCCCTGTGGGGCTCTGCACCTTGATGCAGGAACAGCAAGCCAAGTCCCACAATAGCTGGTTTTAACAATATTTCAGCAAATAAAACTGTTGAACTCGACACCATAGAAAAGAGGTCTGGACTTTTGAAAAGCTCGAGATCTGGGTTCTGCTCAGGTACCTTCAGCCTGGCAGCAAACTCATAAGGAATGAAATGCCAAATCCTTAATGTGAGAAACATCTTGTTACCACTTATGTGCTGTCCAGATGGTGACCATCCCTCTACCTGTGCTTTAGCCAATTTGTATCTGTGTATACAGCTTTGACAGCTATTGAGTTCTCTTAGTTTTAACACTGGTTTTGGAATGCATTTAATTTTCATACTAAGAGACCCAAATTGCTGATGCGGGATAGAATCCAAAACGCACTGAACTGAGCAGAAAAAAAAAAAAAAAATTGCAGCCTGACTACATCTTGGAACTAGTAGGTAGCGACTGAAACTTTTCTACAGCTGGCATCACACTCTTTAATAAATGTAAGAGAGTGTTGAAAGGCAAGACATGGACAGAACTTCATTGCCATGTGTGTGATTCTTCTCTATTTATTGTCTTGGCTTATTGGGACTAAACATGATTGAAAGCGAGGTAGAAGGGATTCTGGTAGGATAGCCTGGTTCAGACATCTCATCACAGCAGGCAGTTTAACATCAGTATACTGAGTAAATAAACACCTTTGTAAATGGGGAACAACCACATTTCTAATCTTTTTGTACTCCAGGGCCTCAGTTGACAAGCAGCATCCTGGCTTCCTTGACATGGAGTGATTCATGCAGTGCAGCTATACTGCTGCTCGTAACAAGGACAGTGCTTTTAAAAGGTGCCCAGTACTGAAAAATCTCTGTTTTCACAGCCCCAGGAAGCAATAAAGGCTGCTCACAGTAATTTACAGCATTTTTTGTATTATCAAGTTGAAATATAGAACCACAGAAACATAGGAGCACAGACTGGTTTGTGTGGGAAGGGACCTCAAAGCCCGTGCAGTGCCACCTCCCACCACAGGCAGGGACACCTTCCACCATCCCAGGACCCTCACAGGGAAAAATGTCTTCCTTGGAGCCTTCTCTTCTCCAAGCAGCCCCAAATCAACCTGCCTTTATAGCAGAAGTGCTGCAACCTCTCCTATAGATATAGATATATATATTTAAAATAACAAAAATGATTTTATTTTTAAATGCTTGTGTGCAGCATATCCTGGTTCAAAGTATTACCATGTATACTGAAGGCTAACAGGCAAAGCTCCCCAGATTTCTTGGCCAAGAGGTATAAATCAGTTCTCTGAGTCACTGGGTGAGCTGGCACTTGGATGACTTTGGATCTCTCAGGCCAGTCCAGGCTTGGTTTAATTTTCTGTAAAAAATCCATTTCAATTAAAAGCCTTGCTGACAGTAGCACCATTATTCAATCTGAGAAGAGTCATTCCACGCTGATAAAATTGGATTTTGTTGTCACAGTCTTTCGGACTCTATCCTCACAATGTGTAGCAATTTTGCACAGAAAACAAACAAACAAAACCCCAAAAAAACCAAAACCAAAACAAAACAACCCCCCCCCCCCAAAAGCAAAACACAAAAGACCAAAAACAAACAAACAAACAACCCCCCCAAAAAAACCAAAAACCCAACCCCCCCCCCAAAAAAAACCCCACCCAACAAAAAAGTGATTTAATCCACAGCAGTTTTTGCAATTACAAGTAGCGTTCACAAAACTGAATTCATAATTCTCCAAAGCATCACAGGGCCATTCAGCCACAGCACATCTGGGGAAGAGAGTGCTGAGGAAGCTGAACAAAATGACTGATTGTGGTGATCACAATGGGAGTGGTTTAATGCTGCCACCCAGCAGAAATTACCCACTTCCACCCCCTTGGGGCTTGCCAGGAAGTCACAGCACAAACCACTCAGCTCTCACGGAGGATTGGTATTTATACACATAGCTTCCTAGAAGATATATTAATATAATTATAATATTAATAAGCAGATATTTTCCTCTGCACATTGAGCCCAGGAGCTGGATGTGGAGAGTCCGTAAGGAGATACTGAGATATTGCTGACTGTGTGTCCTCTGAGGCCTGGAAGTCTGAAAATGGCAGCAAAGTCTGTGCTGAAGCTAAAGGAATACAGACGGAAGGGTGGTAGGTTTGGGCATTTGAACTAAATCTTGTGGCTATTTGTGGCCATTCCTGCAATACTGATCTCACAACTCTAAGTATGTACTCTGCAATCTCATGGAATCATGGGATGGTTTGGGTCGGAAGAAACCTTACAGCCCATCCAGTGCCACCCCCTGCCATGGGCAGGGACACCTTCCACCAGCCCAGGCTGCTCCAAGCCCTGTCCAACCTGGCTTGGACACTTCCAGGCATCCAGGGGCAGCCACAGCTGCTCTGGACACCTGTGCCAGGGCCTGCCCACCCTCACAGAGAATAATTTTTTCCCTAATATCCCATTTAAAGTTGCCTCTTCCAGCTCAAAGCCGCTCCCCCTTGGCCTGTCGCTCCAAGCCCTTGCCCAAAGCTCTCCAGCTCTCCTGGAGCCATGTTAGGCACTGGAACCTCAGCAGCCTTACCCCAGGATCCTCTCTCCTCCAAGGTGCTCAATCACAACTCTCCCAGCCTTTTCTCGTGGAAGAGGTGTTTCATCATTTCACAGCCATGGGTGCCCTTGCTAGTAGTGTTGGTTTTACACCTGTGCGTGAAGCTTCAAGGAAATTTTCCTTTGCTTCGAGGAAATCAGAATCAAAACAGGCTTCTGAGCACAAAATAAGCATCCATTATGATTTGTCTTACCTAACTGGTCCTTAGGAGAGCAAGGTGGGAGCAAACAGGCCCTGTTAATGCTTCACCCAGCAAACAAACTCTGTGAGAGGTGTTACCTTGTAAGCTCCATTTTTGATGAATTTTTCACTCCTTCCATATGTGAAACAGTAAGCAAGGGCGGTGAGGAAATGTATATAACTTCTGAGAAGTACCAATTGTATGTTGCTTTCTAAAGCAAGTCATTGAAACACTTTGAGGATTAGTATGCTATGTGCATAAAGAAGAAGAGCAAAATATCTGCTTATTAATTATTATAATTATATTAATAAACCTTCTAGGAAATTGTTTGTATAAATATCACTCAGTATTTTTTATTTAATAGGATTATTTCTCTTTTTCTCATAAACTTATCTGGAAATACAAACTGAAAAAATGGAAAAGGAAAAGACAAATTAGATGGGGAAAATACATTTCCATCCAAACACTGAGTCATTTCTTAGTCTTCATTAACTCCCATAAATTCAGATTAAGCTTTTTCAGAGTAGCAGAACTTATTCAAGCTCTGATTTATCAGCAACAAACATAAAAACAGGTCAGAACCTTCAGTATCTCTGAACAATATACTTCACATAAGCACAACAATGCTACTAAAAATGAATTTTTTTGGGATCATCTAAAAGATTTCTGTTTCTCTGAAGAGTTACAGATGCTTGAGCTCTTATTCCAAATGTTTCAAACATTTGAAGGACTGTGAAAGCAGCCACTCTTCCATAAAATGAAAAGTTGCACAGAAATGACGCTGGGATGATTTTTCCCTTTGTTCAGACTGTGCCACAGCCCTGACTGAACATGAGCTGAGCATACGTGTGCACACACAGGCATCTGTGTCACAGAACCCCCAGCCCACTGTGCAGTAGCCTTCATCTCTCAATACAACTACTTTAAAGTGCTTTTCTGAGCACTTTTTGCTACCTTGACCCTTTTTTAGCTTACTGCAAAACTTTTTAGCATTGTTGTTGAGTTTAATGAGGCTAGAAACCACCTCCCTTATCTTGGCTATATGGGGGATCAGGGTCTGATGGATTCAGCTGTCTGGTTTGATCAGGGTTTCCACACTGAAGTCATGCTGCTTGGGTTCAATGTCATGAAAACGCCAGTTGTGGTTTTTTTTCCCACATACATTGTGGAAACCTAAAAGTTACCAAGCAAAATTGAGTTATAAACCAGAGTTACCCTCCCCAACCACTTGCCAAACATGCAAGGCATATTTGTGTTCTCTAACCTTGGAACACACTTTTCCCCTTTTCGTTTTTAATTTTCAAATTGGCATTAGCAATGGTGGAATTATCAGATGCTCTTCTCAGGCATAGTGGTGTTAAGAGGAAGGAATGAAAGGAGAATGAGAGAAAAAAGAAACCTATTTGGAAAGTTATTTGGTTGACTCGGTCCTCCACCCCTATCTATGACTATAATGTGCCAGGAATATGTGTACAGACAGTCCATGTGCATAATACCAGCAGTGAAAGTCAAATTGAAGCCTCTTGATAGTGGCACTTTCACTGTCCTAACTTTTCAGACCTAAAGGAAAAAATAAGCCCCTGCCAGGAGGGAATTTCAGACAGATACAGGACATTTGGGTCCACATCTCTGTCTGCCAGTGGTCCCCTGAATGGTCATGGTCACCTCCCTTATCAGTATCTCCCCTTTCATAAAGTGTGAGGTACTGGTGTGACAAATACCTAATTGATTTGCCAAATAAAAATAGAAGTGGTTAAGGATGTGGAAAAAAGGTCAGGATCAATGCTCACATTTGTGCTGAGAGGTAGTCTCATTCAATACTCACTGATTTCTTAGTAACTGAACTTGGAAACTGTTCCTGGTATCTGGTATAACATTTCCAAATACCATACGTTAAACTTGTCAGCATCTCAACTCTGCAGAAAGAGAGCGACGTAATTATAAGAACACAGTTTTTATGAAAGAATATATCCCACCTGATATATCCTGCATAATTTCAAAAGCATCAGCTTTTCTGCCTCAGTATGTCAGCATTTCCACATTTTAATGGGAATACTGTTCATCTGCAAAAAGTGTGTTCTAAGCAGAAAACAGGAACATCCAGGATCAAATACGATCACACCACCACTTACAGGAGTATTAATGGTTTTAAAAGAGAGCCACTTGCCTCTTTTTGAAAATATAGCCATCAGGAATTTCTGTTTAATTTTTGAAGATTTGTTAAATCTTGACTGGATTTCCAGATGGTCCATAAACCTCTTTTTTGAGAAATATCTGCTACCAGGGGAAGGAATGTGCTTGGGGAAAAGATTTATTAGACCTGTTCAATGTTGTTAACACGAATGAGGAAATAGTGACAATCTGAAAATGCAGGATTTAAAAAAAAAAAAAAAAAAATTCCCCAACACACAACCTAATAAAAAAAGTGAAGATAATTGGTTCTGATCCTAAGATGCCACTGGGAATTTCCAAATGGACCCCAGGGGATGTTGGAACACTGATCTTCAAAGGAAGTGCACACAGGGTTGTTACAAATTATGTAAGGTCTGATAAGGAAGTTACACGATCTGATAAGGCAATTATCTGGAAAAATACCATCCTTAAATCCAAAACAATCCAGAAAGGCACTCTCGGGCAGAATTTGGCTCATCTCCATGTGCTCCTGAGCAGGATAGGAGGAGGAGAAGGGTTTGGTTCTGATTCTGGCAAGCAGGACTGTACAGACATTACAGATTAATTCATTGCACCTCATGACTTCCAGCCTATGGCTTCCCTAGAACGTGTGAATATTACAGTTGGAGGTGGTGGGCTTAGCTCTAAACTCTCACGTATTTGAGTGCTGGAGAGTCACGATGGCATGGAAGGCCAGAGGAGTTGGGACCTGCGGCAGCACCTCCAGCTGCGCTTTAGTGTCCCTGGATATGTGTGATCCCTGCCTGCGTGGGCTCCATCTTTGACAATGAAGCCAAGAATCACCTCGTGCACAGAATGTAAATGCTTCAGGCCCATCCCAGCTTGTTTTTCAACACAAGCTTGCTCATACCTTAGGTATGCACTTCGGAAATATATTTTCCCTTAGCTACAGCCACCCAAGAACAAGGGCTATGATTGCAAATTTAGTGGCTTCTTTAGCAGGAATTTTCTCTAAAATGTACCCGTTAAGCATCTTTCCTGTGATTTGTAGCAGCTGTTGTGTCTCCATGCCAACTGATGGGGAAATGGGGGAAGGACACACTCAAAGTCATCTCTGAGCTCTGCAGTATCTTATGAAGAAAAGCTCGTGATTATAATGAGAAAAGTAATTCCTTGCCATGAAAGCTGACTGAGACCAAACAGAGAAGAGTAAGACAGTCAAGCAAAGAAAACCTGAGTAGGATTATCACTCTACATGAAAAGGGTGGAATTGCTTTGGAGATGAGACCTTCCTCTTTGCCTCCTGAGATCAGCTCCTGGGAAGGGCTGAGAACTGGCTGTTGTGAGTAATCTTTGTGCCAGTGCTTGCGGGGTGATAAAAGGCACGAGGATTTAAAGCAAGTTTCCTTGCTTGATAAATCCAAGCCTTTAACCTGAGGAGAACAGTTAACTTTTGTCAGAAGTATGCGTGTAATTGCCTCAACGCTGAGAAAAGTGGGAACTGAGGCAATAACACACAAGTCCTAATGGCAAGAGAGAGCAAGAAACTCTTCCATGTATCCATGAATGCACAGGTATTTCAGAAATGAAATAAACAAAACACAAGTTCCCTGCCAAGCTAGAAGTACAGTGACAAGATAGACAAAGAGAGCAAAACCAACCTGGAGGAGGATGAGCTCACATTGGAGCAATGACAGAGTTGCTGCATATGCAGCAATCTCAGCACATTCTTGACTGTGTCGCTGTTGTTCACCCAGACAATGCATTTAAGTGTTTGCTGCAATGCTATTTAGCAGATAATAATGAAATAGCAGGCAAATATACATGAAAGAAGATGGAAATATCTCATGCCTCCTCGCAGGGAAGTCGTCAAGCATAGAAACAGGGGAATAACACTCGGGGCACTTGGGGGAAGGTGAATGCTCTTCGCTGCTTTCTGCTGTAATTTGAGCACTGGGGAGAAAGGACAGAAGTTCCACTGAAGTGTAGCAGAGGGTAATGTTTGCCACCGTGTGTCACCACTGCACTCGGAGAATGCAGAGACACGAACTGCAAGAGGCACCAGTTTTAGAAATTTATCTGCAGCCACTTTCTACTGCAGAGCAAAATAATAATAAATAAAAAAAACCATTGAAGGCAGAGAATTATGTCTCTCTCATTTCAGCTTTGAACAACCTCAGTCGTGTGTCTTCTTCTTCACTCCTCTCTGTAGTCTCTGCACAACATCTGGAACACTGAGTAAATTAAAAATATTTTTGTGGACAGATCTACTGACAAGGACAGGGTTTGAATTTCTGACTTTAATAACAGACATTGATGTAATTGGTTATATCAAATACCTGCTGAAAGAATTGCCTACACCAAGAGATTTTTGCTACAATAAAGTCATCCTGAATTTTTTATTCACTCCCTAAGCTGAATTTACGGAATAATGAAATAGATGTATACACACAGAATATGCAGGTAAAGAAATTGTGATGTGAGGTGGACACAACTGAGTGAACTTCACTATGGCCTACAAGTTACTTCAGCTTTGCAACTTGAGGTTAATGTGACTGATGCATTTAGATTAATGGCACTTGGAGGGGGTTTCTTTTTCTCCTTCTCAGTGTCAAAATATGTCCAGTATAATTTTATCCATTTTAAATAAAACTGGATGTGAGTCTCATTTACCATTCTGAAGTTGTTGGACATCTTGAACTCAGAAATTATGAGTCAAGAACTTTGCAGGTCCTTCCCTCAAAACAAAACTCTTGTGATGCTCTGTGTATATAAAAATTGGCTGCTTCATAGAAAATGGAAATAGATAAAACCAACTTTTTCTGGCTGATAGGTTTTCTCATTGTCAGGGAGATCCAGGGGACATTTTGACCAAACTCTTCTCACTTTTATCTACTTACGGTACTGTTTAAGAAGAGGTGTGAGTAGTACTGAGAAATCCTTCCAACAACCCACAGTTCACATTGCAATGAAGAAACATCCAGATTAACTGGCAATGACCTTTCTGAGTAAACATTCCTGCGCTTTGAAATTCCGGCATTTCTAATTCTGCCATTTTGCCTTTGATTCTGACCTGGTACAGCTGGAACTAAATATAGATGTGTAAGGTGAAACCCATGATCACTGTACTTCAAATGTGTCTTTCAACTTGCTTGCTAGAGGCCTTAAAAACTGTGTCATACACCAGTAGTCAGTGGGCAATAATTGCCTCTGCTCAGATAAATTTATGATAAGGACACTTTGATTTGTGAATGTGTTTTATCTAACACCCTTCTTTTTGAGAGATAATTTCCTATCATTCACATATCTTGTAGATGCATATTTTATCACTTTATGGTAGTGGTAGAATGTTTGTAAAATTAAACAGAAAAATATTTTTACTTTCACTTATCGGTACTTATTTTACTTATTAATAGAATAAATTTCAGTTGCAACTCGCTGTGGTGTCTAATTTTATGTAATAAACCTTGCTAATAATAGAGGTTAAGGTACAGGGACACTGCTAAAATATAAATAACAAAAAGGAGCAAATCATATCTGAAACCAACAAGGCTGACATATCCAGAGAGTAATTAAAAAGTCATTAGTTAGTTTTTTAAAGCCATCTGAGGTTTTGGTTGATAAAGTAAAAATTTAATATTTGTGTTCTGAAAATTGATGAACAAACAGATACACAATTTTTATCACAGAAAATCAAGGTGTTGGTTAAAGTTGAATTTCTTATGTACTTAAGACTAAAAAAAACGATCATCAACTATACTCTCCTCTAACAGGAAAAACTGGAGTCACATCCAGTAATGAATGGGGTATGGCTTTGGCTCGTGTCCAGTTATCCAGACATTCTCATAGATCAACAGGAACAGACAAGTGAGCCAAACCCAATGAAGCTAATTTTAGCTGGCTGAAACCAACACCATCTGGATTTCTGGCCTTGGTGACTTTCTATTGATCCAATTCTTCCAGAATGACTTGATGACAAATGCATAAGGAAGCTTTCCAGGTTCGTAGCGTGCAATGAGAAGGTTTTGGTATCATCTCCTTTGAGGGTTTCAGAATCTGTGACTTTTTTTTTTTTTTTTTTTTTTTTTTTTTTTTTTTTTTTTTTTTGATTGAACAATGTTATTTTTTGTGTGTATAGCAGGTAAACATTAGTATTCATTTCTTTGAACAGGTCCAGGAAAGGAGTATATAAATTTAAATTATTTTCTCTTTGAAGCAACAGAAACAGTTTGAGCTGGACAGATGAGCGTGTTTCCCGTGTGGTTCAGCTCATCTATACATCTGCTTGCTTATCCCACTTATGTTAATCCAGTCAAAGGAGATTCACGCAGTCATCCCAGTTAACTGGCACTCTGGGTGTGAAATAGATACAATGAATTATCCCCAGTACTAAATACAAGGGAAATATTCTCACTGCATTCAAACATTGAATAACCTACAAAAATAGTCTGCCACTGGACATGCTGGGAACTAATAGAATTCAAATTGATCAGGCATTGATTGTGAATAATTTACTCAAATACACAGTTTTAAATCACTTTTAAGACCAGAGGGCTAAAATTACCAGTTAAAATTTTGTGGCTTGTGGATTTATTTTCTGTCTCTTCATTTGCTTCTGTGTGCTTTGAGGTGGTAGCTCTCACAGAGCAGACTTACCTTAGATGTGACAAAATTAGCGTCCACTTTACAGTTTTTTGATAATGGTAATTATAATGCTAAAATTTGATATGAAAAATAATTTCCATCTACTAACTTCTTTTCTCTGTTAAAATCTCTATATATAGTAAACATCACGCTCTAACCCCTAGGGACTGTTAGCTTTTCTGACAGGCCTTGGTTTTAATTTACTTATAGAGCAGTAGGACTGCCAGCAGAGCTCACTAATGGCATTATTTGTCCTCAGTGTAGGTATTTAGTGTGTCATTAAATTACATCTCTTAGACATGCTACATAAACCCCAAATAAAGATATACACTTATTTAGACCTACTTCAAATTATTAAATAAGCCCTTTTAAATTAATTTCTTCTTTTTTTAGTGACTTTGTCCATTCAGGGTGAGAACATTTCAGCTGCTGTTTCTTTCACCACTGTTGGGTAACTTTGCTTTTGCATATCATGTTTCAGTGTCCCAGCTGCTTGCCAACAGTATCAGAGGGACTGGAATCCTAAGGCTTAAAATTTTCTTGCACAACATCGCAACATCAAAGTCCTGATGTATGTTTGTTAGACACTTGATAAGCCCAGAAAGTTGCCTTTCTTTGATGTTGGTATAAACACCAACTTCTGCCTCATCATTGAGGACACCTCCCAGGGCAAGGCCTCCAGTGGCTCATGGCAAATTTGCATAACTCCAGCAGGTGCAGAACAAATGTTCTTCACTCCTTGTTCCCCTGCCATTTCTGAACTAATCATTGTTTCCTTCATTAGTCCTGCTTCCAAGCCTGTATTTAGAAGAATACTGCTTTATTGGAGTTCTTGAGAGGATTTTCATGGCTCATCCTTGTAAAGATGCCTTGGGAAGAAATTAGATATTCAGATGTCTGGGTGCAGATTAAAACAAAGGATGAGCATTTACAATTTTTTATACCTATTTTTGATTGTCTTTAATCAATTAAATCAGAAGCCAGCTGGGAGATGGAAAGGTAAAAGAGAATTACTGACACTTTGCGTATTTACTCCTTACTGAAGTGGATGCTGAATTTAGAAGACCAGATTCTACCTTAAATTAAAACTATCCTATCTTTAATTTTAATAATTCTCTTTGGCACATTTTAAATGCTTAGGATTTCCAGAGAGGTGAATTTCCATAGAATGCCTCTGCTCTTTGATTTATCTTGATTAAGGCAAGATATGGGCAAACTAATCCCCCTCAGGTAATAGCAAGTTTATTGCTTTATGATCCTTTACACAGGTCTGTTGTCCTGCTGATTTTTGCCATTAGAGGACCTTGTGTTATATAGAAAGAGAAGTTAAAAGCCCCAATATATCCAACTTTTTTTTATATTTTTTTTATGGTATCAATAAACTTGTCACAGAACTTGTCCCGTGTGTGTGTGTTTGGCCAACAAACGAAGTGCCAGCCAGTTATGTTTGCTTTGACACGGCCTGAGGTCAAAGACCTGCTGCAGTAAAGGGCAGGTAGGAACCAAAAGGACTCCAGCAGGCAAAGGGATTTACTGCTGTCTTCTTGTTCTTCCTGCCTTGCACCTTCTATTTGAAGGATTCACTTTTGTTCTGGACAATTCAGCTACAACAGCTATGGCTGCAGGTCAAAATGAGAGTGCACACAATTATAAAAATATAACAATGTCAGGCGTGCCCCCTGACCTCAAATCTGATGCTGGGGATAACATGCCTTTGCTGCTGTCTGCAGTCTGTCTGACAGCATGATGTGAGATGTTTAAACTAACTCATCCATCCATTCACCCATCCGTCCATCCATCCATCCATCCCCTTCTGCACCTTCCCAAAAATGTTAAATGCTTGTGTAAGTGATAGGGCCTGCCTGCCTGTGGAACTAAATATACTTGAATCTTGTCAACTTTGATTATTGAGTAGTTATTAATACATGGCTCAGACCATCTTATTATGCCATGGTTATCACTTTGCTAAGAAATTATGCTGGCAGAGCCAAATATCCTGTCTCGTTATCAGAGTTCAGCTCAGAGGCTGAACTACATCTGCACAGAGATACAGATAATTACCACAGGAGCATCTCAGGGAGAACAGAAACAATGCCTTCTAGGGGCAGCAGTGGCTGCTTGGAGCTAGGGACTCCATTGCTGCGTGGATGTGAAATAAAACCCTCTAAAATCACAAGGGAAAAGGAACCTCTACGCTACACAGATCAAAGGGCATTTAGCATTATTTTTGCAGAAAGAACATAATGCTGGAAAACCCATTTAAAATCCCATCCTATTGTACTTTCAATAACACTTTATTCATACAGGTATTATGACTTCCATAGATGTCTCAATATTTTTCCAGCTGGGAAAACTGAGGCTAGAAGGGTTTCTCTGTTTAAACAAGTGCAATTGGCAACTGCTATATGAGACTCTTAAAACACATTTTCTTCTTAAAATACCTAAAGCTGCTTCCCAAACAGCATAAGGTCAGGTACATACTGATTACTATGTAGCTTGTATCCCAGAACACTTGCTAGGAAAAAGAAAATATTTTTTCTGATACAGTGTAAATGTGTAAGGACAGGAAATACCTACAGAGAGTAGGCTTAGCTCCCCATAAAGATGAGATCAGAGCTCAAACGGAGATGCCAGGTCTTGTCCACTGCACAAAACCATTTGCATTCCAGTTGTTGGCTGAACAAATGAAGTAGAAAAATATTTTGACTTAAAAAGCCTAAAGATTATTTAAGGTAAATAGAACCTTAAAACAACATTTCAGTTCCACATTCCCAAGATGTTATCGTCAAAGATCTTAAGGCAGGGCATTCCTGGAATCTTCAGCACATCTTTGGTGCTTTCATATTTCCTCCTGTACGGCTCATTCGTGAGCCTTGTAAATGTTTAATGCAGGATGAATCCCCTCTGCCCCCAGGGTGACAGGAATCCTGTCAGGGATCTGAGCCACTTCAGCACTCCCAAAGATCTCTGCTGCTGACGGCAGGGTTCTGGGAAGGCTCTACGCCTCACCTGGGGATTGCTGCTGCTTGCCCATCCTCGACTTTTGCTCTCTCCTGGCAGCACATTCCACCTGTGTCAATGCCTGCCCGGGAAGAGCTGCTTGTGCCTCCATGCCCAGCTTCCAGGGCAGTGACCATCCCTGGGTTACAGGCACAGCTGAATTCCTGCAAATGCAGTTTATGAAAGACCCACGGAAAGCCTGGAAATGCTGTTTCCTGATAAACAACCCTCCAGTTTGAAAGAGGCATTTTTCCTTCTCTTTTCCTTCTCACAGAGGACATAATCTTCTAAAGGGTCACCTGTTAGCGCGTTCACCTGAAATAATCCTTTATAAGGGTTAATCCTTACAGTGTTTATAAGGAGGCTTTATTTTCAGGAGCTGTATGATTGCTATAAGCTGCCAGAAAGCACTTTAGTCTGCAGCAGTGGTGTAAACAAAATTAACACTTTTGCATGGTTGTGCTGCAAGCAGTTACTGAACAATGTAGTAGAAGATGCAATGACATAATGCAAGAGCTGAAGGAGAAAAACGCTTCACACAAATTAAGTTTTGTTCTGTGAGGCTTCTCTCAAATCCCCACAGTAAAACCCCCTTGTTTGCTTTGCAGGAAGCCACGTGTTCCTGCTGTCACAGGCAGGACTGGCTACTCCTCTTCTGCAACCCCAAACACAAAGAACCCCATGGTTCCAGGGTTCCAGCAATTTCTCTATGAGCGCTGCTATTTGTATGAATATACATAATTTCTTCCCCTCCTCTTCTTGGGTGTGAGATGAAATGATAACTCAGAATCTTAATAACTGAAACGATTCAAATAAGCCTAGAGCTTAATAGTAATAAAAAGTTATATATATATGCACTTTTTCTTATTTTTAATCCCATGAGGATAAAAATTTACATGATAAAGCTTTCAATTGCCCAACTTCTCTGTAATTAAAATGACATCTCCTTGGTGTCTCTGAGTCAAAATGTGTCAGCTTTAGAAAAAATACCAGCCTAAATAAAATTATAGTTGATTAAAAAGTAATCTTGAAATAATTTCAATATCACTAAAACAAAACATTTTATCTAAGCACAGTAAATCTACTGAAATGCTGAAACAGGCAGCTTCTACTGCATATTTAACATTTTCAGTGAAAATAACATTCTCAGCTCTAGACTACGGCTCCACTCTGGCATTTTGGAATAATTCCCCTTGCATAATGTGGCACCCACTACATGACTGATCCTTTACAAAACATAGCAATTATAATCAGCACTTAATAATTTCTTTTATTTTATATTCTTGTATCAGCTCGTAACAAACCTGCTTTGCATAAAGTATAATTAAACCCCATTCTTTTGCTGATAGTCCCTTATTTTCCTTGGTGATAACGTTCCTCTACTTTTCAGAAACTACTGAGTTAGGATAGCACAATAACTGTGAATATTATTAATTTGTGCATTGAGACTCACCAACAGACCAAGACTTTCCTATGCTAAAGCATGTACAGGCACTGAGACACAGCTCTTGTTCTGCCTCCTTTGCCCCAAATACAGTTATTCATTCCTAAGTGAGCAATTGTTCAACTCCTGTTTCTCAATAACATTTCCTATTTCACTGGAAGTCTTGTGTTCTCCAATAAGAACCAACTGTGCAACCTTTTTTTTATCTGCTTGTTATTTTGAAAAGGATTTAAGTGGCTATTTATTTTATTTATTTTTTATTTTATTTCTTTGGGGATTGGAACCTTAGCAGCCCTTTGAAAGTGATGTGGCTATTTTGTTGTCACATGTAAAACCTTCTTATTTTAAGTTAGAATTTTTGGAGGTTGCAATGGATTTCAAAAATAATTAGGTGAACTTTTTGGAAATGTGTTGTATTTCACCATATTTTTTACTTGCTTGATTATTTATTTTCATAAAATTATATAATGGGAAAGACCTCCAAGAGCACTGAACCCAACCTTTGACTGAACCCCATCAGACCCAGTAAACCACATCTCTTAGCACCATATCCAGTCACTTTTTCAACACTTCCAGGGATGGTGACTCCACCAGCGCCTGGGCAACCTGTTTTGATGCCTTCCTTTTAGCAAAAGTACGTTTCCTAATAACCTGGACCTCCTCTGATACAACCTGAGGCCGTTTTCCCTTGTCCTATTACTAATTGCCTGGGAAAAAATGCTGACCCCCACGTTTTGTGGTATTTTCTCTTTTTTCAGCATAGTGCCTTACCTTTTATCATGTAATATTCTCAATTTTCATCCTCTTCTCTGGTTTCTCTAAAACTTCCAAAGTACTTTCCAGGGTTCTCAGCTTAGGATTGTCTGGGTATTTCATGAATATACTTTCTATCATTCTACTCAATAATAAGAATTTTTATAAAGAGCAGGTTGAGGATAATCTCTGTAGGATCCTTTCTAATTTGATAAAGCACCAGGAACAGCAAACCCTTTGAAAATCTGGGTCTACTACAGTCAGCCAAATGACTGTGATCACTCTTGTTGTGCTGAGATACACAAACCTGCATCATTTATTGCGGCTGTAGATGGATACTTACAGATCAGATTCTGCCATGGGGACTCCAAACTGATCCACAGCACAGAGATTTTCCAGTTCCTGATGATTTCTGAGGGTACAGAGTTTCTGTGGAAGACTGTAGCAGACTACAATGAGGTCTTCAATTATTTGAGGCAAAAATTTTCTCTCATTTTGTGAGTTGTAGAAGTGTTAACTTGTGTATGCAGAACGTTACGAAAATGCCACTAGAAAATTGAAATTTGTATCATTAATATTTTATATTTTTATTATGTTTTCCCATAAGCCAAGGTGTACTAAATTATTAATCATAAAATAGATTAAAAATTACAGTGCAAGTGAAAAGTATTTGATTTATTACAACTTTTAAGTTTCCTTTGGTTCAGTAAATTAATTTTTATGTGACACGGATGTAAGATGTGGAGATCTTTTTTTTTCCTGTGATTTCCTTCAATTTCAGAAATTTCATTAGTTATCACAAGATGCAGAAATACCACACAGAACAAATTACAACAAAATCAACCATTTTCATAACGAAAAAGGCTTGGATTGCTGCAACAGTTTTTATTTCTGTTTCAAGGAAAAATCAGAGAGGAAATGAAATCACCTGCTGCCCCAATTAGCATTTAAATAGCCCCTATTTGGCAGCGAATTTCGTGTGCTTATTTGGGTTAAAGAGGTGAAGAAAGCGTTTGTTCCTATCTGTGCAGCTGCTGCTGGGTCAAGTTTCTCTTGAAAGGGTGCAGGGACTCATGACTATGCCGGAATTGTTGGATCCAAGACCGCTTCCTAATTCTTTATATCAAGGGCATTTTTGGTCTTATCCAGGTTCAGAGCAGGATATCCACGTATTTTCCTTGTGCTTTAACCTCCTTGGGAAAACAAACAAACAAACCAACCCAACAACAACAAAAAATTAAAAAAAAACCCAAAAAACCAAAAAACAAAAAAAACACCCATACCAAACACCCCCCCACCCCCCCAAAAAAACCCACAACAAAAAAACCCCACAAAACAAACAAACAGAAAACCAAAACAAACAAAAAAACCAAAACCAACCAACCAACCAACCAAAACCCCTAAAAAAAACCCCAAACCCCCACAAAAACCAAGAAAAGACCACTAAAAACCAAAACTAAACAAAACCCCCCAATAAACCCAAAACCACCCAAAACACAAAAATGCTCAGGATGGTCCCTGGAGAAGGTTACACGATGTGGGCTCCAGGTGACATGCCTCACTTCCAAGAGGAGATCAGATGAAGCACAGAGCTCTTGTGGGAGTTATGAATTTCTTCTTGAAGCCTACTTTTCTGCCTTTTCTGCTGTGGTTTCATTGTGGTGAGACCACTGTTGCTACAGACCACCCATGGGTGTGGATGCATGTGGGTCTTGTGAGAGAGGAAGGATTATCACCACTCTGAGGCGGACCTGTGCCAAGGAGTCAAAGCCCAACCACACACAAGTGTCAGGTTTAGGATGAGCAGAATGCAGAGTAATGAAGAGGGTGGTTCTGTCCTGAGTGTCTGAGCAGTTGTTTGAGGCCTGTGACGCAGTGTTGGAGTACCTGCCAGGAAATCAAAAGGAGAGATGTTCCTCAAATTTGGGATATTTGAGATATCAAAATCAAGATATTCCTCAAATCATAGGAATATTTACCTCTGCCCCTTCCTACCTGACAGGGATGGCACAGCGGGGGATAGGGAGGTTGTGGGTTCGTGGCTTTGTTTGTGTGTGAACTACTTCTTATAAGCAAGGAGTCTCATGTCAGGGAGATTTCTGCTTCTGTGCTGTTTGGATAGCTGCTAATCTGCTCTTTGACCTGATTTCACCTGGTCCTAGGTTCAGGGGGGAGGGAAGTTGTTCAACATATGTGGTGTGAAGCCCATCAAGAACCAGCACAGGCTGTACCACCCTTGGTCCAGCTCAGAGAACGTGTCTCTGCACATATTGGTGGCTGTGAGTTTCTCACTCAGGCAGGGTAACCTTGTAAAACTCAAGGCACCAGCAGCCCAAAGTGAGCATTTATCTTGGTGAAAGGAAAATCTCAACCATCCTGTCTCTTTTTCCCACTGCTTATATGCTGTGAGACAGGAAGAGCAAACCCTGGTGTTTCTGCCTTGTTTTCAATGAGACTGTTTATGGATATGCTGATTTGCTTGCTCCTGCAGTATGTTGGGATATATATATCCATATATCTATATATCCATATCCCCCAGGAACTGAAGCTGGGAGCCCCTTCACACTGGTCACTGCTAAGTATCAGATGGCGAAAATGCCTGTCTTGTTGCACCTTGAACTGTATTCAAGCTGGCAGCTCAAAGGGCAAGATTTCGTAACTGCTCACAGGACCCTGTGTCAGCAGGTTTGCCTTGTGCACTGCCATTGCCCACAAGCATGATATGAATGACCTCATTTGTTCTCACACCTTTCATTTAATGGAACATATTCTTATTATCCATAAAACACTGGATTATATTTAACACTTAATCTCGATTCAGGGAAAGCACCACAATCTGCAGAGGTACACTGGTGTTTTTTCCTGGCAGCATTGCAGAGCTGGCAAGTGCTACAAGCAACCAAACAAAAACCATCTTGGCCGAGACATTAAGAGCAAATGTTAACTTCATTTTGGACAAAACTGAATCCCTGGTAATTGCTCAGCATTGTTCCTTACACAAAGAAGTTGGAGAATAAACACTGTCACATCTGTTGGGCATATGGACTGGGAAGTCAGTTCATCTTGGATTTATTTCTAGATCTGTAGAGCCATGTTTCATTCTGCTTCTTCCTAAGCAAGCTTCCTAGGAAAAACCTGCAGTGTTCATGTAGGCCCTCATCACCATAAGCCTGAGGCAGAACAGCGGCAAGGACAATGTCGCCCAAAGCATGGTTGCTATACTGTGGCTAATAATCTGAAATTATTGGCTAATCAACCTCAGATATACCTGGAAGATAAATTATAATATTTATTCTAGTTTTAGTTAAATTATTGTGCCCCTTCTTCATTTCAACTGGTTTGTTTATCTTATTGCTGCTCCCAAATATGTTAACACTTATGTTCCATGAAAAAGAAAAGGAAGAGAAAGGCAGAATAATCCTGCCTATAGCTAAATGTTTGGGAGAATATGAAATGTATTGGCTGTAAAATATGACCCTGGTCTGCAGTTCTTGCTCCAGCCTCTGCTGGATGCATAAAGTCTCAGTCGCTCCCACTCTGTGTAAGGACTTGAGGTATTATAACTAAAATTCAGTGTAGATGATAATTACATGACATTATTAATACTATTTTATCTCCCTCTGGTGTTTATATCCCGTCTGAAATTTTCCAAAACCTTCTTTATTTTTCTCTCTAAGACCTCTTCTATGTAGGTGCTGGGAGTGATAATGAAATTAATTCAGAGGCACAGAAATTTTATAGTAATGCATTTTGAATACATACATTTTACAATAGTAATTATGTAGAGCTTCATTTCAGCTTCTTTAAAAAGCTCCTATTTGGACTCTGTAGAGGGGTTAAGTATCTTTCTCACAATTTTTAATGTAAGCTTGAGCTTCAGAATAGGTCTTGTTGCATACAAAACATGTAATTCTCCGATGGATGTATTACAAGGTACACCACCAGCTGACCTACCCAGTTTTGCACAATTCCCAGAGACCTGAAGGTTTTGTTTCCCCACCTCATGTAATTTCCACATCCCTGCCATTCAGGAAGGACTGAGAGATGGACCGGAGGCCCTGGGCAGGTCGGTGAGCTGGCGTTGTGTGAACCTCATGGCTTCCACAAAGTGAAGTGCAAAGTCCTGCACCAGGGTTAGGGCAATCACAAATGTACCAACAGATTGGGCAGAGAAAGGACTGAAGGCAGCCCTGGGAGAAGGACTTGGAGATGCTGGGTGAGAAAAAACACCCTGTGAGCTGGCCCTGAGTGCTCCCATCCCAGAAACCAACAGAGTCCAGGGCTCACCCAAAGCACTGTGACCACCAGGTTGAGGAAGGGCATCCTCCTCTCTACTCCACACTTGTGAGCCCCCACCTGGATCTCTGTGTCCTGAAGTTCTCAACATAATAAAGACATGGAAATGTTGGAGTAAGTCCAGAGGAGGCCATGAAGTTGCTGAGGTCACTGGAGAACCTCTCCTCTGGAGCCCGGCTGGGAGAGCTGGGAATGCTCAGCCCAGAGAAGGGAAGGTTGTGTGGAGACCTCACAGCAACCTCCAGGGTCTGCAGGGGCTACAGGGAACAGGAGAGGGACAATTCATCAGGAACTGGGCTGTCAGGACAAGGGGAAATGGCTTCCCATTGGAAGAGAGTAAGTTTAGATTAGATATTATGAAGAAATCCTTCCCTGTGAGGGTGGGGCAGCCCTGGCACAGGGTGCCCAGAGAAGCTGTGGCTGCCCCTGGATCTCTGGAAGTGCCCAAGACCAATTGGTGTCTAGGTTGAACAAATCTTGGAGCAACCTGAGATAGTGGAAGATGTCCCTGCAGATGGCAGGGGGTGGGACTGGATGGGCTTTAAGGTCTCTGCAACACAAACCATTCTGGGATTCTGGGAAGATAAATGAAGATAAATATAGGCTTTATAATTTCACAGAACACATTTAACACTTCGGTGTTTCTGTGGCAGAAATTAATAACTGAACTCCCATCCAATGCTTTGATTCAGTTAAGCGCATTAGGAAGCCCTGTGTTTGTAATCTGGAATTATATTGACAACTTTCTTGCCCTGATTCTCCATGTAGCTCACCAGTGCAATTCCACTGCTTCTTTAGAGATAGTTGCAATTTAGTCCACTGGAAAAAAGAAGATCAGGACCATTTTGAATAAAATAAAATTCCAAATTTTATTAATACATTACATACATACATACATACATATTAATACATACAGAATTAATACAAACAATTTTCCCAAAAGAGAAAAGCATTCATTGCTGTGGTAGAAACATTTTCATATGCTGAATAAGAATTCTTGACTTAATTTTTTTGTGTGCACGTAGAGACCTGAGCATTTCCTGCTACCAATGAAACAACAATTGCATAGGAAGAGAACATTTAGATGCAAAGATCAGCTGCACATTCCCCCTAGAGCTGAGCCATAAACAAACAAATAAAACACCAAAGCATTTTCAGGAAATATTTTGTTTTACCTTCTACTCTTTTCAAAAATTTGAATAGCTACAGACAACAATCATGCAGTTATTATATTTCACAATATCAAGACAGCATTTATGCACGTGTTTGTGAGATTTACACTTGTGTGAAGCCAGACTCATCCCAGAGGGTTGGTAGAAACAACTGCCGTTATAAATTCAAGTGCAGGTTAAGTAACTGTCATCCATCAGTGCTGTAAATAGCACTGCTGGCATCAAACGGGAGATAAAAAGCTTCCACTTTGGGAGGATAAACTTATGAATTGAATGGAAAATATTCCAATAGTCAAATAATCTACAATGTAGAAGATTAAGTTTATACAACATTCTTCCTGGAAAAGGAACAATTCTAGATTTTTATATACAGCTTCATAAATAAGGCTTTGGATCAGTATTTCTTTGAGAATATATTTAAGACTATATATTTTGTTTGAAGCCAACAATTTAGGTACTTTCCCCCTCTTTTAGGCAGTCAGGAGTAACATCATCTTTTGTTTTGAATGGAAGGCAATTTGGTCTCTGTGGCACCAAGCACAAGCCAATCCTCAACACCAGTAACATCCCAGAAACAAGCAAGCAAACAGCTTCCAAAGGCTTTAAGAACTCGTATTCCCTGCCACACTATCCAGGTCATAAAGAGGTTTTTTTTGGCTCTGGGTATGGGGTAGAAGGAGGTCATGGCTCACAGCACTGCCAGAATTCTTAGCCTGACTGTGCCTCATTTTTCAAATGAGAACTAAGGTGAGTAAGAACATTCCTTTTAAATTTGGGATCATTTATCATGGTGTGGGTTTGTCTGTACGCCTCTCCATTGCCCAGTACTACAGAACAATTTGTAGTTCTGAAACTGAAGTTGTAAAAATGGTAGTAGAAGGCATTTCAAAGACTTTGAGACTATGAGTTGTGGTGTTTCTTTATGAGACCAGATGACCGCCGATGGCAAAAGGAAGGAGTCCGCTCTCTCACCGGGGGAATATCACGGCTGTATTCTGGAGTCCTGCCAGCTGGAGTTGTTTTCCCGTCCACGCCGTGCCAGAGAGAGAGCGAGCCCCCTGGTCCCAGGGCTTTTCCCCGGGGACAGGGCCCAAAGGCAGGGACAAGCCACTGCCCAGTCAGGGATAAAGTGGGAGTGGAACAGAGTTGGGTTACATTCCAGTGTGGGGGTGGGCACTGCTGAGCAGGGACAAACCACGTGATAGTTTCCAAGGGGAACAGGGAAAACACTACAAATCCGATGAAACACAATATAAACCAAATTAATGCATTACAACAATGAGTTCTATCACACAATGACGAAGAATTTTAGCAGTTTGTGTTTCCCCTGCGATTCATCTGGAAGTATCCATCAATACTGAATCTATGAATCTTCTGCTCTTTTTTATTTTCTCCAACAGACCTTTATGATAATTCAGTCTTCATAAACTGTATTTTCATGTGTTGATTTATGCACTAAAACACTTCCACAGATTTAAATTTCTTCCTTATCTCTACAAGAAACATGGTTCAATTCTTTTTCTTTTTAGTCAGGACAAAAGGAGATGGAAGAAGAACATGATTTTCCTGCTGAATTTGAAGCAGTATGAGGTGTAGCCAAATCCCTAAAGTCCAGCCCCAATGAGATCTCCAGAGACTTTTGAGTTTCATTTTTTTTTTTAGGATCCAGATTTTTTTTTTTTTCCCCTCCTGTACAATTAACTACAGGGACAGTTATATCAACTATATATATAGATATCATAATATCAATTGGCTCTTAAGGTTAGGCAAAAAGACTGTAAACAGATCTTTTTGCTTCTCTTTCTCATAACTCTTCTTATTGTGTCAAAAAGCTCTTTTCCAGGGCAGTCTTCTCCATTCTAAAGGTTAGTTACTGTTTTGGCTATAGATAAGATACCTTCGTCTTGGAAAGTGAAACAGTTTGTCCCATTTACAAAGTATAAATCCATACCCTTTCCTCATGCTGGATTTCAGGCAACATTGGCTTTCATAACCGTCACAAATAAAATGAAGAAGAAAAAAAAAGGGCAAGAATCTCCCAGTCAGAAGAATTTTTTGGATTTCATTTGTCTTCTGCCAGTCTAAACCAGTGCACCATTTTACCTGTTACCTGTTTAGATAATAAATTATTCCTATGAGCAGATGTGAACTGGGAAAAAAGGATGCTTTGAATTTCCATGTACAAGGTGCTGGAAACTCTCTTGATACTGTCATGGGAGAAGGAACAGTTTTCCAATCCCTCTATGACAAACCATGAAATTACTACTTATTGCAGGGAAGAATAAATATATAAACCATTGTGGATGGATTATTGTAATTATTTGGATGAACAACTACCTTTGACTCCAAATGTGTAACCATCTTACCTGCAGGCAGTAAACCAAAGTTGTTATTATCATTTTCACAGGTTCCCAGACTGGCTGGGGTTGGAAGTGGCCTCTGGAGATCACCCAGTCCAAGACCTGCCTAAGGCAGGGTCACCAGAGCAGTAGCACAGGATCACACCCAGGCAGGTTTGGAATGTCTCCATGGGAGGAGAATCCACAGCCCCTCTGGGCAGCCTGTCCAATACTCTGCCACCCTCAAAGAAAATAACTCTTTCTTCGTATTTGCGTGGAACTTGCTGTGTTTCAGTTTGTACCCTTTGCCCCTTGTCCTGTCTCTGGGCACGACTGAGGGGTCTGGCCCCATCCTCTTGGCATTCACCTCTAAAACATTTGCATGCCAAGTACCTACAGGCTAGAGCACATCTGAAAAATGAGCCCCAGAAATATAATAGAGGTGCAAAATCTATTTCCTACTTACTCAGCCTATACAAAACACCTCCCAAGCATCCCACTCATTTTCTATTTCAGATGCAGTAGAGGCAAGGGTGTGATTTACTGGGAATTCTCCCTTTCCTCTCTGCTCCCTGACACTACTATCACATGCAGAATTAATGAATCATTTGCTTGGAATTTAATCCTTCTTTTACAAGCCTATGCAAACTGGTGAGACCTTACAAGACAATTCAGCAGTTCCTCACTCTTAGGTCTTTCATACAATCACATTTCAGTTCTGAAGTACCGTACTTGCTGTTTATCCCTTTTGCAATGTCATTTGCAATGTGCTCCTGGTAGGTGTGTTTCTGCTTTATTCTGTGCTGCCTGGTGATCGAGCTGCCTCTGAGGCAGGAGGTAAATAGGATTTAGCCATTAGGATCTACTGATTTTGTGCAAATACCTTTGTACGAAGATAGGTCCTGTTAAATGTCTGGATGGTGATTTCCTGAATGAATGTACACAAAGGTGTTGGGAAGTTAATCACACACTCTGGGTGAAAGGCAAACAGGAATGCCACAGGACAAGATACAGAATTAATTCCCTCTTGGATTTCATCAGAGAAGGAAGTTCTTCAGTACTTATGTTATAGAGGCTAGATATCAATCAGACATGCACAAAAGGACAGACACTTTTCTTCCTCTTGTGTTCCTTTGATGTTCATGACAGATGAGAGGTTTGAAATCATTGGTGTCATAGGAGCTGATGCAGTAATCCGGCTATCAGTAGTCATAAAAAAGAAATGTATTTGAGTACATTCTAGGTATAATGTATGTACTTTTTAATTAAAATTCATTAATACGTTTCCACCTATTTCATATGCATAATGCATGAAGACAGGGAAGCTGATACTGATGGATTCTAGTTCTGGAAGTAGAATTTCAAGTCCTAGGAAGCTGATAAGGTGAAAAAAGCATAGAAAGGAAAAAAAAAAAAAAAAAAAAAAAAAAAAAAAAAAAAAAAAAAAAAAAAACTAGGATAAAAAGATATTAGGATAAAAAGAAATCCTACTGATAGTACTTATTCACTGTAAGGTAAAAAGCAATAATATGGAAAAAAATGCATATGTTCAGTAAAACTTTTTGTTTTGACCTTGGCAAAATGTCAAACAAATACAAGCATAAAGTTTATGAAGAAATACTTTCCATTTCATCGAGTGCAAATATGTTTAAAAGGAGCTTATTATATCCCGAATGTTTTTCTTTCTGATCAGCACATGTAGATAATTGAAAATGTTAAGGGACATAGATGAGTTGTGTTGTGTACTATCAGATCCTGCTTCTTTTCCTCAGGGGAAGTTGTTCTGTTTACTTTGCTCATATTGCAATATTTTTCTCTATTGTCATGTTTCTAAACAAAAGCAGAGATTTTCAGGAGGCTGCTCAGCCACAATGTAACTAATTTCCTTCTTTTTCACCTTGGATAGAAAAATCAACCATAACAAGTGTTTAGTAAAGGTTGTGGCAGATTGTCCATTGTTTAACTGGTTGAAATAAGGATTGAAATTTGTACGACCTGTGCTGGTAAGAAGGATTTTTTTCACTTAACAATCTGTGAATAACAGAGTCTTGGATATTATCTGATTCTAGGTCTGTCCACATCTGGGTGAATCCTCTCTTTAAAAGGTGTGGGGTTTTTGTTTTTTTTTTTCCCCCTAGCAAATATTTTCTGTATTTCCTGTTTTGGAACTGCTAGGAGGTAAAAGCTTAAAAGCATAAAAGTATAAAATGAAACTACTTTCACCTCATCTTGACCTTATTCAAGCCATGGCCTCAGGCATGAGAAATCCTCAGGCTTTTAAAGAAGGTAGGAGGAGAAGAACACCATATATTCTCTCAATGAACTTTCCTGCTAGCAGCAGAACTTGCAGTCACATGAGAAAACTTTGGATTCAGGCTCCCACTGTCATTCCAGTCCATACAAAGCAGTCATGTTCTCACCATCCAAGAGTGAAAGTGTCTCATTTAGAAGGCATTAAGAGAAAGAAACACCGAAGAGTTCTTTTGTGTTATTCCAAATCTCCTCACACTACCATTTTAGAGTACAATGGCATTTTTAAAATTTCCTTTACCTAGACATTTTATAGAGAGCTTTCCTTATAGCTCCACATACCATAAGATTTAAAATATACTGAAATTAATACAGTGATAGAAGCAAATGTATAATCAATGTAGACATTTGGAAAAAAAAACCCCTACAACTTGAAACTCAAAAGGGACATTGACAGTCCTTATTGGCCTGTGCCCTAGGATTCCTTTCCGATCCCATGGCAATTTAAGCTTTTTTGAAGACAAAAATTCATCCAAAACTTGTATGATACTTTACTAACAGGTCTTTCCTGTCAGAACACTAATGGTTTCCTGAGATTAAACATCTCTCTCAATGTCATTAATAAAAGAAATAGTGTTGAAATGAGAACGGCATTTTAAACTGTTCTCCTTTTCATCCCACACTGACTCTCTGGCAGGTTGTTCTTCAACCTAACATCCCCAGCAGAACTTCTGGCAGGAGACAGGCTGTGGTCCACGCAGTCAGAATCAGCCCTGCTGAGCTCCAGGGCTCCCATGGCCATGGCAGCCAACAGCCAGGGATCAGCTTTGTAGCAGCACATGCAAATCCATGGCTCTGATATCTGGGAAGGTGAAGAGAATGTTGCCCATAGCCTTGGGTTCTACTTATGATAATAATATTATTCTATTACAGACTTCATCCTAGGAGCCAGCCTGACTGATTTCCTCTCTCTTGAGTAAGCCTGGGAACTCTGAGCCATTACCCTTCTCCACAACAGGCTTTGCCTGGAGCTCTAAAGAGCTCTAAAGAGCTCCATGCAGGGAATCACATATTGGGTGGGCTGGAAATAGATGAGCAGCACAGGGGGCACCACCTGCCACCCACTTCTTGAGAGCACCACGGAAGCTGCTACTCTTGGCTCTTACAGAGCAGAAGAAGAGGAAGAGTAGGAAAGGACAAGCTTCTCATGGCTCCAGTTGTTCTCAGTGGAAAATCAGTTTTCTTGAGCAGCAGCCAGCACGGATGCCAAGCTATTCCATGGGAGGTGTTCTCCTGATGAATGGAACTCAGTGACTCTGGAAAACAGCATTTTCTCTGCACAGAGGAAGATTGTTAACTCCATCAGACCTGCTGGTCTGCCTTTGGCAATGGGGAGTGTCCTGGTTTGGGACAAATTTGGGAGAAAACCCCTGTATAGGATCCCTCTAAGGAAGCAAACCCACGTGGCCCCTCCCTCCAACCGGTCCGGAAAAAAAACCAAAACCCCCTTTGGAGAAAAGTGGAAAAAACTATTTTACTAAACAAATGAAGTGCATACAAGTATAAAGAATGAATAGTATGAAACAATAAAACCTCTCCTTCTGAAGTGAGATGGCAAATTGAGAAAGTCCTTGCCGTGGGTGTATCTCAGCTCTCTCTCAGTCTCTCCTCAGTCCCAGTCCCTCCGGTGCTGCTGGAAAATGCCGAGGTCCAGGCCCTGGTGGGCCGCAGGTGCAGCCCCCAGTGCTCCCCTGGGTTTTTAGTCCAGGGCAGGTTTAAACAGTTCCAAGAAAAAGGAAAAAAACAGTCCAGGGAACTTCTCTGCCCTAGCTAGCTGAAACTAACTAAAAGCAAAGAAAAAAAAAGATCTCTGTCCTGCAGTCTCTCCAGGCCTCTGCCGAACACGCTGTCCGCAGCAGAATGTGGAGGAGTCAGGCAGTTTTCTCAAAACAAACTCCGCGCTTCTCCTTGCTCTTAGAACCAGTCTTAAAGGCACAGGACTCAATATACAGCACAAACAGAACAGACGATTGGGGATACAGGCATCATAAAGTTACCCTAGGACAGGGAGGAACTTAATTTCTGAAGGGGAATAATGCACATTGGGCACAAAACAAAATGTTTGGGGCTGGAGAGTTTGTGTTGGAGAGACTACAAGACAGACAGGTAGAGAAAGGGGTGACAAGAGTGGGGAAAAGCTTGCAAGCTTGTTTGTTTTTAATCTTGATTTTGCTTTGCTTGCGAAGTTTAAGATTAAAACCAGAAATTATATAGATAGGTATATAGATAGACATATTTATGTGTCATATAAAAATGAATATAAGGATAGGATTCTACATAGAGTCCCATTGCTAAAAAGGGAAATCAGCTCTAATTTTAGGAGCTACTAATGACCCAGAAAGCATTTGTGAAAACCTCATCACTCAACATGCTAGAAACAATGCACCGTGACCCCTCACCCTGAACTTCATCCCAGCTTTTACCCTCTTCCTACACTTTACTTTCATAAACCCAGTTCCTTCTGAAGTCTGAAATATTTCCTCAGATCTGGAAGCTGCTCATCACTTCTCGCTTGTCCAAATCCAGGTCCTGCTCCTGCAGACAGGTAGACAGTTTTAGTGTCCTGCATCCCTATTTTCTCTTCAGAGATGAACCTTATTCTTGTCTCTCACAGAGAGTTTAGGTCTTCATCTCTCCATATTCCAAAATACTTCTTTTAAGAAATACCTCAACAAAATTAAAAAGCTGTTTTCTAAAATCTCTAAAAGCTTCAGCTCTGTCTGTGGACAATTATAAAACTGTTATCTTTTTAAAAGGGTTCCTTCTTCCATATTCTAGCCCCCCAGATTCCTCAGCAGTGAATTTCCAAGGATGATCACTTGCTGTGCTAATAAGGATTTCCATTGATATGTTCTGTACCAAAAAAGAATGACGAAACTTTTACAAAAGCGTTTGCCTACTTCCTCTCTAAATATATGGGGGGGAAAAAAAAATCCTCTGTAGCAAAAACTGTGGAAGGAACTCAAATTTGCTTAAGCCAGGCAAGTTTCTCTTAGTGCCAGAATGACCCAGCCGCTGGATTCAGTAAATAAAGGATTTGCAGTAGGTCAGGGCAACCTCAACTCTAAAATCCCTCTGAATTTATTGTGGATGTGGCTGTTGTTTCCAGTTTCACTCTTCCAAGAAAGGATTTTCTGCTTGTGGAGAGGGGCTGTAAGACATAATGTCTGAGCCCACTGTTGACAGAGAGAAGGCAATAGGCTCAGCCCAAGGTTAAGAGAGGATTCAAACAAGAGCTGCAATTACTTGTACAGAGTGTATCTAATATTTAGAAAAATTTTCAGTTGCCCAGAGTGCATTAAGAGCTCTAAAAATTGGAAACTGGAATTGGCAATATTCAAGCTGAAAATAGAATGCACTCCCTGTAGTTAAATACCACGACAGATTGCTGATGGTTTCTGAGAAATCCTCAGAATTTAAGTCAAGGTGAGATGCTTTTCTGGGAGACAGTTTCTTCTGAGTCCCAAAGATGTGACAGCAACAGGTATTTGGTGAGATTCCTCTGACTGCACTAAAATGGGGGCAGGTTGAGGGGATTAGGGTGGTCTTCTCTGCCATTAAATACTGACAATGAAAATCAGATCAAGAGTGGCAGCAAAATTTTTGTTAAGAATTGTATCTTTTCTGTTAATATTGTGTTTGAACCTCAGCTCAGATAATGAGCTTAGAACAAAAGGTTTCTTCAAGGCAAATATTAAATAAATATTTTGCAACATAAAACTTGCAATATATTCTTGGTGTCAAAGCAAGTCTGTCTTGCTGGTCTGTTCAGGAACTAGAGTTTATCTGATGTATTCAAATGAAAAATATGACCAGAAAGCAGAGAATTTAAAAAAAAAAAAGATTTTTTGGTAATTGTTTTATTTTTTGGTGGTTTGTTTTTCACTTGAAAATTACATTGAAAGTGCCAGGTCTGCATTTGTGTCTGCATTATTGTGATCAATATACACAGTGAGGATTTTTTTCCCTTTACAGGCAAAAATACTTGTGTGTAATTTTTTTTTCATTTCTCTCTGCTTCAATGAAGTATAAGTAACAGGTCTTCTATTTCCCTAAAAGGAAAGGAAAGTTTTGAGAGAAAACTCCGAATTCTGACAATTAAATTGGAAAATCTCCTATTAGAAAGCAATTCCCAAATACTAATTTGGGCACACTGGTGATGTGTAGAGTCTTTAAGAACTATGAGGATCTGTTTAACCTCATGCCCTTGACTGGTATATCACATTAAATTTCAGTTAAGTTACAGAAATATCTCCCTACTGTCATTCTTCCCATTTGTTCTTGATTTAAAAATGGCATCTGCCAGAAAGAATGCATCTGAGAGGAAAGGCAGGATCTGGCAGAGAAAGAGAAGGATGCTGGAAAGCAGAATGTCTACACAAAAATGTATTTATCTGGGTTCTACCCATAACTGTGGACTTAACAGTATTAAAAAAATCATAGCGCTGAGTATGTGTTACACAGCCCTGGTCATTCAGACGCTGGCAACCCTTTGCTCCTGGCACTCCTCAAATACTCTTGTTTTGCTGCATCTTTGATTTCTGCTTCTGTGTTCAGCCTGTGCATGAGCGTCTGTCTCTATTTACCTGGGACCTTCAGTAGGGTCTTGCAAGCCCCTAAGTTCTTTGCTTTTCTTCAGCCTTGTCTAAGAGGAATCCTAATTGATGTGGCTGTACAAAAAACTCAACAAAGTGGTAGCTAAAGCAGCATCCTCATATTGCTTGCACTTAATTCCCAGTCTGTAACCAAAACAGCTATTGCTGTATGTGGGAAAGGCCAAGTTACTGCCAAGACTGCCTGTCTTATCTAGATTTGAGGACAATGAGTCTTTCTTACTAATAGCTCTATCTGGTATCTTAATTGGCAAGTAAACTAATAAAAGATGTGGTTATTTGCTGTGCTATGAGCTTGTTTGTTTTCCCTGCTGTCATTGTTTTATGTTGGAGAGGGGAAGGGGGCAAATCTTTGAATTCACTTATTTCTCTCTTACAATCGAAATATCATCACTTCTTAGGAATCAGTCTTTCTGTCTGTGCATTTTCTCAAAATGGATGCCAAAAGTATAAAAACTGGAATTACCCCAGTAAGGTCAAATGTGGTGTGTCAGTGTTTATTCAAGTTATCCAATTTATCCAGTTTTGTACCTAAGTGACTTAGCCTCAAAAGGCAAAGGACATGGATGCTTTCTTGTTACAATTTTAAAATTTACCTTGTTCTAACAAAAATTCTTTTTGCATCTGGTCCACATTTGGGGAAATCATTGCTTTCATTTCAGTTTCTACCAAATCGGGTTGTTTTAGAGCTGTATACACACCATTGGCTACACAAAACCAATGGGAGCATCAGCAACCTAAGTGGCTTAGTTTTTATTTATTTCTTTCCCAACAATTATTTTACTATGGAGTACTGTCTCCACCTCTAATAAATAATCCTCGTTGCTTGTCCTGTCTATAACACATGAGAGAGTATTACTGTCAAGGCCCATTGTAATTCCCAATGAGTGGCCCCCAGCTACTCAGCAGAGCAGAGTCGTTTGCAAATGAAGGACATTTGTCTGAATGACACATTTCTGAATGGGAACTGCTTTGTTTTGCAGAGAGTTTGGCCGCTGGAAAGTAAACAATCTTGCTGTGGAAAGAAGAAATTTCCTTGGCTCCCCACTGCCACTTGCCCCCGAGTTCTTCCGTAACATCAGGCTGCTGGGACGGCGCCCCACCCTTCAACAGATCACAGAAAATCTGATCAAGAAATATGGGACACATTTCCTGCTCTCAGCTACCCTGGGAGGTAGGGTTAATTCTTGGGAGTATTGGGGATGAGCTTGGTGTGAGTAGACTAAAAGAACTGATCACAGCTGTTCCTCCTCCAAGCTGCTGGGACGGGCAATGCTCTCTGCGGGTGCGGGTTTTGTCTACAGGTCTTGTGACTCCTTCCTCTCCTTATTGGTGCTGTGTATAGAATTTTCTGCACAAAAATAGAAGAAATCTAGTTGCTATAACTCCCTGTAGTTAAATACCACAACAGATTTCTGAAGATTTCTGAGAAATCCTCATAATTTAAGTCAAGGTGAGATGTTTTTCTGAGGGACAGTTTATTCTGAGTCCCAAAGGTGTGACAGCAACAGGCATTTGGTGAGATTCCTCCCACTGCACCAAAAAGGGGGCAGCTTGAGGGGATTAAGGCCATCTTCTCTGTCCTTTGCCTGAGCTCCTGGTATGCTGCCCCTAGTCTTTTGGGGGGTTTTTCTCTGCACTGAGGTAATTGTCTTGGTTTTGAAAGACAGTTGTCTGCCAGGAAAAACTAGAGCCTCCCTTGGAATGGAGAATGTAAACTTCCTCCCAAATTATTATAATTTTGCAATTAGGGGCTCTCGGGCAAAGATATGGGAAATAGGTGAAACAGTTCTTTACTAGGAATATTAAAAAAAAAGGAAAATACAAATGTAGTAGTAAAAAAAAACAAGCAAGGAAGCAAACAAAGATCCTGGAAAAACCCTGATGGGGTCAGGGATACAACCTGGCGCCCTGGTGGTCAGGGTGTTGGAAGCAGTCCAAATAAGTCCTGGAGCAACAGATGTGGTTCTGTGGAGTAGAGATGGTCCTGTAGAAAGTCCAGTGGTGGTGAGACGGGTCCTGTCTTCCTCCGGGAATCCAGTGATAAAACAGGATCCCTTGTGTCCTTCAGTCCCAGTTTTTATCTAGCTGGGAACAGCTGGCTCCTCCCCCACTGTGTGGAGCGTCTCCCAATGGGATGATGGAATGTGTCATGGCATTGGTGGGCCCTAATGGCCCATTATCAGAAGAATGTCCCCCTGGAGGATGGAGGGGTGGTGAAAGAGATAAGAAACACTGCCACGCCTGGTTTGAATGTCTGGGCCATTATCAGAAGGCATCCTCCTCCCTCCCCCCTGGAATAAGAAGGTTAACACATCACCCTAAAAACAGCTTTCAACAGATGAAATAGAATACACACTTCTAGGTTACATAATCCAATGCAGTCGCTAAGGAGAGTGACTTTTTTTTCTGTAAGTGGTCCTTGTAACAATTTACATAACAGCTTACAGAAGTATCTGGGTCCTGCAAAAATGGAGCCAGAATACCAGTAACAAGCATTTCCAACAAATCTTTTAGTTTATTAGACTTTAAAACTACTTTGTTCGTTGGAAAATCCCTATATTGTCACTCTGCCCTTTTTAGAATTAGTCTTCACTTAACCAGTGGGACTGCATTTTCAAAATGGGATGATGAGGCTTTGCCATGTCATTCCCATTAACTTAATGGAATCTGCATCTTTCAGTCCCCACAGACTAGTCTGGAAAGGGTAGCTCCATGGATAATTGGGATCCAGTCACCAGATGGATTGAAGAAATCCAGTGAAGAGGCCTAATGTTCAAAGGAGAGCATAAATTGTTCCAAATGAAAGATAATTAGTACCTGTGATTACTCATCTAGGCATTACACAATGAACTGACATTTTAGAAATGCAGCTCTATCCCATTGTGGGTAATACCATTAAAGATAATTCTGGTTATTGAGTGTCCTTCCAGCAGGACAGGCTTGTTGAAATCCTTTATTCACCTGAGGAATGGTTCTTTTAAATACATTTCATAACTGAATCTTAGCCATTTTTAAAGGAAATGAGAGCACTCCTAGTCTCTCTTGGCTGATAGCTGAGTTCTGTAACAACCCAAATGGCTCACAGAGGCTTCTTTTTTTAGGAGACCATCCTAGAAACATGAGGAATTTCTGTCTTGCTGCAGTTAATTTAAAAAATAAATAGCTAATTTCTGTCATTATCTTGGGAACTAGCACCTCTGCGGCATTACCATTAGAATTTGAAGAACAATTTATGTGTGTTGGCCAGCAATTTGTAACAAAAATACCTGAATTTCTTTTAATTATTTTGAATATTTTTGCATGCAAATATACACGTTTTATAAATGAGTGCTTTCTTGTGCATGGCACATTTGAATAGGGAAACTAAATGCTGAAGAGAAAGAAAATGTTTCTAAAAATAAAAAGCATAAGAATTAAAGCTTGGCTGCAGCATGTATCCTACTTCAGGGATTATCCACTGGTAAAAATTATTTTTCAGTATTGCTACCTATCTGCTAACTATTAACTAATGCAAATAGCATTAGCTGCTCAGCCATGTGATGAAATTCATTGTTGAGGCAAAATTGGATCTAACAGCTCTAGCAGCTCTAGGAAAACTGTCTCACATGACCATAGCTGATCTTTACTTTCGAGGGAGCAATATCACACTGATTACCAAAGAGCCATGGAGCTGACAACTTTCAGGAGGGCTGGACCTAAGTAAAACTAAAACTTAATGGTTTGTCCTTTGAACACATTTGAAAATTCTAGCTCAGACAGTCAATGTTCTCCCCAAAGCCTCAGGATTTGCTGCAGGGAAGCTGAGGTAGGGTACCATTTTCTCACCTCAGAAAGACTCTGAGATGCAGTAGCTGCCACAGCCTTGCCCAAATTTTCACTCAGAGGGAGACAGTGTTGACTTCTGGGCTCTGTCACTGCTTCATGAAGTCAAAGGGAGTTTTCATATTAACTTGGGGTTTGATTTAGGTCCCTTGTCTCATTTTTTAGGTATGATTTGAGGCACACCTGCTGCCTTCCATTATCACTGGATGGCTGATGAATACTTTGAAAAATTGGTTCAATTACAATAATTACATGGAATTAGTAATTTCTAAGAAAGCTTTCATGAGGTAGCTAATAAACCCATACTTTCCTGGATAAGTTATTTCTCATTTTTGGGCTGGATTGAATAGGGATTCCCACAGATACTTGTCCACATCTGATTAACATGTAATTAGATTTTTTTATATTATTATTTTAATAATGTATTAGTACTTTCCCTTTAATTACAAGTTTTTTTATTGTGAAAGCTTGTCACTTATGCAGCTTGTTAAAAGTGGAAAGCCAAATGGAGTGTGCACGGTACTTTTATTTAATGAATCCCCAATCATCTGTATTCATGGACAGAAAGGAAAACTTGGCAAATGAATGATGCTGTGATAAGATTTGTGTGCCTCTGTGACCATTTGGTTTCCATAAAGATCCCTTTTTGAGCATAAAGGGAACACTTGCGCATAGTTGTTTGTGAAACATTCCCCAGTCTTTATTCACAAACACAGAAATACAGTCCTCAAGGGCATTCAGAAATGAGAACTAAGGGAAAAAATTCTATATTTCTTGCTGCCACAGAATAACGTGGAAAGTGACATTTCTCACTGTTTTTATTTCTTATGGAAATTTTATCTCCTTGTGACACAAGCCCAAAGTCCATAATGAGCACCTCCAAGCTGCTTGATTGTAGGACCCTGTGTGACCTATCGGATCGAGCACTCAGTGTTATTTTCCCTCCTTTTCTTTTGCACTCATACTTTTCCCTCTTTCCTGCCCACCATGTCATGCAATGATGGTCCAGTTTGCTGGAACTACGCTTTAATGGCTTGCAAAAATACCAGATGCAAGCTTGGGAGTTGGAGGGTGCTGGGGTACCACTGTGGGATGTGTATAAGAGGACAAAACCAAATCCCTTAAAGACATTTGCTTTAATGATGTTCCTACAGAAAAGGCCATTTAGCAAAACAACAGAGCCAGTGATGAGGATAATTAGCACACCACAATGAGATTATAGGCTCTTGTTCCAGGCTTTTGGGTGAAGAAGGGCTGGTTTGGGTGCTCAGGCTTCCCAAGGAAGTCCTCCTTCCACCTGGAAATACAGTGAATGTTCTGAGTAAACCAATTTGCGGGAGACAAAGCCAAAGGTTCCTATGAACCGAGGAGCTCGTTAGGCAACTAAGGGGTCACCTGAAATGCCGCAGGTCGATTTATTTTCACTGCTTTTGTCAGTCATCTTTGCTCAAGGTGTTCATTACCACACCATCCATCCATTCAGCTCTCTGGGTCAGGAAGTAGCCCTTGATGTTGTTGAAGGCTTTGTGAATTAGAAGGAAAAGAGGTAGTTTTGTCTTTTAAACAGACAGTCTTTAGAGGTGTGGGCAGATCAGCTCAACCCCAACCTCCTTCCACTGATTACAGCCCTGCAAGTGTGATGGTTAGGCCCTGACTTTTCCACAAGTGCCAGCTTTTCTGCCCCTCATTAGTATTCCCCTGGAGCTGCGTATTGTTCTGCCTGCAGAGATGGGGAAATTGTCAGGTAGTGTAAAACAGTGAACCTCAATGAATTCTGAAAGATTTATTAGCACTTACACTAACTGCTGATACGACCTTTGCTTTCCATAACGCTCTCTCAAGGTAAGATGCAAACTATTGGCAAATAAGGGACGGAGAGGACAGTCTCAAATGATTGATGTGAGAAAGAAACTTGAAAAATTTGCGTCAGACTTGCAAACACCAGCCACCCCCCGCCCCGTTCTGGTATACAATTCTCCAGCATTTAAGATTATGGAAGCTAAGGGGAGGAAAAAAAAAAAGCACAAAATACATTAACTTTCTTTCCTCTCCCGTCTCCTTAATGAAGAAAAAATTTAAATCCTTAAACAGATGGTCTGTATAGAATTAACGTGCACTGTTATTCATTTGAACCACGGAAATGATACCACATCTGGCCTGACATTAATTTATATTGTTTTTGAGGCTGTGCATTTCCATCAGCATCTGCTTAAGTTTGGGAAAATGACCTGATAAAACCCTAATGGTACCTTTGGTGATCCAGACAGGAATAGATTTTCCACTAGCTAGTAGTAGCTGGTGTATTTATTTAGGTGTAGTTATTTAGGTAGTACCTGAGGTATTCTATTTAATCAGAAACCTTTGAGGAGCTCATAGGCCGAAGACCTTTAGTCCTGCAGAAGATACACTTATGTGTATGAAGAGTGAGATCTAAGCAGGCATCTGTGAGTTATGCTCAGCTATAGCTACCTTGGAGTGTTGTCCTTTTATCCCTGTTTCCTCTCTTTCTGTCAAGAAGTGATGGGAATTGCTTGGATCACTGCCTTTTCCTACTACTTCCCAGTCTACAGATGAAAATATGAAACATCAAGGCTTTTATTATTCCATAGATGTTGGTACAGGCAAACAATCTCTCAACAACTGAGGCAGAAAATAGCACTAAGTATATAAATCATATGAATATGTATTGTTGTGTATAACAAATTACAGTTGTTATAGCATTATTCCAATTCCACCATGTTGATTGAGATTTGCATTTTTAATTTAAATTATTCCTGAATATATTCTTAAGGCAAACACAGAATTAATTTCTAATTTCTAAATGCTGCTTGCCAACTGTTATTTAGGTGTCTTACATCTAAATGGCCACAGACGGATTGCATATCTGGGTAAATTTCTACTCACCTATTTCTTTGTTTGGTTTTTTTTTTTTTTTTAAACAGCATGTGTTGTTGGGAGCTAACTGAATTTGTAAATGTATATCATGGACAATATGTTCCTATGAACCTAGCAAGAATTAAAAGTTGAAGTTAGGTTATAAGCCTGCATATTCCAGGGCTGGTGGGGACGGTACTGGACGCTGTGCGAGGTCAGTGAAGAGCATGAACCTCAGCCCCCTGTCTCTGTACTGACTCTCTGCCAGTGACTGCCCATATGTGGCAATAAAACATCCCTGTAGTGACTGAGAGCTTCCTGAGCCACCCATTGGCCTATGGTTTTGTGAGTGTTTCCATGCTACTTTCTTTAAACCTGAGAAAGTGAATTTTACTGTCCCTTGAATTTTAGGAAGGAGAGTGAGTGCTGCTTTCAAAGCTTGTGAATAGCAGAGCTGGGAGGATTTGATGCTGAATATCATGTTTTATAAGTGTTCACCACCATTACTCCTTTTCAGTTCTTAAAATTCATAACCTCGAACAGTTTTCTAAATCACAGTCGTTTTCAGCTGATTCTTGGATGTCTTCTTAGCCTGTTTTATGGTGGCAGACAGTAACCAGTGAAAAACAAGATTTGTCCATGTTTTTGATGTGACAAAAGAGTCACTTTTGGCATGGGTTTAATTTTCTGCAAATGAACTGCCTGAGATTTTTTTATTTTATGTGAATGAAACTCAACAAACTCTGTTTTAATAATAAAACTTAGCAGAATTTTATTGAAGTATAGGGAGCCCCACCATCTCTACTAATGACTAATAGAGATCAATCAAACGTGTTTACATGAGAGCAAGGTGTGGTGAGTGCTCCATGGGCTGGAGAAGGTTTTCTATGGAGACAGGCTGGGAAAGCTGGGGTTGCTCCGCCTGGAGAAGAGAAGGCTCCAGGAAGACATTATTGTGATATTCCAGGACTTAAGAGGGCTTATAAAAAAGAAAAAGAGTGACTTCTTGCATGGGAAGATAGTGATAAGATAAGGGAGAAGGGTTTTGAATGAAAAGAGAAGAAACTTAGATTAGATGTTAGGAATATCTCAACATCACCCTCAACTCCCGGTGAGGGTGGTGAGGCCCTGGCACAGGGTGCCCAGAGAAGCTGTGGCTGCTCCTGGATCCCTGGAAGTGTCCAAGGCCAGGCTGGATGGGGCTTGGAGCAACCTGCGAGAGTGGGAAGAGTCCCTGCCCATGGCATGGATAGAACTGGATGGTCTTTAAAAGTCCCTTCCTACCCAAACCAGTCTATAAATCTATGATTCTGTGATAATGGAACACAAAGAACCTCAAAAAAAATTTTCTTTTAATCTTTTCCAGAGATTTTCTGCAGCTTAAAGTCCTTGTTTTCTTTGCCCTTACAATTCATTATATTTTCAGTGGAAAGGTGGTTGACCTTGCAAAAGCCACTTTAATTGAAATAAATTAGGTCAGACCTCTGGAAAAGGGGAAAACATGGAGACAAAGCTACTAGTAAAATTTTGCACCTAATCTGTGCAGTCTGAACTGGTTGTTGGCACAACATTCACCCTCAGAGCTCTGATGTTGTCTTCTCTAATACCATAAAACCATGGAATGATCTGGGCTGGAAAGCATCTTTGGGCTGGGTTGCTCCAAGCCCCATCCAACCTGGCCTTGGACACTTCCAGGGATCCAGGGGCAGCCACAGCTTCTCTGGGCACTTCGTGCCAGGGCCTCCCCATCCACACAAGGGAATAATTTCTTCCTAATATCTGTTCTAAACCATGTCTTTGCAGCTCCACAAACACCTGCACAAAGCCTACGTTTCCTGGCTCAAGTCTCAGCCCACTCCATTGCTTTTCATCCCAGAAACATCTTTCATCCTGGCTGGTCACATGACAGCTTGTGAGTCACAAGTCAGGTTTTATTGCATGGGCACGGCTGAATGCCAGCAAAGCTGGAACCTAGAGCAGGTTCTGATGGCAGATTTCTCACGGGGGATGGGTCATTAGAGCTTGCTGTGCTTTCCCAGTTCCCTCCTCATGGCAGTTGTGCCCGTTTGTCAGTAGCAGAAAGATTAAATAATTGGGTGGGGAAATCCTGATGCTTAAGAAGGCTGTGTTAATTCTTGGTTCTTTGGAGCTTCAGGCAATTAATCCCTGCATTGATGACATCATGCACAAAATAATGACCCATTAGGAAACTAGGAGGGGAAGCATAAATGTAGAAGTGGAAAGTGAGGTAAGCTCCAGCTGGAACAGCCACCTGCCCCTTCCAGGACAAAAGGAATATTCTAGTCAAACCCTGCAGGTCTAATTAGATAAAAAGCCCCTGTATAATGCTAGTTTTGCCTGTGTAAGTTCTTAAGGACTTGACTGTTCTTTGAATTTCTGAGAGACTGGGAAACACATCATGCACATTGGGGAACAAGGAGTGTGCTCGTGTGTGCACCATGATTATCTCCTTTTAAAGATGATGTCATGTTTTCATCCTAGATTTTTAACCTACAGCTTTTACTTTTTGGCACATAAACCCATCTGAAGTTGGCATCCCATCCTCTGCACGGGCACAGTGCCACTGCAGCAGATGGGTGAGCAGTGAAAGTAGCACAAGAGGCAAGTCAGACCTTAGCAGGGTAACTTCCTTTCCAGGGACTAGGAAAAGGCACTCATTGGAATTGTTCAGCACCTAAAATCCAGATATAACGACATTATTAATCAATTGCTGAGCTAAATGCTGAAGAATGTGGGTTACCAAACCCACACTAGGAGACCACGGAAATTTTCTTCTGTTCTATTTATTTTGGACATAAATTGCACAGAAGAAAATACTGGGTCCAGAAATTACTTTTCCAATTTGTTTTATGATGTAAAGAGTTTTTCCAAAAGCACTTCACTAAATTAATGAGCTCTTGCTTAGCATGAAACACAGGAAAATATATCCATGAATTAGACAACAAACATGGAAAATTTGACAGTATCAGTAGGTCTGTTGTGAAAACATTTTTAAGAACTTGCTCAGCTAAGAACGTCAGATTTTTTGTTTTCAATAATCTTACAGAAATTAAAATTTCAGAATTCAACAGTATTTATCCACATCTCTATAAAGAGGCAGGAAGTGAGATATCCACAACACAAGATGCTAGCGCTTCTATTTGCTTTAGGAAAAACACCAACTCTCCGAAACCCCCACATTTTTCAGTTACAGAAATATGGTTCAAGGCAACTCTTCTATCAGATTCCGGGCACCGCTGAATTGATTGGAAAGCACATGGTTGCTCATAACAAGGTGCAACAAGGCACCTCTCTTCCAAAATCAGCTATGATAGGTGTTATAAGAGAAGGAAACAAAACAAGCATCTCAAGTATATACACTACTTTCATTTTCTTTTGTGCTTACATAGAACACTACAGAACGGAGAAGGGAAGGGAAGGGAAGGGGAGGGAAGGGAAGGGAAGGGAAGGGAAGGGAAGGGAAGGGAAGGGAAGGGAAGGGAAGGGAAGGACTTTGGAAATAAATGTATTTTGTATGTACTTCAAGTTGAATGTCTTCAGAATCTGTCTGTACTGTTGCACATTGCTGATGCCTGCAGGGGTCTTCTGTTTCCTTGCCCAGGAGAGGAGTCACTCACGATTTTTGTGGACAAACGGAAGCTGAGCAAGAGGTCAGAAGGGAGCAACCCCAGTGCTAACAGCTCCGTGGTGACACTGGAGACCCTACACCAGCTGGCAGCCTCCTACTTCATCGACAGGGACAGCACCCTGCGCCGGCTGCACCACATCCAGATTGCCTCCACTGCCATCAAGGTAGGGACAGCCCCAAGGCAGGTCCCAGCTGCACCAGCTGCTCCTCAGGGGAGGTGTGATGCCATGGGGAGGCTACTACTTTATTCTCTAGCTCTGTCCAGTCTCTCTGAAAGAGAGATACACCTTGGGCAGGACAAGAGCCTGACCAGGCCTATACCCAAGGTGGACTAAGAATGGTCACAAAATGGCTGACCAGTCACGAGGTCTCACACTTTTATAAGTTTTTGTCCATTTGCGTATTGGGGTTTAATTGTCCAATTACAGCTCCAGGTTGTGAGGTCCCATCCTTCTTGTTCCTCCTTTCAGTTCACGCTTGTTTATGGTTTTCTGCCTAAAAAGTTGTCCTTGGTCTTCATCAGGAAAAGGATTCGTTTTGTCTACCTACTCTGTGAAGAGAGCTTACCAGCACTTAATATGAGGCTCAGAACTACAGCCCTAGGCAGCACAGAATCTGAAAACATGAGAGCTAAAACTTAAGGCATCAGGTGTGATTTGATTAGTAATTGTTAGCAAAATAATCAGCTTTATTCTCTTTTATACCCAAATAAAGTGTTTAGTTTATAAGGAAGATGCTAGCATGGGAGAGGGTTTAAAGTTGTACTAGAGATATTAGTGATGAATGATACATAACTTGATTGATACAGAAGTATTTATAGAGGTATTTGGTTGTTGGGTCAACCTCATGAACTTGTGTGATCAGTAACTCCATTTACAGACAGACTTGCATTTCTCTATTTTTTTTTTTTTTTTTTTTTTTTTTTTTTTTCCCTTAAGTATAGTTGTTGTATTCCTGTGCCTGAATTTTTATTTAATTTATTAAATTTTTTAATGACCTTTGGAGCAGTTTGGAGCTCTCGGTTCCACAGTTTTATGGAAATGTAGTATTTATTTTCCCTTAGGAACTAGTTTTACCACAGTTTGTCAGTCAAGCCCCCCCTGTGCTGAGTGCTGCAGGTCACTCGCAGCACTGGAGTGTGTTTGGCCAAGATCAGTGCCCCAGGCAGGACATAAAGCAACAACTTTCCTCCTGAGGAGTCCTCTTGTCTTGTGTTACTCATTTGAAACGTCCTCTCCCAGTTCATTTCCAGCTTTGAAGGGCAACAAAAATTGTAACTTGCAGTTGAATGTGCAGTTAATTGAAGCTCTGGATGTGAGATGTGATTTAAGGTCCTTTCTGCTCATTGAATCTTTCCACTGATAACCAAGATCTTCACTAAAGACACCTCACACCAGGTGCAATTCCCAACTGCCTTAGCTGTTATTCAAGTAAAGATAAATTTAATTCCATGGAAGTGAGTGGATGAGGCGTGGGTTAGTGGAAGGAGTGGTTTGAAGATTGATGTTCTTGGAGGTCTTTTCAACCCTAATAGTTGAATTCTATGAGTCTTGCTGCAGACCACGGTATCACCCATCCCTCAGATGTGACTTACCTTCATAACCTGACTGTTTATCATGTAGGTGTACAGCAACTTTTAAAACCAGACCCCCTCCACATGCAAAAATTTCTTCTGTGTGAAGATAATTGATGACTGCTACCAGTGGTAACTCAAGTGACAGAACATAGAAATGTAGAGACAAAATGCTGCCTGTGAGAGATCTGCCCTTTCTAGCCACTGAAATTGTTTTGGAAAATCTGCCCACCGACAATTTACAGAGTGAACCTTCTGTGTGTCCAAAGATTTCTACAAACACCACAAATGAAAAAATTCTCTCCGGGCTCTTGCTGAGGTGAATGCAAACCAAGTGTGAGTCCACCAGCAAATCTGATTTGGTTAATTGATGGCAGGAGCCTCCAGGAAATGGTTCTCACATCAGATGCACCAGTGCTGATAAATGAAACCCTGGCTTCTTCCACCAGTTTCATTGAGAGGTTGGGGACATTTGCATGACAAATTTCTACTGTCAGAATACTTAATTGAACAGAAAAACCTGTTCCTGTTGAAATGCAGGAGCACAAAAACAGCCCAGAGAGGCTTTTCTTTTTGTTCTATATGCACAGGTTTTAAAAACTGCTGTTTTTAAATTGGAAAACCATCAAGCCAAGTTTTAGATCCAGGGTGTAAGTAGCAAACCTGAAGATTATTCATTAAAACGTGTATACTGACATCTGAGTTATAGTACTTCCCATACAGCTGCAGAAGCAGATCTCTGTCCCAGCTTGAGGGCTGGCTTGGGAGCAGTGATACCCTGAAGAACCTGGGGACCAGGGTGACCATCATCCCCTCTTGTGCTGCTGCAGGGAGGAGTGACCCCAGTGCTTGTTGTGCCATAGACTCCTGAGCAGCTTTTTAAGTCCACCAAAACTGTGGGAAAAATTAAAACTCTCTAACATAATTTTTAGTGTTAGAGAATTAAGTCATTTCTTTATTCTGGATGTTGTTCTGGCCAGGGTGTGCAACAGAAATAATTTCATCCACATGTTGCATGGGTTGTGCAGAGTAAATCATTCCATCACATCACACGTGGTTCTTTACAAGACTTTTCACATACTAACACAGATAAAACCCAGATAAATTAATTGGTTCAATGTTCATTGGTCCCAAATTACACAATTCTCACTGTTTGGTTTCCTATGGGTATTGATCCCTTCAATGCAAATTAGATCCTCATGTGCTACTCCCAGGCTGTAGATGTTAACATCAGCAGGCCTCGCCCAGGCAACAGAGTCTTTTGAAAAGAAACTTTAATTCCTTTCCCCTGGGCAAAGAAGAAAACCCCCTGGGCCGAAGTTAGTTAAGAATTTTACAAGTTGTATCCTTTCCAACACCAGCACCTCCCGTGTCTGGCACGCTCACCGCAGCTCTGCTCAAAGCCTTCCTCTGCATGAGGGATCTGCCAAAGGAGCCCAAGAAAAGGTCTCACAGCTTGGCATAACTCCCTTCTGACCAGCATGAAAGAAAACCAAGATAAAGGTATTGAAACAGGTTGACAAATCCTTAAAATTCTAAAGTAATATTAGAAGTTTTCCCAGCAATCATTTTTGATTGCTGACTAGTTAGCAACAACAACAACAACAAATAATGTTCAGGACCTAGTCAGTATTTTTCATTTTTTATTAATTTTGGATAGCTTTCTCATATGCAGTATTCTAGACTCTACCATAATAACAAGAGTAGTTTATACATTAGGAAGAGAGAGCTGAGGGTATAAAAAATGTTTCATATAACTCATGCTCTTACTAGGAAGAATATAACTACCCTGCTGGGAGTGCATATCTGAATAAACCAACTAAACAAAAATTTGATATGGAACAAAAAGGACTTAAAACACAAATCAAAAGCCCTGACATTTGCAGTTAAATCAGAACACCCTGGTGCACAGATGAAATCTGCCACTCAAGTTCCTGGAGATTTGGGCTTCAGAATGAACAGGAATAATTTGTTTTGCTATTTGACTTATTGTTTGTCACATTTCCTGTGATGATGAGCAATCTGAAACTGCAGCAGGAGCTAGGAAAAAACAGCACAACTGCTTGCACACTAACATAGTTTCTGATTGTAGTGCTCAGAGACAGCTATCTTGATGGCTGGAGCACCTCTAAAATATGATTTGAGGAGATTACGAGCACAATTTCTTTCCTCCAAAGCCACACAACCCCCCCACAAACAAAGCCAATATGTATTCCTTCTTTTTTCCCCCCAAATCACTACCGGCATCCCTTTTCGGGTTAGACTACATCACTCCCACACCTCTTTTTTTCCTCTGTTTCTATGAAAAAAAATTGTAGATTTTCTCCTAAAGAAGAAGGGCTGATTTTTATCCACACATGATGTATTTTGTAAACAAATGACTACATTAATTCTGTGTCCTTTCTTGTCATTTTTTTGTTTCTCCTACTATGCGTGACATAATTATCCTTAAAAGTAGCATTGAGGCTGCAGCTGATGGAGGCTTTGCATTAATCATGAAGACAATCCACTGTTTATTCCACAATAAAGGAGGCAACATCCTCCCGTGGCAGCCTCTTCTGACTGGAAATCAGAATGTCCATAGGAGGAGCCCATAGCCTGTATCAATATTTAATATATCTCAAAGTCCCTGACACGCACATTCCTTCAATGTGATTTTAGTGCATGCATTTTAGTGCAAGTGCTGAGGCTCCCGTGCGAAATCAACAGTTTGGAGCCTCCGGGGTCTCTCTGGAATCTCACCAGGTGCCTGAGGGCTGTGTCTCATTTGCATAGTATTTACATGAACATACAGCCTGTTGTGTTTGAAATATGACATGTCCGACATCGCTTCCTTGGCACACTCATTTGGGAGGCGTTTTCCTAGGAAAACCTCTCTTCAGCTGCACGGATGGCTGCTGGTTCTCCTTATTTGCAACCTATTAGGATGATGGGGTGTGCTCTGCTTTTGTCTAATAAACCCCTGCCTGGCTGTGGGAGCAGAATACAGACAAAGAATCTGTATACTGAATACAAGGACAGCATTTATTCCTGTGTCCTGTCACTACCTACTGGCAGAATGACCCTGCTGAGCTCACCCAGGTGGCGTGGCCACGCTCCCACCAACTGTGCACAACAGCACATCTGGATTTCATCCTGCTTCCTGGGCCCCAATTCCGGAATTCAAGCAGCGTGCTCCTCTCAGATGACCAGGACTCCAGTTTGCTACAAGCTGTAATTCCAGCACTGTCCCTAGCAAACTTCTGTGATGAGTCCAAACAATTGTGCAGAACACATGAAAAATGCCCTGGTTGCATGGTGAATTAAATATTACTGGATAGTCTCACTGCGTTCTGCAAGATTATAAACACAGTTATGTTACAGCACTGCCATTAATGAAGTGAGGCTGTTCCCTAGCTGTCCCTTGGAGGATATCTTCTTCCATCCCAGAATACACTTCCTTTACCGGGAGCTGGGCCAGGTGGGTACAGCAGAGGTGCTATTGTAGTGTCCAAAGCGTTCTGGGACAGCCACAGTGCAACTGAGGAACAGGAGGCAACAGAAGAACAGATGCATAAATTGAATTTTCCACCAGCTATTTACAGCTATTTACAGCCCATTTATTCCATCTGAGTGAGAGAGAATAAACATCCCTGAGAATGTGCCCTGTAATTTCAATTAAATTTTATTGTGCAATTTGCTTTTTACTTTCCCCAAACCACTTTTTTTTTTTTTTTTTTTTTTTTCCTTTGCTATGAGAGATTTAAACATTTTGTTTTATCTAAGAGGTTTAGATTGCAAAGAAGGGCTTACATTTAGATTACAAATACAGGGCTCTATTGTGGTGATAACTAAATCTGATTATCTATAATTAACCCATGAATGACTCATGGTGGGCTGTTAGAGAGGAAACTTAAGTGTAATGAAATTATTTTCTCACTCAAAACTCAAACTGAAATACAGACCTTATTTTTTTCTGTTTTCTTTGTTTTGTCTGAAAAAGCTTGCTTGGCTCAATTTTTTTTCCTTTATACCTCCTACTTGCATGTGTTTTTCCTTGAATTCAAGTAATTGCTGTAATCAAAAGTAGAAATGCTGAAATACTATAAAGCCTTGAGCTTTTGTTAGATTTTTGGCAAATTCTAAATCTCAAGAGTTTGCACAGTTTTGTATAAACAGCCAGTTTTTGGGGAGCTTTTGAAATCCAGTTCTTGAACCCTTCTTGCCCTCACTTTATCCATTCAGTTTGTCGGTAGAATTTAAGACTGTACAGCTGTAAAACCTTGTAAAGGACCAAAGACTGGGAAAAAAAAAAAAATGCCACAAAATAATTTTAAAGTATAAAATTGCAGTTAAAAATACTATTTTGGAAAGTCCTGTGATAGCAGCTTTTTATTGATTTCATTGAAGAAATGAAACACAAATGTCAATTTAATTTTAACAATCCAAAAAAATCAAGAGGCAGAAATTACTGATTTATATAAAAAATTTGGGGTTTTGGCGTTTTGTAGGTTTGGTGACACGACTTAGCAATGTCAAGGAAAAGCCACAGGACAAGATTTCCAAGGACAATTGTTCAGGACCATTATGAGATGCCGAGTTCTCCGCTACTCTGGGAGATCAGACTGCCTTCATACAGGACCAAAGCTTGACAGTTTTCAAGGGGGCATTAACATTTAGGAAATGTATAGGAATTGAGATCTCAAATGTTTTTCTTCCCTGGAATTTCTGTGAGAATTGAATACTTTTGCAGGTGTCTTTGGAAATCTCACTCAATATTAAGTTACACAAACCCAGCTTGCTGTTAATATGGCTAGCTATGAATTTTAAATTTTGATCATTATTTTATCTTGCCAGGAGGACTGGGACCTGCAATTAGATTTTTGGCATCACTCAGATGTAGTCTCTGTACCGTCTTCTACTGCACAGGATGGAATTTGTGTCTGTGACACTATAAAAATGAAATACCTGAGGTTTTATATTTTTTTATGTGGGAACTGTTGGAGATCTTTGGAATAAATTCACCATAGGTATAGCAAGGTATCTTGTGACTACCACGCATGGACTGTTCACTAATTCTAAGAATACACTAAGTGAAATGTTAGGGATTTATTTCCCTATCTTATTGAGTAATTTAAAGTGATGATATTAAAAATCCCTTTGATTTATTCGGACAGCTGAGTTTTAATTAAACTGAATCTCCAGAGCTGCTTTCTCTGAAAGGTAACACAGAGGTCAGATCTTGAGCAGGTGCAAGACAGTGCAATTCCCGCGAGACTCTGGCCATCAATATTTGAGAGAGTGAGAGAAAAGGGAGCGAGGGACAACCTAAAATATCTAAAGGGAGCTTTCAAGAGGGCTGGAGGGGAACTTTTAACAAGGACAAACAGTGATGGGAGAAGGGAAAATGGCTTTAAGTTGAAGGAGGGCAGGGTTAGCTGGGAAGAAATTCCTCCCTGTAGGGTGGGGAGGCCCTGGTACAGGGTGCCCAGAGAAGTTGTGACTGCCCCTGGAAGTGTCCAAGGCCCGGCTGGATGGGGCTTGGAGCAACCTGGGCCGGTGGAAAGTGTGTCTGCTCGTGGCAGAGGTGGGAATGAATGGGCTTCCCACCCAAACCAGTCTGGGATGCTGTGGTTTCAAACCCAGACCGGTAAGTCAAGGAAGTAACATTTCACTGATCACTCTCATTACTCACTCAGCAGTGTCATTTGCCACGGTCCATCACAGCACCTGCAACATGAGACACTCACTAAAGATGTGTCTCAGCAGCCTCCAATGGCAGCTACACTTGTTATCTTTGCAGCAATGTGTTCAGAGGAGTTAATGGGTGCAAGGAGTGAGAACATCATGGCAACAGTCGAGTCGCCAGCTCATTGGCAACACAGTGTGAGGATGCTTTCAGAACAATAAAATAGCACATAACAGCACATAATAGAGATTCTTGGATAAGCATTTAGAAATATTTTGGATAACTATTCTCCACTTGATAAAAAAAAAAAAAAAACCCAAACCCCCACAAAACAACGGCAGAATAGGGTAGAATATGTTACATGATGGAGAAAAAGAAATTGAAGTGTTCCGCTCTTAGTTATGAGTTTAGTCAAGAGAGAAGACTGAAAAACAAACAAGGAGATGAAGACTGTCAAACCCTGAACAGGCTATAAATATACATATGTAGACGAGAAACCTTGACAGCACTCACACAACACTTACCATCACAGTTGTCAAAAACCTATAAACAATTCACACTATGATTCCTTAAATATTCCATAATATTTTTTTTTTCCTTCTCCCTAAAAAAAGTGAAGCTAAAGTAAATAAACCCAGAAGATGGAGAAGGGTTTTAGTATTAAGAGCTCCGCAGTGAACATATTGAACAGCGCAGTTGGACAGAGCATTCCAGCAGGAATTTGGAGGCACTCAGATTTGTACAGATTTCAGTTTGATCTTTATTCTGGCTGGCTTGTGTATGGGTTGGGAATCTTCAGCACTCTGCCTGTCCTCCACCCTCTAATTGGCAGCTACTGCTTGCCAGCAGGTCAGAGAATGTCAGGCAAGGACTATAAAATTCAGAGAACATTCCCCTGCCTCTGAGCTCTCAGAAATAGGAGATAGCATGTATCAACAGCTTGTATGAACACAGAGGTCAGATAGAAGGAATGTCTCAGATGAATAGAGACTCTACATCAGAAGAAATCAGCTTAGAGAATAATAAAAGGCTGTGGAAACTTTTCTGTTTTCATATTATTTTTCCTAGGGAATTTTTGGCTATAATACATTTTTGCATGTTTTGTTATTATGGTTTATGATTCAATCTGCAGTTATTCCCTTTGCTCTATTAATTTAGTGTGAAAAATTACCCCTTGTGTGGGAATCCTTCACAGCTAACTGCTGCTGAGAGTTATATCACTGCTGTCTTCTGCACTTCACTGTCATTTTTACCTTGTAGACCTTCTCATGGAGCTTCAGCAGAATTTGAATGTCTGACAGCAAAACTATAATCTAATCTCTTACAAGATCATGCATATAATGCTTCTACATGCTGAAGCAGAGCTGACTTTAAGAAAGGTTTCATTATTCACCCAGGAGGCCTTCTACACTATGGAGGGATCATTATTTCCAGATCTTTAGTGCCTGAAAGGTTGGAAGTTTCATCGCTGTTCTACAGGCTTTGTAGCAGAATCCAGTGGGCAAAATAAAAATTGGTTCTAATTATCAATGGTGAAGTTCTGGCTTTGTGAAAGGAGTAAACGCCACTGAAGCCAAGGAAGTTTCTTCTCATTCATGTTGGTATCACTGAGATCAGGGTTTCCACAAGTCAGCCTCAACTACCATCTCCCCAATTTATCCAGCTGCTATTCGCTCTCTCTCCCTGGATAGCCCAATTTAACCATTTAGTTCCCAGGGAATAGCTAATACATTTCATGGGCTTTGAATTTTATTAAAACTAATATGAAAAGAAATAGTAAGAAGGCCCCTTTGAGTCATGGTAATAATAGTTCATAATTTTCCAGCAGTTATAATAATTCCAAATAGAGGATATGAGAATCTCCCAAATAATATGCAAATTTACAAAGAAATTCAATTTTATCTTCTCCAAGGGTGTCTGGAATCTGGCAAATGAAAAATAATTCCATGTTTTTTCTTCAGCTTTTCATGTAATTCTTAATGTGTGAAATTAGGTGATGATAAAACCTTGATGATAATAAAGAAAATGGTTCGAGGGGGACCATTAAAATATTTTTCCTATCATGTTTTAGTCTACTTAAGTAGAGTTTGTTCTTACTCCAATTCTTTGTTTGAAACACAACATTCACAAGAATACTGGGCCAATGTCAGAAATAAATAGCCCATGTTCCTTCAGGCATGAAGAATAAAATATGTTGGTCGGCTTTGCTTACTTTGGTATTGGTTTACACTGGAGATGATCTGTCTTGCTTTGATGCAAATATCCCAAACCAACAAATCTGTAGTGCGTGACCTGAGAGTTCTGCCCTGATTCCTCTGTGTAATGGCTCAGAAATAATTGTGCATACATACAAGATAAACATTCTGATAAGCAAAAGGACATAAACAAAATATATATTGGCATATATGAATTTAATCCAGATATTTATGTGTGGGGGACCTTCAATTGAGAAAACAACTCTTGACAAAAGGTTTTTAACTTACCATACTGTAAGAGGTATCTATGAATGCTCTACCTAACATGGTCATCTGCATAAAAACAAAGCAAAACCTGCAGGTGATTGAGTTTCTTTCAATTCTGAGCAGAACAAAGTCCTTTCAGTTCCACTGGGCTCCACAGTCCTGACAGTAAGTGCTGCTTTCTTTTCACAAGTTTCCTCTTGTTCCTTCTGAACTTCCCTCCTTCCCTAGATCCTTATGCTTATAGGAACACTGGCTTTCTCTTTTTCTGTCTTTTTTTGGTGGAAGAAATGCAGTTGTCCTTATGATACATCATTCTTTGCCCTTGACATTGGCTCATCTATGCGAGGACCATAAAGGAATGAATAAAACCCATTGGACAAGATCCTCTATTCTATATTCTAAATATTTTTTCCTACCCACAGTAGGAAATACACATTCGTGTATGTTTTAATGATCAGGTCTTGGTGTTTGATAGGTCTTTCTGTTCCTGTGAATCAGGATGATGTGAAGGATTTTCCAGCTGAGCTCAGCAGTCAGTCCGGGTAACGTTGCCCTCAGAGCCTAATTCTAAGAGCAATCTTCTGTACATTAAAATATCTCTTCCAGTTTAGTTCATGAAATAACGATATTGAGGCTCACTGGGTTTTCAGACAGAACTTTCCATATGAATAAAGCAGCCATATGAAATGAAGTTTAAAGGTTCAGTATTAAGTTGCTTTTCTTCTCTAATATAAGCTCAATTCTCTTTAGCATGAACAACTGATAGGGATTTAATGATTAAACTATAGATCAGTTGTAGCTGCCTGATCTGTAGGTAGGTATGCAAAGATGCAGGAAAACACACCAAAAACCAGTTGCATAAAAAAGAAGAGTTTAGCAAAACCTGTAAATTTAGAGTTGGCCATACCAATGAGACAGAAAGGGCAAATGTGTAACAGTCTTTTACCAGAGGGAATAAATGGGTGGGAAGTAATGAGGATATAACCTAAAAATAAATCCCTGCACACATCTCTGTGAGCCAGGCAGACACTCATGTTATGGACACTAATGTGATTCCTTGTGAGAGCTTGGGATGACAACCCCAGGAAGGGGAGTTTGATGGCAAAATAAAACGGACATTAGAAATGTCCTGCTGCAGATGTGACTGCCAGCGAGGTGCTGGAGTGCCATGGACAACACAAATAACTCAGGAGTTTCTGGGCAGGAAATGTAAGACCCGAAATCAGCTTAAATTAGTGAACTGTTAGAGATGTTGCTGGAAAGAATATTGCAACTAAGTTTTAGAATCATAGAAATGTATAATCAAAGGCAAAATCTCTATGGAAATTTGAGTTCTTGATTAATCTGCCCTTATAATTTTGATTTTTAAGCTTCAAGACTTTAAATGCCTTTCATTATCTTTTTAGGACCTAATGCTAACTTGTCACTTTTTTTTTTTTTGGCACAAGTTTGGGCTTTTTAAATTTTTTTTTCTCTTAAAAATAGTATATACTGTTTACATTAAAAGTATAATACTCCCAAATGATCCAAAGATAATTTTTATATTTACCAAGAGGACCGTTTTCCTGACACATCAAAAAGAAAAGGAACATTTTAACTTTTCATCCTGATTTAGGAAGGATTAATTTTTTAGTCATACTTTCCCAATATAAAAAAAGAAAAAAAATAGATCCATTAAACCGCAGTATTATAATGACTAATAATATCTGTGAGTCTTATAAATAGGCAAACCATTCTTTTTTCTTGAAACTAATGGGGACACAGTGAAAAATCCCTGTGGCCTCAGCATTAGCTATTGGAACTGGTCCATGAAGATACAAATCCTGTACCCAATACTCTTGGGAAGTCCATGCATGGGATTTTTTAGTTGGGTTAAATGTAAGAAGACATTTAACCTGTACATTATGAGCCTCCAAATTTCTTTGGAGCTTTTTTTTGTCCTTTATATAGTAATGGAATAACATTTGGAAAAGGATGGAAAGTTGAGAACTGGGTTTTTCTTAAGTAGACATTTTTGCTTTTGCCTTCTGCAGATACCTTGAGATTTTTATGAACGTGAAATATTATTTTAATTTGTATCTGCACTGCTCTCTCTGTTTCTAATTTTATCTTTTAAACCAAATATATAGATTTCATTTACTGTTTGTTGCTCAGCCGTCTCTTTAGGCAATAAAGGTTGAGAAAAATAATATTAGTGTTAACTTAAGTAAGATATGGGCAAGCAGAAGTAGCTAAATGGAGACTGAAACAAAATCCTGTTTTTATTACATTTTTGCTAACTATTATTTCTCTGTAAGAGAACCTCACTGTCATCTCTTCAAGATTAAATAAAAGAGATAACCTGTTCTTTTGGAGATAATGCCTGTCCTTATTCTCTGTATGGGGCTGACGCACCTTTGATTTCTAAAAGTGCAGGAAATAAAGGCTCTGGCACCGCTGCCCTGACTGGTTTTCCAGCAGCCTCATTTCCTGCAAACTTCCCTGTTGCAATCGAGAAGGTTGCATGGGAATGTGGCATCTGACAGGCAGTGGATTTAAAATGTCCTTGAAAAGGGAAAATTGTGGCTGCGATCCCACAGCTGTCAGTGCTGCCAGACTTGTTTCAATATTCTTGTGGATTCTCCCGGAATTTACAGACAAGACATGGCTCCCTGAGATAGTGAGAAATGGACTTGAGTAGAGAGGGGATTGTTCCTTATCAGGAAGACCTGATCAGCCTTAAAAAATCATAACATTTTCAACAGATGTAACAGGGCAGAATTCAAATAACGCGAGTTCATCTCCAGTTCCTGAAATATTCTGATTTCTGAGGTATTTAATGCTTTATGTAAGGAGAATACATTTCAATTTCCTTCTTATTTTAAGGTAATAATCTGGTTCACAGTAAATTCCTGAGAGTGTAGAAACAAAGAAATGCGAATGGAAGGATTAGACTGATCTCTTGGGAAGCTTTACTGCTGCATTCAGTAAAATTCAAAGTTGTCTCTTTGCCCAGAAACTTGAAAGAAGTCCCTATTTCCCTTCTAATGAAGTTAATCAAAATTTTGCAATTATCTCTTTTGCAGAAACATCGAGTTTACTGTTCCTCTTCCATTTTACTGATGACAGAAAATATGATGGGAGTATTTCTAGGTCTCCTGAGTTAGGGGGCTCTTTAAATTAAAGTGTCAGCCTTATGCTACTAGAAAATCTGTTGAAAATATGTCATGTCTTTGAGGTATTGTTTTAGATTCCTGGCAATTAAAAAATACCCAGCTGAAAACATGAATCCAGCCCCTGACATTGTGAATGCCAGCCGTTTGTCTGTACCTCCTTCAGAAATGTTCATCTAGCCCGTAGTGTGAGAAGTATCAGTGCTTGGAGCATTCAGAAAATTTGGTTTGTTTTAATTACACACTCATTAGCAGGAGTTTTTTAATATGTTCAATGACAAAAACAGTGCAGTGGAGCAGCAGCTACTGTGTGGCAAAGGGAAGTGCCGGAATAAAGGTGCTTTCCTGAAAAACTGTCAGGCCTGGAGGGAAGGAAAGAAGAGAATTGGCAGGAGATCCACATCTGAATAAAAAGTACATTTAATGCCTATTTATTTGATCACCTCTTTTTTAAGGTGAAATGAAGATTGACTGCAGAATGGGCAGGGACCAGGGGGTGTGGGAGCATTGGGCTGCAGAACAGGCCTGAGGTGAGGTTGGTAGGAGAGTCATGGAATCAGAACCATCACAGTTGGAAAAGACCTTGAAGATCACCAGATAACAGCCATCAGCTCCATCATGTTATTAGGAGAATCCCAAAGCCTTCAGGTTTCTCCCTGTTCCACACTTTTGCCCCATCTTCTGTCGGCACAGCCACTCAGACAGACCTTGCTCCCTTATGCAGATATGAGGAGTTTGCTCCAAATCCTTATTTGAATGTATAAAGTATTTAAAGAGGTTTATGTGAATGTGAGCGCAGCTGCCTGTTCTGCAGTGACCAGCACTGCCTCATCCTCCTTTGTGCTGGCTCAGTTCTCATCCTTAGAAGCCAAATCCATTTTTAAAGAGTCCTGCTGAAGAGGACAGTCCTTTATGCAAGGCACACACCACCTCTGCATGGGCACTTTGTTAGGAATATTAACTACGTGCGCTTGAAAGGACGCACCAGGAGTAAAATCTCTGCAGAAATGCGTTTCCCTTTTATTAGGAAAGTCTTCTATAGGCTTAATTATCATGAACAAAAAAAGCAGGCTGTTTCCCAGGGAAATACTACCCACTGATATCACAAGAATTCAGCCCTGCTTAAATGCTAGGAGGTATGTTCTCAGCGCACTTATAATTGGGTCATTATCACCATGGTTATGAGATTTAACTGACTGAAAACTGTAGGCATTTGTCTCATTAATACCAAATGTTAGAGTTTATTTCTGGGAACAGAAAACTGTTGCCGAGGGACACCTGTTCTGTGATCATCTCTGAAAACAAGGCACTGGAGAACATCCTGCCTGCTTTGTGTCAGATGATTTCACAGGTGTTTTTTACTGGTTCTTAGGGGGGTTTTGGTTATTTAATAACTTTGTTCTGTGGTGCTTTGCGAGTTAATGTTCTTTGTGGGTTGCAGGTCATGCAAAACAAGCACGTGGTTCTGGTGTTCTTTGCACAGTGTCATTCACTTCTGGGCCATGCTACATCTCAGCATAATCTGCATTTCTATTTTATTACCTGTCCCTCTCCTCTTTTTGGCTCATCTTTTTTTCATACACTTTCTGACAAAACAGTTTTCAGCTGTGATCTTGGGACTGAGCATAGTCACACTTCTCTCCTTGGAGGATAATTAAAGACGTGCCATTGCTTTTCCAATTTCATTCCTATTGTTGATGAAACAAAAAATGAAAAATCATCAGTAACACTTGGCTCAAACCAGAATTAATGTATTTTTATTCTTTCAAAAATTTTTTTGTTCTTCTCTAGTCTGTCTCTTCAACACCAAATTTACCCCAAAAAGTCCAAGACCAGGCTGGATGGAGCTTGGACCAACTTGATCTAGTGGAAGTGTCCCTGTGGCAGGGGTTGGAACTAGATATTCTTTAATGTCCCTTCCAACCCAAACCAGTCTGTAACCACATAATTTAGGAAATCGTGTAATTTAGGAGAGTCAAATCCCTGCATCTGATCTGAAAATTTGATTAAAATTTTGAGGCTTATCAATCACTCCCAATTTTGTTTGATTTACCATCTTGGTGGAGTAGTATTTGTGTAGAGTACACAAAAGCATACGTAACTGCCTAGCTTTGACTTGTAATCTAGAATTGTCATCAGTCAAAAGCTGCAGGTTGGACAATTTTTATATTCTTTAGCATTTATTTTTCACATATCGAGACTATTCATTTTGAATTTCTTCTTACAATGTATTTTCTGTGCAGAAGATAAGAGTACCAGAGCAAGGCAGCTGACAGAGGGTGTGAAGGTACCTGGAAAAGTAAAAGAATGAATAATATAAATAGATAGATTGGAATGAAAAATTACCATTTAGAAAATGTTCCTTATTTGCTGAGATATTTATAGAGCATTGTCTGTTATTATTATCATTATTTATTGTTATTATTATTAATTACTGTTGTAAAAACTTTTAATTACTTCACTGCAATGATTGTCTGTAAATCATATCAATACTGCCTTATATAATTTTCTTCTGAATCAAAGCATTTATAAAGGCTATAATTCAAAACATTGGTAGTTTTTACCTATGTCTGGCACAGTTCAGTTAAGAGTGAAGAAATATGAACAAAAAGGGACACAATAACTACAAAGCTACTTTACCACCCTTCCTTATCTTGTGATTTCAGGGGGCATAAAAGAGTAATAGGAATGGATAGGAATTGTAATTACTTCTTTATAGTTTATACATTCTATATAACTTCATGAAGTTGCAGTGCCATATAGAGAAATGTTTGAAAATCATAATAATAATATTCAAAGGAAAACAACACTAAAATAACTGGATTTTTAATAAAGAATTGCATACATGAATGCTGAATATAATATGTCAGAGTAAGGATAAAATTCATTACAACATTTACCCGTCTTTTTTGTTTCGTTTTGTTTTCTGGCTATTTCTCTTATTTAATCTAGGTAACACTCTTTGTTATTGTATTAAGAGATTAAGGTTCTATATATGGACTGGAGGTACTTCAAAAATATCATGTTTTAGAATGGAATTTTAGACTACAACAATTTTTTTTTGATGGCAGAGGACTGAAGGATCACAGGTAAATCAAAACTGTTACTCCAGCCATGTCCAATCCAAATTTTATTCCTGTGCAAGAGTCTTTGCGCTGATTCAGGATGATTAAGCAAAAACCATGGCAAATCTACTGCTGTCATAAATATTAAAGATTGCCAAACATGTGCAGAGAGGACACAGCCTGGCTTGGTCCCATTTCCTCATGCATCTCAGGCTCTGTTCTCAGGTTTGGTGTAGGCCAGTCCTCTCCATGGGCTGTCCACCCTCAGGAACTCCACCTCAAGGTAATGGAAAGGTGCCAGGAGCTTGGAATGACATATAATCTCATATATTCTTTGCAGAAGGGCAAGAAGAACGTGAAACCTCAGTGGTTTCAAGAACATCATGACCTGGCTGCAGCCACCCACAGGCTGTGGGAGAGCCAGGCAGCCCTCAGCAACATGAACAGTCAGGGGTTTATATCAGCAAACCTTCATATTCCCATCAAATCACACTGCTCAAATAGCCCTCTCCCTTCTGTTCTTTGCAATTCACATTGGTTGTCTGGCTGTCACTTGCTCAGTGCGTGCCTGTATTTAGGAAATCTGCTCCCTGACACTGTAATTTAGGCTTATTCTCCAGGAGATCCGGAGCTGAATGTGATACCTGATGCAACAGAAAGTAGAAACAGTTGCATTCAAAACTGAGGCAGATACCAAGTAAGGGTAAGTCTGTCCTCAGTTTCTGAAACGCTCAAAGGAGGAGCAGTAGGAGGCTCCAGCAGAGTGGCTGAAAACTGTTTGGGAGGTGCATGACAGAGGGATTGGTCGTACAACTCATTTTAAAAAGAAATTGGCCATTTAAATTACTTTGTGGACACTTAAGAATTATATATGATATTCTAGGAAGCATATAAATTACTGCTTTTTTTCTCTTTCATTTAAATGTGTTTACTCACCAAGTTGCACCAGGGATAAACATTTGGATTGAATATTAGGAAAAAATTCGTTCACTGAAAGGATGACCAGGACACTGGTACAGGTTGCCCAGGACAGTAGAGGAAGCACCATTCCTGGAATTGTTGAAAATCCATGATGTGTTGCTTAGGACATGGCTTAGTGGTGTGTCTGGTAGTGCTGGGTTAATGTTTGGACTTGAAGACCTGAAAGGGCTTTTCCAACCTTAATGATTCTATGATATAAATAGCTGCTCCTTCCCAAATACAAACCTCAACTGTTAAGCCTGAGCCCTGCTTGTGGAGGTTCAGTTTTGATAAATGTAGCTGCATTTTTGGTTCTGTGGCCATGGATTTGGTGATTACAACAGACAAAATATCCAGAATTTTGTGCCTAAACTTACCTTAGGCCCTTCCTTTATGGGGGGGGGGGGAAAAAAAAAAAATAAATTCCCACTACTACCACCATTATAAATGCCTCTAATAAAGGGTCTTTAATTCCAAATCGTGATCTTCTTCACTGGAGAAGTCAAAGCTTTTTCCATGACTTCCAGCAGGACTTGTCATGCGCACAGCTTTCAAGAGGGAGAATGACAGTCGTCAATTCTATAAACTGTATTTCGCAAACTCATTGTAATTCCCACAGCTATGAAAAATGAATTGTCTTTAGACTGTGGGTTTGACATCACACCATTCTAGCATTATGCTACGGTAGTACTTGTGTAGTGTTGTAATGGTGCACTGTTTGTAAGGACTCTCTGTGATAGGAATAGCACTTCCTGTTGCCAAAACATTTGCACTCATCTTTTTGGCAATTGAATTATTATTTCACCATAATTAGCTCTGAAATATATTTCCAGCTGAAATAGAGGGAAACTTGATGAAACAATCTTCTGACGTCCTCAGCCTGCTCTGGATAATCCAGCAAGTGCTTCTCCCTTCCCTTCCATCAGGTGACAGAGACGCGGACAGGTCCTCTCGGCTGCAGTAACTATGACAACCTAGATTCCGTAAGCTCTGTCCTGGTTCAGAGTCCTGAAAATAAGATTCAGTTGCAAGGTACGTAGGTGCAATTTCATTAATTTGTTTTGGAGTGGGGTGACATTTATTACGCCTTTTTTTTTGTTTTTTTCTTTTGTTCCACCTCATAAAAGGTCATTTCCCTAATTTTTGCATGTCTGTGTAGTAAGTGCATTCCAGCCAAAGTGAAGAAAATGTCAGCACCTCGTGTTGCCTTTCAAACAGAAACAATATCTGCATCTGCCAGAAAATAATTTGAATAGCCCTGCTAACATATCGGGTCCCTATTTAGCACCCGCTGGCACACCTTCTAAACAGCCTGAATTCCCAGAGATTCCACCAAGCTGGGAGTGACATTTAGTGTGCTCAGCCTGCGTTGCACATGCTGAGTAGTAGCTTACACCCCTTGTTGCACCAAAATTAAAGGAGTCACCAGAGGAGCAGCATATACATTTTCAAACACCCTAAACAAGGAGGAGTCAAAGGGCTCTGCCTCTGGGAAGTTAAAAAAAACACAAAACACCAAACTCGGAAGGTTAAAATCTCACCCATTAGGAAAATAGTAGTGAATGTGTATAAATAAAAATGAAAAATAGAAAGAAGCAGGATGGGGAAGCAAAAGGAAGAGAGTCTCCCTTTCTAAATAATATTTTTTTTCAAAATTCCAGCAGAAGCATTTCCCAATCTGCATATTAGGATATAAAAAATTTTGAAAAGTCCCCCCTTTTATGGTATTAGGCTGTTAATGATTTCTATTTTCAGTTACAAAAATAAAGCATGAGCAAATTATGACTATGAAAAACCCTAAGTTCCCTTTAATGTGTGTATTTGTTCATACCTCTGACGCTATGCCAGGAGATGACAATACAATTCTTAATTTGCAGTTGAAGTTAGACATACAGTTTTTTCCAAGATATAAAATTTTCTGTATGAGTTTGTAAATTACTCAGACAAACAGTGTGAGGTGGCTGGAGATATTAAGAACAGCTTTACAGGGATGATGATCCCTGTGGTCCCTTCAGTCTCAGGATAGTCCATGATTCTATGACTCTCCTATAAAATATCCATGTGTGTTTTCTCCCTTTCCTTCTCCCCAGAATTGATTAAATCCACAAAAGCACAAAAGCATAAAATTATTTCCCAGAGAGTTGGTTTTTTTTTTTCTTTTTTCTTTTTTCTTTTTTTTTTTTTTTTAACAAAAAACTTGTCATTTCCACTCGGATGCCATGAATATTTCCAGAAAATATAACTTTTGATGGTTTCACAGAATCACAGAATCACAGAATCACAAAATCGCAGAATGTCTATGTTGGAAGAGACCTTCAGCATCATCGAGTACAACCCATGCCCTAACACCTCAACTAGATCATGGCATTGAGTGCCACATCCAAACTTTTTTTAAACATGTCCAGGGATGGTGACTCCACCACCTCCCTGGGCAAACTATTCCAGTACCTTATCACTGTTTCCATGAAAACCTTTTTCCTAATGTCCAACCTATATTTCCCTTGACACAGACTGAGACTGTGTCCTCTCGTTCTGTCAGTCGCTGCCTGGGGAAAGAGACCGACCCCCAGCTGTCTACAGCCACCCTTCAGGAAGCTGTAGAGAGGGATAAGGTCACCTCTGAGTCTCCTTTATCCAGGCTAAACAACCCCAGCCCCCTCAGTAATTCCTCACAGGAGTTGTGTCCCAAGCCCCTCACCAGCCTTGTTGCCCTCCTCTGGATGCGCTGAAGCATCTCAACGTCCTTCCGAAACTGAGGGGACAGAACTGGACACAGCACTCGAGGTGTGGCCTCACCAGTGCTGAGTACAGGGGAAGAATGACCTCCCTGCTCCTGCTGGCCACACCATTCCTGATCCAGGCCAGGATGCCATTGGCCCTCTTGGCCACCTGGGCACACTGCTGGCTCATGCTCAGCTGCTGTCACCTGTACCCCCGGTCCCTTTCCTCCTGGGCACTGTCCAGCCACACCTTCCCCAACCTATAATATAATATATATAAAATATTATATAATAACAGAAATAATATATTTTCCAGCATATTAATTATGTTTTTCAGTTAAAATTTGGAAAATAATCTTTGCATCTCTCAGGCTGTGGCTTTTTGTGATGTGGAGAAATGTATTATCAGAACTGTGTACACTCTTTGATGGAAGAATTGAGCTCGACTTTTTTTTTCCTTTCACAGCCTCATGGTTTTTCACAAGCACACAACTACATTACAATATTTACTCAGGGAGCAGCAGAGTTTTACAGATTTTGACACAGGACAGAAGAAAGCACAGTCAGACCAGGTTTCAGCAGTTGTGATATGAGTTTTGACTTGGAAGGGTTCTGAAATTACTGTTACACCTATAGTTTTGTATACACCTAAAAATAAGGGATAAATATCTGTGAAATCATCCAAATGCCTATGGAGAAGAAACTTATATCACCAAATATCAAAGTCATATGATGAGAAATTACTTGGGACAAATGTAGCAGAAGTTTTTCAAAGCCCCACAGGAGTAGGACTTCACACACTTTTTATGCTAAAACTTTAGTAGATTTAAGAATGAGTTTTCTTTCTCGATGTTCTGTAGCCCTACCCTTCAAGTCCAATTGACTGTCCCAGAGCAATTTGCTGCCAATGCTAAAAGAATAAACAATCAACTAAATTCTCCCAACCCAATTTCCCCCTTCCTTCTTAGTTTTGCCCTACAGAATCACAAGAGATAATGAGTTATTTAGACAAGCTGCATCTTCCTGTGCCGAAGGAAACATGGAAAACAAGCCACTTTTTGGGTGGAAATGTTTACATCTCTTTTCCTGATTTTGCTGTCTCTTTACTCTGTCTCAGGGCTGCTTTCCCTTCATTGGCATTTTCAGAATCTGCATTATTGCTGACACCAAGATTAAAATTCAGCTGTGTGATTTCCTGCTGCAAGGCTCTGGCTGCTGTTCACTCAGCAGCTCTTCCCAAGGAGAAGTTGGTGTTACCCAATCCCCCTAGAAAGATTAAAACAATCAACGCTCTGTCTGAGGAATACAGGTTACTCATTAGTGGATGGATGTTTCATGCTGAGAGGGAAATGTGAAGAATATGTCTGAAAATAATTATTAAGAAAGGAAATACACGACATAATGCAAATGCTGGACAGATGTGCAAATGGTCCTAAAAACTCCATATATTCTTGTTTTTCATAATTCTTTGTTTGTTAGCTATGTAAGCTGGGGAAGCTGCTCATCTCCAGACACTCCTTTGAGTTTAATACCATAATATTTCCTCCATTTCCTTAAGGTCTTCAGGTCATCCTTCCTGAGTACCTGCAAGAGCATTTTGTGCAGGCAGCTCTGAGCTACATTGCCTGCAATTCAGAGGGGGAGTTCATCTGCAAGGACAATGACTGCTGGTGTCAGTGTGGCCCCAAATTCCCGGAGTGTAACTGTCCCTACATGGACATTCAAGCCATGGAAGAGAACCTGCTCCGCATAAGTGAGACTTGGAATGCGTACAACAGTGAATTTGAAGACTCTGGTGAGATTTATTTATTTATTTTTAATTTTATTTTTCTCCTCTTTGGCTGTATTTCGTAGAATTGTTTGGCTTTCAACTGGCCCGATCCATGTTGTCTTTACAGCTCGCTCGTACCACGTTGATGCCTTGGGAAGGCTGACCTGGAACAGAGACTGGACAGAGCTAGATAATAAATTAGGTATTTATTGAAAAGCCTTTAGGATAGGTCAAGAGCCTGCCGAGGGCTACACCCAAGGTGGACCCAAAATGATCACAAAATGGATGGCTGGTCACAAGGTCTCACACTTTTATAAGTTTTGGTTAATTTGCATAATGGGGTTTAATTGTCCAATCACAGCTTCAAGTTTTGAGGTCCCATCCTTCTTGTTCCTCCCTTCAGTACACCATTGTTTGTGCTTTTGTGCCTAAAAGTTGTCCTTGGTCTTCATCAGGAAAAAGATTTGTTCTGTCTACCTACTCTGTGAAGAGTTTACTAACACTCAATATCAGAACTACACCCCTAGGTAGCACAGAATCTGAAATACATAAGAGCTGAAACTTAAGGCATCAACATTAGTTTTTCCTTAATGCATCAAGGTTTCTTTCATACATCATTTCAGCTGTCCTGATCATCAGAACTTCCCATCCCACAGAGAATGGGAACTACAGGTAAAATCAGCTTCTGAACAACTGTTTTCACAACTCACTTGTTCACTTGTGCTCTCAGAAACAGCTGCCTGGCCAGATGGTGGGAAAAGTAAGGACAGCTCAGCAGACCTGGGAAAAATTGTTGAGAAAAAAGAGAATTGAGGGAGATAAGGAAAAGAATTACAAAAATCACAGGTTCTAACGAGTTTTATTGGAGAAAGAGAACAAATCTGTAGAAGAGGAGGAAGACCATACAGTGATCAAGGAATGAGTAGAATAAATATCAGCAAAAGAGTATGAATGGACAGTACTTAATATACATTCATTTTTATATTTCTTGTTTTATGGTTAAAGACTGATTCCTCGGTTTAAGAGGACTGATAATTTCAAGAGACTTTGTATCAGTTAAAACTTCATTTGTTGCAACTTTTAACCTGATGCTGTTTTTTATCTGAGTCTGTTTAGAAGCTCTGAGGCCCTTTTCACATCCTCACTCTCCCTTTTAGCAGGAGGACATCAGAACTTACAGTATTTCTTCTTGGAGAATCACAGGCATCTCTGACTATAAAAGCATGAATTCATATGTTGTTTTTGTGTACATTTGGGTGCACTTCCCCAAGGACTATTTTGACACTTAATTATTTGTGGAGTCATGTTATCATTTACTACTTTGCAAACTAGGGCAAACATATTGACGCTTTAGATACTGACTCTATCTTCTCTTCGTATTTTGCCATATTTTGCCCTCTCTGATTGGGCTGTGACACTGTTCAGTGCCTGCAGAGCATCCTTTGTAGGCACCTACTCCACAGCAATTTTAGTCAAGCTGGAAGAACACACACATCTGGATCTGTGGAGGATTCTTAACAGCAAGCTCTGTATTGGACATCAAGTTAATTGTGAGCTTGAATCATTGTCAGCTACATTTCTAGTCCTATGCTCAGGTCTGTGACATGAATGTCAGGGGAAAATTGGTAAGAGTTAAATTCTGGGCTTTTAAAAGACTCTTTAGCTCTGTTGGGTGAATCACTAAAATGCCAGCTTCACATATATCTGTCAATTTGGTAATTGCTAGTCGGTGTGGTTACTAGAAGTGTGAAATTTAGGTTATTAGCATCATTAAGACATATTCTAGACTCCCCTCTTTATCCCTTGAAATATTTTAATAATTTTTAATCTAATAAATATACTTGACTTCCACAACTCAGAGGTAGCTTAGAATATTTCTGCTTTTATCTCATAAAGTGTTTAGCATTAAGATGTTCATGGGAAGATGAGATAGGTAACCTCGTATGGTTCTGCACCTGGAAAAAAGCTGGCATGTGAATTTTTGATTGATAACTTAGTCATTGAGCAGCCACCCTCATATAAATCATATATTACCACTGAGCAACCCTTCCAGTGCTATTACACATGGTCTGTGAGCATTTCCAGCCACACTGATTTTTATTATAATATAATATAATATAAATAATATAATATAATATAATATAATATAATAAAAATAATATAATATATAATATATATAATATATATAATATATATAATATATATAATATAATATAATATAATATAATATAATATAATATAATATAATATATAAAATATAATAATTTATAATGATTTATATTAACATACTATAATTTATTTATATATATATATAATTCATAAACATTGAGACATATTCCAAAGCATCAGCAATAGTTGCATGATGAAAAATTATTAGCAAATATCAGTGTGATCTGATCCATGTTAATAGCACGTTCTGGGGACAAGAGTGACCTTTATTAAGGAAAACGAAAAATCTGCTAAGTCTTTGTCTAAATCAGTGGAAATCAGCTTCTGAGAAAACAGTATGTTGCTTTATTATAATCTCTAAAAAATAAGTTCACCAGAAAGGAGGCCAGATTATGTAGTAATTTCAGTTTGAGCAGGAAGGGGCAAAATAATCCAGAGCACTCACTGCTGGCCCATAGAGTCTACTATTAATGGCAGAGGAATTAATAAACGAATGAATTCCCTTCTATGACACTGTGAACTCCAGAGTCAACTACACGTAATTACAAGAGAATTATTTTTTTACCTTTTCTGCTTCTAAACCCTTTCTTAGCTTACATGCTACAAAATAGTCTTTTGACTCCAGAAACGAATCCTGTCCCCCGGTACAGACTTGTAAGACTGACTGGGTTCACTTGGGGCTGTTCACGGTGTCTGTGGGCAGGATTTAGCTGGGAGAGGAAGAAGTAAATCTTCTGTTTAAGATGGTTTATTTACTCTCTGCATTATTTCTCCTTCTGTCTGTTCAAGATAAAACAAATGGGGATTTTTTTTTTTTTTTTTTTTTTTTTTTTAAGAAAGAATGAGAAGGCTGGGACTGTTCAGCCTGGAGAAGAGAAGGCTCAGGGACAATGTCTATAAATACCTGAAGGGAGAATTTGAAGAGGACAGAGCGAAGCTCTTTTCAGTAGTGCCCAGCAACAGGACAAGGGGAAATGGGCAGAAACTGGAAAACAGGAGGTTCCCTCTGATCACCAGGAAAGAGTTTTTCACCAAGAGTGACCTAGTACTGGCATAGTTTGCCCAGGGAGGTTTTGGAGCCTCCATTCTTGGACTTATCCTAAGGTTGACTGGCCGTGGTCCTGGGCAGCTGGGTCTAGGTGACCTTGCTTCAGCAGGGGTTTGGAGCAGGGGTTCTTCACCATCTCAGCCATTCTGTTGCTCTATGATCAAAGAATTGTTCTGGTTTCCAGGCAGGAAGCCTCTGGTCTGCAATCTGGGCCTGCTGGTAGTGACAATTCTCTTTGGAGCCACTCTGACTGTCACAGATTACATGACCAAACACATGCCAGTTCATATTGTGCTGTTTGTCCTTGTGTCCCTCACTCAGGCTCTTCTGGCACTTTTTAACTACTCAAATCCCATTTTGGAGGATGTGCAGCAATATGTTATTTATCTCTTAGTAAATTTGGCTGCCTTTTTCATCTCTCTAGCTGCCCTCCAGCAATAAATACTTGATCACCATGAGCTCTGTACAACCTCTTGGTGTCAGGTTACGTACCAAGGTCTTAAAGAAATTACAAGAGCTACTTCAAATTGTTTACTCTGAACCATCTGCTTATCCTTGATCAGATCTTGTGGCCTCCAGACTACCACTATCCAAGAAAATGAGCAGCTGTTTCCTTATCAAAAATCCATATGAAAGCTGTTCCACCTTTATTAACAAATTTCATTAGTTTCTTGAGGTGTTTGGCTGACTTACTGTGTAAGTGAACTTCTCCCTGAGACCATCATTCCAAAAAGCAGTGTTCTTACCACTAACATGCAGCCTAAAAATAATCAAGCAGTGTTCCATTTATCTTTGCTGATGTGCATGAAAGCAGCCTTTCACTGGATTTTGTAGCCTGAAAGGACAGCTGTATGATCCACTTTGACCTGCTGCTATCACTGAGTTTCCCTGAGATTCCAGGCTAGGAGTCCAGCCACATTAGATTAAAGCTGTGCAATCTGCATGAGTGTCCCTGAAGTCCTCTTCACCTTTTCAGTCTTCAAAACTGTTCTTTAGCATTTCAAATTTCCTTGTTCCCCTCGTGCCCCAACAGAGCAGCACCTACTTGTCTGGGTGCCTCTCCTACCTCATCTTCTCAGTGAACTCCACCTTTCTTTCTATTTCAGGAAAAAGGTTTGACCCAAGCACTTGGATGTAATTCATTTCTCACAGTGAAGAGTGTCAAAATATTCCTTGAAAAACTTCTGACATTTTGGAAGTAGGTGGGATTTCCACGGCTTATGGTTGGAGCAGTGTTGAAGATGGTGCAGACAAAAAATTTGTTGTGTTACACATCACTGGTTTGGGAAGATTTTAAGAGGGTTAAAGAGTTAATATACGAACAAACCAGTTCTGACATACAACACTGACTGGGAATTTAGCATTTTCCAGAGATCATGACCCACTGCTCTAAAACACAGGAAAGTCAAGAAGACCTCCAAATCCATCCACAGGCTCTGGTTTCTGACAAGGATAAGAACATTACACATTGCCTGTGCCATATTCTTGGTGTGGTTGGCTGCTGAGTATCTCTGGAAGTCTGAACACTTTATTAAAACAATTTAAATGAAAGCAATTTTCTTTTAAGGTGATCTGGTTGTTGACATTAAAAAAAAAAAAAATTGTAGTAGTCCCTGTAGTGTGATTTCATTTTTTGGAATTAAAAAGGCTATCAAAATAAATAAGGACACAAATGATAATGTTTCTCAAACAATAGAAAATGGCAATTTTTTTTTTTTTTTTTTAATCACTATCATTTATGAGACTTCCTGGAAGCATAAAAATAAAATCTTCCATCAAGCATTTATTTTCACATATCTGACATGCAATGACATCTTGTTGCCTTATCTCTACATATTTCACAATATTCTCAGCAATGGATTTTTTACCCCCCTTGAAGGCAACAAAGTCCCTTTTGGATTATTTCCTTGGAAAGCATGGTATTGGGAGATGAACAATAAATATTAGGATAAATAATTTCAAAGTAGCTTTGAAACTACAAATTCATTCTCTCAAGCATTTAGTTTAAATACCAGCCAAGAAGGAAGGAAAGAAAACACCCAGCACAAACTGGATAGAAATTTGCCTGTCACAGCTGGGCTCAAAGGTGATTTAGTGAAGCACTGAAATGTGTGTGACTCATTTGTAGTCCATTAACTTCAGGGGTTTTGACTTGGATGTCCAGCAGAAGCTTTAGTGGAGCAGAGCCAGAGCCATTGAGGCCCTTGAAGGGTTTGACCACTGAGCACAAACACTTCTCACTCCAAAAGACACGCGTGGCTTCACAGAGAGAATTAATCAAAAGTCACCTTGCAGATATTTTGAGATGCATCTGTCTACAAGTTTAAATGACAAACAACTTCTCAAAATGTCAGGTTTGATTTTTTCAGTCACTTCTGTATCTGCTTTACAGGGATAATTCGAAAGGTAAATTTCCATATCACAGAAAGTGCAAGTGATGAAAGTACAGCTAAAGTAAATTGATCTTAACTTTCACATTAATATTTGCTGAAACTATTTTTCATTGTCCATCCTTTTGCCATCGCTGCTTAGATTGCAAAGTACTAACAGAAATGAATTGCTGGTGCAAGCTGTTCTTAAATCCCTGGTTTCATTGGATTTGGATTTCATGTCTAATGCATTCCATAATTCCCTAATAACTCTGGGATGTCTTGCTATTGAGCATTGGTTACCCCTTGCATATAGAGACTTAAAATCATCTGAAAAAAAGGCACAGTTTTGAAAGGTTCACCTGAAAAAGAGGTCTGAACCTCAGCTAATACACAGCACTGCATAGATGCTAACAAAGTTTTTTTGTTTGCTCAGCACAGAATGCTTTGGAGACTTTGGAGTCCAGTTCCTCAGTTCAATTATATTTTTCCCTTTCTTCACAGTGATCGAATTAACAATGTTCCCAAAATCCCTTGTATTAAAAAAAAAAAAAAAAAAAAAAAAAAAAAAAAAAAAAAAAAAAAGGATTGAAAGGGTTGGAGAAAGTGGATTCTAATAAAGGAGATTATAATCTTATTACTGAATTAAATATCAGTAATACTGAAGATGAGGAAGACCAACCATTTCATTATTTTTGGGGGGTAGAATTTGCATCCTATATGATTACTTTTATGCAAAATCTACAGAAAATAATAGGAAAGATCATCTTCTGCACTACATAATCTGCAGTGAGATTTAGAAAACTATCTATTTAATAGTGTAAAGAATTTACATTTCCATCTTCAAAACTGAAAAATGTGGAAACCCACTATATTTTGCTGATACACTTTCCTAAATATCACTTCCCCTTCAGCTCATATTTTCGCAGATGAAGTAAACACGTGCTGTAAAATACCAACTTTGGAACATGAAAGGCTCTTTCCACTAAGCACATCTGCTTCCCAGATCTGTGAAACTGGTTTAGGAAAGCGAAGCACAACTGAAGATTGACCAACCCTTTGTAGTCACACCCTGTATCTTTATAAAACAGGAACCCTGCCCTCACTCCTGGCTTCAAAACTTTTGCACTGTTTCTTGAGGAGTACTCTGATCCCTGTTTTCACAGTGGAAGTTGCTTCCAACAACCAGGCTGCAAACTGTTGTAAAATACAACAAAATCTGTAAATTAAACGTTGGCTCGCACCTGCAAGTGCAGGTGCTCAGGGGAGAATTCCTTACACTCTCTGCCAGCCTCATCTATTTGTTACAGATGGACAGTACTGCCTTAGTGATTGCTGACGCTGTAAAGAAGCTGCAAAATAGGAATTCTAGGATTGTTCCAACATCAGAGACAGTCCGACAGTCAATCAATACACTCACCCACAGGCAGTGATCATATTTGATCTCAAAATCTACACAAATCTCTTAGCACTTTTTAGAAAAGAGAATTATAGTCAGAATTCTTGCATGTAGATACTCCTAGATGCTGAGCACATAGCAATACAGAGTGGTACATTTGTTGAGTTTCTTTTTCAATCATTTTTTGTAGCAATCAAAAAAAATAACCTAATACAGCTGGGACTTACTTAATTTGCTAAAAATATACTGATGCTTTGAGAAAATGGGTGCAAAGCCAGGCAGTTAAACAAAATACAAAGTTATGTCTTTAACTTAGATTTAAATAGACTAAATTTCAAGTTAGAAAAAAGTAATGTAAATGAATTTAAATAGACTGTCCAGTTCTGAAGACAAAAACCTTAGAGATGTGATGCACAGAATTATGAGGAAGGCCAAAGACAAATTCAGATCTTCAAGATCAAATGTGAATCACAACATAAAGACACAGGGGGCAAGAAGTCTGCACCATCAGATGAGTGCTAGCTTTTTCAACATTTCATACACTATTGTTCTGGAATCACCTTAATTGTGGATTATATTAATACCTCCTGACATTGCATTAAGGAATGCATCCAGTGGGACAGTCTTTCTCCTCCTCTTCACCAGACAAGGATTTTAAACCACTGCTGTCATGCTCTTTCTGATGGACAGCTCCAGAAGGGCTGCAGAAATTCTGCATTCAGTCAGTGAAGTTTAATCTTACAAATCCCTCCATCTAGTCAGAAAAAATCAAGCATAATTTTGTTTGCCACCCCAATAAGGCACAGATTTTTGCTATTCCTGCGGCACAAATCCTTTCTTTAAAACTGCTTTAGCAGAAGAGGACACCATGGGATTCCTTTTTATTGCCTCTCCCTTCATCCAGATCAAAGTCACCTGGCTGACAAGTAAAAAAGGGAATTCTTCCCAGCAGCCAAGCTTGTAGATTTACATAATGGAGACACTGACCTGGGTCCCAGCCTTCTTCCTTCTTACCAGCAGTAATAACGACAACCCTAAGAGCTAAAAAATGCCCTCAATAACCCTTGTGTAAAATACAGTGATGTTGTCCTAAAAAAAATTCAGACTGTCATTTAATCTCTAGCTAAAAATTATCTTGGCATTTATAGTGTTTGCTATGGTTCTTCTGTTATAGGAGAAGAGAAAATAACCACCCCCTGCCCCCCCAAAAAACCCCAGGAAAGCTCAAAAGGGCAACAGAAGTGCCTCAAAGAGAAACTACATTCCAAGACAGACATTTCAAAACAGGCACCAAATGTCTCATTTATACCTGTTTCAAATTACTTAAAAAGAAGTAAAAGGGCATAAGGGATCTGCAGGCATAATTTGGAAATATCAGTTTAAACAGAGATGTTGTGTTGTACCCTCTGATCAGAAGAAACTTTCTGAATTTATAATGGAAAAAAATGCCCACACTGATTTTCAGACCCAGTGTTGAGATTCCAAATCTTAAATAACGTCACAAGATGACAGGATTTGACTTGGCATCACAGACAGACTATAAAATCACAGGCCCACTCCATCATTTGCAGTGAAGGCAGTTGGCAGTAGAAGTCCTGTCTTAGTCCTGTGACATATTCCTGCTTTTCCAGCTGCTGCAATTCAATTAAAACACATATAAAATAAGACTAAAAAGGAAATCTGGAATTCAAACTGAATGCTGGAGGATTTCTTCAACCTATAGATACCACAAATCTAACCTTGCTGTCTGAAAAGTTTTGTTTTTGTGGGTTTGGGAGGATGCCCCTCCACGGGTCCCTGCACAGAGCCCATGCCAGTTGTGCCTGGGTCACTCAGCACAGTCTGTCTCTCTCTGCTGACCAGGGGAGACCCATTGCCAAGCAAAGTGAGTCCCATTCAAAATCCTAATTGAAAGACTTCCTGTGAACAATCTGAACTGACTCACTGGCAGTTGAAGGTGTTTTTTAATCGCTGAGAATAAAGACTTGGATCAATATGGTTCAAACTATTTGCCCCTGAGCAGTAGAGCGGTGGTTTGCTCTCAAATGCCACTTACAGCCTCAGGCTCAGGGCCAAGAAAACTTAGCCCCCTGAGTTCTTAATATAATTATTGTTTTCTCTATTATCTTGCAGGGGTGTTAATTTGCCTCCCAGTAATTAACTTCCCTCTGTGGTTGTCAGGGAGTTTAATCAATAACGTGAACAGATACACCAAGCTGCTGCTCCTTCTGTGACTGATGCTCCCCTCCCGCCTCGTCCACTCCTGTGGAGGTGTCACTGTTTTAATAAAATGAACAGGTGGGATGTGCATAATTCCTTTGGAGGGTCAGTGTCTAAATCGTTCCTGTCCTACTTCAAAAATGACGGTACAGTTGATATAATTGCCTCTGTTCCAAAACTAAAAGCATTATACAACTCCTGCTAAAGCTGCACCTGGCAAATCAACTTATTAAAGTTTCACATGGCATTGCACTCTGAGATACTTCAAATATTGTGATGACATTGTAATAAGAGGAGGAGCAGAAGGCTTGATCTAATATAATTCTACTTATGTCCACCTTGTACAGGACATAATGTAATTCCCTTCGAAGCTAGTGACAAAATCCCCGCATTCTTAGTGGAATTCCAATCTGTCTTGGCAGCTTTGGGCTGTCTTTATTAAGAGTGATGTCACTGTGTGGCCTCTCATTTCTTCTAGGGCAGTGTTGTCTGTTTGGATTCATAGCTTCTTAAATCTTCTCCTGGAACAGCTTAGCACTGGTTACTTACTTCAGTGTGTTTTCCAAGAACATTTTTTGGTTTCACTCATTCTCTTCCCTCCTTTATCTTCCTGTGAATCATTACATGTTTGCTTACCCTACCCAGTTTTCAATCTGTAGGAGTTCCCAGCATGTTCAGCTCAGGTAAATTTTGGACTGACAGAGGTTATATCTATATCTGCCCATAAGGAATATGTCTTATGGATTAAGTGAATTTATAGTTCTGTAGAAAGATAATAAAGGACTTTGGGACATCCATGTTGCAGGACTACTTCTAAACCACATTGGAGTAATAAAAATGTTTATTAAAAAAAAACCCAAATAACCTGTAGATAAATTTTTAAGACATTTTTCCTGAAAGCTTTCTGTGATTTCCAAGGAACATATCTTTGAAGGGCAGTGATAGGAACATTTTTAAAGGAGTAGTGAACCAAAAACATACCTGAAAGCAAACTTGACTGGATGAAGGGAAAGTCCTTCAAACACTGAGACTTACAGAGGCAGCTGTGGATTCTGGCTTTTTGGTTTCTGGAAAGGGAACTTGCTGCCAAGGTCATATTCAGATTGACGATAAGAAACAAGTTGCTTCATTGTAGGAAATGTGAGTCCTCCCAGCTTGTAGAAGAGCCCAGACAAGACTGTTATCTCCTGCCCAGCAGAACTTCTGAATTAATCCACAATTTATAGGATGATATTCACTACCAATTTTGATTGCTATTGTTTCACCTTTATGTGGCACCAGGAGATTTTCAAGGCTTGTGAGAGGAGGATTTTTAGTTTTGTTCCTAGAACCGGCTGACATTACTAACATTAACTCTATAACACACAAATATCCACGTGTTTGTATATTTATACATATATCTAACATAGAATATTTATACACCTATCTATCATAGAATCACAGAGTCAATGCAGTTGGAAAAGACCTTTAAGATGATCAAGTCCAGCACCACCACCTTGTTCACCACTAGACCATGTCCAAACATTTTTGAAACACTTTCAGGGTTGGTGAGTCCACCACTGCCTTGGGCAGCCGGTTCCATACTTGACAACCCTTTCCATGAAGAAATTTTCCTGAATATCTAATCTAAAGCTTCCCTGGTGCAGCCTGAGGCCATTTCCTCTCATCAGTTTTAACATTTAAATGAAGTTCCTCAGAGCTATGTATATAAATAAATGACTGACCAGAGGATCTCTAGTCCCCACCAATTCCACCTCCACTCTGACACTTATCCCTGTTCCTTCTTTCTTGCAGTGCACAGGGCTGAGAGGAGCTATCCTTTCAGCATTCCTCACTTCAGAAAGAATCAACCAAACCCAGTCCCCACCCCCAAATCTACCCCACTGCCAGAATCATCCAAATTTGCATCCCTGAGGCTTCTGTAGCAGCTGGATTGTTCCACTTCAAATCGTCTGTCCAAAAGGAAGTGTGGACCTCCTTTCCTCCTTAAAAAACAGAAACCATACATTGGAGAAAACACACATTTCCTTCCTTCCTTCCTTCCTTCCTTCCTTCCTTCCTTCCTTCCTTCCTTCCTTCCTTCCTTCCTTCCTTCCTTCCTTCCTTCCTTCCTTCCTTCCTTCCTTCCTTCCTTCCTTCCTTCCTTCCTTCCTTCCTTCCTTCCTTCCTTCCTTCCTTCCTTCCTTCCTTCCTTCCTTCCTTCCTTCCTTCCTTCCTTCCTTCTTCCTTCCTTCCTTCCTTCCTTCCTTCCTTCCTTCCTTCCTTCCTTCCTTCCTTCCTTCCTTCCTTCCTTCCTTCCTTCCTTCCTTCCTTCCTTCCTTCCTTCCTTCCTCCTTCCTTCCTTCCTTCCTTCCTTCCTTCCTTCCTTCCTTCCTTCCTTCCTTCCTTCCTTCCTTCCTTCCTTCCTTCCTTCCTTCCTTCCTTCCTTCCTTCCTTCCTTCCTTCCTTCCTTCCTTCCTTCCCTTCCTTCCTTCCTTCCTTCCTTCCTTCCTTGCCTTCCTTCTAGTCCTGTCCTTCACTTCCGTACCTTCCTTTCCACCCCCCTTTCCGCATTCCTTCCTGTCCTTCCTTCCTTAAGTTCCTTCCGTCCTTCCTTCTTCCTTCTTCCTTCCATTCCTTCCTTCCTTCCTTCCTCGGTCCTTCCTTCCGGCCTTCCTGTCCTAGGTACCTGGATCCGTTCGCTTCCTTAATCACTTCTTCCCGATGCCTTCCTCCTTTCCTTCCTTCCTTCCTTCCTTCCTTCCTTCCTTCCTTCCTTCCTTCCTTCCTTCCTTCCCTTTGTCCTTCAGAAAGTTTAAAGGAGAAATCCTTCGCTTTGGAGAAGGAAATATTTTAATTATCAGGAGAGCTGGCTGATTTAACCTAAATTGGAGGGAGAAGGGGAAGGAAAATTCAGATTTACTATCTCTTCTCTGAAGAAATAAGGTTGTTTTCAGCTGAAGTCTTCTGCTTCTTTGAATTGGATTATTTTGAAACATATTTCTTGGAACACAGCTGTTACTTCTCTGACAAACTGAGTAATGCATCACAAAGAACTAAAATTCATGGCAACATAAAAAAAAATATATGTTCATTTTAGGACTTTGTTTTCTCCAGGCTTCTGAACCATGGTGGGATATTTTTAAAAAGCATCCATCTTTTATAAATCTCTTTAATAACATCTACACAATATTGAGGCAGAACTTTAATGAACAGCAATCACATCCAGCCATTTGAAATGTGGGTTCTACAGTTGATATCCTCTCAGACTTCCAGCTTTGTGCTTTTAGATCTTGATTTACAGCTGACAATTATATTTGGGATCTGTTGTGCTAACTGCCCTATTAAAATGTAATAAGACCCAGGCCTCTCCTCTGAAGAGCTTGCAGACTAAACAGAAAAGTCTATTGAAATGTATCAGGGATTAACATTTATATACAGGATATTACAAAATATAGAGACAGCTATTTTGAATAAACCAGCCAGGAATAATCTTTCACTAACAGCAAAACTATGGTTTGTTGGGTTTTTGTTTGTTTGTTTGTTTGTTTGTTTTAATTTTTGTTTTGGTTTGGTTTTGGTTTTTTTAGGAATGCAATAAAGCATTTAATCTTCATTTTGAAATATTTATTAATTTTTAATTTTTTTAACTTCATAATTTTGATGTTATAAGATGAAACTAAAAGTTGACATAATAAAAAAAATTCTGTTCTATCAAGGTGAAGTACTTTGATGCAAAGAAAAGTAAAAGATGAAAACTCTAATGTTCCTTTTAGAGGATTTTGGAGGATTTACAGGCATTTGGAAAATTTTAGAAAGTTTTTAAGATTTAAGATAACTTTGGAATGCTAAAAATCTTTTCACAAAGGGGCTTTTCTCTGTACAGTTCTGCTTAAAGAGCCGCCTTGGTGGTGACATGAATAGCTTTAGCAGCTTTCCTTGGTTGCTGTGTGTGATGAACATCAGTCTTCTTTCCAACTCCTAACCTGTAAGAAAAACCAGCCAGTATTTGAATTAAATAATAGTCTTGTTAACAGCACCAGAAGACAACCAGAACTGAAATGGCCACACTACAGGGCTGGCTGATTTTGCTGCTCCATGTCACCGTTTCTGCAGGGAGATAAACTTCTGGAGCTACTAGAGTTATTTCCAAAGTGTTTTTCAAGGAGGCTTTTGGGTCTGAATATTCTTGTTGGTTCTGTTTGTCTCTGCTTTCCCTTATGCAATATTATCTGTTTTCTTTGGCTTGCTGTTAGAAAGAATTGTGCCAAAGGAAGACTAGAGTTGCATTAAAAACAAGGTGTAGTCAAATGATTAGCAGAGACAAGGAGACAGGTTACTTTGAAGGAAAAATACAACAGGAATGAACTGAAACAACACTGATTTTTTTTTTTTTTAATTTAATGTAAAGTTTCAAGTTCCTTAAGTCGAGCAGTAATCTGGAAAGGCACTAATACAGGCACATGCCTCTGGAATATAATTTCATGGATGGGATGAGACTCAGAGAGGGAATGGCACAGCCAGAAGTCATCAGGAGTCACACAGGGTTCAGGCCTGTGAGGAAAAGTGGGAATCTTTCCTAGGAATACACAGTGGAGGGGGACAGCAACAAGAGCAAAGGTAAAAGATGGGAAATGGAAATCCACCTTGGATGCACTGCTCAAATGTATTCCATGTGTGAGATCAGTAGGATGTGGGAGTTGCCTTCTCTGTTAGGGTGTAGCTGGATATTTGGAGCTCTGCTCTGAGATGGACAACAGGGATGAGAATTTGTTGGTCAGGGTCAGAGGAGAGGTCAACAAAGGTGACATTGGGGTGGGAACCTATTACAGACCACTCAGTCAACGTGAATAAATGGATGAAACCTTCCCATAGCAATTTCAGGATGTGTCGGGATCACTGATCCTGCTTCTTGTGGGGGACTTTAATCTCACTGACACATGCTGAAAAATCAACAGTGGGACACAAGCAGTTGAGGAGGCTTTTGAAGGTTGTCAGCAACAGCATCTGGTACAGGCAGCGGATCAGTCAAAAGGAGTGACACAGAGCTGGGCTGACTATTCCCTAACAAAGAACTGCTGCTTGCAGATGGAATAATCAATGGCAGCCCTGTCTGTAGAGGATATGTGCTAGTGGTGGCCAGGATTTGGAAAGCACAAGGTAGGAGAGCAGCAGAACTTAGATTTGGGCTTCATGAAAGCATCTTCACCCAGTTCTGGGAACTGGGAGAAGGTGTCCCCTCTGGGAAAGCTCTGAAAGCAAAGGAGCTCAGGAAAGCTGGCCAGGACAACATCCTCAAGCAGAACTGTCCATTCTCACACTCAGGTCATATACTGAAATTTTAGGGATTTGCTAAAATGAGCAACTCAAGGCAGAGTTACAAAGCAAAAAGGCATCAATACAGGAGGTGCAAATAGGGACAGGCTACCAGGGAAAAACTCAGGAACACTGCCCAGGCATTCAGAGACAGTGATGGGAAAAGCTATATCCAGTGCTTGCTAGGGAGACCAAGAAAAACAGGAAAAGTTTTTATAGCCGGAGGTAAAAGTTTAAACAAGGAATTGTGGGCCTACAGCTGGATGGGTTAAGTGATTTCAGAATTTGTTTCAGAAGTACTCAATGCATTCTTTGCTCTCAGCCTTCACCAGCAAATACTGCAGGTCCTTGAGCTCAGGAGGAGGAGGCACAGGGGAAAGGAGGCACCAGGAGTGGGAAATGGAGCAATCAGGGGTTATTGGAGAGAACCTGACCCCTGGCAGTCCATGGGAGTTAATGGACTGCGTCTGGGGTTTTGAGAGACAGATGATATCCTGTTAAGGTCTCTTTGTTTTGAAAGATCATGAAGACTGGGGAATATCCCTGGTGACCGGAGAAAGGCAAATATTACACTGATCATAAAAAAAAGCTTGAAAGAACTGTCCAGGGAATTACTGATTGATGGGATTCACTTTGGTCATTGGGGAAATCATGGGGCGAGTCCCCTTGGGCAAGATTTTTGGAGATGTATGAGCTTTATCTGGCAAGGTTTTGGCAGTGAGGAACTGGCCTGTGTAGAGAAGAGACCAGGTGCTACTCCATGTCAGCCACAGCCAATGCCAGCCCCAAAACTGGCCACCCCCTGCCCAAAGCTGGCCCTCTCAGTGACCCTGGTGGCACCTCTGTGAGACCCTGTGTGAGAAAGGCATAGCAGCTGTGAGAGAGAGGAGGGAGGAGAGGTGAGAGGAACCCAGGCTGGTGAAGGGGCAGGGCAGGATCTGGGTGCTCCAGGTGCTGGAGCAGACCTTCACCTGCAGCCTGTGCAGATGTCCATGGTGAGGCAGGCTGTCCCCTGGCAGCCCATGGAGGTCCGTGGTGGAGCAAACAATGCATCCCATGGGGGACCCCACTCCTCTGTAGGTGGAGATGCCCTGAGGAAAGGAGGAGCCCAAGCAGGAGCAGGTTTTCTGGTGGCCTGTGGTGGACCAGGCTCAAGCAGTGTGTTCTCAAAGGACTGTAGCTGGTGGCAAAGACCCAGTGAAGGACTCCACCTCTGGAGCAGTGGAACAGTATGAGGAAGAAGGATTGTGAGAGACAAAGTCTTATGGACTGACTGCAGCCTCCCTCCTCCATCGCCCTGCAATGGTCATGGGGCAAAGGAAGTGGAAGATCTGGGAATGTAGGAGTGAAATTGAGCACTGGAAGAAGGAAGGTCTGGGGTGAAGGTGGTTTTATTTTGTCTTTTTTTCTCCTTACTATCCTACTCTGTTTTTAACGAGCAATATATTAATCGTCCCCACGCTGAGTCACTTTTGCCCATGTCTGTAATTTGTATGAACTTCTAATACTGGGATTGCCCCATCCTTATCTGGGAACATTTTCATCTTATGTTGTCACACTAGGGAGTGAGAGAGAAGCAGGGGGGTCAACTGGAAGAGGTGAAGAAAGAGTAAGGAACATGAGGGAGAAGATGAGAAATCATCTCAGACCCATCTCATTCTCTCCATGAAAAAACGCTGATTTATGGATGAGAGGAGAGCAATGGATGTCATTCACTTCAGTTTTGGCAAGGCTCTACAAATGGAATCTGGTCACACAACTGGATTTTTACCCATCTATTGGTCCTTCCATCCACAGCACTGTCTCTCCCTGGGTACCAGAATTTTGTGGGAGACAGAGTGCAAGGCTAGAGGGTCACACATCCTGTCTGAAAACAGATGGCAAGAGCAGTACAGCCAGGGTCTGTCCCAGATACAGTCTCAGGACTTGTTCTCTTTACTTTCTTGAACAATGACTTGGAGAAAGTGCACTTTCATCAAATTTGCAGATGTTGCCAGTTTGAAGGAGTGAGACAGAAATCTTCAAGTCAGGGCTGGCATACAGGGGCACCTGGACAAGCTGGTGGATCAGGACAACAGGAACCTGCTGAAGTTCAACAAGGCAAAAAGAAAAGTCCTGCTCTGGACAGGCAGAGCATCAGCTGCCAGGAGCAGCTCTGCAGGAAGGTTCCTGAGGCAGAGGACCAAGTGGCCTGACAGTACCAAGGGCACACTTTGGGTGCCACAAAGGAGGTCAGGCACCAGGAGATCAAGGAGGAGATTAGCCTTAGTACTTTTCAGACCACATTCAGATGCTGCATCCACTTTGGGGCTCCACCATACAAGAAAGACATTGGTAACCTGGAATGTGGTCAGGGATGTCCTCAGAGAGGTGGGGGCTGGAGAAGCTGCCCTGAGAGGAGAGGCTCCAGGAGGTTAGTCTTGGGCTTGGAGACTTCAGCAAGCTCAGAGCAATCATCTTGGCATAAAGTGAAATGAGAGATGTTCACACTGGGGATATGAAGAAATTTATTCTCCATGAAGCAACTTGAGCCATGATTGGAACAGTTTCCAAATCCTGACTGGACCAGGCTCTGAGAAAGTTAATCTGATGTCAGAGTTGACCTTCTTGAAGCACAAGCATCTCTCCTCAGACTACAGACTGCCCAAGGAAATACTAAGGCTGACTTAACATCTGATCCCAGAACTCCGGTTTAAGAAGTGAGCTGGTTTCCTAAAGTAGCAGTGCTTGTACAGAGGAGTGATCATTTGCAATTCTCATTACAAGGGTGAGAAAAGAGGAAATGCAGTGGAGAACAAGAATTCACTTGAACTAATTTTGAAGTTGTCTGAAGCACTCCAACCTGGACCAGCACATCAGAGGATATTATTTCTTGCTGAGAAGGCATCACACCCTCACATGTTAAAGACCAGTTGATTTTTGTCAGTTTGCATTTATCCCACTGTAACATTTTGTTAGAGCCAAAGCAGAACAGTTTTTGCATGAGGTATTACTCACTTCTAGACTGTGGTGGCAGAATTTTAATACCTCTAGAGAAAGTTAAAGAACTCAAGTAAAAAAGAAGATTTGTGTACAGATGACAGATGTACAGACTTTTAAGGGAGAAAAATATTTCCTTAGGTTCTCCTATATAGAAATTGTAAACCAGCCCATTACAATTGCTCTCTGATGGTAGATTTGACATGATAATTTAATGTAAAAAGGGGTTTTCTTCTACATACATATTTTTACTGAACTTTGTTAAATGAAAAAAAAACTCTAAAATAAAAATCCTTATTAATATTAGAAAATACATAAACTATATAAAATTGTGAATAGTATGTTTCAGTCAACAAAAGATTTTTACTTTTTTTTTTTCAGTTATTGTCAGGCTGCCTTTGCCCAGAAAACATAATTGCTTTTTCAAGGTTTGAATATAGTTTAAAAAAAATTAAAATTGATTTTGGGTAGACGATGTAATCCACAATTAGACAAGATTATTTATTTACTCAACCACGATGCTGTAATTTCCAATGCTAAAGGTTTTGTTTCCATAAGATTATATTATTTCATTTTAAGTAAAATGGGTCATCAGAAAATATGACATTAAATTAAAGAGAATAATGCTTGATGGAATGTCATCTTCCCAGAAACTGCCGTTTCTGGAGACTGACAGAAGGTGGCTGAAATTTTTTGTAGGTTACTTCGCTATGAAACATTTTTTTTTCTTAGCATATCACCAAATGTAAGTTCTTTTCAAACTGTTCTTTATGTTCTCCTAAATTGTATGTAGATTTCGCCCTCGCTTAACTATTGTCACATGTATGTTGTCATCAATTTCAGCCATGATAAGAACCAGTATTCTCTTCCCTTTGACAGAAATCCACGTCAAATTTGACTTTTCCTATTTACTTGGGAGTTCTGGTGCTCCATAAGAACATCCTGAGACCTCCCTAGACACAAGCCATGGCTTAAAGGAGCTGTTGTTTCATCCCCCTGCCCAGGGTACCCTGACTGCAGAGGTACAGGCTCTTCCCTGCCTCTGTGCAGAGCGTGTCTGGGCTGTGAGGAGGAAACTGCTCCAACGTCCTTACTTCTGAGATAATCTCTGTTACACTGACTGGGGAAAGGGTGCCTATGTGATGTAAAAGAAGATTTCAGGAATGACAGTTTCAAAGCTCAGTTGTGGCCTTGCTCTGCTTACTCTAAAGGAAATAGGAGACAAAAATGCAGTGATAAAATTTGGTGGTTTTGTATTTCCAGCATGACATTGCCGTCAGATGTCAGCCTGCAGCACCTTTAAGAACCTGGTTTTGAGTCCCCAAGCAGGGATAAATCCATTGACCTCCAAGGTGCTTCCAAAGATCTGCCACAAGGCATCTTAGGAAACAGATTAACCCAGGATGTTTTGGCAGCCTGGAGAAGTTCCACAAACCCCTCATTGGAAACAAAACTTGTGCTATGTAGGTGGGACAGTCTTGTACGGGCCTCGTAGCAGAATATCAGGGAAAACCAAAATATTCACAGCAGAGAGATCAGTGCTCCTCTTCTCTTCCAACAGAGAGCAGGCACCTTTTTCCCTTGTGGTAGAGCACTGCCAAATCCTTGGGTGAGGCTTCCTGGATTTTTCTGGCCTTTGCCAGCTCTGTGTGCAGTGTGGTAGTCTGAGCCCTGCTATGACACTAAATAACAGTGAGGATCCAAAGTACATATCTGCAACTCTACTTATTTCTCACTGCCTAAATATGTCTGATATTCATCTGATTTCAGCAGTAATGTTTGCTCTCATTATGATATTTCTCATTTATTCTTTCCCACTGAAATATGGGATGCCATTTCCATCTCTGGGCACTGTTGATACAAGAAAGATATACCTGGCAGAAAAGGGAAGTGAAAAGAGACACATCCAGCCAGAAAATGAGCTTGCTTGACCCACTACTGCATATAATGTTTTACTTTTTTTACCTTATTTGCAATTAGTTCAGAATATATAAAATCGTATTGCATGCACTACCCATGTGAAAATAAAAGAGAAAGTGCTGTAATAATATTTTATGTGGTATCAAGAATCATGGTCTGGTTTTTAGGGTTGTCCTGTGCAGGGCCAGGGGTTGGACTCGATGATCCTTGTGGGTCCTTCCCAGCTCAGGATATTCTCTGATTTTATGAATTAAAGTATCAATTTCTACGGCCCCCGGGACTGTAATACTGGCTGTTAATCCTCAGGAGTGGCTGGGACCGTGTGTTGATTAGAGTGTAATAGTTTAATCATCTCTCAGTGTGAGGAGTTCATGTTGTAGTTTCACAATCATGAAATGAGTCTGTTTAAGATATGGGCATATTATCCTTTTTTTTTTTTCACTAAAAATAAATGCAGCAGGCACCATGTAACCATGCTCATTTTATCTCTGTCTCTCCTTCTTCACCTGCATTATGGAGCTCATTAGCAGGATCAGACAGGGCACAAGGGTAGTCAAATATGATGTCTATTACAGGGGAAAGAAACCACATTTTCTTATTGGAAATACTGTTGCATTACAAGTTAAGGAGCATAAACCCTCCTTATTGCTTCTGAACACTGCATGGAGCAGTTGTTAGCTGTAGAGATTAGTGCCATGAGCAGAGGACAGCAAAGTGACAATGTTCCTGAAATACATGGTTAGAGCAATATGAGGTCTGAAAAGGCATCGTCTGAGCCTGTTGTCTCCTGAGGGAGCTGCCTTTGTTTTGTCTTCATGACACTCATTTTAAGGAGATGAACCAGTGCCTCAGAGGAACAGAAGGGAAAAGAGACCTTAGGAATTAAGCAGGTAGTTAGGAATGTGGCTTTGGGATCTAATCCCCCCAAGGTGTCAGAATATATATTTATATACATTTATACCCTCAGTACTCTAAATCTGGTAAAACTCATCTGATTTTTACAAGCTGCAGATCTGTTCTTTGTAAAGGATATCCTTTGTATCAGCTCAGTTAACCTTATTTCTTACTAATTATTATTATTTTTTTAAACTACCATTTTTAGCATTTTTAGGTCTTCAGGCTTTGAAGGCTTTACCAAGCCAAGAGGACTGTTGTTCCTTTAGACAAGCCAGACATTACCCTCTGTCATGCCTTCTGGGACAGACTGCGGGCTGGGAAGGGCAATGTGAAGATGCCACTGAACTGGGGAAGGAAGGAAACTCTGGCACTGTCTTTGAGCTGCCAGTGAGTGAGGCATTCCTTTACTCTGGCCAGGATGTGCACTGGAAATCATTCCAACTACAAACATCCATTGCAAGACTCTTCGCAAATTTATACATTTGTAGAAAACAAAGAATTCTTTAGTTCTGCATTACACAACTCTTTTCATTAATTAGTATGGGATATTCTGTTGGATATTGATCCCTTTGCCTTTCATGCTCATTTGGTGCAGTTCTGTGGTTCCCTTAGCGTTCTTTTCTCACAGAGGGTGTCTTCAGTTTCGCCAGGCAGTAATGTCTGCTTACCTCTTCCACATCTTCTAGATTCCCAACATGTAAATTTTAAATCCCAGACCTCCAAAACTCTCTTTTTTTTTTTTGTTTGTTGAAGCTTATCAGGGCCTGCCCAGCCTGATCCAAAAGCCTTGGTGGTTTAAAGATTAAAACAACAAGAGAGCCCAGCTCCCCTCCCTCTTTGCAAAGGTGGACAAACCCATGACTAAAGTTAATTAAAACTAAAAAGAAAGTTACGCCACTTCCAACAAGGAATCAGAGGCTGGTAGAGTTGGATGGGGCTCTGAGCAACCTAATCTAGTGGAGGGTGTCTCTGCTCCTCGCAGTGGGAGTTGGACTAGAATGTCCCTTCTGAACCAAACTATTCAATAATTCTAAGGAAGGAATAATTATCTCTTGAGAAGGAGAAAACAGATCTCTCTATCCCAAAACTACACTAAGGTTCACAGAGGCGCTCATCTGGTAACGTAGAATTTATTAAGTATTCCCACTAATTCAAACTGTTAGCTGTACACCCAGGAATGGACATTCTTGCTGGACAGAGGATAAAAAACAACTCAGGCAAAATTAAGGAAGGGAAGAAGCAAAAGATAAAAGGCTCCAAATAGTTGATAAGATAAAGAAGCAGCTCATTTTACTCATGCCCTAAGGACAGCACAGGAGCTGTGCAAAGAGGAAGGCATGAGGGCAAAATGAACATCACATTCCCAGAGAAATTATTAAAAACACTTTGTTAAACAAAAAATCATCATCTTTGACCTTTGACTTTCATTTTTTATCTTTCAGAAGACCTTTCAATGCCGTTTGTTTTGTTATGAGTCTTCACGCATCACAGAAAATACTCTGCTGAGGCGGGACTCTGTATTCCATCACTGCCCTGTGTCCTTCAGGATGTGGTCAAGGGCCACTACAGCTTATTTGCAAAAGATCTTTTTTTCTCCATCCATAAAAAAGGAAAATATTTTTGCCTGCTTTGTGTAAAAATGTTGTTAAAAATGCTAAACTAAAGCTAAACTAAAAGACTTATGAACAAGGATGTTAATGGAGTATTTAATGATGTGAGTGGACATTTTCCCCAACCAACCCTCTTCCATAAGCAACCTAAAATTACACCGATGTTAAATATTACGATTATTTTCATTTGAAGAGGTAGGCTACTTCAGGCAGCAGGATCTTTGCTTTCACATAGCCTGCCGAAATGTAGACTATCCAAAAGGAACATCTGGAAGGGTGAAAGCCAGACTGTGGGATGAGCGACTTCGTTGCAGGAACAGGTTGAAAGAAAAAAATGGATTGTGAAGGGTGGGAGGATTGCAGCAGGCAGAAGGACAGGCAGGGAAACATACTGATGTACGAAAACATGACAAGAAAGGAAAAGGATAAATGTGTGCATTCAACAGTGCCACTCATTCTAATGTATTTCCCCAGTATTTGGAGCACTTTTAATGGAAGTTTATTTAGGTTCAGAAGTTATAAATAATTCTACTTATGGAAACAGACTCCTTGATTAATAAAACTGTCAATAAGATTCTGTCTACATATCTTGTATGGACCCTGGAGCTACCAGAGGAAGTCACAAAGCATGGCATGCTTCCAGCAACAATGACCTTGTGATTGAAGAACTCCTTTTCACCACTTTAGAGTCAAAAAGAAGTTATGGGAACATTTTTGAAGTGTCATAAAATTTTGAAGTACTGTAAAATGTTTTGAAAGGCTCCATTTTAATTGTAAATGCTTATGAAAATCTAATTTAACAGCTTGTGTCAGGTGAAACAACATATATATAAGAGAAATGGCCTGTAAAATCACATTTACTAGCATGTCCTAAGTATTGGAATCTACTTCTTTTAGGACAGTTTCTGATGTTCTTCAAATGAGTCAATAAACATTGATCATTAAATGGACATTTGCTTTCAGATCCCAGATTTGAATGTAAGAAACTGATTCTTATTTAATCTTCATACTATCCAGGCTGAGAAATAAGGGCAATGTTTGTATTTGCTTTAATAATAATTTAAAAATTATATGAATACTGGATTTGCCTGGCTTTATTCTAATATAACCAATAAAAATGTAGTCACCTTTCTAGTTTGAAAGAGTTAAAATGCTCAATTTTAAAATTTCAAAAGACTGAGTTTATGAAAATTGGTTCAAGAAAAAAAAAATCAAATAAGAAGTTAATTTCTGCTGCAAGAATAACAATAGCTGTATAATTAAAGACTTTTTTTTTTTTTTTTTTTTTTTTTCCAGATGAATTCAAATTATTTATGAAGAGGCTGCCTATGAATTATTTCCTGAACACATCTGCTGTGATGCATTTGTGGACGATGGATTCTAATTTCCAACGCCGCTACGAGCAGCTGGAGAGCAGCATGAAGCAACTCTTCCTCAAGGCCCAGAGAACGGTGCACAAGCTCTTCAGCCTCAGCAAGAGGTGCCACAAACAGCCACTCATCCGCATGCCAAGGCAGAGGTAAGGAGCGCTCCGTGAAGTCCTGACAAATCTAAGCCACTCTAAGGAAGTCTATGAAACCCTGAGAAATCCGAACTTGGCACTAAAATCTCCTCAAGGCCATGGATGTGGGAATGGTACAGGCACAGGGTACAGTCCCCGTGTTTGTAGGAGTTGAACAGTCCCAGCTTTCAATATTGCTCCATTCCTGTTTTCCTAAACAGGATGGGAAAGGTCAGAATAAATCCTGATTTGTTTGGGACTGTGTAGGATAGGAGACAACTAAGAAGTGACACAAGCACAGATTCATCATCCCATTTGGTTTGCCTCTGTTTTACAGAGCCATGCTTTCCATGGCACTTGTTCAGGTGTAAAGTGACAGAGAATTGTGTATAGAATCCTGAATAACTGCTCTGGAGCTAGCACAACTGTTTTAGGAACTTTGCTGGTCATTATTCAGTATATACTGCACACAATTGATTTCTCGTCTTGTTTGTCAAATATGAATTAAAAAGGATGCCTGAGGAAAGAGAATAGAAGAGTTTCAGTCCTTCCTAGAAGCAGAGAGAGATTCTGAAAGCCAGCTAATCAAATCCACATTAGCATAAAGTGGGTATATTTGATTGCTGGTTGAAAATTGCTTTGTTGAAATTAGTGCAATGACACTACAGTAAATCTCAAATGATTGAGCTTTTAAGGACATTATTCTTCTGAGCACAAGCATAGTGGGATAGTCCAGTGACTCCTGCATTTAGTACCTTTCTCCATTGATTTTAAAGAAATCTAGTTTAGGTTCAGTGTTCCAGAACTGCCAGGGATACTTTACACTCCCCTGCTTTCGACTCTGCTGTTGCAAGCTCAAGCACCATCAATTCTTCTTTGCCTTTCTGTGGCCTTCCTCCTTCTTTCAGGAGGCTGTGCTTGTAGCTTTCATGCCCCCTTTCTTCTACATATGGTGCTTTGCACTGTGTTCTGGTAGTTGAAACCAACCAACCAAACAAAAAAATCATTTGTGGGGTTATTTCATGATTAGAAAACATTCTGCTGAGAGAGATTGTACAATCACTGCAGAGCCTTGTATCCTCTCAGGTGTGGCGTGGCCACAACCTGAATGAGCATCCTGCAATGAGATGATTCACCAAGAATGACTTCTGCAGGAGCCCAGAACTTCTGAAAACATAAGGAACAGTCCATACTCAGTTTTTTCCCCCACCAAAACTGAATATAATAGATTTCAAATAATTGAAAATAATCAGGTCTTCTAAAATAACCTCCATGGGGCTTTGGAGCAGTATTTGATTGCCATAGACAATGGTAGTGATGAAGATGAAGTGAGATGTGGGAAGTTGTAAGGACTGATCAAAACACAGTTTCCTTGTTATAAAAAGGATTATTTATTTTGATGCAGAACTTGCAACTTCACATATTGTTTTTTTTTTTTTTTTTAATATAAAGATGTGCCACTGTGCCAAAAAGACGTGGACAGGCTGGGAAAGGTCCAGACGAAGATAATCCCAGAACAGGAAGCTGCCCCATTAGGAAAGGCTGAGAGACTTGTGTTTGTGTGGCTGTGAAAAAAGCAGGCTGAGGAGAGACCTTATTTCCATTTTCCAGTATTTAAAGGGGGACAAAAAGAAGATGGAGACACCCTCTTTATAAGGAGTCACATGGAAAAGATGAGAGGAAACAGGTACAAGGTACTGCTGGGGAGATTCTGAGTGGACACAAGAGGAAAATGTTCCACAATGAGATCAGTCAGTCGCTGGAATAACCTCTCCAGGGAAGCAGTGAACTCCCTGATGCTGGGCAATTTTAAGATGCAGAAGGACAGGATGCAGGACAGGATGCTGGGCCATCTTTTCAAGGCCACACTTTTCCCAAAAATGTTGGACCAAATGATCCTTGAGAACCCTCCAACTCGAAGGTATTCCAGGATTCTAAGACAGTAAATGTTACTAGCAATGTGTCTTGCCTGTTTTACAGGGAGTTGCACCAAACTTTCATGGCAGTTTGATTTTGCAGTGTATCTCAAACTTGGAAATACCCTCATTTACTTTTGAGTTAATTATGTCTCATTTTAGTGACTACTCTAATTTTTTTTCTTGTCAGTACAGAGGGAGTAGGGCGTATGATGTAATGATGAGCAACAGATGACTCAAATATCAGTGTTAAACCAGGCTTGGGAATACTTTGCCAGTGGGATGCATTTGCTAAAAGAGAAAGTTTTCAAAGATTGGACTCCATCTGACTGTCTGGGAAAACTGCCTTCTGACATCCAGGCTTTTATGGCTGATAAGAAGAGCTTTAAAAAGAGAAGTGAGGGGAAAAGGTCAGCAGAAACTGGTTTAATGTCCAAGCCCATTACAAAAAAAAAAAAACAAAAAAAAAAAAAAACAAAAAAAAAAAAAAAAAAAAAAAAAAACACCAAAAAACCTGATAGATCAAGATAAAGTATTGGATAAAGGAATATCAGTGGTGGGAAGACCAACAGTGAGAAAGAAAACAGAACATTGACAGAATAGTTTTCAGATATTCCTCATGAGAGAATACACTGCATCCAAGAAAAATACTGAATTTTTAATACCTCCCCACAGGTAAGCGAATGTCAATGTAGAACGATGCCTGAGTAATGCCATGGAGAAACAGGAACCATTGCCCAGGCTGTAACATCAAACATTTCAACAGACAGTGAGTGGAATAAGAAAACCAAACCCCAGTAAATTTTTTTGTGTTCAAGGGAAGATAGAAATAAAAGCAGAAAAAACATATTTGTGATCTTTAAGGTCCCTTCCAGCCTAAGCCAGTCTATGATTCTGTGTGCCATGGATAGTCTAGGCTTCAAACAAACAAGAAGGGGGAATTGGAACAAAATGTCATTCTTTTCCAGGGTTTTCTAAAACAATCCTTCAGGTTAATGTTTGGGTGCTGCTACTGGGTGAATATTATTATGGAAAGAGAAATTAGATGGAGTTAATGAAGACATAAATACTATTTACAATAATTTTTTTTTGGCACATATCTTTTCAGATACAGATAAAAGAGGCAATGCTTCAACTTTTAATAAGGGTCATGGTGTTGGCAATGAGTAAAACCAACTCGGCTAATGTTTAATTTTACATCAGACTTCACTAATCAATAGAATATATGTATAAAGGATTTTTAAAGGAATATCTCAAGAGTGAAGGTTGTTTTTTCTCTTTCATGAAACTGGGAGCTGTGTCCTCAAAGTTTAATGTAATCCATGAAAACTTTCTCTGAGACTGGTGTTTTATAGGGCTTTATCTATGCAGTCTGCCAGAAACCATCTGGTCACGCCTGAAGGAGTTCCTGCATACGGTCAAGGTTATCATTAATTACTGAAAATAATAACCTCTTTTCTCTGGTCACAAAATTTCTTTCCTGAACATGAAACAAATTGTTGCCTGATTGTTTTAAATGAGACTTAATTAATGAGTTACACGGAATTGATTGCAACTTCTCTCATATTTCCTGAAGACCAAGCCACTTAGTAATCATAATACTAAATTACATTAATATTTTAATTTATAATCCTGAAACCAAAATACCATTGAATCCTCTCCTAACACCATTGTTCACAGCAAAAAAAAAAGACTCAATTAACTTGCAGGGTAAAGAAACTAATTTTGCATGTTTCCCTTTTGAACACACTTTATATTCTTCAGCTAGAATAAAGTACAAATAGTTTTCTTTCAGTTTACACTCGCGGTCAAAACAATTTACTGCAACACTTTTGTGTACAGTGGCTTGAGCCCAGGATTACAATTTTTATTTTATTCTGTTCACTACAAATCTTTTATAGTTCCAGAAGTTCTGCCCAGCTTTTACACTTGCTTTCATTAACATGTTTCATTAACATGAAACAGACAATTGGTCCTTTTCCTGAAAGTCAGATCATGCCAAGATACATCAAACACCCTTAGATTTCCATTGTGGCACTTCTGAATATAACTTCTAAAATTCACCTGAATTAATCAGTCTGTAATCAGTGGAGTATTTACCGGTCATATGAGTTCAACAAAAAATACCGACTAAAATTCAAAGCCAACAAGTTGCAGAGAAATTTCTGTGTAGGTAATCTGCTCCCATGTTGTGTATAAGGATGGACCAATAAAAGATTCCATTTCACGCGATAAAGAGAAAAACAAGACTGAAAAGCAATGCACTCTGAAAAAGAAATATGTTCCGCAGAGCAGTACTACTAGGTGAGCTTCTGCCTCCATGAATTTAAGGCTCTGCTGCTTCAGGAGGCTGAAGTGATAATTTCCAGTTGTTCTCAATGCATTGACGCATTAACCTCAACAGACATGGAGTATTCTTGTGTTTTCTTGAGCAGAGTCCGCTGCATGCAGCAATTGTTATCCTACTCGATAGGCTCGATAGCAGGCTGGCTCCTGCTGCAGCTTTTGTGCAGGAATGTGAGTGAGAGAGGGCACAATACATTTTGTTTCGCAGGAATCAGCAGGTGGTGTAAAATACAGATGGGGGGATTGCTGAACAGCGCAAGGAGCACAGCACATTGGGTTTGCAGGAATCAAGATGAGGCGTAAAACACGTGTGTGCCCTAGACTCATCATGTGCATTTCTGGGTTACGACCATGAGCTGTGAGGAACAATGGCTAATCTTTGCAGGGGATTTGTTGTGGTGTGTATCCACCCTGAGAATGACTGAACTAGTTGTTCAGCCCAAACTCTGGATTCCAGAAATGTCTTCCTCAAATGAGGTCAGGAAGTGATGTCCTACTTACTTGGTGAGGGCAAGTTTCCTCACAGGCTTCAGCTGGGCCTGCCGACACACCCGCGCTGAAGGATGACGTCTGTGAGCCATCTCTCACTCTAATATCACCTTCAGGTTGAACCTTTTTATTTGAACCTTTTCATTTGTAAAAGAAAAAAGAAAAAATAGTGGAGAGAATTAGTAAATAATTGTATTGCAGCTCACATGTGGCAAGGGGAAGGGGTGAAGCAGCAAGCAAAGTTCTGGTTATGCAGTTGTCACTGTGTTATGGGGAGGGAAAGTGGGTTTTCTTTACATTTTGGTGAACACAGCAGTGGTGTTTAATTCCAAATGCAATGACTGTGCTGAAAAATTGAGAATCCCAGGAACAGAAGACCTTATGCTACCCTTGAATTGCTGTCAGTGAAACTCCTGATGTGAACCAGAGCCAGGGGTGTGCTGGCACTCACATCCACCCAAATTATGGAACCAAAGTGTGAGCACTGGAATCTCTGTGCCTGAGAGCATAAAAGAAATATCAGCTGTCTTGGTGGAGAAGGAGAATCTTCCCTTTCCCAAATATTTTTCTAGAAAGACAGCAATGATATCCTCTGATTCGCTTTAATATCCAACCACTCGTGAAAGACAGGGAAGAGAGGGGAAGCTTTCATTTCTTCCTTCAGAAGTACCAGTTTATATCTTGTTGTCATTCTTTTTGTTTCATTCAAATGGCTTCCTTCAGTAATCATCCCTTTGAGTGAGCACACTCAGTACAGGACATTATTGTAAGTATTAACCTTATCTGTATGCACTTTAAATTATTCATAATGAAAAGGTATCACTTAAGGTCCAATATAATCAGCACCATCTGTGATTAATAAAGACATAAACGAAAATTTTAAAAGGAAAAATGTAATGTAAATGCAGTAATAAGTCAATGGGAAAAAATTGCATCTTCCTTGAATAATAACTAAATGGAAACCTGGTGCAACAAGCTGCAAATGAAGATTATCAGCATCTCAAGTAAATAAGAATTTCAATCTTAGAACAGCAAGGTACGGCATGTGCACACAAAAGCATGGAATTTTGAATAGAGTGTTAGTATCTGATTTTTTGAAGACTGGATGTTTATTATTACCATATAATTTACAGTGAAGGTAATAATTATACCAGTAGTTCAGACAGTTTTAAGAAGGATATTATTCTGGTAACAGAAACTGAAGACAAATACAGACAAAACTTCTTAACAACTTAAAAAAAAAATAGCATATATATCTCCCTATTTCTGGAAGGAAAGTCATTCTTGACAGCCTTATGTTTGAAACAAGTCCTTATCTCCATGAAGACTATTTTTTTAAGAAGCATACTCTGAAGCTAATGTAGATTCAGAAGGAGTTCATCACTAGAGGCAGTGAATAGCTACATCAAACAGAAGAGTTTCAGAAAGAATTCTGCTTTTTAAAACCTGATTTTTTTTTTTTTTTTTTTCCCCTGGAATTTCCCACAGAATGCACCGCAGGCATATATGAAAAAAAGGAAGAGCCATACATTTGCATTTCCTTGTTTCTCTCTTATTTTTGAATTTCATGTAACAAAATATTCACATGCTCTAGAAGCACAACAAGGTCTGAATACTCTAAAAACACTTCAGAGAAGGGGATTTGTGTCTTAGTCTTCAGTTCATAGGCAGAAAACCAGATTTAAAATAGATGATTTTTTTTTTTTTTTTTACAGCGTCTGTAAACACAGTCCATCAGAATGCTGAGGCCTGGAAACCTGTTTCCATCAGAACTCTCCAGAATGAAATACATAAGGAATAAAGGGGATAGTGCAGGTTAATCCCATTTCCTGTGGATATAACGCAGGATTAATTCCTTACATCCCAAAGTTTTTATCAGCTACTTTAGATTGCTTTGCTATAAGTGTAATTGATTCATGGACACAACATCACTAAGGAATAAAATCTTCCACCAAGGAAGCCACAGAGTTCAAGATATGAAAGTTTCTCCATGCATCACACAGAGACCTTTCTTCTTAAACAACATTTGTGGCACTGGATGTAAGGTGAAAAAAAATCTAATTATCCATTACTTAATAGGCTGCTGGAATGAAGGTGAGCAGTGAGTCTAGAGGAAAATTATGTTTTAGAAAGGCAGAGTAAGAGAGCAAAAGCTCCTCTGGATGGGCTGGGTTTAATGTAAATGATTCTCCTGAACATGAGGTGCTAAACAAACAGTATTTTGTCTGATTTCAGAAAGTCTTCTTAACAGAAGACAAGTTTCATAGAGATGTTTCTAATCAAGAGTGGCTCCAAGAAAAATGTGTTGTCATTATTAGTATATTTTAAAAAAAGGAAAATAAAAAAAAAAAAGATTTTTATCTGCTACAATCAAGATATTGCATTTGGGAGTCAAATATGGATCTACAAATTTTAATGTAAAGGAATGCCTGTCCAGTGGAAATTTAGATTGGATCTGACACTCCAGGTGCATGTCTGAAAGTCATATGCCACAGACAAGGAAGGTGATAAGATGAAAGTGTGTGAGATAAAACGAAGGTCAGTTTGGTAGTGGTTGCTTTACTAACCTGAATATTAAGTCTGCATCTGTTCTCAAAGGAAATAAGATTATCTGCTTCGAGGTGATACCTTTAATTGGATTGGGGATTAGAGTTATTTAAAACTGACGTGACATACATAAAAATATGATCTGGAGTCCTGCAAATAATAGGTCTGATAACAAGGAGAAGCAGAGGTAAACTCTTGTGTACAGGCGTGTTTTCACACGTGGTTTAGGAGCTGTATATACACAAGGCAGCTTGCTCTTGGCACCTGGCCTTGGAATACCTTTCCTCTCAAGGAGATTTGGGGTTCTAATGGTGCAGCACTTTATTGCACATTCATAGAGGCTGTTTTTGACCACCTTCTACCCATGAAAATATTTCCAGCTGCTCCTCAACTCCACTTTTTGCTATTTTTGATGAATATCAACATCAGAATGAAGTAATTTCAGCATGTCAGATAGTGAAATGAGTTTATAATAATGTCACAGGGCAGGAGTATTCCTGCTTTGGAAACACCATATGTGGAATATGTGCAATGAAATCACATTTCCACACCAATGTTTTGTCCTTTTCAACTACAAACAGCTTACCAATGCTCCCATGCCCTAAAAGCAGTGTTTTGGCAATCATAGTTCATGGATGAATCTCAGTAAGATTCACCTGACATGGAAGGTGTTATACCAATACAGTATGAGATATGATTTAATGATTTATGATATGATACTGATTTAATACTGCAGGGTGTTGAGTTACACCTTGTTCTGAGACTTGCAATACTAAAACATGATTACTGAATCACTGACCACATGGCTGACAGCCTATGCTTTAAAAGGACATAACAGATGTGACTTGTATTGCCCACAAATTATCTGTGACTGCTGGATATTCAGATAGCATTTTAAAGCAGTCACTATTCAAATGTGCAACAGCAGACCATGACTCAAGGAAATCATCTGTTCAAGGAGAGTGACTTTCTTGTGGGCTCACTTAAGTGAGTGACAGGGCGATAAGAACAGAAATCACATACTTTGTTGGAACATGAATTTCCTCTATATAGTCCTGTTCTGAGTAAGTGGAAAGTTGGGCTCAGTTTCCTCTTTTCCCTCATGAAACTATTTCTAGAGTACTCATTTATTTCAGATCTGCTGGCACTAATTTGCTACCACTACAAATGGCCTCTGTCCCTTCCATCTAACAAAACATCTCTTTGTTTCTAACCCTAATGTCCAAACTTTCTTTTTTTTTCTGCAGACAAATTTTTTTAATTCAATTGATCCAACCAACCTGAAAATTTGAAAATAATTAAGCACGAGGTGCTGAAAATAACACTATTTTATAGACATGTGGTGTTAAAAGAAAAAAAAGAAATAAAAACATGGGTTAACAAAAAGCTGCTAAAGAATTTCAGCTATAAAATACGCATCACGTTTAATCCCCAGTGTAGATGCACAGTACTAAAGATCTTGCTTTTGGCCTTTTGGCTTTTACTGTGACTAAATTGCTGTGAAGGACTTTTCCTCAGGCCAGATTTAAAGACATCTTAATCACCTATCCACATGAATCACTTGCAGAGACATCAGAGCCAGCACTGCAGTGACTCACAAGGCCTGGAAGTTTACACTTAAAAAAAAAAAAAATAAATTACTTGACATGTGGATAGATCCTGGCACACATTTCTGGGCTTGGCAGCTCCTGTTTTCCTCTTGCCTGGTGACCACTTGTCTTTGCAGTTGTGACATGTGACATGGTGGCCATGAGCCTCTCTGGACAGCACCCCGCCACCTTCAGCACAATAATGTACTCCACAAATGCAGCTGGAGGTCAGGCAAGGACACCAGAGGGAGATATTGGATCTTGGAGCACCCTGGGCTTCAGACTATCGCAAGTCCAGAAATTTCCTGTATAATAACAGCATATTTGAACAGGGAGGTTATAAAATCTACCATAAGGGCATATCTTTTGTCATCTATGAGTTATTAAGTGAGACATGTACAAACCAAGTAAAAATGAGCTTTGTCTTCAGCATCACCAGAATGCAAGAAAGATCTAAAGCTGTCCTTGTGAACAGGAGAGGAGGGACAGACACTGATCTCTGCTCCCTGTGACAGGGACAGAACTCCAGGGAACAGCTGGAGCTGTGTCAGGGAAATTTAGGCTGGAGATCAGGGAAAGATTCTTCCACCACAGGGTGCTGGGCACTGTCCAAGCTCCCCAGAGAATGGGCATGGCCCCAAGGCTGCCAGAGCTGCAGGAGCATTTGGACAACCCTCTCAGGGATGCACAGGGTGGGGTTGTTGAGGTGTCTGTGCAGGGTCAGGGGTTGGACTGGATGATGCCTTTGTATCCCTTCCAAATCAACTTCTTCTGTGATTCTGTGGTCAGGAATCCTCTGTGGAGGCACCAAAGGCCATCAGTCTATAGCCTGCACCATCCCACAGCCTGGCCTAGATCCCATCTCCCTAATTCTCTTCTTCCAATGTGTCTCTCCATGGTGACAGCCAGGGTGTTTGTCACAGAGGGGTCCCAGCCGAGGCTGCCATGAACCATTGTAAAAGAAACACTTCTCTGCTCTGTGCTGTTTGAAGGAAAAATCTCCTCTGTGGGAAATGGTACTAATGCAAACACTAGAAAGCTTTGACACAAGTGCAGAGGAAAAGGGAGATGAAGGCTGGACTTGTGGGGTGGGGATACTGCCAGGCATATCCATATTTCAGGCAAAGCCTTTCATGCCTCGCTTTGACAATGAGGTCTCTGCTTATCAGGTCAGGTCTGTCAACACTGAAAATTAGCTTTTCATGGTCAAAATAAGAAAAAAAATCTTAGTTAAACATGCAGAAGGACTGTGAGACATGCATTGACATATAAATGGACTAGTGAGAGTAGTAGTCCAAGAGACTAGTGAGTGTCTGATATTCCTCACCTGGGTTAAGTCATGAGGAATTTACTTTGTGAGATTGCTCAGAAGGTGAGATACCAGCTCCTCAAGGGGACATCAAACATCATTCTTCAACCTTCAGGGTTGTGCCCCAAGTCATCTTACAGAAGGACATATAGTTGCTTTGAATAGATAAATTTGATGATTGCATAGTTTCAGTCCTGCAGATGATGGGAATTTCAAACCTTTGACTTTTAAAAATGCTTTGGAAAGTACTGTAAGCCTGTATCTGACTTGTTCATAATGTGCGATGTCTACTCCTTCATTCCTTATAAATATATAAATCAATCCTTGGCTTCCAACCTGCAGAATGCACAAATACCATTGTTATGGACTTCCAAAAGACATATTTCTGGGAACAGGCTCTCTATCTGGCCAGTATGTAAGAAGGTTTAATACAAGAAATAAATTCTTCCCTGGGAGGGTGGGGAGGCCCTGGCACAGGGTGCCCAGAGCAGCTGTGGCTGCCCCTGGATCCCTGGAAGTGTCCAAGGCCAGGTTGGACAGGACTTGGAGCAGCCTGGGCTAGTGGAAGGTGTCCCTGGCCATAGCAGGGTGGGACTGGATAAAGTTTAAAGTTCCTTCCAATCCAAATCATTCCATAAGGTTATGAAAAGATGTACACAATATTTCATATGACTGATTCCTGCTAGGCTGTTTTTCCATTTGCAGCCCAAAGAAAGAAATAACTCATATATGTCAGCTTCACAATTATCAAAACTTAATGACTCTTTCTTATTTACAATCTATTATGTCTTCTATTATCTGAAATTTGGTTAATTTTTGGTGTAATATATTTTCTTTATTCTCTCATGTGGTCTTGAAAACAGCAAAATAAATGGATAGAAAGAAGTTGAAAGGTAAAGTGTAGGGAAACATTAGATTTTTCTGAGATTGAGATGTTAGATAAGAATTCAGTTTGTGCGTAATTACTGTGGAGATTTTCAACTGTTATTTTGAACAAAAACATTAGAAAAAATTGTATAGAAGAGTAGTTATTTTTTTCTTAGGAACACAAAGAAGCATCTGAAAAATCAAAATTTTCCTATTAAGAATTCATTACTGGTATCTCATATGTGTAGCTATATCCAAATTGGTAAAGACAACGTACATTGATTTACCCCAAGGAGCAATATCAACATCCCTGCTGTCAGCAAGGATATGACATGAGTGCCTTTGCCCCTTCCCCTTGTCCTTCTCCCTTCCTGCCTTCCCCTGTTTTGGAACAAATTTATCCCTCCGGAGAGCTGCCAGGCAGAAAGCCCGGGAGCATCCAGCCCTCTGTGCTCCTAGAGGGACAGCAATCAGTAGCAGGTCCAGGCTTGCACTGTCTTGCCAACAAATGTCACCTTTCCGTGGAAGGGATGGCAGCTGCAGGGGTGAAAGCAAGTCCATGATAAACAATAAACCCAGTGCTGATTGATTCTCTGCTGGCTGTGGCGGACACGTGCTGTGTGCGCAGGTGTCACCCAGGAAAAAGCTTTGCTGTGAAGGGATTCACCTCATATGCTGTGTTGCCAGAACTTCTATGACCCTGACAGGTTTCTTACAAACCTAATGTAGCCACAGGGCTGCTGACAGAACACTCTGACAGAAACAAACTGGAATCCTTCAGTCCTGGGATATTTGGGTGGGAAGGGACCTTAAAGCTCATCCAGTTCCATGGGCAGAGGGTACCTTCCACCAGACCAGGTTGTTCCGAGCACCTTCCAGTTCCATTCTCCCTATTCTGTGCTATTGTGCAAAAGGCACAGACCTACACTGATGCAAATCTCCCATGTTTCTTTTCTTTTGGAGAAGTGCTGCAAATGTACTTCAAGAAATGAACATAAAGCACTGTGTTTTCCGTAATATTCTTTTAAAAATACCCTTAATTTTAGAGTAATTTTTAGGCAGGAATCAGAAGATCTTCACACTGAGAGGATGCAAATGAATTTTATTGCACCAACAATTGAAGGAGATCAGGGCCTTAAAGCAATCTTTGAAATGAAAATGAGATTGCCTTGCTATCAAGTTTCCTTCGTCCACATTGCACCCTGACCTGTGTTTTGGAATTAGGCAGTTGTCTCCTTATCCTGCAACTGCATAATGACCAATGACAAAGAGAAAATCAAATATCCAAAGCATCTCTGTCCCATGGCTTCAGCCCACACCTCTGTAGGAAATGGCAGGAAGGGTCTTTTTCTCACAGAATGGCATCAGAATTCATATGAGGGAATCACACCCTGGGATCCCATGTTATCCATCCCAGGAAGGCAATGATGATTCAGGACATAGAGTCTGTCTGCCCCTTATTTTGGACTCTGGGACACATTAACGAGATACAATCAGTGCACTAGTTTAAAATGGAGAAGCACGGACCACGACAAAATTCTCCTCAAGTAGCAGGTGACACAGCACAGCTGCAGAAGACATTAATCCCAGTTAATTTGTAAGGAGTTTTTCCTGGTCAGAATATTATCAGGTTTCTAGAAATGGATCTTTGAAACTATAGGTGATGGTGAGTATAAAATAAAGGATTTCCCTGTTGCAAGGAGTGGAACTAATGGCACTCAAGAAAAAAGGTGACACTTACTACTTTTATAACATAGCTGTGTTTTATTATCTTTAATAACAGACTTATCTCAGTTGTTGAGATATTAAAGTAAGAATAATAAATAAAGACTCAAACCAAACTAAAACCTCTGATTTCTACCCAGAATCACCTTCTCTTTGCTTACTTTACTATGACTCTCTTTGCTTAAAACTCAAGAAACTATAAATGTAACTACAACCTCTACAGAAAGGCAAGCTTTTATTTTTTCCCATTCGGAAGCTGCCACCATATTTACCACACAACTTATTTTCTCCAGGTTTTTGTTATTTAAAAAAACACCCCAAAGTTTTATATTATTTTTTTTTATTATTATTTCCCTACATGGCTTTTTAGTCATTCAGATTCTTAGATAATTAGTTCCTGCCCTACCTCTATGACAAGAAAAACTCCAATATGCCTTCAAACCTCTCCTGTTACATAAAAGCACAGCAAACATCAGCATTTGTTGCATTAATTGAAATTATGCAAATATGTCTTTTTGTTGAAAAAGGAATTTCGAATTAATTTAAAGTTTTGAAAGGCATTTCCTTTTAAAAAGCAAGTAGAAATCTCTATCAACATGGGTTAGACTTTGTTCATTATATTTCTATTCCTTATTTTAAACAGTGGTATTTCCAACAGGATCTGAAATCAGGATCCTTACCTCAGACTTTTATAAATTTGTTGTAGGATTTTTTAAATTTTCCGAATTTAAGACACCGCTTGTTAATGGTTAAGATGAAATCCTAAACAATTCGTTAATTGGCCTGAGAAGAGCCCAAAGGCATTGTGTCCTTGAAACTATGCATATATTTTTCCACAGATTTTTGAACAAAGCTGCCTTAATTTTGGAAAAAATTAGGAACAATAACTGATGATTTTTTTAATGTAAGTTGATAGCTTGCCATCTGTGTAGATTGCTTCATCAGTGCATTATCTGCAGCAAACACTACTGGGCTGGATCATTCCTGGAGTGATGGCTAAGACAGAGTATAAATATAAACCAGACAGTTGGCAAATGTGTCCAAGATGGGAGCAAGGCACTGGGAAATGGAAGGCTGAGCTGCTGACGGGGCTGGCCCAGCCTTCCTTGACAAAACTTCAGTTAAATAAGCTCTGAGCAGAGACCAATGTAGCAAATCCCAGGCCAGCTGCAGACTTTTCTGTTTCATCAATCTAGCCCTTGATACCTCGCAAAACCCTTGAGCAGCAGTTTCTGTTTTGCTGAGTCCGGCCCATGGTTTAATGAGTCTTGCCACTGGTATGAGATTGTTGGACATTAAGTCATTTTTTCTTTCTTGTGCTGACCATCTGCTGCATATTCCGACTACTCCTCTATGTATATCCACATTTGGATATAACATCAACTGTGTGGGAGAGAAAACATTTTACTTGTGGATTAAGAGATGAGCAAAAGTCCATAAAAGCCAAAATCCTCAGCTTCGAATGATGGAAGCAGGGAAACAGGTTTCCAGCCATGAATATTTAAAAGGAAGTCTATACAGAATTTCTGCATCTGGGTGTCCAAGTGTTGCTGCAACTTAGGGTTGGATTAACTTCAAAGACAAAAATAGACCCTCTCTCTGTGAAAGGCAGAATTTCTCTGCACTGAATAGAGATTAGTGTTCTGACACAGGGCAGTGAAGCTTTATAAAGAGGGTTTCTACACGAGGCACCTGTGAAACTTGGCTGATAATGACTCCAGAGCCTGTTTCTTCTTTTTTATCTGAATAGCAGAGAGTCATCTGGTTATAGAGCTCTATAGAGAAATTCAGATGAATGGTGCCATGCATTTGTGAAATTCATGACATTGCAAGGCTCACAATCTATGGGATCACACATCTCATCTGAACTTTCAGATTTATTTTACAAAAAACTTATTTAATCTTGAAGCTTGCAAGAGCATTCACTATGTTCTTGTTACCACATGTATGATAGTGAGAGTGAAATGGAATTGACGTCCCATGTCCATAAAATTCACAAAATTTGTATGCAATTCCTGGTTTAAGTATCTAACCCTAATAGTAAACACAACCAGAAATTCCTTTGCAGATCACAATCCCTAATAACTGATATAAAATATACAACACTGCACACACAAAATCATATTCATGTTTACCAATGATAAAGGAACTTTAGCAGAACCTTCTTTGAGAAAACTATACAATTTTTCTTCAAAATTGTCAAGTAAAAACAATTTGAGCATATAAGTTAAGACGCACAGAAGTTTGCCTCTCAAAAACAAACAAACAAACAAACAAACAAATATGTATATATACACATGGTTTCTCAAATCCATCCTCAGGAATTTTATAAAATTGCTCTGACTTGCGGTTTCTGCTTCTATTTTCTGAGAAACTTAATATTAGGGAGTACATCACAGATTGATCCCTCTGAGTCACAGAACTTTCCCCACTTTGGAAGAAAAGGCTGTTTCACATATTTTCCAAGGGTCTGATCTGAGATATTGCCATGATGATAGAAAATTAGATTTCCAACTATCTAGAAAAAATGAATTGTCAACTATCAGGTAAAAAAGTAGTAACCAGTAACAGTAGTTTTTCCTCTCTTCCTGGCCTTGTCATATAGAAAAATGGAATTATGGAATGGTTTGTGTTGGAAGGAACCTTAAAGCCCATCCAGTGCCACACCTGCCGTGGCCAGGGACAACTTCCACTATCCCAGGTTGCTCCAACTCCAAGCCCCAGCCTTGGACACTTCCAGGAATCCATGGGCAGTCACAGCTTCTCTGGGCACCCTGTGCCAGGGCCTCCCCACCCTCACGGGGAAGTGATTTTTCTTAATGCCTAATCTAATTAATATATATATATATATATTAGATCTAAACTAATTTACTTGCTCACAATTCAAATCCAACCATCCCACCAATGCTTTCAGCTCCAGGAAAGAAGTGAGCAGTTCTAAGTATCACTTATTTTCACTCTTAGGTCTGCAAGGTCCCGCAGGACTTAAAAAGAATTTCATGTCTTTATTGGCAATATCAGTCTAGCATGAATTCATGCTTGTGAACCCCAAATAACCCAATCTCTTGTGCCTGTGATGATGTGGGCTTATCACACATTTTTATTTGTGCTCAGTAGCTTCATGGAAGAGTAGAGATCTTAAATCAGTTCAGATAATCCATAAAGAAACAGAATTATTGAACTACTTTCGGCTTTTTCTTACGTGTTTAACATGTTATATTCAGGTCTGGAGGCTGTCACAGTACTGAGGTTTCATTTGCTCACCTAGAGTTTTTGGCTGCTCTGCATATATTGTTGATATCAGAAGATGCTGAATTACCACTTCCACTGGAGGAAAGTAAAAGATTGAGTGCTTAATTTCTTGAGAAGATAGCTTTTAAAATGCAGTTAGGGTGTGCAACTGCCAGTACTAAGGCACCTGAATGGCAGCAACGCTTTGCATACCTTTAAGCTGTAAAGTAAAACTGAGTGTGATTAATGGGCTGGCTTTGCACAAAACAGCACAGCTGGGGATTATGTTATTTTATATTCATCTTCCAAACTCCCATAAAAGTGGATTATTGTAGCATAGCACTTGTGAATAGTTACATGATGACCGGAGTCTTAACAGCTCCCATGCTCTTCTTACAAAAGGAAATGTACTGCCTAGAGAATCAGTCCTGCTCTGTGGAATTCACCCTTCAAGGAGGAACATAAAAAGCTGGAAGGCTGCTTGGGGGACATTGGGGTCATCATAAAAAATATTGGAAGAGGTGTAAATACTTGGCTGAGCATGGGAGTGCATGAAGAGATATTTGCTGAACTCCTGTGGCCCAGGTGGGTGCAGGGGTGGTGGGCACAGCTGGGGCTGGGGGCAGCTGGGGCTGGGGGCAGCTGGGGCTGGGCTCTGGTGAGCTGAGCACCAGTTACAGCTGTCACTGGCCCCAAAGCCATGATGGGAGTGGGAAGAAGGTTTTAAGGAGAACATCTGAGCCTGAAGATGTGTCCCAGAGTGTCCTGGTAGTGCATCCACGTTGGGAGATGTACACAAGCACCAGGGTGACCTGAGCGGCGAGAGAGAGGTTAGAGGTGCAGAAGTCATGCAGAGGAGAAATATATTAATAGAGCTATGAACAGCTCTGCATAAAAGGGTATTTGACTCACGGTTCTCTTTGCCCACTAATTACAAGACGAAAACTTGCAGCCATCCAAACTCTGCTGAAACCCAGATGGAACTAGAAATGATGCCATGTGTCATGTGAAAATTTTATCACAAAGGAAGTCTTTTTAATGGGCTGTTGGCATCAGCTGGAAGATGCCCACTGATCTCATGGCATGAGAATCAGTGTTCCTCTTAATGGTGACTCTCTAAATTAAAATGCTTTTATATAAAAAATCAAATTTTCCTTGATTCATAGTCCTTGTTTCTATTATTTGTGACCAGTTGGGTCACAAGAAGAGAAATAACTTATCACTTAAGTTTTTACCCATTCATTTTGCTGTTATTTGTGGGACAATGTAAGTTTACCAGTAATAAAATATTAATACTTTAATTTCATTAATTTTAACTGTGTCCCTATCTAAAAGGATTCAGGTTGATTCTGCAGCAGGAGTTGTATTGATCTGCAGAAAATCTTGCTCTCAGCCTCGCAGATATCAGAGATACAGTACAAAGAATATTAACCATAAATAATTTAAAAATTTCTAAAGTTTCTTTACAAAAATAAAATCTACTGGGTAGGATTTCGGCTATTTGAAAAAAACCAAAAAACAAACCCCTCCACCTTTTAATAGAAGAATAATACTCATTAAGTCCAATTTCCTGTACTCTGTGTTCTTCAGAATGTGTGCTAAGGACCAGACTAGCTGCTGACATGGCCTCAGTACCAACTTTCCCATAATAATTTTTAATTTGTCACCAATATATTACAATTTCAGTGAGTGAATAAGGGAAAATATAAACTGTATTTCACACCCCCCACCCTAATTTTCTGTGGAAAATCTCCTTTTTTTTTCAGCTATTTATTTGGAAGCATAGGATATTGCACACATTTACAAGGCAAAGATAGTGTACTTAACTAAAGCTAAACACTGAACTATTTTCCATACATTACTGCAGTGCCATTTCTGTGCCCCTAAAGTTCTTAAAAGGATGGATATCACTAGGAGAAGCACAAATTTAATAAGGAATACTTAGCAGGTCAGCAAGACATGAATAAAAACAGGTGACATTCCTTTACCTCAAAACAAGCAGGAATAATGCAAATACACCAACCTCAGCAAAATCCTTCAAATGATAAATAATGTAAATGCATATTAGCATATTGTGGTTTGTGGTTTGTGGTTAAAATAAATTGTGATTTTTTATGCTTTTAAAAATAAGTTGAAATAATGAAGGTTTTTTTCAGGAATCTTTGTTTCTTTAAAAAAAAAAAAAAAAAAGTGATTCAAAGGGAAGATAATTCTGTAAATGCTGAAACTAGCAAGTCCTGTTTCCCTATAAATTAACCTCTCATTGTTGAATTCTCATGTGAATCTATAGACTATTTGGGCTCACATTGCAAATTAATATTTTCTCCGTTCTGTGGACTATCTTACTGTTTTCATAAAACATGGAGAAACTCAATGTTCTTGATAATTCTGACCCTTTCCAAGTTTTTTAGATATTATCTGAACACTTCTGGATCTTGTTGGCAGAAACAGCGTAAGAATGGCAGACAGCACTGATAGACATTACAGCTATATAAACCTTTTTCCCCTCAGAATCCAAGTGGGAACACATTAAAGCAAAACATTAAACCAAAAGAAATGTGAGCGGTTCCTTTGGGGCCCCAAGTGAGAACATCTAAATGGCAGTGAAATTACTATAAGTAAGGGAACCAGAAATCAAGTTATGAGGATTTATCCTCAGTGAGTGTCTCCTTTGTGCCATTCGAGAACTTCTCTGTGTTCATTCATGAGAACATTTTCCCCCTAAAATTCCCTCAGTTTCAAATAATTTATGAATATCTGTTTGCTGCTTCTTCCTTTTGCTTTAAGATATCTGTTAATTGTCAGCACCATTCTCGTGCATGGATTTTCATATGATCTTTTCCAGCTTTTGAAGAGCATCAAGGAGGTGTGAGTTTGACAAGCAGTTATATGTAGATTTAAGGGTAAGCTGAAAGAGCAAATGTGTCTCCACATGAGTACAGAGTAACTGGAACAGTGCTACAGTAAAGCTACTCATCTCTACAAATTCTTGGATATCGAAAGGAAGGATCCATCAAAATCAGTCACATAAGCAGTTAATAGGGAACGCAAAAGACCACTTGAATTAAAAAAAAAAAAAAAAAAGTTGAGAAGCCATCACATCCCAGAAAATAAACTTTAAGTTTGAAGAAACAGATGAAACTGACAAAGTGCCTCACAAAGAAGAGAATGTAGGAGAATCTTAATAATCTTTTCTTTAATACTTGTATTAAATACCCTTCAGAATAGGGTTTGGCAAGTCAAAAATGTGAGAATCATTTTGTCTATCTATAGTAAGTTCTCTGAAGTAAAAAACAGAAATTCCCCCCACTCTATACCCAGTGATCTTGTGGAAAATTGCAAATTTAGCAACAGATGGCAGGAAATGGAAATTGCTGTCTTATCAGGACAATATAGCTGAAAACATTTGGGTTAAACTTGTTACAAAGGAAAAAAAAAATCTAGCAAAAGAAAATAGAACAGATACTCTACTTCACATTTATAGATTCTATTAAGGACAATCTGTTTTTAATTGGAGAGGGCTCCCTGAGCCTGAAAATGTAGTGCCTAAGAAAGCATTTGCAAGTTATTGTCATGCAGAACATGAGTGCTGCTCATGCACTAAATTAGATTCACTGCTCAGTGACTCCACTCCTGTAGCAGCAAACCAGGAGAATCATGAGTGGTGTCTGAAACAGCATCTCCACCAATCACTTACCTTGTAGTGGAGCCTGAGGAGAGAAGCTGATTACTTCTGCAGCTCAGCTCAATCACTGCTGCTCAGAGGTTCTGAAAATGTACTACACAGGTGACTGGTACCTTCAACGTGGCTCAGCTCACACTGGGATGGGCTGGAGGTCTCTCTCAACTGAACTGAGATGTGGGAAATTCATAAGCTGTTTCCAGTGTAAGAGAATGAAAAGACAAATGAATGAGAGACTCCCGGTATCTGCATGGAATACTGGGATAGCCTGGATCTAGAGGTCAGCCCAAATATCTGCACTTCTAAACTTTGCAGGGTTTCTCTTCTCTTTGGTTTTGTTGCTGTTTTAAGGTTGGTATTTGATGAGGGAAAGGACAGGGAAGGGAAGGGAAGGGAAGGGAAGGGAAGGGAAGGGAAGGGAAGGGAAGGGAAGGGAAGGGAAGATGTAATGGAGTGCTAGCTCTGCAATCGCTGTGATGTCACCTCATGTGACCCCTAGAAAGAACTTTGTGTCTCTTTGTCCTTGGCACGGTGTCCTTTGTGGGCAGAAAGTCTCATCCATCAATCACTTCTGAGGAAAAAATCTCTGCTCAAGGAGGAAAAGGATTGCAGCTATGTCCACTACGAATCAGTCACCGGCAAAAGAAAGAAAAGTCATCTTTTATCCATTCCTATCTATCTGATGGGGGGACAACGTGTTGCTTCCACCTCCTCCCAAATAAGAGATTTGCTCCATAACTGCTCTGGGTCTGGAACTGGAATAAGGCAATTCCCAGCACAATGCAAATTATGTATTTGCTGAGTTTGCCTAGGAAAAAGTTTGTTGACCATTTTTCATGTATTAGTAATAAATCTCCCTGTGATATTTAGAGGAAAACCTAGTCAGTGTTATGTACAAGGTGTTCATAATTAGCAGTTTGTTTGTAGAAGATATTGGCCCTCTATGCCCCAAAGAGATCGTACATAAAGAAAAATAAATAAATGAATATTTTTTAAAAACAAAACAAACAACCCCCCCAACAGAAATTAAAATTAGTCAAGAAGAAAAAAAAAAAATTAAAAAAAAGGTTTCCAACATTAAACATAATTTTACTGCATAATAGTATGAAAGTTGAGAAAGGTTATTTTTCTTTTGGCTGTCACAGTGCTAGAGCCAGGTTTTTGCATTTTTGGTCATCCCCTCTTCACTTTGTGTCTGTTTTGTCTGAAGTCCAGCGTTTCAGTCTCTGAACTGAAGTGCTCTGACTCCAAGTCATGATTCATGCCTTAGGAGAGGCGACAGGAATTAGCTCCCCGGGTTCTTCTGGCAGAATTCAGCCAATCTCACAGCTCCCCACCTTCTGTCCCTGTACATGAGGACCGGACTTGACTTCAGGACTACCTGGGGGATAAACACGGAGATTTGGGGCTGGGGATTATGCCTTGGCACTGCAGATGTTGTTTTGCACTCCATCTAAGGGGTTTATGTTTACGGGTTTATGTTTTACATGCTAAATAGCATTACCTGAAAACACGCTCAGGTTTTTCATTGTGCAAACCATGAAAGATGAAAATATGAATGATATTAAAGAGGTCAAAATTTAAAAGGTCTGTGAAACAACCGCAACAACCCTGCTCAACTTCAGCAGAATATTTTACGTAGAAAAATCAACCAAATTGCAGATCAGTAGGAAAACAATGACTCCCTTGGCAAGACAATGAGACTTTCTCCTACAGCAACCCTATCATCCTCCTTATAATGGTTATTTTTACCCTAATATCATCCTCCACTCAAAGATGGGAAATCGTTGAGATCCTCGAGCTGCAGGATTTAGTAGGATGCATTAAAGATTATGCCATGACAATTCAAATTTTCTCTCCCATCACAATCATTTCATGCTGGGAAACTAAATGATCTTTGAGTACCCAACAAACCTTTATTTCTAGAGCTGAGGGTAGAGATATTTCATTCAAGAGTTCAAGTGCCCATTTGTGGATGGGGAGTCTATGCAGCAATTCAGTCCTGTGTGACAAAATAATGATTAAATGTGTTTCCATAGAAACTAAAGACAGCCCGTGGAAACTGCTGTAGAGTATTAAAATAATTCAGTCAAGTTTTATTTGAGTAAATAAGGATCACTGGCAATATACTGCTGGTTACAAGGACAGGTGGTACTCTTAAAATTACTTTTAAAATTACATCACTCAGCAGGAACTTCTGTGGTTTCTCACAGAGCTACAGGCTGGTATTAAAAATATTAGGACTATGTAAGTGATTGATCAGGAATGCTCTCAAGTTAAAGAGGTCCTTTTTACCAGTGCCATAATTCTTTCTGGAGCAAGCCCATAGTGAGGTGAATTACATAGATTAAGGGAGTAATAGGCATTCAGATAACAGTAATGCTTGACAGATCTATATTGCAACAAGCAGCACTGATTGTAAAACTGCTGTGTGATGTAAAGCCAATGCTAATTTGCTCTCCTTGCATCACAGCCAGTTCGGGGTTTAGTGAAAGAGTGTTTGGCTCTTAAGAGTAAACTTCAAAATCCAGGAAAATATTCGAGCAGAGCCAATTTTTCTCCAACTTTCTGGGGATGTCAATCCTGGCTGTAAACAGCCTTGTGAAAAGCACTGGGTTATGTGTGGATTTGGGCTCCTCAGTCTTTTTGCTATTGGAGATGGATGGTGTGGCTGGGGCAGTGTAATCACTCATCAGGGTAAGAGTGTTTGTGCTGCAGCCCCGTTTACCTGCTCCTGACAAACCCTCTTACCTTTGCTGTCCATCAGAAGCACCACAACCGGCAGCAGCTTGGGAGGAGGGGAAAAGTCATCAGTGATGGGATGAAAGTGCCGTGGTCAGCAGGCTGAAAGAGTTCCCACCAAAACCTGCCTGTCCCTGCAAACTCCCCTTTAATATAAATGCCAAGCCACCTTACCTACTAGAATCCATGCAAAAGACACTTCCAAACCCCAGGTGTTGGACAGACAGGAGAAAAATGGATGGTATGTTTGCCTGGGGACATCAGTGCTGTTCTTGTGGCTATTCTTTATTATTCAGTGGTATTCACTGTGCACAGCGGGAAGTTTTCTGCATGACAGAGAGACTGTTAAAGATCCAGACTTCTATTTCAGGCTGTGGCTCTGCAGTGATCCCCCTCCAGTCCTCACTATCCCTCACTGCATCTCTAAAATCCCTGTGAGCACACCCTACAGCCCATTTCTATTTATTTTGTCTGGTTTACACTTAGGTTAGGATCTCTTCAAGGCAAAGGCTCTGGAGGCAGATTGTTTTTTTTTTTCAATATGGATCATGTCTTCAGGCTTTTGTTGTCATTTCTACTATAAATACAATGGAAAGTGCAAAATCATTTGCAATATCAAGAACGGATGGAATCCTTTTGGGGACGTTTTGGTAGTGTTTTTACCCCAGTAATTAAACACTTAAAAGCTAACACTATGACATTCTTCATGTTTCATGACCTCGTTCACAATCTTAAAATTTAACCAACCTTCGTGAGCTTCAAGAGTTTAAAGTGCAAAGATACTGAACTATAGAGGGTGTAGAATTCTGTACAAAGCGGTAAAGAAAATGGGGTCTTTGCCATTTCTCTGCCCTCAGTAAATATTCAATTTTATCTCTTCATCATTCATTTCCATTAATTAGTATCATCACTATTCCCCTAATGTCATCATGACCCTTGTTCCCTTTGTTCTTTTAGAGTCCCTGAGGGTGTGTGTGGGAAGACTTTTTTTTTTTTTTTTTTTTTTTTTTTTTGTGGGGGGGTGGGAGGGGAGATTTTGGTAGCTTTGCTTTTTTCTTTTCCCCAGGTGGAAGCATCTGGTCTTTCATGAAGGGACAGATAAAGCTCTCTGAGTGTGCCTAGGGTATTAAGAAGGAATGCGTGTTTTGTATGAGTATATGTATATATATATAGTATACTAAAGACCTTGTTAATGATAGAATTCCTCCAGAGCCTTTAGTGTCCCACTGTGATTATAATCCCAGATTCTTAGAATGACTCTATTAAGAATGCCAAATATGCCTTAAAACACATGATTTGTAGGCTCTGAAGTGTTAAATACCGCTTGTCAGAAAAACAGATTCTCTAGCAGATCTTTTTTCTCCTCCTGCAAAGAAATCTTGTCTGCTCCAATCTACTTTTTGTTATTGATGTGAACACTTAGGAATTCTTTGTGAAAGACAAGGTCCTTAAATTAATTCCCTCTGTAGCAGCCTGCTAGTTTTACTAAGGGGCAATTTAAAGTGGACCAACATGTTGGGTATTTTGTTAGCTTTTTGTTGTTTTTTTGGATGGGCTTGTGTCTGTGTTTTTAATTTTATTCCCTTAAATATAAATTTCAAGGTATCAAGGAAGCTGTTCTGCATGAGGAAATTTTCTTTCCACCCTTGAATAGTATGGCATATAAAGGCATAAAATACCAACAGGGGATGAACTCATCAGGAGAGTACCTGTGTAGGAAAATAACATATCAGGAATAACATAGACTTTCTTTGCAATAAGAGTTGTCACTTCTTCAGGATGTGATTCAGAGTTCCTGTAGAGGTACAAACTACAGTTCCATATCTTCCAAGGTGGGACTTTGGCCCCTCCCTCTGTTATCTGTACTAATTTTTCTATTATGCAGATTAACATGTAGAAAACTGCTTTTTTTTCCTCACCCTTCCTATCATCTTCTATATTGCATTTCAGGCTGTGGGTTTGATTGCTTAAGGAAGACAAAAATGACTCAGGAGATACAATCACTTGATATTTCTTATAAGCATTATTGCAAGTCTGTCTCCTAATTTGTATTATAGACATGCAACATATGGCCATTTATTTTGATACTTTCTCTATGACTGTTACACAAGTGACATCTTTGTACAAATATATACATTATTAAGTGAAGTGAAATATGTGTTGTTTTTAAAACAGCAGGATCCAACTTTTCTAGACAGCCTTTAATTTTCCTTCAGAAATTAAAGGGTGTCCTTGCAATTTATCCAAACATACCATGGCATAAAACCAAACCTCTCTTCTGCAATGTGTTTTGTGCCTATTTGTATTAAAATTTTAAGGCTTTGCTCAAAATTATAGCTATTTTCAGTTATTATAAAATTAGAGAAAAAAACCCCCCACACTGATCTCACAATCTTATTTTGGTTTATTTTGTTTAATAGATGATAAGTGAGGTATGAATACAGAACGGAGTTTTGTATATTTTAATTAAGACCATTACTCTTTTCTGGGAGATTCTTGCTTTGCTGTAATCCTTCTGGTTCTACACAATGGAAGAAAATGACAGATTGTTGCTGTTTACGCTACGGTAACTTTTAGGGATAACTACATTTATAATCCAAACAGGAAACAGCAGGAAAAAAATAAGGATCATTATCAAAGGAAAGAGGAAGTCCATAGTCATCGTCACACAGAAATAAGCCAGGAATAAAAACAGATTTTCTCCAGCTCCACATTTATAGCTGCCATTATAGCTACCACGAAGTTTGCAGATTTTAATTTCTTTCTTTCTTTGTTTTGTTTTATTTCAGTTATTTGTATCTGCAAATAAGGATGCCTAAAATAAGACTAAAGGTCCTGTGTCAAAATCAGTAGGAAAATGGGAAGATGTAAAGGTCTTGTATCAGCTTCACAGGTGTAATCATGGGCTCACCTCTCCGCTGCTGGCTATTGATGAGGCTCTGATTTTACCTGGAATAATGAGGGTTAATTCCAGAAACTCTGGAAGTGATGGCTGCTTTTTCTGGTGGTAAATCTCTTTTCATATTCAGATTTAACCCTACTATGATTAAAACTTTAGATGCCTTTTGTCAGCAGTGGGATTTTGTGGGTCTGTTATGGTTTAGTAACCCTACCAATTACCCTTTCCTTTGCTTTTTAATTATCCTACAAAATATTGGGAGGCTTTAGCTCAGAAATTATCTCATCTCTGACCTTTCTATTTTACTCCTGTTTTGAAGAAAATCCTCCAAAAACATGGATGCTGCTTCCTCCTATCTGAAATACAGCATTAAAACACACAGCATTCTGTTCTCATCTTCAATTGATTTTGTGATCTGCTACATTATATACAAAGAGCTTTCAGTCAAGGTTACCCTTTGATTAATTTTAGAATTCCTGCTGCCTACTAGAGCTGCTGGTACATCTTGTTATTGTTGCCAGTACAGTTCAGACAAACAACTTAGACTATGGTTGTGCATTTGGCCTCAAGATCTTGACAAGGGAATCCAGTTGGTCTTAGTAGCTGCTGCTAGCTCCCTTCCTCCTAGAGATTAAATATTGAAATTAGGTTTATGCCATATATATATATTAAAAAAAAATTTCAAAGACACCCCTGAATTAGCTACATTTACACTTCCATCTTAGATTATTCAGTGAAAGGAACTTTCATTTCAAAATACTATTTCATTTTTCTCATTTTCCCAAGTCAGGATGTTCATCTTTTGGGGCTAATAAATCCAGCCAGGAGGGAAAGCCTGGCAGGAAATGCAGGGAAAATACACTGGGCAACATTAATACAGACTGAGACATGAACAGAATTCTATGAAGTATGCAGAGAGACTTTTAAAGGAGGCCTGTAGGGAGGGGACAAAGGGCAGTGGTTCTAAAATAAGAGAAGGTAGATTTAGACTGGGCATAGAGAAAAATTCCTTTTAGGATGATGGTGGGGAGGCCCTGGCACAGGGTGCCCAGAGAAGCTGTGGCTGCCCCTGGATCCCTGGAAGTGTCCAAGGTCAGCTTGGAAGTGTCCAAGGTCAGCTTGGATGGGGCTTGGAGCAACCTGGGCTAGTGGAAGGTGTCCCTGCCTCTGGGGGAGGATTGGATTATCTGAAAGGTCATTTCCAGCCTAAACTGTTCCAGAATTGTGTACAAAAATGTACACAGCATTATCATACCCTCTTTGTTACCTGTCCCTGTAAAAGGAAAGTCAGGGAGGCATTTGCTTTTGATTTGCTCAATGTTATGTATTTCCACAGTTTTCCTTCACACAAAAAAAGGATGATTACATTGCAGTAAATTTGGCTGTTACTTTTCTAATGTCTTAAAGGGGTTTATTGACCTGACTGCCACAGAAGCATTTAGTTAAGCCTTGTAATACCATCATAATTTAAAAAAAATATTTATACTTTAAGATGGATCTGGAAAATTCCACCTAAAATTCCACAAAATTAGTGGCTAATCTGTGAGCCAAGGTCAGTTTTTCACAGATCTAGCACCACAAACACAAGCACACACAAACACTGATACCCAAGATGTGAGTGACTCCAAGAAGCACACATGGGTTGGCTGGTTTGGTGAGTTTTGGTTGGAGTATTTTGGTGGGGTTTTGTGCATGTGTGTGGCAAGTTCCTTCCTCCTTTACATGGAACCTCTTAGTTTGCCTAACAGTTCTGATTCCTTTTGTTCTACAACTGACTCCATTAATTAATTTTAATTAATAAATTGCCTTTGCCCCTGCTGCACTTTGGATCATTATTTAGTAAAAGATTTCAAAGCTTGTCTCTGATTTGGCTCCCTTTACATAAATATTTGGTACTACAAAGCAGTTTGATTCCCAATTAAATATACTACAGTGGTCATTGTTAGGGCTGTGTCAAAAGAATTGTGGTTATATTATCTTAATTTTTTAAAAAATAATTATTCTTTTGGGTCTGTGTGTGGCAGAAATATTTCATGTTTGAAAAATTTTACTATGACAGTTATAAGGGTGTAACATCGATGTAGTTAAAACTACAGAACTTTGTAAATCGATTCACAACAGACCAACAAGAAATAGCCTCTGAAATATTTTTAGTGCCAAAGTATTGTTGAGCTTGAAATATCACGAAACCTATGGTAGTTTTCTCTATGAGATGCAGAAGGTTCCAACCACTTAATGTAGGGGCTTAATTCCTCTATTTCTCATAATGTAAACACTATCTGGAATTTAAAAGGAAGAACATGTATTATTGATTTTAAACTGTACTGTACCAGCCCTGAGGGGCCCAGAAAACAGCTGCAGAAGGTGGAGTGAGGGCTAGAGGGTCTGGAAAACTCTCCTTTAATGTGATTAACAGGGAAAACAAGGTATTTTGCCTCCATAATTCAAAGTAGATTCAGTTTAGATTGTGAATCACCCCAGCAACATAATCCAGAATCATGCTCCATGTTCATACAGTCACCATAGAGTATCCTGACACTGAGACAGATTTCTTTAGTTACTGCATCCACTTCAAAGCTGGAAGCAATTTTAGCATATAGAGACAATATTTCCATTAAAATTGCATAGATAGTTAATATCCTTTCTGTGTATGCTAACAGGCACCCCTTAGATAGAAGTTTCTCTTTACATACATTTAGAGAAACATCATTCCCTACTTTACACTACTCTTTCTGTTCACCATGGTCCACATAACCCAGACCTTTGGATCACCCTTAAAGTACCTGGCTCAGGTACAGCAGCTGTGAAACTGTGAGATGTGGATTCAGAACAGCTGCACTGCTCCTCTTTCCTGTCTTTGGGAGTGGGGTTTGCAGTGTCACCGAGAGTCTCACTGCCATACCTCTAACACAAGCCACAGTAAAATGATTTCAGGCACATTCATTTGAGTGGTGGTTAATTTTGTGAGGCTGAATAAATGAAAAAAAAAAAAAAGTTCAATCTTCTAACAACAGAGGGATCGAGGTCACCCTCAGCAGGTTTAAAGGTAACACCAAGCTGAGGGTGCAGTGACACACCTGAAGGATGAGGTCATCCAGAGGGACCTGGACAAGCTCCAGAAGTCACCCATGGGAATTCCAGGAGGTTTAACAAGATCCGGTCAGGGCAACCCCCAGGGTCAGTCCAGGCTGGGGATGAGCAGAGGGAGCAGCCCTGGGAGAAGGGCTTGGGGCTGCTGTGGGTGAGAGCTGGACCTGCCCCATCCCAGAACCCCTCGTGTCCTGGGCTGAGCCCCAGTGTGGGCAGCAGGGAACTGTGGATTCTGCCCCTCTGCCCCTGTGCTCAGGTGAGACCCCACCTGCAGAGCTGCCCCAGCCCTGGGGCCCAGCACAGGGGGGACCTGGAGCTGCTGGAGAGAGTCCAGGGGTGGCACCAGGATGATCAGAGGGATGGAGCAGCTCTGCTGGGAGGAAAGGCTGGGAGAACTGGGATTGCTCACCTGAGGAAGAGAAGCTTTGGGGTGACCTCACTGCCTGCAGGAAGCCCACAGGAAAGAAAGAGGGAGACTGTTTACAAGGGATAGAGTGAGAGGACAAGGGAGAATGGCTTCCCACTGCCAGAGGTCAGGCTAGATTAAATATTAGGAAGGAATTCCTCTCTGTGAGGGTGAGTAGGCCCTGGCACAAGGTGCCCAGAGAAGCTGTGGCTGCCCCTGGATCCCTGGAAGTGTCTAAGGCCAGGTTGGAACTTGGAGGAACCTGGGATGGTGGAAGGTGTCCCTGCCCATGGCGGGGAGGGGGCACTGGATGGGCTTTAAGGTCCCTCCCAACCCAAACCATTGTGGGATTCTGTGATTCTACAATCACTGGCTGCTCTTCTGGCTACTGTGCAGTTGGTAGTTTTACCCTAATTCTAGAAGAAAACAACATTCTTATAAAGACCATTATCAGATCAAGAAACAATTACTGTTGTTTTGAATCACAGCACAGAAACAAAGTACTTAAGAGTCTGATTTGTCCTTCCCAAGATGTAAATCCACCTGATCCAGATTAGGACATTGTAGAGATATCTGTAAGTGCATTTGATGTTGATGTTTATGTTGATGTTGCCGTCTCACAGATTTATACTGGATTTGGCTTCCAAAGGAAGGGAAAGTAGGTAATGGGTATTTTACTGCCTCTTCTCTTCTTGTTAAATTGTCTTCATTTTTTTACTTAGCATCTGCCTCACTGAGTACTCATCATCTGCTACTGATCCATCTGATGTACAACAGATGTTAAGCATTTAGTGAGGCAGAGAAGGAGGTAAAAGTGTCATATCATGATTAAATACTTGCTCCAGCTATTCTATAGAGTGACCATAGTGCTTTGTTCTTACATTTAATGTTACAGTGTGCTGAACAGGAATAGACACATGGTTTGGATCAAGCTTGCAACTTCTCTAGTAAAAATAATCCTGTTGTTAAGTAAAGTTTTTTTTCATAGTAAGAAAAAGAATTGCAAAATATTTTAAATGCACTTTAGAATTATGATTTATGTCTCTCATTAAGATTCTCATCAGAATGTTTTGTGTTAGAAAGAACCTTAAAGATCACCTTGTTCCAACTGGATTGTGCAGTTTCAAACCACAGTAAACAGCCTCTCTCCCTGGATGCTTTATTTCCCAACCCCCATTAGAACTCCAGCCCCAAGCTGAGCCTTAGTGCTTGAAGCCCTTGCCACAGGGTTAGCAAGTCTGGCACTGAAGATGTCTCCTCTCTTCTCCTCTGAAACCCCCTCTGTTCCCAGCTGCCACTGTCCTCGGAGTGGCTGTGGCAGCCTCAACTGCACCAGCTGATCAGCCAGGTGTTGACCTGCAGGACACATCTGCTTCCAATCAAACCTTTCCCTTGGCTACGGGTTCCAGAGTTTATCTGATCTTGAATTTCTAGGAGAAAAGGAATGATTTTCTAATGACATGCCAGTGTGAATTTATCCAGTTAAGGATGAATGGCTTAAATAAAGTAGGTATCACTGACATTTTATGTACTTTCACATAATTTACATAATTTGCTGCACTGAAAGCAATAAATTCACAAAGAGTAAGAGTATTCCTTAATGACTAATTTTAAAACATGCAGTTAAATAAGGAAGTAAGTTTTTTATTTTTTAAATAGACCTTACTTGTTAAATAATCAAAGACAAGTATAAGCAGATTCTTCTTGAAATCTCTCTGGTTAAAATCAGGTAAAAAAAGAAATCAAAATAAGGCAATAATATTAGAATATTACTGTTTTGAACTTCATTGGAATAAGGAGATAACCTCCTTTCCTCTGAAGTTGTTAACCTCTTTGCCACTGCTAACCATCAATGACATGGGAGTTTAAATAAGCTAGATAATACTAAAGAACATAACTAAGTTATAGAAAGAAACTTAATTTTGCTGCTTGTAATTTCATGCAGATTCTTAAACTGCTGCTTCTATTCCCTAACAAAATGAAAGGAGGAAGGTAGGCTCATTAAAAATAAAAAGAACAAAAAATAAATCATTTTAAAGATTTTGCTTCTCACATTCATCCAAACAGTAGATTGCATCATTAATAAAGGGAAACCCAATATTTTATACACCATGTGGTTGAAAACATGAGTAACCCAAACCAAATCAACCCTAGCTGGTAAATTATTGTTTCTAGTTTAAGTAGGCTTATTTCAACAGCAGAAAATTCTCCTCTTCCAAAAGTGCCAAATTCCTCACCAGTCGTCTCTCTTCCTGTCATCTGCCCTGTGTCCCCAGTTCCATTCTCTCCTCCACTCTGCAGCAATGCCACAGTTTTCACTTTTTTCTTTGCCTAGTGCACCCTGCATTCCAGATATTTTTCCCATCCAACCATGCAGTCCCCTCACAAAACCTCTTCTACATGAAAAAAAAACCTAAAATGCAGAACACTTTTTAACTTGTTTCAATGCCAAATAATTGTAAGTAGTAACGTCATATATAAATATGAAAAATCTTAATGCTATTGACTAGATCTAAGAAGAAGAGAGGGTATGTGAAACACAACAAGGATCAACTTTAAGCTGGAAATTATCTCCTTGTGTGGTGGGTTAATCACAGCCACTCTCCCATTCACTGAATTCAATAAGAGGGGAGAAGGAGATAAGATAAAGCTCTTTAGTCAAAATCAGAACATCTGGCTAGAACCAGCTAAAACTCTGTAGACCCAGCTGTGTTCCAGCCCTTTCTCCTTCCTCCAGAGGACACCACTGTGCTAACACTGTGCACCCCTCTGCTAACAAAACCTTTCCAGGGACACCCAATACACCTCAATAAAACCATATTCAAAAACTCACTCAGAAAATCTCTTCAGCTGTTTATCCTCTACTGAGATGAACTCAAAATCACAGCTGGAAGCTCAGAGTTGGTCCATGTAGAAAGAGGTTTTCCGGAAATGTGTTCTGGAAGTGTATGCCCAATATATAACAAAACTTTTCAAAGGCATGGACTTCTGTTCCCAACAGAAGCCGAGGAGGATGCTGAAAGTCACCATCACAAACCCAGTCAATGTCAGTCGTTATGTGGTAGTGCCTGGGAATAACAACACCAGCAGAGAACTTGGAGATTAAAATGCAAATAATACACCCTTTAAATCTTCCCATTTATGTCTAGTGTGATAAATCACAAGGTAGCAATTTTATGAAGACTACTGTGAATCAAATGGCATTAACCAAAGAGGTAAAGTAAGCATACCAGACTTTTATGTCTTACCTCCAGCAGTTTTTGGGACCTAGTATCAAATCTTAAATAAGCACAGAGAAGCACAAAGGATTAGGGAGAAGCTGCAAAGAGAAGGCTTTGAAAGGTTGGTTTCCCTCCTTTGGGAAGGATCTGTTCTGTTTTGATTGCTGTGGTGCCCACTGGGTTATAGGAGTAAACAGGAGAGTTCAGCTCAAAATTGGGACCAGGATCACACACACCTGGGCTGGATGGAACAGCTCCAGATGCATAGGCTGCTGTCAAAACAACCCAGACAAAACACATGGGAACTTCCCATTCTACCTGGGACAGCTTCAAGGTTTCTCAGTTTTGGAGTAACTTTTATTTTGGGACATTGACCTTGCTCGCAGAGTGGGCATTGTGATTTTTTAATCAGGAAACAAAGGATTTTTAATCAGGAAATAAAGGATTTTTAATCCAGAAATAAAGTTCACCCAGAATATTTTTCCTTAATGCTGATTTTCAAACAAGCACAAAGAAGAATAATGGAATATTCATGTTGTGCATGTCATTATATTTACTTATGCTTCTAGAAAATACCTAGAGCTATAGGCATATAAACCCCCAACCCTGAACAACCAAGATTCCTGCCCTAAAAGAGGGGGAAAAGAGAAGGATTTAAAAAGTCACCAGAGTATACAATGAGGTATTTTTTTACTGAACTTTATTTTCATGTTTCTAAAAAATCAGACTTGGAGATGCCATGGATTTCTCCTTGAGACCATTCAGATGTGCCTTTAAAGTCAGTCAGGGGAAAATGAGGATCTTGCATTTTCTCTCTAAATAATGAAAGGGGAAGACACTGTACAACCATCATCATTCATGTGGCAACAATAAATGTGATTGCAGCAGGCAAAACAAGCTCTTTAAACTGTGCATTGCTGGGGATAATAGGAGCTGAAAAATGCAAAGAAGATAATTTTTCTGGCTATTTCCATGTAGCTCTGCTTTTACCATTGTCTTTCTTCTAGTGGCTGTGCCTCGTCAGCGTAAACTGTTGGTTTCAGTATGTTTTCCCAGTGTGATGTAGGACATTAACTGTTCCTCCTAGTGAAACCGAAATGAGATGACAAGAAGAACATTAAAGTGATCTTTTAATTTTGTCCCCAAAGATGAAAAGTAAACACAACATGCTCATGCATGGCTTCCTGTAGAGATTCTGTAGTGCTGGAAGTCATCTAAAGAATCTCTTTAGGTGGGGAGTAGGGACCTATTTCTATTCTAGGAAAGAAATTTGGCTCACTGTCTATAAATCAATGCAGCTCTTGCTAAGTTCTTCATAATAGAACAGAGGGAGAGTAGAGTTGTAGATACTTGGATACAGACAAAGCACTTCTTTGGTCAAATAGAACACACAGAAATTATCTCAACTGCCTAAGATTTCAAGATGTTAATCTGAAGACGGTTACAGAAAATGGCTCTTTGTCAGGCTTCCTTGACAGACACAGAGAAAGCAAATACATGAACTAAATGTTCCTGTCATGCCTGTGGGTTTATAAGGAAACTATTCTTTTGTGATTTTGTAGTGTAAAGAGGCAATTTATACCTGTGTCTATCTAACAGCAGATGCTATCATGCCTTGATCTGACACTAAAACCAGGTTTATTTTTCTCGTTGTGATAAAATATAACAAAGCCATATTTGTTGCGCGCAGGCCTCTCTTTGTTAAAGTAAGTTGTTTTCAACGTTGCAGGTCTTCCAACTATTGGCTCAACCGCATCCAGTCATTTCTCTACTGCAACGAGAACGGGCTCCTGGGAAGCTTTTCTGAGGAGACCCACACGTGCACCTGCCCCAACGACCAGGTGGCCTGCCACGGGTTCCTGCCCTGCACGGTCGGGGACGGCCCCGCCTGCCTGAGCTGCGCCCTCGACAACCGCACGCGCTGCGGCAGCTGCAACGCTGGCTACATGCTGAGCCAGGGACTCTGCAAGCCTGAGGTGGCCGACTCCACCGAGCACTACATCGGCTTCGAGACGGACCTGCAGGACCTGGAGATGAAGTATTTGCTGCAGAAGACGGACCGGCGGATCGAGGTCCACGCCATTTTCATCAGCAACGACATGCGCCTCAACAGCTGGTTCGATCCCTCGTGGCGCAAACGGATGCTCCTGACTCTTAAGAGCAACAAGTACAAGTCCAGCCTGGTCCATATGATACTGGGCCTCTCTCTGCAAATTTGCCTGACTAAGAACAGCACCTTAGAGCCCGTCCTTGCTGTTTATATCAACCCTTTTGGGGGCAGCCACTCTGAGAGCTGGTTTATGCCTGTGAATGAAAATAATTTCCCAGACTGGGAGCGGACTAAACTGGACTTACCCCTTCAGTGTTATAACTGGACGCTGACTCTGGGCAACAAGTGGAAGACATTTTTTGAAACTGTGCACATCTATTTGAGGAGTCGAATAAAGTCTAACAGTCCAAATGGCAACGAGAGCATCTACTATGAACCCCTGGAATTTATTGATCCCTCAAGAAATCTGGGCTACATGAAAATCAACAACATCCAAGTGTTTGGCTACAGCATGCACTTCGACCCAGAAGCAATTCGAGACTTGATTTTGCAGCTGGACTACCCCTACACTCAGGGCTCACAGGACTCAGCACTTTTGCAGCTGTTGGAGATTCGGGATCGTGTAAATAAACTCTCTCCACCCGGCCAACGTCGTCTGGACCTCTTCTCTTGCTTGCTCCGTCATAGACTCAAACTGTCTACCAGTGAAGTGGTGAGGATCCAATCTGCTTTGCAGGCCTTTAATGCCAAATTGCCAAACACAGTGGATTATGACACAACCAAATTATGTAGTTAACCATAAATATGAAGCACAACACAAAACCTTGAAGGAGTTTTTACAGTGCTTTTGTGGAACAGTTTATGTTTGGAAGAGTAAATTTAAATTGTCTTTTCAATATCTGTCTTATATCAGTCAATACTGTTGGATGGCAATTTACACACATGAACTTGCTGACAATGAATATATTATACCTGCAGTTTTGGTTTATGAATGAAATAAATACTGACACCAGTCTAGAAGACATTCTACTTTTTACAATAAATTTCATTTGTAATTTTATATGTTCCGTGGCAATGCTTTTGTGCATTACATCCTCTAGAGGGAACATAGAAGGAGACCAATAAAATTTTGTAACTGAACAGTTATTACAAAGAAATGCTGTGGGATTCTTTTTTCTTACACAAAAGTAGTAAGTTCGATACACTTTTGTGTGTATTGAACTCAGGACGGGTAGGCAAAGAGAAGAGATTGACTCCAGATTTTAAGAGAAGCTGTCAAAAAGTCAAAGAGATAGAATATTTTACTTTTAGGATGTGGATTTAAGTGTTCATGCTGGGCTGAGGTGGCAACTGTAGTGATGCTCTACATGCTCCACATGCTCCGCCTGAGGCTTGTCCTTTCCAAGGTGCTCAGTGTGACACCCAGACATCAGAGTGATCCCACAGAGTGTTTTAGGATGGGCAGGAGATTGGAACTGAGGGATATATGGCAGTGGAGGGCTGCATTAGCTCTACAAGTGAGAGGCTGTCTGCAAATGACGAAAATGCTTTCCAAAAGTCTCCCTCTGATCCTTTGCTTTGCATATTTAACAAAAGAATCAAGTATATGTACACATTGCCTCCTCCCAAATACATGCACCATAATATTCAGAATTCTCTGTTTTGAAGTGTTCACCCAAGTACAGCCATGCTGCTTAGATTTGAATTAATGTTAAAAATTCCCCTGTCAATGCAACTGTTAGTAGATGGGGGTTTTTTTCATTCTTTTAATTGCAAGAATTTTCAGTTTTTAAAAAATATCCCCTTTTACAGGTACAAGAAATCCAGTGCAAGTCATTATTTAAACATTTTCAATTACTGGAATTAATTAATTGCAAATGTTTGTGGATCAGAATTAAATTCTTTGCTATTTGACACATCCAGGCAGAAAAAAAGGCACAACAGAGACAGCAGAACCTGGGACTCGCATAAAGATTTTCTGCCTCTTGCAAGAGGACAGAACAAATGGCTGGAGTGTCAGAAGTGCTCGCTAGTAAATGCAGGGTAAAGTGAAAGAAATGGATACAAAATGGTTTAGTAGTACCTCCTTAAATTCAGTCTGAATCTGTGTCATAGATTTAAAAGTCAATTTGTATTTTTTAAATGGGAAAAAAATTACATAAAGAATGATATTTTATGGGCAAGCACAGCAAGCACCCCCCCGCCTCCCCCCCCCCCCCCCCCCCCATTTTATTCATACACAATTATAATTCAGCTGGACCTAATTCAATGAAATTCACTTTATTCATTTCAATTTGTCGCATTACAGTGTAATTTGAATTTAGCCTAATCTGAGTTTAAGGCACATTCCTCACTTCCAACAAGACTACAGCAGCACAGGGGAGAAACCACCTTTTAAGTCAATGTAGGTAAGGTAAAATAGAAGGGCAGAAACTCTTTTGAAAGCCCGCTGCCAAGGGAAATCTCTTCCTTAGTGATTCCTGTCTCTTCTGACTTAATAAATATTTCTCTGCTTTACTGTTTCTCTGCCACGCATTTGGGTAATTCTTCAGACCTTCTATACTAAGAAGTCATTCAGAACTAAAATTAGGGATTTATATTTTTTAATATATATATATATATATATATATATATATATATATACACTTTTTTTTTTTTTTTTTTTTTTTTTTTTCCTTTTTTTTCCCACTGGAGGAACTAATCTATGGATGAATTCCTGTTTGTTTTCAACTTACAGCTTTCTTCTGCTGATAATTAATGTATCCCAGCCTCTCTTCTATGTGTCCAGATTTGGCTTGCTCTTGCATTAGTAAGATCTTCCCAGTAATATTCTCAGTATTCCTGTTTTCATCTTCAAGTCATTCTTTTGCTCTTTTATTATGTGTTTGGCAACTATAATAACCTGCAAAATTAGATAGTTGGATTTTACTGCTCAGAACTTGTGTAGTCTTTTCAAACAAGTGAAAGACTGATGTTTTAAAATAAACAAAAAGGAAAAGTAATAGTTCTCATCTGCTTATAGAAAGTAAAAGTTACGATGGAAGTGTGGGGCAATGAAAAAGCATTTGCTTCCCTTCACTAAGAAAAAATATGAACTGTAACAGTAAAATATCTGAGGGGTTTTCTCCCTACCTTTCATCCCCCTTCTTAACATTTTCCTTTATGACTGTTTTTTTCTTTTTTTTTTTTAACCTATCTTTCTCTACCAAAATTTAGAGTTCCAGAGCGTGCACAAATATGCCCATAATAGAAGACACAGATCAGAAGAAGCCCCAAAAGTGGGACATCATTTTTTATTACACAACACATTCATTGTGTTGGACTGGGGTAGTGGAGTACTTCCTGTCATTACTCACTAGCTTTGTGCCAGATTTGGATTTTGGAACCAAAAGGTTCGTGGAATAGGGAGAGTTTCTATTTTACCAGAATTGGATTCTGTAAAGATAAATATGATAGGAAACCCCACCAGCAAGTATATAGTGAGAAAAAAAAAGGCACAGGTTTGTCTGGCTCTGAAACAGGAGACAATATTTCCCTTTTGACATATTTTCCACTTGGAAATTTTCTATTTTCTCAAAACAGAACTTCAGGATGTTTTTTACATAAAAGATCAACCTGGATAATTCAAATCAGCAAACAACTTGATCCATAATAAAGTTTTGTAATAATATGAACCCAATGGTGGAGAAAAAAGAACTGTGGCCACATCCACATGCACTCATTTCCATTGGGGCATTGCAGATATTTGGAATGATCAGATCCTGAGCTTTCTGCTGGCATTCACCAATGCTGTTATTTCCTGCCATCATAAAGTGAAGAAAAAAAAAAAACAGAACATGGAAAGAATGGTAAAGAGAATCACAAAATCATGGAAATCCAGATTTATTTGGGGTGGGAGAGACCTTAACTCCTGCCACGGGCAGGGACACCTTCCACTAGTCCAGGGTGCCCCAAGCCCCATCCAACCTGGCCTTGGACACTTCCAGTGATCCAGGGGCAGCCACAGCTGCTCTGAGCACCCTGTTCTGGGCCCTCCCCACCCTTACAGGGAGGAATTCCTTCCCAATATCCAATCTAAATGTACACTTCTCTTTAAAGCCACTCGCCCTTGTCCTGTCACTGCCTGTGTACTGTACCTGTGGAATGGCACAATCACAACCTACGAAAATATTCAGTGAAAATGCCAGTGATTACAGGTACAATAATCAGAGAGTTATCAATTAGAACACATTCACCAGCTGATACAAAACTCTTCTTACACTTTGTTTTCCAAGCAAATCCAATCAGATCATGTCTGAAGTGTGGGAGCCAGGTTAATGTCTAGAAATTCTATTGTGGGAAGAGACTGCAGAAAGGATGGGCCCCCTTATCACTACCTGGGAACCAGCATTAGGTTTCCAGACTGATCTAAGTCTCTGGGTGACAAAAATCAGACAGAATACAGAGGCTGAATGGGATCATATTAAAAACATATTGAGCATGAATAAACACTAATTTCTCTCATTGCTTGCTGAAAAAAATATCGACAGGAAGAAAATGTGTTCATATTCTAGTGGCTGAAAATAGAAAGGGGTTTAGTCACATTTCAGAGTGTTTCTTCCCAAAATTTGAAGAGGAGCCTTTTTTTCCAAAGGTATGTATATGCTGACTGCATTTCTTGCAAAAGTGCTTATTTGGCAGACACCTCAAGTCAGCAAAAAGGCAAAAGCCAAAAAAAGTCAGTTTTCCCAGGCTGACTAAGCAGTTTGTGCAGGAAAGAGGATGGAGAATGCAGGAGGGGGCTACACCAGTCTGAAAAGCCTGAAGGTCTTTTCTCTGAAAATGCAGTGCGTATTCCAGGGACAAAACCAAAATGTCATGGGGAAGAAAAGTGATCCACACCCTCCTCTCCATTGTACTGACAGGCAGTAGGTAAATGGGATATGGTGAAGGATCAGTCTTTTACAATGCAGCAGCAATCATTTCTGTGACAGGTAGGAGACAGAATCTGAGCTGCTGTGCCAGCACGGTCACCCTTGGCAATGGGATCTGCCTCTGGCTGGTGCAGCCAGGGCTCCTGCCAAAGAGGTTGGAGTGCAAGGGGGGAGCCAGGGAAAAGTAGAGAGAGGAAAGGAACCAAGACCTAATTTGAATAGGCTTTAAACAACCAAGAGAACCTTTATGCCTCATTACAGCTAAAAGCAGAGACCAAGATGTCCCTGGATGTGAATGAGGTTTGGAAAAAAGGAATGTAATGGTTACTTTTTAATGAGAGTCAGTGCTGGGAGATCTCAACACCAGGGCAAGTGCAGTGTCAATGCTGATGTGCAGGATCCATGGGGACCCAACAGGGCAGTTTGTGGGACTGCAGGACTGATTTTGGGGTCTATTCACTCAGTTTCATTCCCTAAGCACAAAATCTACCCCAGAAGTAGCACCTGCATAACACTTTGTGCAAACACAGACCACTGATGGAGCAACCCACACCCTTGGGTCACAGTGGATAAAATGTGTGGATAAAATCCAGAGAAGTGGATAGATTTCTGATATTCTAGTTTCACAAATTTGGCAGCGGGGACACATCAGAGGTGACACTGCTTTGGGAGCAAGAGCATATGGGAGAGCAGGGTCATATATTCTTTCTTTCCCTGCCATAAAGTGTGAATTATGACCAAAGAAAGAGTTTTACCTCCCAGAAATGGTGGAATTTTCTGTCCCCGCTGATTACTCCTTGGATGGCAATGTGCATCTAAAAATATCAGTGTATCTTGTCAACACACTCACATATTCCTCTGTTTTAGGGAACATTCTGTGCAACGTGCAGACATGAAAGGGAAACACAGGAAATGCCGGTGTTAGTAACAGTTGATGCTGCAGGATTGTCCACCCTCTGGCCTCACCTGCACAAGGTGTTGTTTGTCTACCAATGATCTGCCCTCAGTGATGCCTTAAGTTTTAGCTGTCACGATTTCCAGATTTGGTACTGCATTAGTATATAACTCTGAACTTCATATAAAGTGTTAGCAAGATCTCTTCACAGCTTAGTCAGACAAAACAATCCTTTTCCACCCCAAGAACCAAGGACACCGTTGCAGGTTCAGGCCCAAAAAGTATAAACAACAGTGAATGGAGGAGAGCAATCTGGGAGGGTGGGACTTCATAACCTGAAGCTGTAATTGGACAATTAACATGCAAATGGACAAAAACATATAAAAGTGTGAAAACATGTGACCCGTCCTCCATCTTGGGAGTAGCCTTGGCCAGGCTCTTGTACTCCCCAAAGCGTACCCTGTGAAGGCCTTTTTAATAAATATCTACTTTATTCCTTTAACTCTGTCTAACCTCTGTTCTAGGTAGCCTCTCGAGGCATCATCAGCACAGGGCAGACAGAAAAGAGCTTAAAACCACCTGGGAGGCAGAGATGGCTTTGCTCTAAAAACAATGCTCCCCTAAGAGGCACTAATCCAGAGCGTGACCACTTTTCAACATATTCCAAGAGCTTTCTCTTCTTAGAAAATGGCTTTTTGCAACTCCTCAGCTAAGGAAGAGAGAAGAGGAGGAGTAAAACAAAGTGAGGTGTGTGTATATCAAACCACAATTCTTCAGTGGGGACAGAGGGGAGAACAAAGTGTCTTTGAAGAGCTTTGGGATCCCATCAGAGCTGTGTAACTCCCTCCAAGAGCATTTAGGTACCACAGGGATGACAGAAGACCAAAAATGCAAAGATCAGGTACAATCACTGAACATGAGTGTGACATAGGAAAATTGACCATCACTAGTTTTGAACACCCAGATTTTTGTCTTACATCTTTCCCTCACTCTCAGCAGACAAGAAACTTAAAGCATTAATTTAAGCATTTAGGCAGGAGTAGGAGAATGACAAAAGATAATTCATGGTAAAAATTGTGTATATCTTCTTCCATGTGCCCTTTTCATCAGGGCCCCTCATGTCCCCCTCAGTTTTTCAGTTTACCAGGTGTGTATTAAGGTGTAACTCCTTTGCCTACAAAATTAAGGCATCACAGCATGAGAGAACTTTATGGTTGTGTAAGATGTTCAAATAATTTTAAACAACCATATGTGTTGTGTATCATTATAAATTTTCCAACTAAGTCCTTCCTCAGTATCAAACAAACAAAACCAACCCAACCCCCGTCCACAAAATAATATAGACAATTTCTACAAGATTAGGCAGAGATTCTTCCATGTATCAGCTCTATGAATTTTTAATTTTATTTTCTCTAAACTGTTTTTGTACCACTATCTTTCTATGATTTTAATTCCTTTCTTGCTGTCCAGTACTTAAGATTTTCCTTCCAGAATCTGTACTTCTGAAGGGACTAGTTTGACAGCTTGAGATGCAAAAGTTCTCGTTTAACAGCAGGACATCAGAGAGCACCACTGCTACCTTTTTAACGTTTAGATGCATAAAGTTAGGATGAGGGCTGTGCTGCAAAGCATTTTAAAAATGCTGACTTGTCAACAAGAAATAGAAAATTTAAATTCTTAGCTATAAATTTTATCTGGACTCCAAACAATAAAGCCTCTAGTCAATCAGAATTTAGTAATAAACACGTAAAAGTACCAAACATTTATTCTCATGCATTATTTCTCAGCTTTAACAGACTGAGAGCAAAATGGACATGTGAACTGACTGAGATTGAAAACATTGGTGCTATTTCTAATATACCTTTAGTAGAATGGAATACATTGCCTTTTTTCTTTTTTTTTCTTCCCCCCCCCCCCCCCCCCGCTTTTTTTTTTTTTTTTCTTTTCCCCTCATTGGAAAGGCAATATTCTGTCATAGTCTCTTAAAATAAATTGGAGTGACTACATTCCTTCACTTCAACCCAGATATATATGAATATTTTGGTGTGAATATTTACTAAAGTAGTTGGAATCTGCACACACACACTTAGTCTTTGAAATGCCTGGTTACTTTTCTCTTTAAGAGAAGCCTTTTAATGTCATAGATAGAGTTGGGAAAAGCTATTCTCTAAAGAACTTGGATGCTATTCTCTAAAGAACTTGGATACACTGAGCAGTAATCCCACTGCAAGTGCAGATATTTGACTTTCAGATTAATAGATGTCATTTCCACCTAAGCACTCAGGGAACAGGCAATTCTTGAGCAGGTGAGGTTGCTCTGTAAGCGATGCCTTTGTCACACTGCTAAAAGTAACACACATTTCAGGTGGCTGAAGCCATCCCTGCCCACATGGAGGCACCCAGCTGGTAAAACCTACAGCATCTGTGATGAAGGCTTTAAGACAGGAACCCCTTCTCTTTGCAATAAAGCTCTGAAGGGAAGTTTAGACATCTCTTTAGCCGGCACCTGTCCATCAGCAACCCAAAGGTCCAAGGTTCCCAGCCTAGACTAGATGTGTAATGTTGGGCAATGTGAATAATAAACACAGAACTACTAAGGCTGTTATTGACAATTCTATTGAGCCTAGGCCCATTTTCTATAGAAAAAATCTGCAATATACGTAATAGAGCAAAAAAAGAAACAAAAAATGAAAGGGAAAAAAAAAAAAAGAAATAAAAATACTACCAGTTGAAGATATATTTAAAAAACACAGTTATTAAAAAACAGTTATTAAAAAACATAAATTAAAATGTATGAAGTGATTAAGGTCCACTTTTAGCCACTGCATGGAACTGTGGAATCCCAAAATGGTTTGGAATCCCACAATGGTTTGGAATCCACAATGGTTTGAGTTGGAAGGACCTTACAGATCATCCAGTCCCACCACTGCCATAGGCAGGGACACCTTCCATTGTCCCATGGTGCTCCAAGCCCCATCCAGCCCGGCCTTGAACACTTCCAGGGATCCAGGGGCAGCCACAACTTCTCTGGGCACCCTGTGCCAGGGACTCACCACCCTCACAGGGACGAATTTTTTTCTTAATATGTTATCTAAACCTTTTGTCTGCCAGTTTGAAGTAATTTCCTCTTTTCCTGTCACTCCAGTTCCTGATGAATTGTCCCTCTCCTGTTCCCTGTAGCCCCTGCAGAGCCTGGAAGTTGCTGTGAGGTCTCCACACAACCTTCCCTTCTCTGGGCTGAGCATTCCCAGCTGTCCCAGCCGGGCTCCAGAGGAGAGGTTCTCCAGTGACCTCAGCAACTTCATGGCCTCCTCTGGACTTGCTCCAACATTTCCATGTCCTTGTGTTGGAGACACCAGGACTAGACACCGAGCTCCAGGTGCACTCAGCAGAGCAGAACAGAAGGAATGTGCTGAGGGTGCCTGTGGAGCAGAACTTGTGCAGAGGGGTTCACTCATGCACTGGAACTCAGCAGGGTGTGATGCAGCTGCATGTGGAGACTGCAGCACAGTCACACCTCAAGGAAATATTTTTAACGCATTAGGAGAGAATGTAAAATCTCCTTATGAAATATGATGTTTGGATTTATAACTGAGTTTCCCCTGGTAAGTTCTGGGAAATTTCCCTAAATCAAATTAAATGCAGGGAGCTCAGCTGGCCTCATAAATCACCTGTCTAAACTAGGAATTCTTCAAGTGATGTACGTCCAAGTCAGGAAGCATGACAATAAATTTGATGACATGAAATGAGCCTGTTAGGCCAGGATAAAACTGTGAATAGGCAGATTTTATGCCTTTCCTAGACAACTACAAATGAGACTTGCTTTTGTAAAATGCTGGGTGAAGTCTCCACATGTGCAGCTATAGCCCCGTTGGATCTTATTCACAGCAATGAAAAGTTTTCTGCTCAAAGAATTTTGGAGGTTACTCCAACATTTGAGTCTGAAAATGTTCAAATGAATATTAATTAGGTCTTGGATATCTCCTCCAATATCTGTGCTATCAGGCAGGAGGGAGCTAAACAGGAATGCAGCGTGATTAACACAAAGATGAGAAGGGGTTTGGAGCATCTCTCTGATGAGGAGTGATTGTGGGAGATGGATCTGATTAGCTTGGAGAAGAGAAAGTTTAGAGGGGATTTCATCAATCTGTAAAAATATCCCAAGGGGATGGTGCCAAACTCTGTTCAGAGATGTCCAGTGTGACAGGACAAGAAGTGATGGCCATAAACTAGCCAAGCAAGTTCTACCTTGACATGAGGAACTTTTTTTCATGGAGGGTGGCAGAGCACTGGAACAGCTGCCCAGGGAGGGCCTGGAGTCTCCCTCTCTGGAAACATCCCAAACCCACCTGGACGTGCCCCTGTGTCTCCAGGCTACCCTGCCTTGGCAAGGGGTGGGACAGAGGATCTCCAGAGATCCCTCCCAACCTTAAGGACTCTGATTCTGTGAATAAAGACCTTCCAGCTTTGGAAATTTATTCCTGCAATAAGAACAAGGCCTTCTTGCTCCTTACAAAATGTCACTAATTCACAATGTAAAGCAAGAGTTAATGGATGAGAGACAGGCTGGGAGAGCTGAAGCTGTGAGAAGGCTCCAGAGAGACCCTAGAATCCCTCCCAGTGCCCACAGGGGAACTCCTCCAAAGGAATTCATTGCCCACACCTCTCCTCAGGAAAGGGTCAGGGAAAAATGGCCCGTTAGCATTCAAAATCTTGTCATAGACAAAGAAAAACCACACATTAAAGCAAAGAATTAATTGTCAGCATATTGAAAATCTTAGCATAATAATCAGAGAATTAATATTGGTTCAGATCAAATTATTATAATAAAACAAGGAGTAGAATAATATTACACAAAAACTAATGACAACAACAACAACAACAACAACAACAACAATAATAATAATAATAATAATAATAATAATTATCAATGCTAATGATAATATTTAAACCTGTTCCATGGCTTTAGGCAATAGTATGTGGTAGGAGGAACACCAAGCTAGCAGCATCTCATTTCCTTTGCTGGAAAAACAGGATGTGATTTCCCACACATTCCCCACTAACTTCCAGGGACAGACCTGGTGTTTTCATGTGTGTTCCAACTTCATCGACTTCTATCTTCCTTCATTGGTGTGAAGGTCCCTACCATAAATGAATTCACTGCACATGGTGCATTTTGTGTAAGTGACATATTTGGGATTTGTTTTCTTTGTTACCTCTAAATTGATTTTGTCCAGCTCCAGCTGGAATACACAGCACAACATAAAACAACTATATCTGACTGACACGCTAATAAAAAGAAATAAATGATAAACTGTGACAGGACTTTCACTGATACCCTGATCTACCCTGTTAACCCCATAGGACATATTAAAAGCTCAGCACAGTTTCAGGATTTTCAGTGGCACTCTGATGGCCAAGTTTCCATTTAGAAGGATGTTGGCTTGCCTTTGTTTTCATTTCCAGAGTGCTTCATTAAGCTTACAAATGTTTAATTAAGTTTTATTAAATGCATTAAGCTGAGAGTAAGGAGCTGCACTTTGCACACTGGGTGAAATGGACTCAGTGGAAAAAGCCTATTATCAAGAGTGATCAAGATTGATCTGTGAATGCTTTGGCCAATTTGTAGCTATGGGGAGGCTAATTTTTACTTGCTGTTTATTTAAGGGAATGAATCATACAAGTAAAAAATAAACCATTGTTTTGATTAGCTTTTTTTTTTTTTTTTTTTTTTTCATTTCCTTGTAGCAAATATATAATTCTCCCCATTAGAGACAGGCTGCACTGGCTTCTTTAGGAAGTGAGGATGTTTTGGCAGCTCAGGGATTTTACTTTAAGGCTGATGATACCAGATTTCTTTTAAAGTCCGGGTCTTGGAAAGCTGTCATGGAGTGAGCCTTCATTATGTGCACACAAAAAACTTGATATCCTCAAGGCTAGAAATAATTGGTGATATAATGGGAATATTGTGGGGAATAGCCTTCCAGGTGGCATGTCCCATACCAGGCTTGAGCTAAAAGAAAAATCCAAATATTTTTAAGCTGCCAAAGCCATCTGATGTATAAAAGTTTCTGATAAATAAAACCTCCAGTTTTTGTGGCTGACAAAAATCTTCTCATTGTCCTTGCCCTGGGTAAAACTGACATCTGTGGGTGAGAGTCCCTGACTGGAAAAATTAAAACCAATACACTAACTTAAAAAACCACTAAATTACAATGCAGTCTCGTGCTTTTTAAGCCAGATTCAAAGGACCAAAGGATTGTTGTTTTTCTTTTCAATTTTATTATGTGTAATTTATGCTAATATATATTCCTGGTTACTGGTGGGATTTTTTACTTGGAAGCTTACAACTAATCAAAGAACTACTGCTATCCTTGGCTGAACTTTAATTTTTGTACTCAAGAAGTTGTATCTGCTACATCTTGGCTCCTTGAAAAGATACTTGTTTTGGAAGAGTAAGCTCTTCACTCAACATATCCGCTAATTTTGTCTTAGTTCATATATACTTTGTGCTAATTGGAGCAGAGCCTTGAGTTGAATTAATTATTGTATCAATCAAGCACCGAATCTGCACCAAAGAAGATAACTATTTAATTTGTTAATGAAATTCTACCATATTCCTGCTTTGAAAATAAACTGAGAGTGAGGAAGGATTTTGAAAAAACAGCCCTGAAATATCCAAGGGAGAGAAGAAGAGGAGAAAGTGCTTCAGATTCCCTTGCAGAGTTTGGGGAGACCCCAGTGGGGCAGCCACCCACAGTGCAGGTACTCAAAGCTTCAAGTAGTATCAGGGAAGTTTAGATATTAGGGAAAGGTTCTTCCCCAGAGGGTGCTGGGTGTTACCCTGGTTTTTCTGAGTTTCTTTATTAGCCTTTTGATTTTCATAAATGGAGTCAGATCTTTTAGTTACTGTAGAATATTAGAGCAGTTTTCTATCTTTCCCACAGAAGTAATATAAACAAATCCTTTGTTTTTCATTCTCTGTCCTTTGTTTGCATATTTCTAACCTGAAAACAATTGTAACTGACAATTGGTCTGGCCACTGAGGCTGAGGGGTGGAAACCCCAAAAAGCCAATCTTCTGCTAGACCCACAAATGTATAAAAAGTAAGAAATAAACAAAGGGGCTCTCTTCTCTCCGCTCTCTCAGCTGGGAGCTGGATCAGAAGAACCTCTGTGAAAATCTCTTGTCTGCATGTGATTGCTTTGTGTGTCTCAGGCTCCCCAGGGAATGGGCACAGCCCCAAGGTGACCAGAGCTCCAGGAGCATTTGGACAATGCTCCCAGGGAAGCACAGGGTGGGATTGTTGGGGTGTCTGTGCAGGGCCTGGAGTTGGACAGGACAATACTTGTGGGTCCTTTCCACCTCAGGATACTCTGTGATTCTGAGAAAACCGTAATTTAGCAGTAGGTCACTTTGCCAGAAAGCTTAATTCTAGTCATAGAATCTGAGAACCATGCCATGATTTAGGTTGGGAAATGCCCATCCCTGGAACCTGATTGTCAAACAAGCCTGAGGACAGCACTGACGCGGCTCAGTGGGACAGCTTTTCCAGTGGCAGAGAAGGGAAGGCTGAACCAGGTGAAATAACTCCAAGGCCTGCTCAGAACCTCCTCACAAGGCCTGCTCTTCGTGGCCCAGACAAGAAACATTCACAGAACCTCAGGGCAAAATTTGTACCAGCACTTGGCATTTTGTTGAACTCTGTGGTGAAGCAGTTGTTTGCACGGCTTTTAGCCATAGCTGGTAAGGTGTTGTACTTGGGGTAGGGGTGGCTTGACAAAAGCTAAATAAGAATCTGTGCAGACCTCAGCTCTGATCTCCACTCCTGACATCAGGAGGACTAAATTTAACCTCTTATGTGACACATGTGTTTGTGTATCAAGATGGTAAAAACCCATTTGCCATGTAAAGCATATTTTTCTTTTGTTTCTAGACATTACAAGCTACAGTTGATCAATGCCAATCACTAATGCAGATTCCTGCATTGTGCATCAGGGTGTCTAAACATTTCTGCAGCATGACATTGTCTGAAAACACTAAAAAACAGTTTACACAGTGCACCTCCACTTGAAAATTCAAGAATGACATAATTTGTAAGTAACATAAGGTAGGAGATATATGGCTTTTATACATAAAATATGTGTGTCTCCTATCCTGTACCTTACATCTTGCATCCTGCAATTATTAAGACATTTCCAGGTAGCTGACACTAGAGCTAAACAGCAGGTATATTAAATTATTACTTTTTCATCCTTCTTGACTTTTTCTCAGACATACTTAGATGAATATTTCTAACTCCTAAAGCAGTTGGGATCTTAACCTTAGGACTATGAACACCCAGGAATTAACTGGAAGTTTCCATCAGGTTCCAAATTGTGCTGAGATCTGAAAGCGTTTGAGAGTCAGAATGGATTAGAGATGCCTCTTCTTGTGAATGTTGTTGTTTTTAAAGCTGCTGCAACTGAGACAAACATGCAGAACTCCTCTGCTGCAGCTGGAGGCTGGGAGACCGGCACACCAGCACTTCCAATCTTTCACAGGCACTGAATTCAAATTCCAACTAAGAGTCTCTCACTTTCCTCTTCCTCTGTGAATCACTGAGCACCATTTGAGCCTGCAAGTCTTGCTTGAAAGAATCTGCATTAATTACTACTCATCAACCTTAAATATGGTGACAGCTCCTGTTGGCAGCACTGTTTATTTTGTGACCACCTTTTCAACTCTGTTGTCAAATGGAGTTTTTTTTCTTGTTCCCAAGAAAACAACTTTTCTCTGTGACCAGCTGCTGAGAACAAACCTCCTCTGCCTCCCCTCCCTTATCCTGAACACGTCATCCTTATTCCCTTTGCCAATGCAATTCTGTACTTATAAATAGAGGCCAGGCTGGGGTTATAGATATCGAAGTTTAGGCTGCTCAAAGGAGAGAAGGTCTATACTGCTTCTCTGGTTTTCCTCTTTATAGATACTGTGATCCATCTGTCAAAATGTTCTTAATTTCCTGTGACGGGCTGTGGTTTCCCTCTCTACAGAAATAATTCTTATTGCAAAGGTTTGTTTGGAACTCTCTCCTACCAACCCAGTGAAAATCTTTTCTGATGGAGATGTTATTTAGTAATTTTTTATTATTTCTTGAGTAATCTAAGTCTGTAAAAAGAGAGCTTGGAAAGCTATGAAACAATCCATCTTCTACCACCCCTTTGTCATAAAAAAAAAAAAAAAAAAAGAAACTCTCCCAATTTTCAAATAATAACACCCAAACCCTATCAATATAGCTGAAGAAGAGTAATTATTGCCTGACGAAAAAACCCCAATCCCTGAATAAGATGTACTCTTCTCCAAAAGAGAAGAAAGAAAGATTGTTAGAGAATTAAAAAGTTTCAGAGTCTAAATAGAAGAACTTATAACCATAAACATGATTTAGTGTAAGTCGCTTCACTTACACCATAAAAACTGAGGAAGGAAGGAAGGAAGGAAGGAAGGAAGGAAGGAAGGAAGGAAGGAAGGAAGGAAGGAAGGAAGGAAGGAAGGAAGGAAGGAAGGAAGGAAGGAAGGAAGGAAGGAAGGAAGGAAGGAAGGAAGGAAGGAAGGAAGGAAGGAAGGAAGGAAGGAAGGAAGGAAGGAAGGAAGGAAGGAATCAGAGAAAGCTCATTTAAAGCAAAACAGGGGCATATTAATTCTCCCTCTACTCATCTGCATGGGTACAGTCACAGATTTGTGAAAACAACAGGATCATTTTTTTACATTTTGAAAACTTAAGCCTAGACATCCTGTGCAAATAAGAATAACCCAGAAGAACTTCCAGCAACTCAAACTGCTTTGATGGCCACATTTAAGTTCCTAAATAATGGTGCAGAGATCAGAGTTACAGACCAACCCTGCTGTCAAGGGAAATTGGGACAAGGAAGGACACTTATATGAGACCAATTACCCTTCTTTTTCCTTTTGCTGGCAGTACTGTCCCGCAGTCAGAGTACATAATTGGACACATCCTACTTTATCTAATTTCCTATCCGTTTCTGCACTTGTTTCCTATTTTCAGCTACTCTACCATTTGTTTTTGTCCTAAAAATATTTCACTTAGAATTATGAGCAGGAAATCCCCCATGTCATTGCTCAGCAACAAAGCCAGAAAAGAAAATCCATTCAGAGGGAGCAACAACAAAGCAGCATAAGACACCTTTATTCTGAAGTACTTTTGTTTTAATGTGCTTCTATTGAGAAAATGGAGAATTTTATTTGGGGTTTACTACAGTGCTGCATCATTAACTTCCAAACATCTCTAGAGCTTTTCCATTTCCCTGATTCTATTCTTAAACCTGGAATTAGACTGTCTTAGCCTTGAGTTCAGGTGCAGCATGTACTTCAGTCTCATGCAGCTGTTCTCTTCCTTTAGATAAATGTCCTATTTTTTCTTCTCTCTTATAATTTTTTATTATTATTTTTAATTTTTTTATTATTATTTCTCAAATGTCTGAGATTAAATCATCTGTACTAATTCTTATTTTCACTTCTGAACAATTAGCAGAGGACTGAAGGAAGATGCCATTTGACAGCTATGTTAGTAACAGATGGTTAACGGAGAGCAGAAATTAATTTTAGGGGTGTCTTCAACCCTTTTTCATTCTACTCTGGAGAAGATTTTAAACCCTAAAAGTCTTAACCCCCAACACAATTTTGTGAAACCTAGATTTTTCTGGGAGAGGTTTGGTTTTCATTTCATCTTCTCCACGACTAGTTATTTTTACCAGTACTATTACAAGGACCTCATAAAACTTTCAGCGAGAAAGGCTGTCAAAACAGACAGAACTCCATGAGATATTTAGCTTTCAATGAAATGGATTTTTCTACTGCAAACCACTTTTTCTGACTAGCCTTGGTGAATGATAACAACTGTGATGGATCTCCTATGTGAGAAGATTTAAGAGAGTGTATCTGTTATATGTATATTCACCTTAGTAACTCCTTGTTCTTGTAGTAACAAGATTTTTCTTATTCTCTCACCAGGCTCTACATCATCACCTGAAATGGAAGCTGGGTGTCAATGCCAAACTCGAATCAATAAGAAGCTGAAGTACCTGTAGTGGTGCCAGAGGTAGTGTTCCAATTAATCTTTCATAATTAATGCGTGCTTCATTTCCAGGAATTCCAGAGGGGTACGTAATGGACCCATTTGGTGCTATTTAAATAGGATGAGAAAAATGTTGCTTCTCTAACTTGGGTTACACAACTGCAGGTGGATTTGGGTAGGAGAAACACCACCCAAAGCCAGTTTGATGATGGGAAAGAGCAGTTAAGAGAGCAATCCCTCTATTCTCTTTTGCAACCAGGCAGAAAAGCAAAGGAAAATATCGTGCTTTCACTGTGGTACCATCAGCAGCACAAAAATTTGCTGCAAATTCAGCCTAAAAGTAATCACTGCCCCTGGTGACTGGTGGATTTGTTGGAACCCTCCAGCTGATCTGCTCTCAAGGTCAGGAATATTTGGAGTGGCATCTAGCGTCCAAATGAATTGGAGAGAGGGAGAATTTTTGAAAATTTCTGGATATGTCCAAGTCCATGGTGGTGTCTCCATAAGCCTGGGTCCTGTGAGGTCTGTAATTGAAGATATAATCAAATCATGGAATTCTGGAGTGGGCTGGGTTGGAAGGGACCTTAAGGCCCATCCAGTCCCACCTCCTGTCATGGGCAGAGACACCTTCCACCAGACCAGGCTGCTCCAAGCCCCTTCCATCTCCAGCCTCCCCATCCTGCAGTTGCTTTTGTAGGAGCCAGGAGATTATAAAATGACTGTAGAGGCTGGAGAGGGAGATTTCTTCTAGCACAGTTCAAAGCACTGCTGTTACTTGGTGATTTCTTCCATTGTGAACACAAGAATGCAGCGATTTTTTGCTGATGCTTGATTGTGGTTTTGTCAATACAGAGCTCTCACTTGACAACAACTAAGAAAGTATCTCATTAACTATTTTTATTCTGTACTATTAAACATATTTGGGTCTCTCTGCTCTGCTGTTAAGACAAATAGCAGGAAGGCTCCTCATGACTTCATTCATTGTTTGGTAACAAAGCCCTGTAGGAGTCCAAATGAGTGGCTGAGTGTCACAAGTGGCCTCATTGTTCCAGCACAGCCCCTTGCCACAGCAAAACACTCCATGTGCCTCCTGCAAGCAGCACACTGGCACTGCCACTGTGCCATTCAGTCCTGGCAGCCGTTGGAGCCCCGAAATTCAATACAACCCATTGTAAAGTCACCACAAAGGAGGCAAATGGATCTGGAGCGGAAGAACTTCTCTGCAATTTCATATTGATTCATAATGAGGGCTGTTCATTAATATCAGAACACTGTGCATTTCTTTAAGTATTTAGAGTTCATTTTTTGAGATCCTGTGTATTTCCGAAGAAGTCACAAGTGATTTCAGTGCTACAGCACACCCTTAAAGTCTCTCAACCTCTCATTGCTCTGGGCCTAAAACCATTACAAACAGAATGGCTGTTTTCTCAGATATTTATATTTTAAAAAGAAAGAAAAAAAAAAAAGAAAAAGAAAAAAAAGGATCCCCTGCTCCCCCCCCAAACAAACAAACAAACAAACACACAAAAAACCCAAACAAACAAACAACAACAACAAAACAACCCAGAAAAGCCCCCAGGGAAATTATTTTATGGAATCTGGGGGGGGGGGGGGGGGGGGGGGGGGGGGGGGGCAACACAACAAAAAAAACCCCACAAACCAACATTCAGAAGGTACCAGAATCCACTGCTGTAAGAATAGCACATAGGCAGGATAGTCTTGCTTGAGATTAATTTCCCTTTTAAGGCTGTTTGGAGTAGATGCCAAAGCCTGCCATGCTAGATGGGGGGAATCTCACAGAAGGCACACAGACCTCTGTTAAGAGGATTATTTTTCATGAAGCATTTCCATGGGCACAGGAAGATTTGTTAAGGACTGAAACTAAACCAAGGTTTCCTTTCAAGACCACAGACATCTAGAGCAGTTCTGGACCATCATATTTTTCAACTGACAATCTCAGAGTCTCTGTCAGTAGGAAGTAAGCAATCAACTGTATTTTTAAAGCTATGACATGCTTGTGAATAGCAAGACACTTATACAAACAACAGTTCATGAAAGCTGGTTTGGGATGAGAGAGTGATTTGGCCTTTTTCTTAAAAGATCCGTTGAACTATCATGTATGCTTTTCTAAAGCTCTGTGCAGTTACTGCCAACTTCTGTTCAAGGCACTGACATTTATAAACATTCTGAATTAATTTAGGAATTCTGTACATGAAGTACTTGACCTCAGACTCATCCTAACAGGAATCTGCATAGAGTTAGGAGCAAGCTCAGATATTTAATTTGTAATAAGGAATAGTATTTGAAATATGGAAAAAGGTCTATCATTGATTATGGCCCAGACAGAGAATTTTGTGCATTTCTAAGCTAGTCTTATATGTTTTTTCTAGTTCACCCTTAGCAAAATTTGGCAAAACATTAAGGAAAATATTTTGGGGCTGGCAACATCATTATGTCTAGAAGATATTTTACTTTTGTTACTCTCATCAATCAGGATGAGACACAACCCTAAGCCTGCTGTACTGATCAGTAGAAAACACCAAAACAGTTAAAGGGAGCCATCAGTTTTATTACAGTGTCTTAAAAATACACCTAGAACTTCCCAGGGTGTTAAATGGTTACTCAGCACCTACCCCTCTCTGTCTTCACAGATTTTCTATCTCTTTTTGTATCCAACTGATAAAAGTGTTTCATGAATAATTAAGAGAAAGCACCTGCAGGACATGGAAGTTTTGAGATGAAATCAATCATTATCTGCAATTCATGTTGCTAACTTTCAGAATCCAGCGAGGGGAGAAAGAATGATCTGCATATTCCTCATCCAAAGACAGTGTTTGTACAGCCCGGGCTGGAATTCAGCTCGGCCCCAGAACAGATTGACGCTCAGAATCCACATCAGGCCAGCAGTGTTTCTTCACTTTTCTGATGCTGTCATTGATACCAGGATGTGGCCACAAAGCGCTTGTAGAAAACGCAGTTCTGAGTCAGCTGCACTGTAGTTTGCAGCCTACGCGGCAATAAACATTTCTTCCAGGACACCTTATAAATTCTAACTCTCACAAATAACAGCATTATCACTGCTCCATGAGGGAAGGCTAATAAATTTTAACAATAACCAAAACAAAAATGATGCCCTAAAACACAAGCAAATGGACTGTTTCTACAGAGCTAGATGAAAAACAAGAAAACATTAAGATGGATAAAACAGGATGGCGCAGTACTTAAAAATTTCAGTTACTTCAGTCCTCCAAGAAGAAATAAGCTTCTAAGTTGTCTCTATTTTATGAGAATAGAAGCCAATCAGATCCCATCATACACATTTAAATGCAGTATTGAACAAAAATATTTACAGTTAAATACCAAGGATACTAAATCACATGTAAAAGGGAAAGGTTTGGTGATTTGAAAACTTAAGAATAATTTGGTGATTCAAAATCTCTAAATATACACAGTACCTCATACTACATTAAACCAAACCCACTGCAATATGCCCCCACTGCCAAAAACTGAATTATTGAGAGCTCTTGGGAGAGATAAAGCTTATCCAAAATCTGTCAACAAACATGCATTAACTGTCCTACTGAGTCTGCTATTGCCAACAGGGCATGGTACTACTCTAATGAAATGCATGGAGGGATAAACAATACTTTTTTGGCTTGTTGTATGTTGTCTCTAAACATTTATCTCTATGCTTGTCCATTTTTGTGCCTCGTATAAGGTCATGAAGCCCAGCACATCCAGAGCGACAGAAAATACAGAAAATGGGGCTGCTGGAACACCATTTATTCCATTTTCTTCCAGCATGGCTGCACTAACTATCCAAATGTAGTTGCTGGCAGAGGTTGGTCAGTCTGCTTTGTTCTCACAGAATTTATTTATTTTATTCCTAATTTATTCCAATTCTTCTTAACTCTTACATTAACACACCAAACATGGTTTTAGTATCAAGTTGCATCAGAAAAAGATTATGGTTTAAGCCACATGTTTCTACTTTCTTCACAATGAACAGGAAAGTGGATAATTTCCTTTCCTTTTGAAGTTTTTTACAGAGACCATTGTTTTCCTTCCAGAGTAAATATGCGGGAGAAAGTTACAGAGAATTAATGGTCTCGTAGTCCCTCTAAGGACTTTGAAATAATCCAGGTAGTTCTCACTAAATTAATTATTGAATTTTCTCTAATTAAAAATTTTTCATGAGAAATGGCTCCCAACAACAAAAGGGAACCTTGACATGCCTGGAGAAAAACTGTGCCTGCACCTTCAGTGTTTGATCACCAAACTATAATTAGAGGAGCATTTAAAAGGTCCCACAAAAGCCAAAAAAAAGGTGCTCTGCAGGTGTAGTAAATTTATTGATCGCAGTTAGTCGAGACAAATTTCCTTAATTTGTGACTAAAAATGTGCCTTTTTCTCACACTGCAAGATCTGGAAATGATTTGCATCCAGTGCAAGCTACTTCCCCTTTTTTGTCTCAGTCCCATTGCACAGTATTCTGAGCAGGATTTCTCTAGGGATTCTTGATTTTTATTTTTATTTATATATATATATTATTTTATTTTATTTTATTTTATTTTATTTTATTTTTATTTTTTTTTTTTTGAGTGGTCAGTGTTCCCTTAGCAAGGAAGAGAGGGGGAAGCAGAGTGGGAAAGAGGAGGCTGAAGTGGTCCCAAAGCTGCCAGAGATCCAGGAGCATTTGGACAATGCTCTCAGGGATTGTTGGGGTGGCTGTGCAGGGACAGGGCTTGGTCTCCACCATCCTGGTGGGTCCCTTCTTGCTGCAGCAGCCTCTTGTTGGAGGGTACAAACGAGCCGAGACACAGACTTTTGTTCATCACAGCATGAAAAGGGTCCTGGTTTGTTCCTCTTTACAGCTCAGCCATCCTGACTCCAACCATTCACTGACCCCGGCTGCAGCAAGCTCCTGCTGTAGGTTTCCCTTGCAGCCTCTGACTACTGGTTATTTCCTGCTAAACTAAGCATCAAATTTTAGTCACAGGTTATGACTTCCCTAAGAGTTTGTGGTTTTCTGTTCTAATCAGGAGCTTCCACAGTTCCATGTGAACAGAAATAAGAAATTTGTGTTAGAAGTCCCCATGCCTTTGAAAGCAAATGTGTATTTGATAGAAATATCTCTCCTCTTCTAAAAAGAGTCTGATGAAAAAATATATGAGTGCAATGAGAAGATATTCCTGCAGAACTGAAAGATGTAATTTTTTTGTGCACCATCAAATTGGTAAACACTGTCATTGGAGGAAAATATTATTTTAACAAGTGGCATTTCATTTTCAACTGATTCAAGCAATGGTTTTAGAAAAATGTTTAGAAAAGTATTGTGAACTAGTATATACATTTTATATTCCATCATGATTGTTCAGCAAGTAGCAAGATAAGAAAAATTATATATCAGAATAATACAGTAACCGTGCTAGAATGAGTGGTTCGGACTGTGACATATGGAATATATTGTGTATTGCAGATGAACATAGATACAAAAAGATGCTCTTGTCAGTGCAGGAGCAATTTTTTGCTATTTGAAATATATATATAGGCTCATTATGTCATACTTTGCATTCACAGATACTATATTATCACATAATATAAAAAAAAAAAATAAATTCGTTAAATTACAGAATACTAAAAAACATACCTCATTTTCAACCAGAAAATATTCTGAGCTGCCTAGCCATGGGAGTTTAATTTTGCAAAAGACTGTTGTAGCAAGATCTTTCATCTGATCTGAAGTAATTTATTTTCCAGAGAGAATTTGAAGGAAATTACATTCTGAGCAGTGTCTGTAATTTCTATGCACAAGTGATCTGCAGGGGCTGGTGAGTTTTGTGTGCTAGAATTCAATCTGCCTCAGGACATTGTTTTGCAGAGCTGCTGCTCTATGTTTTGGGTTAGAAACATGCTGAAATATACGAAAATGCACTCAGAACTTTTAGGTTTCTTGGTTCAAAGAGAACCTTTCAATGTTATTAAATCATGCACACCTAGATTACCAAGTGTTACAGGCATTGCGGTTTGGGCCTGACTGAAAATACTTCCAAGTCAATAGGAGTCATTTCATTGACTGTAAGTGGGGTTGTAACACCCACCAGCCAAAAGTAATGGACCTTGAATTGAATGTGCTCATTGTTTCTTTTTATGTATCATTAGATAAATTTCACTCACCATATTTTTCTGTTAATTTCTCTGTGTCACATCATTGCATCCTGACTCTTCTGTTTGCCTTCCATTCCTCAAGGTTTCATTGGGATTTTTGCTGATGCATGAGTGGTATTTTTTTCCTTCCCTTTATAATTAATATCCTATGATTTATGAGTAACTCAAGGAAAGAAAACTTCACACTCTTGCTTTCCTGGTTTAGAAGCCAGATAAGGGTAAAGAAAGAATAATGGAGGCTGTATAATATGTAACAGAGGCTTGCTGTGAACTGAAAAATGTGCAGATGTTTAAAATAATTATCACAAGAACAGAGAACTTCCTGAGTTTGATGAGACCCACCAGGATCATCAAGTCTAGCTCCAGTCCCTGCACAGACACCTCAACAGTCCCACCCTGTGCCTGATAGTGTTGTCCTTTCCAAACAGGGTATGCCATTAATTAGGCTGTCTATAATATGCAATTATTTATTGACTGACTCAGTGAAAAGTTATCTTGTTACGAAAGGAAACCAATGGCAAAACATATAATTGCAGAATTAAATTGAAAATTATTCTAGTAAGGAATATGAGTATTTTTAAACTTTTTACATTCTTTTTCTTTTCTTTGGGCCTTTATATTGAAGGGTACATTCAATTGCAACTACTCAGCAGCAGTGGTAATTTGTGACCAGGGAATTGAACTGGAATGGGTTGGGAGCTGGACCCAAGGCTGGCCCACCCTCCCAGTGTTAGTGTTGGCTCATGGTGCTTCTTTGCAGTCTCCTTTTCGTGGGAATAGATCTCTGTTCAATGTATTAATGTATTATTATTATTATTATTATTATTATTATGCTTAAATTTGTTTGTTTGTTTTCTGACTTTAAAAAAAGAATTCTATATTTAAATGCAAGTGTGTGTTTAATTCACCTCAAGGGCTAAAATAATTCCCAGGAGAAAATGCAGAGCATCTCATTACATTTAGAAATGGAGACTCTTTACATGAGTAAAGAAAAGAAGATGGTGCTTTCCTCTGCTGTGGCTTAAAAAAAATCTCTCCTCAGAAACAAGTGATTTTTTTAAAAAAAAATGAAAATATGCTGCTTCAATGTGAGACTTTGTCCTGTCTCCCACTTAACTTTTCTGCTTCAAATCTTTTGTCCTATTTTTCTCTTTCTAAAGAAACCAAAATAGTCTTTTCAGAAATACAAAGAAATTAAAATTCCATTCACTGGTGTAAGTGGTCTTACTTGGGGTACTGAGGTACTTTTCCAAAGTAATATGAAATGCACATGAAAGAACCACTGTAAAGGTAATAATCACTGTAAAGGCTCAGAATTTAAAGACAAAAGTGGTCAGGCACATACCATAACCTTGGATTTTTCCCTGAGTACCAAATTTACAGGGTGAGATACTCTAAATGTAGATGCAGCTTAAGTTCTTGAATACCTCTGCGGGTTTAGTTTTTTTTAATATATCACTTCATCACATTTTAGTTTTGTATATGAAGTCCTGTTAAACCAGAGAAGGAAGGAAGGAAGGAAGGAAGGAAGGAAGGAAGGAAGGAAGGAAGGAAGGAAGGAAGGAAGGAAGGAAGGAAGGAAGGAAGGAAGGAAGGAAGGAAGGAAGGAAGGAAGGAAGGAAGGAAGGAAGGAAGGAAGGAAGGAAGGAAGGAAGGAAGGAGAAGAACAAAAGAAATACTCTGAAAAGCAATTATTTATGGATTTCAATGTGTGTATTAAATTCCAGGAGCACAACTTAGGGTCAAAACTCAGGATAAAATCTGTAGTTTCTGAGATGTTTAAGATTCATTCCAAGCAGTATGGAAAGACTCTCTAGAAGAGTACTAGTCTCTATTTTTAGGATCACTGACACTAATCTTTGTAGAGCTATTTTTTATTAATTTTATTCTGGCCATGTTTATTCCTCTGCATGGGATTTCTTTTAGGAATCAATCCAAAGAACACTTAAGATTTGTTGATAAAAATTGAAATAATTCAAACTAAACAAATAAAATAGCCTGGAAAATTAAAATTAATAAAATTATGTATTTTGGCTAGGTTTGTATTAATTTATTTTAGCATATATTTGTTTAGCATGATGTATTTTTGACAGATTTGATGAGTGTCCTCATTTCAGATTTCATTTAAAAGAACTTTTTTTAAAGTAAGACGTATTTTATCATTTCATCACTAAGAAAATATTTCTTTTGTTATTACAATACCAAATGTTATAGTTTCCCTGGGTATGTGTTTTACATATTTAGATTTCTCTAATGAAGTATCTGCAGTAGGTGTAACACCTGAGTTCCACTCTTAGATTAGGGTGAAAATTCCAGTTATAATTATTTTATATGGATTCTTTGTTGCCTAATGTAGTGGTCTTCTTCAACAAAGCATTACTTCATTTCTTGCCTTGTGTCTTGCCACATATCTTAGCAAGAATTTAATCTTGTTTAAAAAATTTCTGAACTTTGGCCAACGGATTATAATATTTTATTGACGAGGGAAGTGATAAACACCTGTACAGAAAGGGACAAGGCAGTAAAATAGTTACATGTCCAAAGATCTGAGAATGTTTCTCCACCTCATGATCCCCACTGTAAAAAACATGAGGATTTAAATGATAAGGAAAAGAAACCAAACCAAAAAAACAGACAAGAAAACTGCAGGAAGCTGCCTCTCATTTAAAAAGTCCCAAAACATAATCTAAAACTTTCCCTCTAATAAGTAGAAGAAAAGGGGTTTATTTTATTATTTTGCTTTGTTTTCTCCTGCCTTATGTGACAGGATCACGATTAATGTGTTCAAATTCTCAATGAAAAAGAAAAAAAAAAAACAAAACCCTCCTACTGTAATGCTTCTACCATAAGCATTCAAGTGACACTTAGGAATCTACAAGATCATTGCAAAACTATGGATGAAGACACAGACTTCTTGGCATTCAGAGACTAAAAACATAATGCACATGTATATTGCCTTTTAAATCTACATATTCATTAATTGATCTTAAATAATGAGAGGAACAATAGATGCAGCTGTTAAATAATTATAACAGTGTAAATTCCTGTTTTCCTCATCAGCTATGCATCCTGGGAAAGGTTTGTGCTGCAGGAATGTGGCCCCACCAGGACACTCAGTAGGATTAATTGTCTTGGGTCACTCTGTGATATTGTTACAGCAGGGAGGAAACAGGCAAGACAAATTAGGACTCAGAAATGAGCTATTCCTGTGCTACCACCTAAGCCATGTTGGGTAGCTTCAAAATCAGTGGAAATGGCTTGTCCTATCACTGTCCAAACACTAGAAAGTCTTTAGCGGTTCTGGATTCCCTCTTGAGAGTCCAGATCTTACAGGTTCAGCCCAGAGCTGTGTTTCTGCTGGGGAACTGAGCTCTTTGCTGGATTTAGACTCTCCTGCCTGTTTTCCATGTAACACAGCACTGCTATCTAACAGAAACCTGGTTTAGGCCAGAGCTCTGGTCCAGGGCTGCATTTTGGCTCTAGGATGAGAAGAACAGTGTCCATCGCACACTGATGTTTTGGTTGTTCCTGAGCAGGGCTTACATTGACTCAAGGAGTTTTCAGCTTCTCCTGCTGCTCTACCAGAAAGTTAGCTGTGGGTGCATGAGAAACAGGGAGAGGACAGAGCCAGGACAGCTGATCCAAGCTGCTGGATGGTTATTCCATACTGGATGACATCATGATGAACAGTAAAAGGGAGGGAGTTACAGCCACGACTCAGCCGGGCATTGGTCAGTGCGTAGTGAGGGACTGCACTGTGCAGCATTTTGTGTATTCTTTTTTCATTATCATTACTGCCCCTTCATTTTCTTTCAAACCATCATTTTCTCAGCCCAGGGGTTTGGATTTTTTTTTCTGCTTCTCTCCCTGATCACACTGAAGGGGGAATGAGTGAATGGCTGTAATGCTTAGCTGCCTGCCAGGTAAACCACAACACGCAATATGGGGAATGAAGCCTTGAGATAATGATAAATCTAACCACAGCATGTCATAAACCCCCCACATTTTAATAATAATTCATTATATTATTTTAATAGTTTCTGGTCACAATCTTTATTTATTTGCTCTCAGACTTGCTGTGCTCATTCCCAGAGTTGTAGTATGTAGCACCTCACCTCCTGCAAATGTTCCCTGTTGTGCTGTTTGGCATCTCTGGGGGCTGGATTAAGGTTATTATTTTTCTGTACTGTGTAACACTGGCTCGTGATATGACAAAATTACTGGTTGTGACACTAATCTGGTGTTTGTACTCAGCATTACCACCAGCTCTGCAGTTCAGAAAATATCTCTCAGAAACTATTAATAGTTTCTCTCTTTACCTTTTCTCCTCTGAGCCAATCCATGGGGAGTCAAGGGAGGACACTTCCTTCTACTCCTTCACCTTTCCCTTCTCCAAGCTAATTACGATGGTTCTTGAGAACTTTGGATATACTTGGGGTATTGAAGCAACATATTCCTATTGATGTGCTTCCTGATTCTGTACACCTGATCCTCATCCTTCTGTAAACTGTGAGACAGGGAAAAATATTTCACCTATAATCCATGTGGGACAACAGGGCCAGCAGCCTGCAATTACAAGTTAGGGAACCAAGCAGCTAGGATCACTTTCCAGGGAATGGGGTAAAAGTGATTGGAAAAGGAGCACATGCTACAGCCTCTGGAGGTGACTCCTGTCAGGTGTGAAGGAAGGCACCTCTTTAAAGAAGATGCTGTGTGTCACCCAGGTGAGGGGACCACCATGGAAAGAGGCATTAGAGAGAGAACTGGCTATGCTGAAGGTGATTAAGGATGACCTGGACAATGGGCAGATATCCAAAGACAGAGATACTGTCATGTGCACGTGATCCATGTGGCAAATTCTTTCTGGAGAACACTGTCACTGAGTGTGCCAGCTCATTGGAGTAATGACATGTAGAAGGCCAAACAGAGGGCGAACAAGCTGGCCCGCTCCAGCAATATGGAGAGAGGCTCTTTTCTTCCCTACATCCTCTCTTGGCTGTGGAGACACTGGCACGGGAGTTCCAGCATTTCCCACAGGATATGTCCCGTTACCCACCTGTATGGAGCAGTATTTGGGACTGTCGGCAGTAAGTCTTCCTCTGCTCGAGGAGCTGCAGTGGATCCATACCACGAACCATGCTCTGGATTCACCTCTGGGACCATGGAGAGCATGTGAACAAGCAGGATGAGTCATGGGTATTTGCAAAGGAAAACAGTCACAAAGGTGCTTCTTCCGGGAAAACGGCTGCTCCATCTTCCAGAGGGCAGTTCCCCAGACAGAGTAGAAGGGCTGATACTTCTGATCTTAATAAGGGTTCCTTTTTCCTTTTTCCCTTCCCCTTCCCCTTCCTTTCTTTATCTCAGCCCAGGAGTTTCACCTTTTTTCTGATTCTCTCCCTGACCCCAGCTGGGGGGAACGGATAAATGAATGAACAAAGAGCTCTGTGGGGCTTAGCTGCCTGCAGGCTAAACCACCACCTGAAATATTGCTTCTTTTTGTAGGAGCAATGCCTTTGGTTTGTTACAATATTTAATATTTATATAACAAGATTGTATAGGCCTTATTCAAAATTATCAACAAAGAAATGTTTAAAATGCCAGGAAGTTTTTGAGATTAAGTATCTGAGTTCCATTTCTGATTTCATACTCCTTCTGCTAAGAGGAACTTGATGCTCTTTGTTTTACAGAACTTTAACTTTAGTTTCTCAGTTTCTCTCATTGTAGTACCAGTCTGATATATATATATATATATATATATATATATATATATATATATATTTCCTTTAAAAATCAGGATCTTTATGAAATCCATACCAAACAAGCTTGGAATCAAATTTCTTTATAGAAGAAAAAAAAAAAAAAAAAATTAAAAAAAATCTTCCCTGGATCACTGTTTAACAGTGATAGCACTTTCCAGGATATATATGAACAATTACATTTACTAATGCAGGACCGGGCAAATATTGATCTCTTTCCCTAAATAAAATTAATTTTCATTGAGCAGAACACTTATAAGCTAAGATACTGCATTGAACTGGTTAACAATTAACAATTCACCCTTTTCCAGCTTCATTCTTTATTCCTACTGTTATTTTCTAGCTACAATGCACTTGACAGGGAAATGATTTTTCACAGTCTTGTTTGACATACTTATACTGGGAAAACCTTCAAGCATAGCTCAAGCCAGAAAAGCACTGGGGAATATTCCCTGAGCAAAGCAAGACTGGAAAGAAAATTAATAGCCCTTCTTTAGAAGAATGCAAGAGAGGACAAGAATTAAATATTTTTCAGTGAAATAGCTGGAAAGGAGTGATACAATGCTTTTATACTATTCAAGGACCTTTAAATAGTCAATATATTTATTGTTCAGCAAAAGCCCATGCGAGTAGCTCACTGCCTTGAAAACAAAACTTCACATACACTGGCAGAAACTGAAATTCTCTCACAACCTCAGCCTATGGTTTTAGTTGAGACAATGTGCCAGTTGACTTAAAAAGCAAATAAAAAATGCTCTTACTGCTATGTCCAGTATAAGAGGGAGCAATATTTTACAAGGTCTGTTAAAGTAGCTCCTGGTTCCTGGTGCAATATTTCTGACATCTGTTATTTCAACGTGATGTTTCCATTGGCACTCTAACCCTTCAGCTAGCCATGAAAAGCTGAAAAATGACTTTGTGCAATCGAAATGACAAACACAGATCTACAGGACCAGCCTTCAGCAAGAGTCAATGATCATAAATCCCATTGTTTCCATTGTTTTCTTGAAAAATTTATGATGTAGTTTGGCTTGCTTTTCAAATGAATGCTGAACACATCGTCAGCAGAAGCATTCCAGAGCTCTGTAAATAATAACCCCTGGGGTTTCTTAGATCCTGAAGATTTGTCCCAGTGGGAATATTTGGAGCTTTACAGAAACTCTTTGGACAGCAATTTTCTACTTTCTTTAGGCTCTCAGTTATGTACTTAGTGGGGTTTAGTTATTTATGATTTATTCTATACCTCTAGAAACAAGCTTCTAGAAGAGGCTGCTGAACCAGAGCCATGTCATTCAACTCAGTGTGGAGGTTTTAAATCACCAATATTCTAGGATTACACAATAAGAAGCAGGAAGGGAATATGAATCTGAAAATAAGATAGGATTTTCCTTTGACAGGAAAAGGGAAAATACCACCCCACAAATAAAACCAGGAATACATCTACGTTTCATTTCTCATCTCTTCCATAATCATATTCATAACTCATGTAAATCAAGCTTTTAATTTCTCTGTGGATGAAGTAGAAACAATAAAATTTCTTCTGTCCCTACTGTGGGTGGGTGGGTGGGTGGATGGATGGATGGATGGATGGAAGGAAGGAAGGAAGGAAGGAAGGAAGGAAGGAAGGAAGGAAGGAAGGAAGGAAGGAAGGAAGGAAGGAAGGAAAGATGGATAGATTTTGGATGTCTTCACTAACCCTCCACTTCTTTTTCTTTACAGTGACACTGGGAACTCCTTTATCCCATCTGCCTCCTCTAATTTCACACATGAGGAAAAGGAAGACTATAAGAGTTTGCAAGATACTCAACAGCTTTTATTCAAGACAAAGCTGGTCATGACCCTGTCTTTTTTGTGTTTTTAAATTATAAGCAACATGATATTCAAGAGTAATTTTAACAAATTAAAGAAACACATTTAAACAATGCATTTTATGGGGCTCTTTTCTGTGGTAGTTATTCACACAGAACCTATAATCCAGGATGGAACTAATGACATAAAGGAAAATGTTCAGATTCATATTAAGAAAGGTTCAGCAATCTTAACCATGGCAGATGAGGATACTTTTTTAATCTTATGTGTCAATCTTTTGCTGTGAAAGGTGCATCCTTAACATCTTGTATTGTCTGATATGCCATTTGACAAATGATGATGATCTATTCCCTCTTCCATAGGTTCTGAAATTGGAAAAGGAATAGAAAAATTATTTCCTTTTCTTAATGAGGACATTATTACTGTAAACAAAATTGACAAGCTTGGAATAAAACTGTGGAATAAAACAAATGCATTTTTCCTAGGGGGCTAGAGAAGCACTAGTTCTGCTTTTCCCATCTCCTTAAATACTGGAATTTTTAAAAATGGTGGACACTACAAAGAATAATGTGCACATAGATGGCATTTTTACTTCTACACATGAAAAATGCCCAAAAGAATAAGATCAAAAATGTTATAAAAAATGACAACAGTAATAAAACAACTTATTTCCAACTGTAAACTGGTAGGGCCCTTTAAAAACTTCTTAAAATCTTGGCAGATTCAATTCTATCCCTCTCTCAAAAGCAGTGAAAAAAAAAATACACTGCTTAAAACTCTTTGGTGATTCGTATGAGCAAGGAAAATGCAGAAATATTGTTGTTCAGAGATGTGTAGGCAGAAAAGTCATCCTGGTATCTGAAGAGCTGGATTTGCTGAGGGCCCTGAAATCCTGCTAAGCTTATTTATTCTCAAGAAAGAATATTAAAACAAAAAGAAGGATCAGTAACTGTGCTGAAGAAAATATTGGTCCTCAGCAGCAGCAGCAGAAAGCAAAGAACACACCAGAGAAGCACTGAAAGAAAATGTACAACTAAGGAAAAACTTATCTAAGAAAGTCACACAAAAATTGAACAGAAACTACAGTAATTAGAAAACATTTTCAACCGTGCTTGTTCTGCAAATGTATTTTGTCAAGATCTCTCCTGGAAATGAGTTGTCTGATGAAGGTTAGATCCTTAGAATTCCTAGGAATCCTCTATTTGAAAAGAAAGGATGAAGCAGAAGGCACAGATCTCATAAAAATGGGAATTATTTTTTGAGTGACTTGGCACCACTTTTAAGCATATTACTAATTAAATCCACTTATGTCAATATAAGTTGCTTATTTTAATGGGCCTCTGCTGCTGTCCATCACTCCTGCGTGTGATGTGTAACGGGACATTTGGGTTTGTGCCAACATGCTACATTCGAAAAAGTAACAAACACACTAAATTTGGAAAGGATGGGTTTTCTTCTAGGGAAACAAATACTGTGTGATGCTTGAACACGGAAATGTAAAAAAAATAACACATTCAGATTATTGAAACTTTCATGCTTGCACATCTCTCTGTGGCCTGTGAATTCTAAATCCAGAACACAAAGTTTTCAGCTGATTATATCTTTAGGCACTTAAAATGAAGTTTAATACTTTTTACTTATTTTTGCATTGCATCAGCTTCATGGGAATGTGTGGAAGAATAAAACTTAGAAGGGGTTCTTCAGGGAGTCCTTCAGAAGTTTTCCTGTTACGGGAAATACACCTTTTCTTCATTATGGTTAAATACACCTTTTCTTTTAGTTCCACACCCCCCCCCCCCTTCTAATATTTAATAATATATAATATGTAATAAGTATCGAATGCATTATATTACATAGTTATATTAATTTTTTCCTATCCTTGCAAATGTAATTTAGGAATACCTTTATAAGTTTTCTTAATTTAATTCAATGTAAATTAGAAATGAAAACAATTATGCTAAGGATTACAGTTAACATAAATATTTAATTCAACCCCTTATTTTTTGAATTAGCTGGTGCATGCCACAGATAGGATTTTGCATAAGAGCTGATGTGACCTTTCATTCCCCCACTGATCTGTAAAGCTAAAATCAATGTTCATACCATAAGCCGACGGTCCCTGAGTCTGTGTGTGGAAAACACTTGTCCCAGTGACCAGTTAGAGGTGGGTACATTTGAGGGACTGTCTAGGTTACAATGCAGGATGTAACCAGCAGCATGTAGTCTGTTACCAGCTGTTAAAACCAGGTAAGGCAGTGTTCTCTATAACTTCCATGACCCATCCTCCCTCCAGGGGATATCTTCTGTTAATGGGCCGTTGAGTCTCACTGCATGATGCGATTACATCATCCCATGGAGAGATGCTCCACCCAGTGGTGGGAGCCAAGAAATACTACTTGGATAAAATCTGAGATTCAGAACACCAGGACAGCCTGTGTGCACTGGATTCCCAGAGGAAAACCAGACCCATCTCACCACCACTGGACCTCCAGAGGAAAACTACACCCTTCTAAAGGATCATCTCTGCTCCAATAGAACCACATCTGTCACTCAAGGAGGACTTGATTGGACTGCCACCAACACCCCACCCTGATCAACGGGGTCTCAGGTTGTATTCTGACTCAGTGTTTGCCTTTTTTTTTTTTTTTTTTTTTTACTACTACTTTTTCATTTTAATTTTCCTAGTAAGGAAGTGTTATTTCTATTCACATATCTTTGCCTGAGAGCCCCTTAATTTCAAAATTATAATAATTCAGAGGGAGGGGGTTTAGGAGTTTTCATTCTCCATTCCAAGGGAGGCTCCTGCCTTCCTTAGCAGATACCCGTCTTTCCGACGGGGTCTTCACTGATTCATGGCAGGAGATATGCTGACATGTTTCTGAATTAAACACGATTGAGCTGTGTATCTGGGCTGGTGTGCAATAACTAGAGAAAGTTGATTCTGGTCATGTCGTTAGAGTTCACACAAGAACTTGCAAGGTCGTAGCTCTATTGAAAAATTTAAAAAAAATTAAAACCAGCAAACAACTAAAGCCATTGGGAAGAGGGCGATCAGAGTGGCACAGAGGAAAATCTGCCTACATCAAATAGCACTAGTCTTTGATATCAAACCCTCTGAACAGACTTTAATTAGATGCTGAGATTGAAATCTGTGCCCTTTGAAGGGTTGGTTGTGACATGTTGGCAGCCGCTGGTGCGGAGCACACACGGACACACAGACTGGTGTCCAGAGAGGCCATGGGAATAGCTGCCAATTAAGCCTTTGGTTACTAGCTCCAAGTGTGGAATATGGCTGTCAGCTTTCTAAATAAATGGAACTTTATGCCCCCATCCCACTGGTGCTTCTGAACTGGGATGATTCAAATTAAGTGGGGCACCCAGTAGGTGAAGGAGCCAAAAAGGAAGATGGAGAGGGACTCTACGAGGGCCTGGAGTGACAGAACAAAGGGGAAAGGTTTTAAGCTGAAGGAGGGTAGGTTAGATGGGATATTAGGAGGAAATCTTTCCCTGTGAGGGTGAGGAAGCCCTGGTACAAGGTGCCCAGAGAAGCTGTGGCTGCCCCTAGATTCCTGGAAATGTCCAAGGCCAGGTTGGACAGAGCTTGGAGGTTGGGGCTAATGGAAAATGTCCCTGCCCATGGCAGGGGGTGACACTGGATGAGCTTTAAGGTCCCTCCAACCCAAACCATTCTGGGATTCTGTGATATATGTACAGATCCCACTGGTGCTCCTGGGAGGGGCTGAGCTGAAGGCAGGCTGCGATGTTGCCTGTGGGTGGGGACCACGGTCCAGCTCTGTGATCCAGATGATCAGAGCTGTTGAGCCTCAGGTCCCTGAAAGTGGCCTTTGGATACAGCAGCCTATTCTTTCCAGTAATCTGGAGAAGAAATAAAAACCCCTCTGAACAAGGCAGGTTTCACAACAAAACATCCTTCCCTGACAGGGGCAGCCCTTTGTTCTCAGTCTAATGGCCTTTTTGGTCAGCAGGGGCTCTGTCATTTTCAAGGCCTTACAAGTGATATTGAACTTTCTCTTAATTTCTGCTAGTTTTACTACATCTGAGTAGCCTATGAAATTAACTTTCTCTTTTCTTGGACCATGCTAACCAGAAGACTATTTTCCTGTTGGATAGATCCTACCAGATATAGTAATATATTGCCTACAGCAATTGCTGCAAGATATGTATCAAATATTTAATCTCTGGCAAGATCCAAAGGCCTTGCATTAAGGTGGGAATAATTTGTAGTGGATGCTGTGAAAATATAGAATAGGATTTCACAGAGTCACAGATCATTAACGTTGGGAAAGCTTTCCCAGACCATCAAGTCCAAGCTGTGACTGATTCCATCTTGTCACCCAGACCACAGCACTGAGTGCCATGTCCAGGCCTTCCTTGGACACCTCCAGGGAAGGGGATGTCACCAGATATACTGACTTTTATGATTTTCCTTTAAATTTTCCTCTGTGCTACCTTTCTAGACTATTTATCCAGTCAAAAATTATAATTCTATTTGAAAATGAAAGTAATTTTGATGGCAAAAAATACTCTACCTGATAAACCTCCTAAGGGACTCTCCAACAATGAATTTGTTTCCTTGCAACTAATTCCAAACACAATTTTCATGGTCTTGTCTATAACAAACACAGCTCTTAGGAGCACTTGAACATCATGATGTCTTCCTTAAGATGACAATATAGCCAAAGAAGAGAAAACGTGCCTTGCAGACTACAGCCTCCGTGTTTTCCATAGAAGATATTGGAAAGGTATTTATTTGCTTCTGGATGGTATTATATCCAAATCAGGTATCTGTGATTATTATTATTTTAAACAATACTGAGAGTAAAGATTAAGTTAAATTTGCAGGTGATTTCTGCAGTCTGACATAGGGTTTGCCAGAGCTCTGTGCAGCAGAGAGCTGTCTGATCTGACAGGTTAGATTTAACCTGGCAGATTTATTTGTCAGGAGAAGGCACCATGCTTGGCACATTTAGAATCTCACTAGTTCTTACCCACTTCCACAGCCCCCAAAAGCACTTCACAATTACTCTGGGTTAAAATAATCAGTTTTCTGTAAAATGGGACAGTCCTTGAACAAATGCTGTGCTAGAATAAACTTACAATATTCATTGTACTCTTACCTACATGGCAAAGAGAAGCTACCACTTAAATACATCACACAAAGGGCAAAGTCTAAGGTTCCAAAGATTTAAAATAGTGAGAGAAGCAGAAAATTATTCCCAATTCTGAATATTCAGGAACTGCATTCTTGTTGTAGGAACAGGAGAAAGACAGGCTTCCACACAGAGTAAACCAGAGCAGGTTTAACTTGTGTATTTTAACATGATGGCTTTCTTAACTGATCTTCCTAAAGGAATTTAAGGCTTGGCAACATGAAAGTCTAGAGCACTAGATCAATGGTTTAAAGAGCATATGAAAAAATCTTGTCCTTGAGGTTGAGGATATGCACCAGTAACTCTCAGCTTTAGCCTACTATTCTTAAGCCGAGGCTAGTGCTAGAGAATTAAAATACTCCAGTATTGCAAATAACAGTCCCAGGACTACGTATCATTTTTTTGCATTTCTTGCAACCTTCTGGCATCTTATTATCCTGTTGGACAGAAGGCCAGTAACCTTAATGAAGTACCAGGAGATATGCACAATTCCAGCACTCTTAGTTTAATAAAAAATATGCTTTAAACTTCTCAGTGCAGAGCAGAATACTGGATGTTTGTAAAGAATTCCACTTGGGAGAGTAGCTGGTACATCAGTGAACCCACTGCCCTTGACTTTATGTGCTGCCTATTATTTTGGGAAGCAGCTCTGAGATACAAATAAATAGCAGACACTTTTTTGGAACTACTACCAAGATGAATAATAATTTACTGAGTCTCAACAGTTATACAAATATTTCACATGCATTGCTCAAAGTATTCCCCCCACCTTCTGCAAACACAAACGTGAAATCACAAATCATATTTTCTAGGTGATACCAACTTTGGTGTGTGCAGCTTGCTGGGGGGGAGCAGAGCCTGTTCCAGATATTCTGCCTGGGCTTCTGAGCTGCTCAAGGGAGTGGGATGGGCATGGAGTGAAGGGAGATACTGCAGGAGGAAGCTGGAGAGAACAACCTTAGATGTAGGAATCCTGATTCCCTCAGTCTCTCAACGTGTCTTAGTCCCTGGGCTCTTCCTCACATCCTCAAAGTGCTCAGAATGGTTAGAATTCATTACTGCAGTGACTGCAAGCTCACCAACATCAGATGTAGGAAGAGGCTCAGACCCTAAATAAATTTGAAGGTAACAGATAGAGGAATGACAAAAGGGAAAAATACGAGATCATGGAAATATTTCCATATTAATTATGCCATAGTCCACTGGAGCTACTGTGCGTGTTGCACAGGGATGTGTCACTGATGCTGTTCTTCATTTCTTGGTTTAGTAGTTTGTCTTGGGGCCTGTGAGCAGATGTAGCACCCCCATGGCCTGAGCAAACATCACAAACCCTCTGCCTTACACACCACAAACCCTTTGCGTCTGATGGAGAACTTCCCGTGAGCTGCTTGTGAGTTATTGCAAATTTGTAGCTGATCATTTCCAAAAAGCGATTCCCTAACTTCATGGAAAAAAGATCTCATCTTTCTTAAATGAGCTCTTCCTTCATCATGAACGATTTCCCAAGCTCTGTTCCTGACGCCCTGCAAGTCACAGCTAGCACGCCAGTGACACAGCTTCATCCTTTTGATGAAGTCTTTCAATAGTCACCTTTGCCAGTAGGCACTCTTCCTCCCCACAGATACTCCCTACTTTCATTATTTTCTGGATCAGGACCAGATTCTTTCTCAGCCAGGGTTTTCCAGGAACTCATCAATAAAACTCTGAATTAGCAGACACGATTCCAAAGGAGGTGTTTGATATTATCACTCTTCCAAGAGCATTCCCATATCCTTCCCTAACAAATTTCAAGAGGCATTTTGTGATACATTGTCCTTTGTTAGCACAACAAAGTGAAACCCTATAGATTTTAACACACACAGAGAAATTTAAATTCTATTTTTCATTTTATAACCTTTTGCATGGAAATTATTTTCTTTTGCAAGTCTAATGCACATTATAGACATTTGGCACTGGATTTAGAAAGGCCCTGGAAAAGAAAAGAGTGCTTTTTTAAAACCTACAACAACCTTTAGAAAAAATGAAAATAAAAAATGGACTTTTTGAATTATGAATTATTCCTGGGGAAGGCTAAGAAGCTGATTTGTTATTCAGAATGAGTGACCTACTACACTTCTTCCCAGTGAGCACGGAAAAAAGTATAATTGGGCTTCCTAACAACGGTATTTAGCATCAATGTACAGTTAGAGGCTTCATTACTGAAGCTCTGTATAGAAGGGACTTGGTAGCAGTCTATCAGCATAGTCCCCTTCTACATAGCATTTTGAAGTTAATTGCAAAAAACCTGAACAATTCAGTGTATAAAAAAATCTATTAAGGCTGTACAATACTCGAATGAAGATGTGTTTACAAAGGCACTCCTCAGAACAAGGAATATTTCCCTTTGCTCGCAGCTCAGAACACAGAGTTGGTGCATTCCCGCCCCATTTCCCAGCCCCTAACTTTACAGAAATTGGATGAGATTTTCCTCTTACGTCCTTGACTCTGCAGTCTGCTTAGAACTCGGCCTTCAAAGTGCACCTGTAAATCTCAGTGTTTAGAGGAATATGTAACTGCTGGCTTTAGCATTTAGCCTCGTTTATAAAATACACAATCTATAACCTATCCTACAATTTAAATGCAAATAATATTTAAACAAGGCTAATCTCATGAGCTTTGGTGTGTAGAGTGATATATGAGATGGAGATGTTTGAGGTGCAATATTTTACTGCTCTGAATTCCTTTTCACATCAATCATCTCTCCACATGCATCAACAATTAAAATGGTTCATGGCTGCAGGAACTGTGACAAACTAACTTCATCATTTAAACATTCATGATAGCACCCTTGAGCATAAGAAGCTGATAGGAAATGATAAAATGTTAATTATAAGTTGTAAGCAAAACCAAGTGCCTCTATTCATCAGTGACCCGCCGATTATAAATAGAGCTTGTTTGTACAGCCACCATACATACAGCAAAATGCGCTTGTGGTGGGGGCTGTTCTCATTTAATATTTTCAGTATAAATCAGCCATGGCCAGCTCTGCCTGTTGCCAAGGGAAACACATTTTTACTTCACTTTCCCATCTTATCACCACGATATAATGGAGTAACTGTCCCTCCACCCAGAGAGGATATCAAGAAGTTAATCACAGAAGTCATATTTTTCATCCTTTCCTAAAACAGGCTTGCAATGGGTGTGTCATAATCAGCCATTCCTCTCCAGGTACTTCCTGCTCCTGTCCAGTCAAAAGGGACTGCTGACACTCATTTTTCCATCTTCCAGATGGCTCCTTAGCTTTGCAGTGTCAATTTAAATTGATGCTGACACAACCCAAAGCGGGTTGGTTTCTTTTTTTCCCTGTCCTGCAATCAGGGTAGTGATTCTAAATTGTGTTTGGAATGATTCTCCACTTTCCTCTTCCTTGGCTGTAAACCAGTTCTCACTGTGACCAAGTTCTAAGAAATATCAAGAGTCACTTAAATGGTCTTTTTTATTTGAGCTGTAAAACTGTAACAGGAATTAGAGAGTTAGAAACATATTTTTCTTAGAATGTAGACCTGGAATGGACTTTTTTTTTTCTTTGTAAGTATAAGAGTAGACTTGACTGTAAACATGTTTATACCTTTTTTTCTATAAATATAAAATCATTTGCCACAGGACTATTTTTCTAGAGTATAATTCCCTGTGCCTTATATAAACTGATACTAAATCTATATAGCAAGGTGACCTTTTTTAAATCACAAGAAACAATTGTGAAGCAATATTCTGTAACTTCACCTTATTAATTCCTATTTTTAAAAGTTCATCTCTACTATTTTTTTAAAAATTAAACTGGACCTTGCCTCACCATAGTTCCTTGTTAAAAAAGACACATTTCTGCCTATAATCACTTCAATTTTCCTTCCTACCCCCCCCCCCCCCTTTATTTTGTTCTACAACTACTGTCCAAGAAGCTAATCAATACTTGGAATATCTGCACTTCCCTGGTGCCAAATCCAAGAACTGTGGGTTACCTGTGAAATTTGGAGCAAAATAAGGACCCAGTACAGAGCAGCAGGAGTTTTCAGGCTTATATCCTTATGTTTGTAACCAAGACAAGAGCAGCGGGAGTTTGGAGAAGAACAGTGAATAAGCAAGAAAAGTCACTCTACAACAAAGCACCCTCTCAGGCCAATATGAAAAGGAAAAAGGAGCTGAGAACAAAATGCAGAGAAAGCATTCCTTTGCTTCAGTCTCAAGCATGGAAATAAAAAGGAAAAAAACATAGCAAATCAGAAAATGAAATTTATCTGATGATTATGGAGGATTTTTTAAAATCATCTCTTCAAGGCTTAGTACTTTTATTCAGGAATATATGACAAAAAAAAGCTACATTTTTAATTAATGTATGCCAAGATTTTCAGCTTGAGTGTTTTGAGGTCACTGTTTCAAGTCCTCTGAGTTGTTCAGCTCTTGGATTCCTTGGAAAAGGAAGAATTCTTGTTCCTTCATTGCTGCTTCTTCCTTGTTAGCCTGACTTACAAACCTCTTAACAGCAACTTGTTCAAAATATCTGCACAATCAATCATCGTCTCAGCTATGCACAAACCTGTTCTAAAATATAAAGGGAAAAGTAATATCCACAAGTCCTAACCCTTAATTTTAGAAGCAACTGAGAAAACATGAGTTTCCTGATGTGGACTCAAATGTAGGAAGGTTGTATAAAAATGTAAAAGCTTTGCAAACAGAATAAATTTGATCACAGAAAGATGCTGGGATACATCCAATGTCATGCATTTATGTGTCCAGCCAATGCTGTTGGATAACGATGCACTGGGCTTGGATGTGGAATTTGTTATTGTTTAGGCTGGTAAAACAAATGTACCCATTGAATGAAGACTAGTCAGAGTAAGCCCATAGCAAGAACTCACTGGTCTTGGAGTAGAAGGAAAAGCAGAAAAGGTGAGAGAACCTGGATGTCTTTGGAGTCATGAACCTGACCCTGTGCCACTGGCCATTATTCCTGGAACATTTAGTTTGGAAAAGAATATTTCTGAGCTCATTAGATGAACTACCCAGTCTTTCATTGATACAGAATTAGATTTGTTGCTATTACAGGTGAGTTGAAAATGAAGAAATTGAGAGTTTAAACCACAAATAAAGCACAGCAGGTATATGGTTGGTTTGTTTGTTTGTTGGGGTGTTTTTAAGCATTCAGAAGTCAAAGAGGATTCTGTTTGGAAAAGATTACCATGCAGAGCAGCAGCTTTTTCTTTTTTCATTTTGGTTTGGGTTTTGGATTTTTGTTTGGATTTTTTGTGGGTTTTTTTGTGTGTGTTTTTGTTTCTTTGTTTTTGTTTGGTTGGTTTTTGTTTGTTTTCTTTTGTTTGTCTTTTCATTTGTTTGTCTTGGTTTTGTTTTTGTAATACTTAAAGAATAAAATATATGCTTATTTTGCCATCCAACTTCTGCAACAGCTAAGCACATATGTAATGAGACTTGCACATATGTAATGAGACTTCTGAAAAGACTTGGAAGAGTTATATTTTCCCCTGAGTAACCTTTTATGACAGTCACAATATGTTGTTCCCACTATTACATTAAGTTAATGATAAAGAAAACAAATTCAGAAAAAAACATTAAACAAAATCAATAGACATATCAATTATTTACAGTCTAATGGGGGAAAATTCTCTTTGAACTGAGCAGGATCTATGGAATAAATATAAAAATCAATATGTTGAAGTCATCAGGGAGTTGCTACGTGCAGCCTGCTGAAAACTTAGGGGCTATCCAGGAAGTGAATGAATTCTACAAACTGACTGAAATCCAAAGGTAGTGGCCATGATCCGCCAGCAATCCTGGGATTTGTTCTTGTGATCATGATATTTGAACGTGAAAAGGTGTGTCTGTTGTAACTCAGTACAACCTGCTCTAGTGGAAAGTGCTCCTGCTCATGGCAGGAGATTGGAGCTGGATAATCTTTAAGATACCTTCCAAACCAAGCCATTTAATGATTCTATGAATTCTGATAAAAAGCAGTAACTGAGTAAATTCTTTCCCCCCTGCAAATGCATTCTTTTTGAACTAACCTGTCCCAAATGGCCCCACTATTACTCGTAAGCCAGCCTGAAGTTTTCTTCAAAAGGACAGCAAAGGTTTTTTAACTTGGGACTAATGTCTCTTGATTTCAGCACCTGCAGATACTGTTATTCCATGATTTTGTCTACCTTCAAAGCTGACAAATAAACTTACTTGGGATTTTGCCACTACTAGCTTCCTCCCTCATTTTTCTTCCCAAGCCGTCGATGTCTTAAGAACATCTGCTTTGGCACATTTCAATGATCTGGAGCTGCAGAGGTGTTGATAATGACAGCAATGTCCCCTGACATTATTCCAGCAAGCCAGGGATTCCAAACAGATGAAAGGGCTTTGGATTGGCACACTATCAGAAAGGTGGAATTGCTGAAACATGAAGCTGTATCCCACTGTCACAAGGGCTGATCTGGTGGGGCAGATGTAGCTCCACCTCACTCTCAGAGTGTCACAGTGGTGTTTTTGACCTAAGGAATCCTTCTGCCATGACAGCAGGTCAGCAGAAGAAAGGAGAGGAGCAGAAAAGCTTTAAATAAGCTTTATGTGCCTCTCTGCTTTTAAAAGCCTGATGTTACAACAAGGCATCACTGATTCATAACCTCAGGTTTCCTGCACCAGGCAAATTATTTCTATAAATGTTTGCTAAAAAAATTATTCTTTTTTTTTTTTTTTTTTTTTTTTTTTTTTTTTTTTTTTTTGGTTCATCCACGTCATCTTTCACATTGCATCTGTGGTTGGGAGGGGTGAAAAAAGACTCCCTTTACCACCTCTCCCTCCCAGGAAATTTCAGTAACACTGAGAATTTATCCACAATTTACTGAGCAGTGAACATGACAAATGTTTCCCATATATGTCTACATCTACCTGTTAAAATTAACAAGAAAGAAGAAAGCAAATCATCAATTTCAGTTTTAGTTCTGCAATTTTTAAAAATAACCTTTAAAAAGGCAGAGTTCTAATGCAAGCTCTCTGCCTCGCTCTAATCCTGGATCCTTCGTGTTCTACAGCCACTGTGCTGTTCCACCATTTAATTTATATGACACAGTGCTCCATTAGTGACATTCCACAGGACTTCCAGTGAAAGACTGAGTGTAAAAATGGGAAGGCTGCATGTTTTGGAAACAAAATGCAATTGTTAGGGCTTGAGACTGAAGGCTAATCACCATAAACATAAATCCAGGAAGGATCAGAGGTGTGACGGCAAGCAGGGGAACCTTAAAAACTTAATCAGTGCAAATAGATACCTGCTTTTCTCTACTCCTCAGGGACTACCTGAGGATAGGGATTGCTCTGGGCACTGCTGGGGAACACACCAGGATGAGCCATGCAAAGAAACTCCCAGGATGTGCAGCAGACATGAAGGGGTTACTGACAGCAGGGTTCATTGTGGGAAGGAGGTCCTTCTCAGAGGGGAGTCTGGGTGTGCCTGCACCCAATACCACTCTCAGGCTGGGGCACTGGTTGTGCAGGTGTAATTGAGTCTTTATATGACTGTCCCCCAGGATTAAGGATGGTAAATCAAATGTGTTTATACAAATAAAATAAATGGTTTCTTTAGATTAATGATGATGATTATAATAATGAAACTACAGATCTTAATCAGAATTATTTTCTGCACAGTATAGGCAGCTCTGAATACTTCTACAGTGCGCTATTTGTTGAAGCAATGATAATAAATCTGACAGAATCCTTTCTCAGTAGAGATTGATATCACTCACCCATCCCAATGGCTGTGGGCAAATCTCTTCAGCGCTGCCCTGGGGAGTGACATTGTGGGGTGTCCCCACTCCAGGGAAGGATCTCCTCACACGTGCCAAGAAAGAGCTGAGGATCCCTCCCCCAAAAATTGGGACTGGGTTTTTATAGTATAAAGCCTTGGACTGTCAGTCAGATGCCCCCAGGCTGTGCCAGCTCAGCAGCTTTAGATCAGCTGTTGGCACTATAATTTGTTGATTCCTCTGTCAGGAACTCAGGAAATATTGTTCTTCTTTGGTGTTTAACTTCAGGATGGATGTGTCAGGCTGGTGTCAGCATCCTTCAACCCCCAAAGTTATCCACATCTCCATTCCTCTGATCACTTGGCAAACAGGGAATTATCTGAGCTGTGTTGCCCCTACTTAGGCAGGGCATCTTGCTACATCATGCACACCCGTCCTACAAGTGCACCCCAGTGCTGATGAGTAACAGGTGTGGGACAGGACCAAGCCACCCACGCTGTTTCCAGCAGGATGTGTTTACAGCTCTAACGTGCTGTTTCACCTTTGCCAGGAAATGAAAACCAGCAGCAACTGAGCACATAGCAGGGATCTGCTGGTGCCTGGTTCAAGGTCAGACTGACCCATTGGCACTCAGAAGTTCCTTCTTACAACTCTGAAACCTGATTTTGGTTTAACCCAAAGAACACCTGTAGAAGTGTGAAAAAACCTCAGAAAGCTGACTTCCTGTCCACTCCTCAAACCAGGCTCTCCAAATCCCTCCAATTCCTGCCTCCTCAAGGATCGCCACAGGTCCCAGAGACTGCTATGGAAGTTCTCCTAAATTAAACCACTTCCTGGTGTTGTAGCCCTGCTGGGTTGTCCTCCCCTGCCACAGAAGAACTGAACATTAAAAAAGTAATCAGGCATCTTTCAGGCATATGTGCCAGGCCAGTTTACAACTTTCACTGCACTCAGTTTTATGAAGGGAATAATTGAAATGACTCTCAGATCCTTTTACAACAGTAATCGCAAGACTATTAAGTGATTAATGTGATCATTTGGACAGAAAGTCAAAGTTTTCCAGGCAAAATGATATGTTTGTTGTAAGAGAGATTGCAATTTTACAAAGGTGAACATTTATGTGCTGTCCGTGGGTAGAAACACACAGCTTTAAACTTGGACAAAAAAAAGGTTAAAATGTCTTCTGTAAAATGGTTCATTCCAGCCTGGATGAGTGAATTATTTTCAGTTAATAAATGTGAAAATAATCTTATCTAGTGCCATGATTCTTTCCTGAAAAGATTAGAACTATTTTACTAATTGCATTATTTGTTAGGCAGTGGATAAAGTAAAAAAAAAATGCACTTTCTTCAAGTGGAAGCACTCTTCCACCCAGTTCTCAGCACCATGATTTAGCTGGACGAAGACATCCTTTGTAGGCTGGATTTGTCAAGGAAGAAAACCAGGCAAAATCATGATACAAAAAGATCAGTGATTTATTAGAACTGTTTGTCTGGGTTCTTGAGAGGTTTTTTTGGGGGGTTTTCTTTCTGTTTCTCTGCATCAATCCCTAAATATGGCAATTCAGTGTGATTTAAAAATCAGACATATTTTCACCTTTTAAACCCTCAGATCCTGGTCTTGCAAAACACAGACTTGGAGCTGCAATGCCAGAGAATAATGACAAGATATCTTCTCAAACGGTTTTGGGTATGAAACCGCTGGTACTCCATTAATGTTTTTACCCAAGGATTCTAAAATCTCATCTCTCAAGATTCCTTCTGTAAAGCCTCTTTGAACTTTTTAGCATAAAATGGACAATTTGAAAGGAACCCTATGAAAGTCTTGAGTTAACTTCTCATGAATATGTGACACGTACTTCAAAAAATAAATTAACTTATGTCTCTCTTGAAAAGGACAGTTTTAAAAAACAAAAGTTAGCTTGGGTAGTCAGTAAGCATTAAACTATCCTTTTGTGATTAAATGCAATTGTTGATAAATACAAAGAGAGAGAAAAACATATTCCTCCTTTGGCAAACAATAAATATGTAGACTGGGAGAGAAATGTACAGTATTAGAATATATTTACTAGTAAAACCAACTATTTTGCCATTTGACTCCTTTTGTTCTGTCTGCTCAGAAAACATTTTAACCAGAAAACCAAACTCCTATTCTTTTCCTTAGGATTTTTATTTTTGCCTCTGTACACTGAAATTCTTCAAATAGTTTGAAAATGTTTCTCAGTCAAATATTCACCTGAGCTTTTTTCCTGTGTGTTTACTGAGAAATGCCTGGACCTGAGCTGTACAGCTCTACTTTTTAGGAGAATAATTAAATTTACAAAATACATTGGAAAATTACATTTACTCTGACAAAGATTTCATATACCAGTTTGCGTCAACTAACAAGTACAGCTGAGAAGGATGGTTTGTTTGGGATTTTTTAAAAAACTATTATATTTTTAGTTGTTTTTTGCAGTGTCTGCAATACATTCCTCAGTAAGTCTTCTAAGTTCCAGATAGGCATAATCCTCCTTGGGCCTTTTGTAGGAATCACCATTACTTAAAAATATGAACAGGAGTAGCGAGGTTGAATGTGCACTTAGGCTAGCAGAGAAAGGGAATTTTAAGTAAATCTATTAGCTGGTTCCTTTTTCTTTTTCTTCTCTAGTTCAGTCCTGCTCTTTTTTTTTTTTTTTTCTCTGCTAAAGGTCTGCTCCAAAGCCTGTCCCAGTCAATATTAGTCTTTCCTCTGGTTTCAGTGGACAACACTTCAGCAGTTCAGAGTGTTGCTGATGCATTTACATTTTCTGAACTAAATTAGTTGCTCACAGCTAATTTATTGCAGTCATGAAAATGAAGCCACTTCTCAATTCTTGGCTTTTATAGATCAGCTAGCATTTGGGATTGAGAAGATAAAAGCTGCTAAAGAATCAATTGGCTGAACAAGTAGAATGTATAGAAAGAAACATTAAGAAAGCTCAATGATGTACTACATTATCATTAAACATCAATAAGAACAGGGAAGCAGAGCACAGGCACTGTTTTTTTATACACAAGGAAGAGGGTATATAGAACCCAAAGGCATGAGAGATCTGGGTTAGGTCCCTTAGCTCTGAAAACAATAAAGGAACTATAACACAATTTGGCTAACCCTTCTTTTTTCTCCTTGCTTGCATAAGAAAAGAAAATTCATAAACTAAAAAGCTTCAGGGTTTCTTTTATATATTCCACATATTTTGACTGTGTTCTATATTACTATATGAATCATTGCATGATATATATCATCCACCATCTTACTCACGCTCATTACTTTCAATTTGTGGCAAGACAAGCTCTCCTCCATCCCTTAATTAGCAGTAATGAGGTAATGGCAATGGCCATCTGCTCTGATTAAGGGAATCAGTGACAAGAGCTGCATGTACTCACTTTGTGTTTGCTCAGGGCTCTGAGGTGTTGCACTGTAAGAGCCCTTCTCAGACAGAGAGTTCCATCTCTCCAAACACCCAGTACAAAAGTTTTCCCAGGACTTGTTATGTGCTCTCTCATTTCCAGGTTGGGATTAGAGGAACAGAGGAGCTGCTCAGCATCAAAATCAAACTGCTTTAGTTTGCCTTTCCATACCTACTTAAAAAGTAAAACTCCAAACAAAGATTTCTTCAAAAGCTTTGAAAATCCAGACATAAATCTCTCTGCATATAGATCTCAGTCTAAGAATGTTTCTTTTCGATATCAGAGAGAAAAGATAAGGCAAGGAGTTTACAAAGTCTTCCGAATTTTTAAGTTCCTTTTCATTGTAGGCAGGTGTTAACAGCCTAAACCTGTTCATATTTCCTTACTTTGCTTTTGAGTAGTCAAATGAAGTTCAGCAAGGCCAAGTGCTGCTGCTACACCCAGGTGAGGCAATCCTAGGCACAAATCCAGGCTGGGCAGAGAACGGATTAGGAGCAGCCCTGGGAGAAGGGCTTGGGGCTGCTGTGGGTGAGAGCTGGACCTGCCCCATCCCAGAACCCCTCGTGTCCTGGGCTGAGCCCCAGTGTGGGCAGCAGGAAAGGGATTGGGATTCTGCCCCTCTGCCCCTGTGCTCAGGTGAGACCCCACCTGCAGAGCTGCCCCAGCCCTGGGGCCCAGCACAGGGGCGACCTGGAGCTGCTGGAGAGAGTCCAGGGGAGGTCACAGAAATGCTCCCAGGGCTGGAGCCCCTCTGCTCTGGAGCCAGCTTGGGAGAGCTGGGGGTGTTCACCTGGAGAAGAGAAGGCTGCAGGGAAACCTCAGAGCCCTTTGCAGTGCCCAGAGGGGCCCCAGGAGAGCTGGAGAGGGACTGGGGACAAGGGATGGAGGGACAGGACAGAGGGAATGGCTTCCCACCACCAGAGGGCAGGGATAGGAGGGATATTGGGAAGGAATTGTTCCCTATGAGAGTGGGGAGGCACTGGCTCAGGGTGGTGGCCAGAGAAGCTGTGGCTGCTCCTGGATCCCTGGAAATGTCCAGGGCCAGGTAGGGAGGGGCTTGGAACAACCCGGGCCAATGGAAGGTGTCCCTGCCCACGGCAGGGGTGGCCCTGGATGGGCTTAAAGGTCCCTTCCAACCCAAACCATTCTGTGATACTGTAAAATTTGCACTTTGAATAATTATTTTTCAGTTATTTTAATATACATATATATTATGCTTGATTTAATTATATAAAGATTAATGTTTACATTTACAGGTTTATATACAAATTATATGTAAATTGTACAAGTTTTTTCCTTAGTGAGAAGGAGATACCTGTGAGGTACAACTATGTGGGAAATGGAGGAGAAGTCTAAAATCTTCATTTCTGTGTCTCTCTTAGTGGCTTACAAAATGTTGAATATTTGCTTTCTTTGCCTTACTTTCCATTCCCTGGTAAATTGGGATAACATTTAATTCCTCTATAAAGCACTGTGCTATTTATAGGAGGTAGTACAACTTAGAAGGAAACTATGAGGAAAACATGTAGGTGCATTTTTTGTGTGTGTGTAGGCCTTGCAGTGCTTCAGCAGCCTTAATTCTGGAGAAACTGAAAGATGATGATATCCCCAGAAAATCAAAGCATTATGTGCTTATTTGACTGAAAAATGGGGGAAATAGCCTTAATCATCTCCCTCAAAAAATATAATTTCTTAGTGATTCTTGATTCTTGTTACACCAAGAGTAGGATGATAACTACCAATTAATACATCTCCGGTCACAATTTGGAGATTTCCAGTTACAGATTAGCAGATATTAAGACCTTAAAGCCAGATTTGTATTAAAAAAGAAAAAAAAAAATCTATAAAGAGTACAGATACGAACGTAATTTTTAAATTTTTACTTCAGGAAAACATGCGCAACAAGAAAAAAAACCCCATATGGCATTACCAACTGATTTATGTTACATTGTTCCAAGTGTATTTCTCTGGATATTAACTTCTGTGGCCTAGATTGCTGTTACTGCAAATCAATTATTAATTCACCTTTATTGACTATGACCATTTAAGTCTCTGAATGACACAGGTATAATTCATAGACAACAATACTCAAATGATACATTTACTGCCTGTATGACATAAGAGAAATGGAGTTCAGGGACTCTGTGCACTGGAATTGTAACCAGCAATATTCTGCTCCATGAGAGTGCAAAGTCAAGACCTCATGAGAGGGAAGACTCTTCATTGTTTTATCTGTAGAATATAAAATTAGAAACCTTCTTTTTTAGTATTACTTTTTTTCATGATTGACTTGGTTATAAGTAATTTGGGACACCCTTTATCTGTGAAGATCACATTATGAGGTGGAATCAGTGGATGTTACTATGGAAAATGGAATGCATAGAGTGGCTTGTGTTGGAAAAAACTTTAAAGGTCATCTCATCCTCCCCTCCTGCCATGGGCAGGGACACTTTTCACTAGCCCAGGCTGCTCCAAGGCCCATCCAACCTGCCCCTGGACACTTCCAGGGATCCAGGGGCAGCCACAGCCGCTCTGGACAACCTCTAGTTTTGTTTCAGTGTCCTTATCATAAAAAATTTCTGTCTCGAATCCAGTATAATCTATCCCTTGTCTTTTGGTTTAAAACCATCGTCCCTTGTCCTGGCATTCCAGGCTCTGCTAAAAAATCTTTCACCATCTTTCTTAAAACCCCTTTGCACATTGAAAGGCTGCAAGAAAATCCCACTGGAGCCTTTTGTTCTCCAAGCTATGGAACCTCAATTCCCTCAGACTTCCTAAAAATGAAAAAGGCATTCTTGCCCTCTGACCTCTGTGTGGCTCCCCTCTGGACTTGCCCTGACACTTCTATTATTTACTATAATTAATATCCACAATATAAATGTTATTTATAGGTTTGAAGGAAGAACACAAATTAATTTCACACAAGCATATTTACTTCATTAACTGTAGAAAGCCTAAAAGGAAACCAGGATGTTTCCCTGTTCCAGCTCCAACCCACTGGAAATTTGGAGAGGCTTGTTCAAAAACAGGTGTCTATGCTCACTCAGAGAACATGGAAAACTGTATTAAAATGTCAGTTGTTGGTTCTGAGTTCTACTTTTTATTAATTTTATGGCTTCAAAATTATATTCAAAGTACTCTTACTCATGTAATTTTTCCAAATAAACCACTAAAATAGAGTTAAATATAGAACGTGGCAACATATACTGCTAGTGTTATTATCAAACCAAAGTTTCTAGGAGCTGCTAAACTTAATAGCAGCTTCTTGTCTGAGAAATACTGTCATTGAAAAGCTTCCAATGTAAATCAGTGGAACACCAAGTAAAGCAGATGCCAGGCTGAACTTTCCACAGTCTGTAGAGAAACATTGATATATGGCAAACTCCATAATGAAACAACTGTTAGATGTTAATTCAGGTCACAAATAAAAACTACTTGAAGAAATTTAATGTCAAAGTTGAATTTTAAGGTACTCCTAGGATGAATAATGCCCGGAAGAATGTAAGAGACTGCTCAGTGTTTTAGATGTCCCTTATAAAGAACATCAGTACATGGAAGCTATTTAGATTTCTCCATCTCCTCCTCCTTGAGTACAAACCAGCCAGTTAATCTTTCTGCCTCTGACCTGACGCTTTATCTCAGTGGAGATCTTAAACATGTTCATTGCTGAAGAGTCTGCACATGTCCTAGATGAGATTTTTCTCCAGGAAGGCAGCTTTAAAAAGCAGAGTCATATGTTATAAATAAATCAAAACAAGGGAGTGCACTGAAAACTTCTCTGTTTTCATAACCATGTTAGCCAGCTTCTGTCCTATTGCTCTAAAAGCATGTACAAGGACAGAGTTGTCCATTTACCTTATTAAATGGGATGTGTTTTGGGCAGAATTCATAATTAGGAACCCATTTGAAAATTATTATCTTTCCCATTACTAAAAATGGACATCAAGCCACTGACACTTTGTCTTGTTGATAAATATTTATTTTTTAAATAGTAGACATTAAACCCATTAAATGTACCAGAAGATGAAGATTGAATTATAGTTCTCTGGCAGCAATTAAGCTGGTGACTATTTTTGTGTTCCTGTTGAACATTAGGCCAGGGGGTACATTTCTGAGCAAGATTTGTGCAGGTGGGGTCAGGGTTTGACCCTGGAATATTTACTATGCTAAAACAGGGAGGAATATGTTTATCAGGTGATATTTCATTAGACTCAGCAGCAATTCTGTCTCTACAGAACATTTACATTACAAAGGATCACGTGTTTCAGAGGTTACATATTTCACGCAACAAAACAGTTTATTTCAGAGTGACATAAGAGCTTTAGCAAGTTACATAATTGCAGAACCTTTTAGAAAGAATAATAATTGGAGATACTAAATAGAAAGATTTCTAAATTACAAAGTCATGGAAAAACATCACTATTCCAAGGTAGCCTTCATTTAAGGAAACCCCAGTCCTCCAGTATGACACAGAACCATAAATCATTAAGATTGGAAAAGACCTCCAAGATCAAGTCCAACCTTATCAACATCAAGAACCCCAATCTTCAACTCGTTGCAGAAGCTAGCAAAGCAAGAGAGTCGTAAGAGATATACTTTTTTCCCAACATATATCTTCAAAGGAGGAAAAGAGTTCCCTAATGGTTTATCATTCAGAACATGACAATTGTTAAGCAATTCTTAATACGGCCTCTGAAATTCAGGCAGAAACAGCACTCCCTTGTTGAAATGGTGAAAGCCAATCTGAAATCAAATAAACCCCAGTGAGTAAGTAAGAGAAATAAGTTTCTGATTCTACATGGCTACAAGGCAAATGGTGACCTCAGAAAAGAGTTTGGATAAATTAATTAAAATAAACATCTTTGATAACCACCAGATAGTTATCTGCTGACTGCTTTAGTATTCTCTTGGCAAAAACTTGAGTAATTAACACCAAAAGTGAGTATCACTTTCTCTTTTATTTGATGTTTCAGTTTGGGCACTATGTTGTTCACACAAGATCAAAACTAGAAACTAGATATTCAGTAAAAAATAGAAGCAAGAAACAGGTCATTGGGTGGAATTGCTGCAAATTTAAGATGGGCTTAGACAGAATGTCAAAACCTGTCTCTAAAACTGAGATCGAAGTCTTCCCCCTCCAATTACAACTAAATGTGATGCACACCTGTTCTGATGTCACTGTGGTCAATACAGGTTTTTTTACTTTCTTGAGCCCCAGATTGGGTGCCAAAAAATGTATCTGTCCTGGTTTATGACAAATTTGGGAAGAAACCAATGAATGGGGTCCCTCTAGAAAGCAAATTCAAGTGGCCCCTCCCCCAGCTGGTTTGGGAAAACGATTTCCTTGGAGAAAAGTGGAAGAAACTGCTTATTTAGCAAACAAAGTGTTCACAAGCATAAAGAAATTAATAATATTAAACAACAAAACCTCTTGCTGTTCTGAAGAGATGGCAAATTAAGAAAGTCCTTGTTGTGAGGGGTTGCTTGGCTAAATCAGTCTCTTAGTATGTCCTACACTGGAAAATGCCAACTCCCAGCCCTGGTGGGCCACAGGTGTGAGCTCCCAGTGCTTTTCTGGGTTTTCAGTCCAGAGCACAGTGGAACAGTTCCAAGACAAAGAAAAGCCACAGTCTGGGGAAATTCTCTGCCTCAACTAGCTAAAAAAACTAACTAAAAGCAAAGGAGAGCTCTCTCCTGCTATGTGTCCATGATGCAGACAACACAGTCCATGAGAAGGAAAGTGGAGAAGTGAGTGCAGTTTCTGAAAACAAACTGTGTGCTTCTTTTTCTCCCCCTTCGCTCTCAGAACCAGTCTTAAAGTTGCAGAACTTAATGTCTAGCATAAACAGAACGGGCAGTTGGGGATACAAGCACCATAAAGTCACCCTAAGAACATCACCTAATTATCACCTGTGTTTTGTACCACAGATTTCTCTGGGGGCTTATACTCAGGTTTCTAGGTATGTCAGCCCTAGTCTAAATTCCTCTGCAAACTGGGCATGGGGAAGAGTTGTACCAATCATCTATAGAACCAGAGAACACCTTGGGCTGGAACGGACCTTAAAGATCATTTCATTGCACCCCTGCCACGGGCAGGGACACCTTCCACTATCCCAGGCTGTTCCAAGCCCCATCCAACCTGGCCTTTGACACTTCCAGGGACCCTGGGATTTAAATACGTGCAGAAAAGGAGCATTACAGGGCTACAGAAACTGCAAAACTGATTCACATTCTTGGGGAGTTTAAATTTCCCAAGTGTTCACGAGAAAACTCATGTGCTGATGTGACAGTGTTATTTTCTGTAGTGTGGCATCCCACTGTAGAAATAATTCTGTGAATACAAACAATAATATGCTGAAAGCCTTTGAAACAAAAATCTTGATTCTTTAGAACAAAACATAAATTTAAGCAGCAGATGATGCCTTTTTTTCCCAAAGATTTGACAGAAACTATTTCCTTGCGTACATATGAGATTTGTTTAAATTGGTAAGAGGAGTCAATAAGAATGTAGAGACTGTTTTCCTTTTTTTTTTTTTTTTTTTTTTTTTTTTTTTTTTTTTTTTTGTTTGTGTTTTTTTTTTTTTTTTTTTTTTTTTTTTTTATAGAAAGACATTTATTATTCTAAGAAAGGCACTTATTCTACAGTATTCCTGAATTTACTGCACCGTTAAAACACAGTAATCAGCTGCAGTAAAATGGTATCAGGATACCAAACACAGCAAGTGTAATGAAGCAGCTGCTACAGTGAGCATAAAGATTTAGATTTTTTTTGTCCCTATACATATGAAAAATAAGATAAAAATAGAGAAATTGAGAAAAAACCTGATATAGATCACACTGGCATGATTAGGAAAGTGACATTTAAAGTAGAAAATTAGCATATTTGTGACACTATCTAACAAGAAAAATGAAAATATTGCATAAAGGATTAGCAATATCTCACTTCACCAGTGGTCTGATGGTGCAGCTCACATGATGTTTTAAACATGGAGTGTTCTCTGTGATATTTTTACACTCAGATATGTGAGCCCAATTAGTTTATTTTTTCTTTATGGTTCTGTAAAGAAATAAATGCTTGCTTGTTTTCATAACAAATGACAGTTATTATGAGTTTATTCAGAGACTGTCAATGTTCCTTCAAGATAGTTATATCTGACTTTTAAAACAAAGAAAAAGCTTCAAAAAATTGTTGATCCAAGGTTAAAGCATTATTTGGAGTCCAGGAGAACAAAGCATTACAGGAGTTGATTCTTCCAGGGTTTTCAGAGACGTTTGATTTGTACTGCAAGGATCCTCATTAGGAGGCGAGACTGTCTTACTCCTCTGACAGACACGGTACCAGAGAATCAGGGAATACTCAGAGAATTCTCTGTCAGAATCATAAATTTATAAATACCTTTATGGGTTTGCTGGTTAAGATGCAGAAACTAATGATACAGAATGTTATTAATTTATATATTCTGAAAGGCGAAACAATCCTGGTTCCAAAGTCTTCTGAAACTTCACTTACAAGCGAGGAAAGATTTGTTTTTACAGATTAGATATCTAATCACGTAAAATCAAAATCTTGATCTAGGGAAGGGCAGATCTAAATTATATGCACCTAGAAAGAACTGCTTGCAAAGATCTGCACAGTTGCATGGTCCACACTGTCTGGGTAGATATTATCATATTAAGGGAAATTTCCTTTAACAATTTACCATGGAGCTGAGCAGCATTTACTCATGGTTGAACTATTTCAAATTGATGTTTCAGAGTCTGATGAAGAGTGGCTGAGGGAGCTGGGAAAGGGGCTCAGCCTGGAGAAGAGGAGGCTCAGTGGGGGACCTTCTGGCTCTGCACAGCTCCCTGACAGGAGGGGACAGCCAGGGGGGGTCGGGCTCTGCTCCCAAGGAACAGGGACAGGAGGAGAAGGAAGGGCCTCAGGCTGTGCCAGGGGAGGCTCAGATTGGATATTGGGAAAATTTCTTCCCAGAAAGCATGTTCAGGAACTGGAACATACTGCCCTGGGCACTGGTGGACTATCTGTCCTTGGAAAAAACTTGTGGTTGTGGCACTGGTTTAGCTGTGAATGTGTTGGTGGCACTGGATTGGTGTTTGAGCTAGATAATTTTAGGGGGCTTTTCTGCGAATCTCTGGTTCTTCGTCTGGGCTCTGCTCTCATGCCAGATGAACATCCTGACTTTCACAAAAACCCAAAATCATAAAATCCAAACAATGTCTGCATACTCTTTCTGGGTCTTCATGGAAACCTTGAGGGACTGGCACCAGGAAATGTGCTGTCTCACTGTTTAGATGTGGCACATGTGATCCTGTTAGTATGTGCAGGCAAGGTCACTGTCCGGAATATCCCTGAAGTTTTGGTTCTGAACGGAGAATTCATCTGGGAAATGGGAGGTAGAACACTGTGAGTACCTGTAAAAGGGGGAGCTGGGCAGAGTTCTTTTTGATAGATTTCTCTGACAAAAATAAAGCCCAAATGCGGCAAATATTTATCTGAGAACCATTTATTGATAAAGAAGGGTAAGTGTTCCTACCTAAGGGGGATAGAAAAGAGAGGAGAGAGGAGAGAGGGAAAAAGAGAGACAGAGAGAGGAAAAAAGAATGGTAGGGGTATCTAAAGACCTGGATTTCTTAATATTGTGCAACATATTTAACATTGTGTAACAATGTACGCCTCACATATGAATTCAGTATACTGCACGGTCGTTTTGGAAGCCTGCAGGACTTTTGTGCTATGTCTAAATGCATGTTGTGTTTAATTAACTGCAAACACATTTGAAAAGAAGGCATTCTGACTTCACAGTTTAGTCCAACAAGCTGTTCTACCTTCAGAAAATAGCAATAAGAACAACACCAATAATAATCTTATTAACACTGCATGCAGTTACCCTGTAACAAAAGTAATCAGGTTCTGGTCCTTCTGGAGCCAGGAACATAACCACAGCATCAGAATGAGGGAATAATCCACCTGGGATTATGTATACTAATACATACTGTTTCCCTTCTGATTTCCTAAATGGTCCAATATAATCGACTACCCAAGCCTTCCATAGTCCTTGTCCTACTCTTAGATGCAGTGCAGTGTAGAATCAATGGTTCAAACTTGTTTGCTCACACACAAGATGTTGGAAGGTGTTTACACCAAATATATGTCAGATTTTCATGTAATTACAAAGTCACGATTCAGGTCTTTGCAATCCTTTCTCTAAAAAACAGGTACTTGGCTGGATTTTATTTAAAAATGAGGCAACTCCTGCCAATATTGAAGCCAGAGAAAACGTATTTCTTGCTGTTGGCTAGAAATTAATCTTCACTATCAAGCCCAACGTTAGTAACCTTATATGTATTTATATAAATATTTTTTGAGTCAGGCTCACTTAAGATATTTCCTCATGTATTTCTCTCATAAATCCTCATTTGCCCTTGTGTACTGTAGGAGAATAAAGATGAAGTGAAAATGTACTTTGTCCTCGAAACGTTCAGACAGTTTTCTGTAAGGGTTATGAATAATTCCCTGATACTCACATTACATTGAATTTAACTAAATTTATTCCAGGCATGGAAGGTTTATGTTGCTGCTTCTCAAATTTTACATGAAAATACTTCATAATTATTAGAAATTTGGTAACACTTTAACAGCAGTCTGCTTATTTTATTGGATGTAGGGAATGTTTTTTTCTCTAAATAGAGATGGTGTTCTCTTCTGAAGGAAATGTTTAATAAAGTCCGTTTGTGTGAAAAATGCTGCCCAAACTGGACTTTCTTAGCAATTATGAGTACTGTTGACATATTCATTTTTACTTTTATTTCCCTGTAAAAAGGGGTCAGAAACTCCATTCTCGGCCTTGTAATTTTAAAGGTTGAGAGCTACAATACTTCCATATACTGAGATTAATAACCTTAGTAAAAAAAAAAAAAAAAAAAAATTGCAAATTTTTTTACAATTCTGCTTGGTTGTTGTGAGTCCCCAAAACCATAGTAAGGACTGGATCACTTGCTATGTCATATTAAAGGCTTTGAATTGCTCTAATTTTCTTCCTGAGGTGTACCAAGGCAGTGATTCTGGTGAGCTCTCAAATTGCAATAGGCTCAAGGTAAAAAAAAATATCCAAAGACATGAAAGGGGAAAGGGAAAGGGAAAGGGAAAGGGAAAGGGAAAGGGAAAGGGAAAGGGAAAGGAAAGGAAAGGAAAGGAAAGGAAAGGAAAGGAAAGGAAAGGAAAGGAAAGGAAAGGAAAGGAAAGGAAAGGAAAGGAAAGGAAAGGAAAGGAAAGGAAAGGAAAGGAAAGGAAAGGAAAGGAAAGGAAAGGAAAGGAAAGGAAAGGATTTCTGTTGCTATTATCTGGGAAAAAAGAATATTACATAGTGATGTTCCCATGGGTTTAGGACAGTTGAAGGTGCCATCCTGCTTCCATCTAGTTTTTTTAAAATTTTGACCCAACACAATTACATACTCTCTTTTTCTTCCTTTTTTGTTTGTTTGTTTGTTTGTTTTGTTTTTCCTCCTGAGCTATCTTGTGGTGTATATACAACACAATTTTAAAGAACTGTCAGGTTTCTCAAATAAACAGGAACAGCAGCAGTGAAAAATATATAAAAAAAAAAAACAAACCTGTGAAAAATCTGATAAATTTTGTATTCTGTGCAAACCAAGCTCCTATTTTATCCTGTTTTTTTATCAGATTCATATCTAGACACCACTAAGAAGGAAAGAGCTCAGCTGTGGAGAAAATTTAAAAATACATTTATTTTATTTATATAAAACTAAAAAAGCTGTCAGACTAAATAATGCACATTTTTATTCATGTGAATATAGAAAGGTTAAAGTGAGTGATGAATACATTAAATACACATTATATTGCTCACAGAAAAGGAAACAACTCAGAAGTTTAATGCTGTATTTCAAGTTGAGTCTTTTGCTTTACTTGCTTGTTTATGAGCTTTTCCCCAAATCCCCTCTCCTCTGCACAGCTCCCAGTGCAATTAATTAAAAGAATGTAAATTCTAGCAAACCAAAAATTCACCAGTAGCCTAAAAAGAGAGTAGAATAAATAAATCTATTTCTCCAAATTTGTTTTAAACTTTTTTCTTCACATTTTAAAGGTTGGGGACATGTGGGCAAGTGCTGAATAGTTCATACCTGTGACATATAAAACAATTGTTCATAGGAAATAAATCCTGAAACAAATTTCAACAGGTCAATGAGAGTTAAATTCAAAGTACTAAACAGACTTTTTTTACTCCTGAGAGGAGAAATAACTCTTTAATCTCCCTTTTTATATAGTGGATAACTAATTAGAAGGTAATAATTAAGAAAAGCTGCAAAAGAAGCGGTTTATAAATCCTAATACCCTGCGTTCCTTTTCTAAATTTTCCCTCACTCCATGAATCCTCTGTTCCATGTTAATTATTTTTATATGATTTAAAAAAAAAAAAAAAAAAAGTATTTATGGTTAATTTTGCTCAGGTGTTTTGTTGTTTTTTTTTTTTTTGGTTTTTGGTTTTTGGTTTTGTTTTTGGTTTTTTTTGTTGTTTGTTTTTTTTTTTTTTAAATTTTATTTCCTAAAATTCTGGGTTTAACAATTGTTAGGGTAGTGACATGGCCTGGAAATCCCAGCCCATGCTTTCCCAGGCAGGACAGGCCTGTTTAACATGCATGGCATGTGCTCCCAGCAGGGTCGTTGGTTCTACAAGCACAATCTTAATTACTGTCTTTATGCTGATGACATCCAAATATAATAGGTGTATCAAACAGCTCCTGATGACTTAGATAAATCTGTCTCTACTCTGGAAAGATACTTACAAGACACTTAGCGTGGAGTGTCTGCTAACATTTGGTGCTTAAACCAGAATTGATTTTATTTGGCCTGTTGCCTGCTAAATAGCAGCGCCTCATTTATGGTGCCACTGGTTGGAAATAGAAAATTGCCTCCTTGCTGAATATTTTTGGTGTTGTATTTGACCCTGAAATTTGTTCTGAGGCCGTGTTGTTAAGTCTTCATATTTACACATCAGGAATTTAGCAAGGTTAAGGACATTGCTAGTTCAGCAGGATCCACGGCTCTTGATTTATGGCCCACCACAGTGAGGTTGGAATGCCATAATTCATTGTTTGCAGGTTTCCCTGAGCTGCTTGCTGTACACACTTGAGCTGTACAGTGTCCAACACCTCCAGAACTTGCTAGAAACCATCCACAGGAGAATATCTGAGGAGTGTGTGGCTGGCTGTCAAAAGGATTCCGAAGTGTTGGTCCATGCTTAGGAATACTTCCACTCAGAAATCAGCTGGTTCAGAAAGCAGAGGTGGTTGATGACATCTAAATATCTAAAGCAGATTCTTTACAGATACTTGGATAATTTTTCTGGTAAATGAATTTGTATAAATTTCCCATTTCCCCTGTAAATTCTCCAGGACTCTCTATTCTTTTCTGGAGTATGATTTTACTTAGTTTGATGAGCTGCTTACTTAATAGTAGTTTATTTAATTCCTTCCAAGATCTTTCACTTGTGCTGATAGGAACTGCTAAACCACTTGAACTATTACTGAGAAAACCATTTATATTATCTGATTTGATCTCAGTATTTGATTTGAGCCTCCTTTACTTTTGTGAGCCCCTGTGATTTTAGGGAATGAACAATACAGCTGAAGAATGATCAGCTGATATTTGTCCTTGAAATTCAGGAGAGATGAAGATGGATGGTGGTCCTCAGTGTCTTTACTGATCCCATAATGACAATGGAGATAAAATTATATGGTGTTAAACTTACCAACAGGCAAACTTTAAGAGGTAAGAAGTCAGTGTAACTTCAGTAACAGTGTAATTAAATAAAAATAGGTTCCCAGTAGGAGACCAAAACTATACATAACCATTTTTTAAAGCTTAATGCTGTTTTAGCAGTGCTCCGTGTTCTGTTGCCTTTCTCAGAGTCATGTGCCTCCCTCAAAGCATAGGATTTCAGGCTCAGGTCTGTCAGACTTGCTGTTTACTCCACATGGGTTCATCAATGACTTCTTTAGCTCTATCCTTTCCAGTTGTCATTCTGGAGTGTCCCAGGTTGCCTCAATCAGTTTTCTATAAGAAATTAAAAGCTTTCCTGAGAATAGTCCTTTCTACACTGTAGACATTTTGGTAGCAAGATGAGTGTTTCTGGTATATACGTAAATACAGACATATAAAGAAATAGGTTTGTATGTATATACAAAAATTGCTTAATCTGAGTTTCCCTACCCAAAGCAGCTTTAAAAAATGAACCCTATTGACCTATAGATTTTATTGCTGTTTAGAATGATTTCCAGACTGGTAAACTGCCCCAGCCTCTGACTCCAATGTGCTTTAACCCCTTTAAGGACACTGTCTCCTGTTACGTTTTTGATACCACGTGTGAAAAGGCCTCCAACACATTTCCTCTGTAAAGTGGGTCATGCAGTCAAGTGGAAGAACATAACCTTTGGATACTCTGGAGATGTTGTATTGGCATGATTACTCTGAAATTGCTTCCAGTTATAAAGATTGCTTCCCTCAAAGGAAAAGAGACTTTGATGTTAGCAAGTTATCTTGAACAGTTGGAGATACAATAAAAATCTATCGGAAGCGAGCCACATCAGGTCTCAAGACAACGTTTACCAGGAACCAGATAAGCCCGAGGCTTCTTCTTCCTTAATTAAACTTAATTAGGTTTTATTTCTGCAGTTTTTTCACTCAAGAAAGATTGAAGCCATTGGATTAGCGAGTGAAATTTTAACTGAGTGGTTTTTGGAAGAACTGCACTTAACAGTGGTTGGACAAAGTTCTTTCCAGATCCACACATTCCCACACTTTACGTAGACGGAGGGGACTTTTGGGAGTGCCTTGCACTTCCACATTTCTTTGTGAACATGGACAAAGCAAAACAAATTGTCTCACTAAAAATGTAACTCTCATAGAGTTTTTTATGATCCCAACGCGTCTCTGGTTGACAGAACGACTGTTCCAGTAATTAAACTTTTACAGTTGAAGAGATAATTTCTGATACTAGAGCAACATTCATGCATATTCAAAAAGGGGCTTGTTTTTACACACCTCCTGATTGCCATCTCTCAATGAACATCAGATTGTTTCCATTATCAGTTCACAATACCTTCCCTTGATGGCAAAAGTCTTTTATTTGACTAAATGGAAATGAGAATGCAATTATGGATATTTATAACTATGCATAATACAATTTTTATCAGACAATCAGGGGAATATAGTGATGAATTTTGTGTTCTGTCAGTCCATATTATGGCTTGCTAGAACTGGTAGTCTTCTACATATGTACATTTGTCTAGTAAGATGATAATTCCATCATTGAACATTTTAGGAAACAATTGCGGTGATTATCGAAAGATAAATGATTTACACAATAGCCATCAGTACTGATTGCATAGCATTTATATGATTAAACAACTTCTAAGTATCTTTTTTATTGTTTACTGTTTTTCTCTTTCTAATTTTACTAATTTAAACTAAGCGCAACATTAGAAAAGTACTTTCTGCGGGTTTTATCTGATTATCTGAATAATTCCATTTTGTAAAGGAATGTGGATGCTAGGTTTAGTTCTTTGTTACTTTTAGGATAGGGATCTAAATGCCCAGAACCAAAATAATACACACAATGGAAACAGGAAAACTGTATACATTTTGAAATTGAAACAGGAAATATGAGAATATAAAATATGAATAATGCTTTTCTCAGAGTTTCACAATTAACTGCAGGGTTATTAATGACAAAACCTTTGTGTTTAAAAGATAAACTGCATGATATAATGATAAGAAATTTGTATTTCTTTTTTTTGGCAATATGTTTAAGAAAAGAAAGGAAAAAAAAATTGGTCATTTTCCAGCGTAAAAATTAAGAGTTTACTTTCTATCCTCCAGGATACACTTGGAATGGCCCTAATATTTTTTAACAAAAGTTTTTGGCACATATCTAGACTAAATAAAGCATTAAAAGAAGGAGTCCATCACAGATAACCTCTAGGATTTTGTTACCAATTTTTCCTTTTGACTCACTGATATCTTTCTGCTGTTTTTTCTTCCACTTTAACTCTGAAAGAGTCAACAACTTCCCCATTTGATGAATAAGTACAAATTCTGTGCAGTTTTTTATTCACTACTATATGGAAAGACACTTTTCCCCTTATTTTTGTATCTATTTTGAGCACCTTGCTTTGTCAGAAGTACAAATAAAAATTATGTGTCAAAGAAGGTCTGGGAGAGGATATGGTCTCACCAATTAATAGGAAAAATGTGAAACAAAAAGAAAAATCTGCTCAAGGTACCTAGCTGTTTCTAGAAGGTACTTTTATCCATGAAATGTTTGAGCTTAAATAATTAAAGGGAGACTGGTCTATGTTTTATTATCTTGTAGCAAAAATCAGTATCTGGGAACTATCATACGAATAATTATTTAGAATGTAGGGAGACAAAACAACTTTGCTTTCTCATTTTGTTCGGTGGGAGGTGATCATTGTCAGCACCTCTGTAGGAAAGGTCATAACCTCACTGAATTTGTCTACATAGCAATTAATAATCTATTACTATATAGCAATTAATTACCTTCAAGTTTTAAAGTTTTGCTCTATTTTCAAGCACTGGTGTCACATTTAATTCAAACTCAGATGTTTTCCCAATACACTTAAAGTCACCATGGTTTTTCTGATTTTTTTAAAGCCTTCTACTTGTTCATAAGATGGAGTCAGTTTCTTTAGTTTCTGCACAATATTAGGAGCAGTTTTCGCTTTTCTCACACATGGGAAACATAAAAAAAAAAAAACAAAACCCTTTTGTTTTTCATTCCCTGTCCTTTGTTTACAGATTTCTAGCCTGAAAATAATTGTAACTGACAGCTGGTCTGGCCACTGGGCTGAGAGGTGGTAACCCCAGAAACCAATCCACAGCCAGAGCCACAAATGTATACAAATGTAAGAAATAAACAGGCTGGGGCTCTCGGCCCTGCTCTCTCTCTGAGGAGCAACTCTGCCCTGCAAATCTCTTGTCTCCTTGTGATTGCTTTGCGTGCCACAATCACACACTTAAGACAGTTGTCTGTGTCCACAGCTACCACCTATCCTAAATTCAGATTAATGTCTGTCATGGTACCATAATACATGGTCTCTTCAAGCAGGGCAAGTCTAACTGCAGCTTCAAAACTGAAAAATAAAAACAAAATATCTACAGCTACAGTTATTGCTCATTCCCACAACTCTTCTGTCCTCCCTGCCTCCTTTATCATTCAACTCTCCCTTCTGCTTGAAGCCTCATCATTTCAGTTTATACATTTGAATGACGAAATACCAGAAGCAATTTCACACACTGCTTCCTTGCATTTGTTCTCATTATTGTTTTTACTAGAAAACACTTGTGTAGTTTCCAAGTGGGGAGGGCAGTGGCATAGAAGTAGCCAAACTCTTCTCAGTGGTTCCTAGTGTCACAACAAGAGGTAAATCAGCACAAGCTGAAACACAGAGAAGTCCACTTAAACGTGAGAAAAATTTCAGGTTGGGTTGTTTATTTCTTTTACTTTGTGAGAGTGTTTGATTATGGAAGCAGGTTATCCAGAAAGGTTGTGGAATCATTGCGGGAGTTGGTCCAGATAGTGTCCAGAGGTTCTTTCAAACTCTAAGGTTCTGGAACACAGGTGATGTTTTTCAGGATTAAGTAAACTCACAGTTTAAAAGACTTCAAAATGCCTATGAAATTTTCTCTATAAAGCAATGAAAGAAATGTATGAAAGTATGCTAAGATATTAAAATAAACTCCAAACAAGCAAACCAAAGGTTCTGAGATTCTTTTAGCTTGCACTTGGCTAGGAAGTCCTTTACCCTGTTCCCTTCTGATATAAAGCCAATCCAATTATTTCAACTCCCCACCACAACTTACACCCCTAAAAAGTACTTTTGGAGTAAGTATTTCAATTTGGCAGCTACCAAATATCATGGTGGTTTAATTTAAACTTAGGGAATCATAAAGACTCCACCAAGCTGTTAGTGACTGTAATTTTCCACAGCTATATGTCCTCATGGAAAATTCCTTGCCCATGGCAGGGATGGAACAAGCTGATACTTAAGGTTTCTTCCAGCCCAATCCACTCCGTGATTCTCTGATTCTTACAGAGTTAAGGCTAATCTGTACTTTCAGGGAGCCCACTCTTTATTCCTTTTCAGAACCAGCGTTCCATTTCCTCCATTGTCATTCAACTTCCATCACTTAATATAATCCAGCCTTTCAGTGGTCTCTGACTGAACTCATACTGTTGAAGTTCAAAACATTTTATTGTCATGGATTGCTGCGTCACACTGATTTGCATCAGGAAATGTTTACAAGAACTATAACAGCCCTTCAAGTTCTTACTGAGTCAAGAGTGACGAAAATTAAGCATTGTCCAGTGCCAGATGATGGAATATACATATATATATATATGTTATACTTTTATACATATATCTATGTTAACATTATTTATTCAATATGGATACACTCTTAGCTCCTGCCTTTAATTTCAATTTCACATAGATTTTGGCAGGATATTAGAGTTATTTTAATTCAACAGAAAATTTACATTGACTATGATGGATAATCATTAGAAATGCAAAAGATGCATAGATTCATCCCAAATAGCCCAATAATCCATAATCCTGAGTGCTTTAATGGCATTTAACAGTCTTATTCTTTTTGTTTGCTTTTTACATCTTCTAAAATGCAAGAGTTTGTTAGCAAACAAAAGATTTTGTACACCTTTTCCTCGAGTTCACAGGCAGGCAATATAATAACTGATTCAGAGGTTGAACTGGCACTACAGGTTCTCTTCTTCAAATCTGGTGTGTAAGTTGGAATTGATTTCCAATGCATCTGGAAAATAATAATGATGATGATGATGATGATGATGATGATGATGATGATGATGATGATAGTGATTCCAGGTCATCTTCAAAATTTACAAAGCCACATAGATTGGTTCCCTTTAGATCAGTGCAGTGTAATAGGAAATGCCAGATACTCATCTGAGCTCCAAGCTTCCATTATTTGATATTTTTTCCCATTTTCCTTGGATTTGTAGTTTTTCCTCTTTCTGCCTCATTTCTGTTTATCTTTTGGTTCACAAGGAGGATAACCCAGGAATATTCATTGTATATCCATCTCAGAAAGACACAGAAATGAGTTTTCTTTGTATCTTCTTTAATCTTAATCTTTAGACCAGACTGTATCAGTGCACTTAATGCATCTGTACAGTTCTAGGGAAATAGGGGATAAGAAAAGATGAACATGAGTTTGGAATGGAGATCTGGACTTTTTAAATGTTGGAATCAGGGCACTGATGAGTGGTTTTGTGACACCTCCTAAGGAGAACAACTTATCTCACTGTATATTGCTCTGTAATTTTCTTGCAACAGAATCTGCAGATTTGCCTTTCTGGATTCAGACATATACAAATTAGTTGGAAAAGACACAGGAAACAAAATGGGAAAATGATAAATCTACTGGTAAACTGATGCTGTGTTGGGTGGCTTTTACCCTGTCTTTTAAAATCAGCTTGCAGTTAGACTCAGTAAACAGCATATGCTTGTTGATATAATAGTAGAAGTAGTCCAGATTTCTAAGATTTCTCTGTGCTATAGTTATTGATTAACCTGCAGAAAGCTGAAGGCTCTTCGGCTCTAAAGATCTGATGCAATGCTATATATATATAGCATTACATCAGATATATCAATCATTAGAAAGCTGGGAAAAAAATAGAATTTTACTATCTTATGAAAAAAGAAAAACAAAAAAAAAAAAAGAAAAAAGAAAAGGAAAAGGAAGAGGAAGAGGAAAATGAAATAGAAAAGGCAAAGGAAGAGGAAGAGAAAAAGAAAAAGAAAAAGAAAAAAAGAAGAAAAAGTGAATGCTGGTCCTTAATATTGTAAAGGTGTCAAGATCCCACTTTTATGAAAAGCTCAACCAAGGGGAAATTTCTATCAGTCATGTATATTGCTATGATTTCTTAGAGGAATCTGGAGGGGTAATAAGAAAATGTCACACTTTTGCAAAAGGGTGGGAGAGAGACAATCTATATGCCAGTCTTAAATCAATTACTTTGATGCTGATCACAGGAAAAAAATAATGAAAAAATGGAATGCACTGTATAAAAAAATTAATGAGTAGTTTCTTCATGACCATCAGTCTCATGGTTTTGTGTAACACGGCTCTTACCCAGAGTAACACAATCATACTTAAAGTGCGTTAGTGTGAGTACACCTCAGTTTTATGCTTTAGATTGCAAACTAGTTTGTTTAATTTGCTTAAATATCAGAATTGTCCTGCTGCCCATAGGAATGTGTAAAGTTAGTAGGTACAGCTTCAAAACCTGCTGAAGGTGTTTCTGGGTTGTCCTTAGGGTGGGGAGAGTGGGATCCTTTCCTGCTGGCACTTCCTCAAAAGCCAGTTGATCAGTGTGTCTTGGTTTGAAAAGACAGGTATCTGCTAGGGAGAGGAGGGGCCTCTCTAGGAGTGGGGAATTCCCATCCCTTCCCTCCAAGTTATTATAATTTAGAAGATAAAAGAGGCTTTTCAGTCAGAGCTATGGGGAAAGGAATAACAGTCCTTTACGAGTAAATATAACAGGACAAACAGACAACAACAACTACAGCAATAATAATAATAACAAACAGAACTAAGACCACCGACAGGCTTTGTCTCACAAGCCCCGGGCAGTCTGATCTCTTGGGACCCTGAGAGCACTAAGCTGAAACAGTGGAAACTCTGGGGCTGATGGCTGGAAACCGTGGGGTGTCCCAGCAGGCAGGGGGGTGTCCCAGCAAGCAAAGTGAGCAGTGCTGGAGAAGCTGTGGCAGATGGACCCGGGCTGACCCAGCTCCAGCAGGGCAGGTGAGGAGCTCTGAATTCCTGGGCGTTCCAGCAGATGATAGAATTCCCAGGACCAGACCCTCCATTAACAGTGGACTCTTCACGCAGCCAGCAGTCACCCGACCGTCTTCTCTGAAGCTGAGAGCAGGAGAGGAGCACCCTCAACTCCCTGAGCCCCTGAGCCTTTCCCTCCTCCAAACTAAGTGATATACCTCCCTCACCACTTCTTTTGTGTGGGTCAAGTACCCCTTAAGCATTAGTATTTAGTCTCTTAGCAACTTACGGGGGGGAAAAATTCTATAGGGAAAGAAAAAAAACCCAAAGCCAAACTTAACCCCCAACACAGTGTTAAGCAGAAGCTGCAGGAAATGGATGGACACGCAACTCATCAGGAAGTTATTTGGGAAGTATCAGTGCTGAGCTCAAAGCCATAAAGTAACTTTGAAGAAATTTCCACATGAATCGTAAAAACCCCAGAGCTCTGAGCCATGGGATCAAATATCACAGAATCACGGAATCATTAACGTTGGAAAAAGCCTTCCAGATCATCAAGACCAACCTCTGACCGCCTGCGCCCATGCCCACTAACACAAAGTGTCGTGTCTCCATGTTTTTTGGACATCCCCAGGGATGGGGACTCCAGCACTGCCCTGAGCAGCCCCTGACAATGCCTGACCCCCATTTCCAGGAAGAAATTCCTCCTGATATCCAAGTTGAGCCTCCCCTGGCACAGCTTGAGGCTGTTCCCTCTCCTCCTGTCCCTGTTTCCTTGGAGCAGAGCCCAACCCCTCCTGTCAGGGAGTTGTGCAGAGCCAGAAGGTCCTCCCTGAGCCTCCTTTTCTCCAGGCTGAGCCCCTTTCCCAGCTCCCTCAGCCTCTCCTGGTGCTCCGTTTCCTTCCCCAGCTCCGTTCCCTTCCCTGGACATGCTCCAACTCCTCAGTGCAGAATTCATGAAGATTGGACCATAATTGTTCAGAAACCAAAGCTCTGTCATTTAGTTTACAGGTGGCTAAACAGGGACTACTTCATATTCTATAAATATGAACCATAAAATTGAAATACATAAACAATTCCTGAACTTCAGATTAGAAATTTTTGAAGAAAAGGATGGAAAAATTCATTGGAGGAATATTGAAACAAGCTCTGTCAAGGGACTGCCAGAGATTAACTACTATAAGAAAGAAATAAGGAACCAATCCATGGAAGTGAAAGTTTTCTATCTCCCCAGGCTAACAAACCACTTTCCTTAATGAAGAAAAGAAATATTTTCTGCAGACTTTACTTAACTCTTGAGTGAATGTCACAAATGACATTAAATTTGATGATTATAATGTTAAAAGCTCAACAAAATGTGAAATACCATTTTCATGGGAAATGTCAGGTACAGATATGATCCTCATCCACTACCAGGGAAAAAACTTTTAATACAAGAGCTGACGCGAAAATACCACAACAATTAAAACAAATCTATCAATTTCAAGAATAAACTTTTTTTTTTTAATTTAATGAAATGGTTGAGTTCTTTTTCTCTTTTGTAAAACCAAACTGTCAAAACAGCTATTTTTTCCCAGATATATGTGATGCTTTTATGATGTGAATTTTAATATGTTTTTTAGCCTTTTCTGTATATCAGTAATACCATTTTTGCTTTAGGCTTGACTATGTGCTTAAATATTATCTAATTAGTAATAAAGTAAAGTATGTTAATATATTCAATTTTCTGATTATTCATAGGAATTTTGGATGGAAATTCTTATTATATAAAATTAATATTTCTCATTATTTTCATAGAAATGAAAACATGTTTGTACAATTAAATGTAGAGTCCCAGAATTTAAATTTGCCTGTGTATGTACTTAATTAGGGTGTTTGCCTGTTATTTGGTTTTTGTTATTTTGTTTTGGTATTTTTCAGAAAATGGCATTTATATATGTTGTTTCCAATGTTCTCTCTGTAACAACATGGCATCATTTGAAAAATATTTATTATTTCCTGTGTTATTCTTCTTAACAAAGATGAAAAATATTATTATCTTTTCTCACAGCCAGAAAGTTTTACATGTCAAAAAAAAAACCAAACCAAACCAAAACAAAACAAAAAAAAACCCACAAAAAACACCACAAAAAAACCCCCAAAAACCCCAAAAAACCCCAAAAAACTCTGTGCCACTTTTAGTTTAGCCAAATGAGTTGTGATAGATGGAAGATTCAAGCTTCAAATTTATGATTCATAACTATGTTTATGGGGAAAAAAGTAGTTTTTCCATAAAATTTCCACCAAATGTGTTTGCTTTTCCTGTAGAAAACACAAAATTTAGAGGTTATTAAAATCAATCAGTCCTAGACTGGTTTACTCAAGTGCAAAGCAGTTTTTAGTGGTGTATTTTACAGGTAGCTGAATATTCCAACATAGAATTATAGTTTTTAAATTTTAAGAACCCATAACTTACAGAAACACTAGATCCTTTTGGTGCATTTTATTTCAATGTGTAGCTCAGTTTTGTAATTATACATGAAATATGTATACATACATATGAAATAGAGAGATGAGAGAGATGAAAACAAAGTGAAAGCATTACAAAACCCACAAAAACCTTTCTGCTTTAATATAATTTTTATGTTAATACAAACTGTGGCTGTTGCTGGATCCCAGGAAGTGTCCAAGGCCAGGTTGGACAAATCTTGGAGAAACTAGGGGTAGTGGAAGATGTCCCTGCCCGTGGCAGGGGGTGGCACTGGATGGGTTTTAAGGTTCTTTCCAACCCAAACCACTCTGGGATTCTGGGATTCCATGACTCAGCTCCTCAGCACCAGATTGGTGCTGGAGGTGCTCAGCACCCACCTCAGTGGGCTGAGGTCCACTTTGCCTGACTTCACAAGGATTTTCCCTTTTCCTTTTGAACACCCTGGCAAACACGGAGTCTCTCAGCCCACACCACTCCCCTCTGCCAGCACCAAGAGATTCACAGCCTCACAAGGCTGGGGTGCCACCCCGTGTGCCGCAGCTCCTGCGAGGCTGCTCAGGGAGCCCGGGCAGCTCTGCACAGATCTCCTGGCAACTGCTCCTTTGGGAGCAGGCAGGAGCCTGAGACTGCAAAGACAAACCAAGCAGCTGCTTTGCTAGGAACCCCAAGGACAGGCAGTGTCCAGCGGGGCAGACTGTGACATCCTGCGGTTTTCAGCTGGAGAATGGGTGTTGCCAGGCACGTGTCCTCCCAGGCTCGCTGTCTCAGTAGATCTTCACCGAGGCAGCAAGAGCTGCATTTGCAAATGCATTTTAGTGCTGCAGCACCTCTGGGGGCTCCTGACACAGCGAGGGGGATCCAATCTCCTGGCAGGAAAATCACTGTGTGCGTCCCAATGAGTTGCACAAAACAGCCTGGGAGCTGCTCCCCTGCAGAACAGGCAGTTCTGCAAAATCTCCTTGGCATGGCTGAGAGCACTCCTTCCCTCAGAGATCCTACAGAATGATCTCTGTGCCAGGGCAGCTCTCCAGGAGGAGAACTGGACACAAATAAAGGAGCTTTTGCATCAAACAAACACCCTGTGCCACAAGTCACAAGGACTTGGTGTCCCCACATTCCTCCCGGCCCAGGCAGTGCCTTTCTCCTCTGTCCCACCCCGCACACACTGCAGGATTTCCCCCAAATTACAAATTACTACAGCGCAATGAAAACAACAGCACTTCTGATTTATCAATTCAATCATTTTATTTCAACAAAGGCAACTTAATCTATACCTAACCCGGTTTAGGAAAAGCTACAGCTCAACTGTCTAAGGAACATATTCCAGACCAAGTGCTGAATAAGTTTATCTATCTGATCAAAAAGAGCTTCCTACCACTTTTCGTTACAAATTAATGTCTAGTTTCAGCCTTCAGAATCCTTTTCCTTAAACACTTGATTTTCTTATGTCACTGCCTTGGCTGAGTCCCAGATTGTAATTTATTAATTAAGCAGGAATAGAAGGCATGAAATGGCCTTTATCCTGTTTTCTTATATTCAAAGAGAGAGCTCTGCTAATATCTACCCCTACTTTCACCTACAGGATTTAAGTCTATTCAATCTCCTAGTTTTAGTGTTCAAATTCTTGAGGCAGCAGCTACAATGGCACCTCAGTCAGAGCCTCCTGGCCCTCCAGCAGATTGACACTGCCCCTGAGCTTGCTGTAGTCTACAAAATGACTGAGCGTGCCCTCAGTCCCCTGTCTTGTCCTGATCATTGTAGAAGATGTCAATGCCATAGTCAGGGTTTTGGTAACTCAGACCAGAACCTGACTTGGTTTGACACTTGCTTTGCCATGTCTTGTTTCCTTGTCTTGTCGTATCCATGTCACAAAGAAGAGAAACACGTCCTCTGGTAGGGGCCTTGCTGGATTGGTGAAAAGGCCTTTAAACCCACTTGGTTTGGCAAGGGCACCTATCAATCCCAAGCCTGCCAGTCAGATGCCAACAGCTCTGAGGGATGCCTGGGACAATGCAAAGGCATTCCAGATACTCCAGCCAAGGTATGGGTTTCTGCAGGTCCTGGCCCAGGGGCTTGTGCACAAACACACAGGGTGTGGGGAGCACACCAGAGGAAGGAAAAACGTTCCAGTGCTCATTCCATTTCTCATGTCTCCATGAGTGTTATATTATTGGCATTACCACAGAGCCTTTGGGATAAGCTTCCTTCTTCTGACTCCTGACTGTGCCTGTGCCCATGTACGGGAGCAGTGGGTTCACATGAGGTGGGCAGACCAGGGCTGCCCCCAGCTGATCTAGACCATCCTCTGGGGCTATGCAAGCTTCAGAATCTGAGCTCTCTGCCCATGACTCGTGTGGTAGAGACCCAGAGGCACTCTTCACCCCAGTGCTGCAGCTCAGGTCTTGGTCTGCTGTCCAAGCCTCGCGTGGCAGGGACACTAAGCTGCTCTCCTCCCTGGTCATCCTGCTTGGCTCTGTGTCTTCTGGTCATGGCTCAGATTGGAGGGACCCTGAGGTGCTTTCCTCCTCAGCGCTCCTGCTCAGGTCTTGTGTGTTCTGCACACTCTGGGGATGGGCCAGACCTGAGCTCCTCACAGCAGGACCCCTCCTCACCCCATAGCTCTTCCAGGAGTGCCCTCGCTGCTGCCCCTGCCCACTGCCCGAGATCTTCCTGCTGGCTGGGCAATGGGCTGGGGGGGCAGCAGGGGCTGTGTGAGGCCAGTGCCCGGCTCTCTGCTGTTGCCACCTGCAGCATGGGAGCTGCTGGGGCAGGAGATGTGCAGGGCAGGTCAGCGTCTGCCTCTTCTGCCTCCACCATGAGCTCTGGGTTGAGGGGGCTGACCCAGATGGTGCGGATGCTGATGCCATTCTTCTTCTTCTGACAGCACTCTTGGGCCGTGCTGTCTTCCCCCATGGGACACTGATTGATCTGTGTCTTGGAGGAACAGTTTTAGGAATTGTCCTGGGCCTCTGTAATTCTCTAGTTTGTTCGGGTCATTAGAACCAGACTCTGAGAGGCTCTCTTCCCCGTAACTCCTGGCTTGGCAAGCATCGAACCAGTGCCGCTCTTTGCTCCCCCGCTCTTTGAGGAGTGGCCTCAGTGCTGACCCTGCCCACAGCCCCAGCTCTTCCAGCTGGCAGAGCGAGGGGCTGGGAATGCGGCAGCGCTCTAACGGGTACGGGCCCGCGGGCTTTGTCCTCTTGTGTCGTGTTTTGCGGGGTTCAGCCGGGCCCTGCTCTGTGCACGCATGAAGCTTCCAGTGCTCTTCCCGTGCCTCACAAGTGAGGGGCCTGGGGAGCCTCTCCTCCTCCGTGCTCCGTCTTTGCTGCCTGGGGTGTTCCTCGGTCAGTGTGTGGAGTGGCCGGTGTTCCTCCAGCCTGGGGAAGGGCTGCTCCTCAGTCTCTGCCGCTGGCAGGTCAGCGCCCACCTCTGCCCCTGCCCCTGCCCCCTGCCCCCCGACAGCTTCCAGCGGGCCGGGCGAGGGGCTGGGGCGCAGCAGGGGCTGTGCGGGGCCGCTGCCCGGCTCTCTGCCCCTGCTGAGGGGGCTGCTGCTGCCGTCCCTGAGTCCGTGCCCTGATGCGGGGGCCTGGATATCCTAACAGCAGGATATATTTAGTTGGACTATCTTTAATAAAGCCAGTATTTCCTATCAGGAAATAGTATTAGTTGACACACAGTTTTACACATCTCAGTGTTCACTAGACTGCAGTCTAGACAGGCGTGCTTCTTTTTGAATTTCTAGTTCCTTTTTGCAGTGATTCATCCCTTGACAGTATGGAAAACTATTTATTACAAGAATTATTTTTACAGCTTTTTGTAGACCTGATTATTTTATAGTTTTATATTGACTGATGTATAAGATTGTAAAGCAGAAGTGCCTCACATGGTTAAGGAAACGTAATCCTTGTGGTTAGCACGTGAGCACAAAACCAGCTTGTCTGGTTGAAGGATGAATTTGGAATAAATGGAAATATATTGGTATTTGTGAATGACCATGCTCTTATGGTGTCACTGTAAATAAGAGAAGGCCATGTCTACCCAAGACTTTGGAGTGAGAGTGTGTTAAAGACATATTCAGTTGGTGTGTGGGCTATCAAACACACCAGGGCAGTTACAGCTGAGCCAGACCGTACGTTGTGTCACCTGTGCTCACCCAGTCCTGAAAGGGAAAGGGCACAGGCAACACAGAAACAAACAAACAAACAAACAAAGTCAAAGTCTTTTTTAAGAGGACAAAGCCGAGTAATAATAAAAATGATTGACTCTAGAAACAGCAAGAAGAGGGCAAAGGGGTTGTGAAGCCTTTGTGTGTCTGTAAATGCTAAGATGATTTTCAGCCCTCTTGGGCTGGTACACTTAATTCGTTTCCTATTTATTACTCTACTGGCAACCAAGCTCCTACACCATGTATTTCTCAGCATCAAATTGCATGTGCTTCATGTAGAAAAAACATCTATAAAGGCTTGCTGCTTCTCTTTTGTTGTCACTGTTTGCCACAGCTCTGAACATTGGAGTGTTGACTATGCAGGGATTATGGGGAACATGTCTAGGGATATTTTATACTTTCACCAAAGGGAGATATGTTGCTTTTGAACTTATTAAAGAGGGATTTATGTGGGGAATTCCTAGGAAGTTGGTGTGCTGGATCTTTTTTGGCTTCACGGAAAATTTTGCCCTATTCCAATATTTCTCCAGAAAAGGAAGGACTAACGACAAAGTGGATACCCTTAACTTTCTAAAAGCTCCTTTTGCCTCAGAGGATTCTATCTAGGCAGAGTAGCACTTCCTATTATTACCATGTTACTGAGACTTAGAATATGCTTTTAGGTCTGGATTTGAAAAAAAACGGAAATTTGTATAACTCCAAATACTGTCAGGCCATCAGACACCTTCTTCTGTGAATGTTTGGTAACAGGTCTGAGAGCAAGCTGGTCCATTATAGAGAAAAATCAAGACAGTGAATAAAATCCTGCCCTCACTGCTACCAAGAAGAGTTTGGTTTCTGTCTTCACCAAGCTCCAATTTTATCCTTGTATTTATTTTTCATAGGAAAAAAGACCCCATTTTTCATTACTGAATGACAAGAGGTTTGTTTATCATGTGTGGAGTGAAGTTCATGTTTCAGTCCAGGCTTAGGAACAATCAAAACCCTCTGAGAAAATAAAATAACAATAAAAAGGCCATTACTCAGAGTCACTAAGACTACCTAATATTCAGGAATCAACAGTGAATTAACTTCCATAAAACTACTCCCATCAGCCTACTGCCCATAACTAAGCTAATTCCAGGATATCCAGGTGCCATTGTAGAGTCAGTGTCCAAAAGCTTGAGACTGCCTTTAATACCAAGTAACTTGACCTGGATATTCCCTCTACCTACAGGTGAAACTTGATGTTCAGAGAGTGCAGAGAATCAAAGAAACTCCTGTTTTCTCTTTAAGAACGATGAGAAACGTGTCAGTGTCTGTCTTAGACATTATGCATTGCAAATTCCAGCTGCCAACTTAGCAAGCTCATAGTGATTAGTTTAGAAGCTGATTCTCCTTGTTCAAAAACAGGTAAAATCAATGATGTAATTGGGATGCTGGAGTTGATGTAGCCATCAAATGGAAATACCACACTCCTCAAAGGATTGCATCACAGTAGAGGAAAAAATGTTTTATAATTAAATGGAGTCTTTTAATCATCACAAAACATCCTCAGCTTTTCATGTGCTCTGAGAATATCTACGAAGACAGTTTAATAAATTAGATTTTACAAATATTTTTTATGAAAATGAGTTGGAGATGTTCTATCAAAAGGCTTCCAAATAACTTTTTTTCCTCTCTATTTCCTATACTTTGGTGTTGTCTTTAAGAATTTGGACTTTTTTCCCCTGTCTGAATGCATGGAGAAAAGAAATATTGATTTTAATAACTATATTACCTGAAAGCATGCCCACATTCAATTTACTAAAATCAGACTCTCTACCAACCCTGAGCAGACAGTAACAACATGATTCTGCTCTGAGGAGCAACAGAAATGCCTAATGAAACCTAGATTTGTTTTTTTATTGAAATTATTGCAAATATTTGGTATCATATTCAGTAGGTGAATTAATATAGGTACATACATCCACAGAATGTGAGTAGGAATGATAGCGCCTAAATGTGGTTTGGGTTGGAAGGGACCTTTCAAGATAATCTCATTCCAAAACCAGGAGGTGCACGTGGGCAGGGACACCTTTCACTACCTCAGGTTGCTCCAAGCTCCATCCAGATTGGCCTTGGACACTTCCAGGAATGGGGCAGCCCTGCAGCTGTCTTCTCTGGGCAGCCTGTGTCAGGGTGTCCCCATTATCATAATAAAAAATGTGGTCTCTATAAAAATCCAAATTTACCTTGTCTTGGGTCAAAAGAATTACCCCAGTCTTGTCACTACAGGCCCGGAGCTGGGTATGGATATGCAGAACATATAAAATTACATGGAAACAAATGCATGCCAGAGAAAGAATTGTGGTCTATATAAATATCTGTATATTTTATATGTAATAAAAATAGACAGAACATGTTTTCTTTGTGATTTTGGCAGTTAAGGAAAACCTTCTGTGCCCTCGTCTGGGAGAAAATGTGTTAAGTAAAATGTGAAGTTGTAAAAGAAATACAACTAAAATGTAGGAAATAAACACCTGTCTCCCCTGTAAAAAACACTACCAGCATTTCTAAGGTTCCTTAGGTTGAAAGAGGTTTTGAAGTGTCTTTTTTATCACTAGGTTATTAATTCACGAGATATAAACCTTTCTCAGTCTACCTGAGTAGTGTTTTCTTCATTCCTGAACATCACACATCATAGAATCTATGCAATACTTGCATGAACAATATTTGAACTGGTAACTGTACTTGTACAGTGTGGGGTCCTGAAGACCACACCTTCAAAGGTGATTATGTACCATGTGTCCACAAAAATTCCAGAGACATCAGTCATAGTCTCTCACAGTAGATATTTCAAATGTATGAGACTGTAAAGAAGGGTCTACTGCACTCATTAATTAATTTCCACATAACAATTATTTAGATATAAACTGTATGAAATGGAAGGTTTCTTTATCTTCCTCTAAAATAAAACAAATACATGTAAGAAGGTGGTGATTCACACTGCAAGTGTCATTTCTAGAAGCTCCCATCATTAGTACTAAAAATGTTTTACCATCTGTCTCCTTCTCTCTTCACTCATTTATTTTGCTGTCTGCAGTCGCATTATTTGCTTTTTGAAGATCATTTGCTTTTTTGAAGAAAGAGCAAAGATGGCATAAGAAATGCAGAGATCCTTGTTCTGCAAACACTCTCCACCTTCTGCCTCATGTCCCCTAGCGACCTGCCTTTGCATGGAATCACATGTTCTGATGATGCAGACCATCAGTACTGATACAGGCTAAATATAACTCAAACACCAGATTGCATCTCCTGTCAAAGAGTTCAATAACTAGTAAGTGAAAACTCTTCATTTTCGTTTTGCCTAATTCCAGCTTAATGCTAAAAGAAAAAAACAAAAAGAGGGGGAAAAAAAAAAAAATACAGGCAAAACCCTCAAAACAAATCCTACAAAATAAAGCCCAAAAATCAGCAACAAAAAAATCACTTATGGTTTTTATGCTTTTGCCACTTCTTTGTTTGCCCTGCTTTCATGGACACATTTCTTCAGAAATCCCTGGGGCATCTCCCTCTGAGCAGGTCCTTTAATAACACCCACATAAAAACTGATGCAGAGTAAAAGAACATGTTGCAAACACATATAAACAACCCAAAGTTACTACTATGTAAGTAAGAACTAGTTTAATTAAATAGAAGATATGCCATGTTGGCATAAGCAGGTTCAGAAATTAAGGGAATCAAAACAGAAATGTATGGATTTGTGGGTTCAAACCGAAAAGAAACATTCCATTACAAGCAAGATAGCCTGCCTTATGTGAATATCAAAATTGGTTGCAAGCTTTGGTTTCATTAGAGTCCATAAACTCAGCAACAAGAACACTGGGAGTTTAATAAATACTCTTTACTTGGCTTCTTAAATGGCAGTGAAAAAGACCAGTTATGGGAGTCATAATACTGAAAATGAAAGATATGTGTGTGTGAGTGTAACGCACAGAGAAACACACACAGGAATGGTAAACTGGCAGGAAACAGTGTGGCGGTGCGTGTTTTGTTTTATTCGGTTTAATTGAGACTTGTATTGCATTGTTATATTGGTTGGTTCCGATGTACCCCCTGGTTTCTTCAGTGGTTCCTTCCCCACTTCTTTGTTACATAACCATAACCTGTCAATCATCCCTCTCCCCACCCTGTCCCTGTCAATCCCCTCTCTCTCCTCTTGGGCGCCCTGTCTGTCACTTTGGGGCCCTTCCCTGGGCTCTGGAAAGTTCCAGGGAGGGCGTCAAGTGATAGGCTGGTGCCTGAGAAATCCCCTACTCGCCATCTGTGACTGGTTCCCCTGTTTTATGGCTACACCCCCGGTTCCACCCCAAGTTATGCAGATTGGTTGTTGCCCTGTTACCTCCCCTCGATCCTCCCCCGTTTATAAGTTCATGTTCAAGCTCCATTCGGGGCCCTCTCTGGACAGCAGTGGTCAGAGGCGGAGCTCCCTGTCGGTCTCCCCTTTAATAAATCCTGTTTAACCCTGTCCAAGAGAGTCGGCCCTTTGTCTGCTGCCAGCATTGTCATACCATCGAGCCCTATGGCCGGTGTGGGGGAGCCAAGGCCCCGCAGGGAGGAGGATGCCTGCCCTGCTCGCAGCCCCGACCTCACACGCGTCAGCCGCAGTGCAAAGGCTGAGCTAGCCTGCGGTCAGCGCCTGCAAGGTGTGCAAGGACACTGCAACAAAACAGGGTCACTTTCCACACCAGAATATTCACAAATGTCTTTAATTGCCTATTTGGTATCTTTCTAAAATTGTATCCCCGTGGAACCCTGTTCAAACAGGACTTCAGCCTTCCTGACTCATCTGCCTACAACACAACAAGGTTCTTTCCCCCTCCCCAGCTATCAGACTGCTTCCCACATTGAGGTTTTGGTTATTTCATCTATCCGCAGTGAGTCAGCAATGAACTTGGAATTTTAAATACAGTTGCATCCATGTTGGGGTGGAATCCAGCAAGCCATCTGGTCCTTGGAAAAGGAAGATGTTAGCAGTGCAGTGATAAATCAAGAAAAAATATAAATAAATATTTAAACATATTTTTAAGTAGATTTGTTTGCTTGTTTGTTTAAATCTATCTCTTAGAATGGTGAATCAGAATGCCTGGTATTAGAATAAACAATTGTAAACAAATTGCAACTTGTATTAGCGTTCAAATGGGAAGACTTTATCAAGATGAAGACAAAACTTGGTATCAGTTTCAAACCTGCAAGCAATTAGCCAGAAACACAAATAAAACAAACAATACTCTTCCCCTCTAAGCCCCCAGTCTGACAGGAAACCTCCTGATCAGCCTTTTAACATGGAAACGTGACCATGGCATAAAGGATCATGTTTTTTTCTAAAACAATCAGTAAAGCAATCCCTTGGGGAATTGGCAGAGCAGCCGTGGTGAATATGCAGTGATTGATGGGGATTTGTGCTTGGAGTGTGCTAATGAACAACAATCCACTACTGGAAACATGCAATTTCTCAGTCATTGCCTGTACATTAACATTTGATTTCATATCTTGTCAATATCAAGTGCAAACTAACTCAGAGCTGGAGAAAATCTCCTTTGGATATTCGTCAGCAGGAAAAATAGCCTAAATCTGAAAAGAATTTATGAGTTCACTGCCCAAGAGCTGATCTGCTGAAGGCTCTGGTAGTGAACTCCTTTCTTGGTAGGACAGCCTAACTTGTGTCTGCCTTCTGCGTGATGCCAGAACCGTATTTCTGTGCCTAGGCCTCTTTTAACCTCTGCAAATGCCAATTTCTTTACAGTCTCTGTAAAGCAAAAGTGACAGAGATAAAAAATGCTGTCTAAATCCAGCAGACATTGAAACTCTGAAGACAGATATTTACTCTAAGACTGTTTATTCCCGGGAAATAATCTTAGCAGCAAGGGAAGTGAGTAACAGATGGAATTACAAACACTAAATTCATCTGCGACAATAGATGCGCATAATAAACTGCAAAGATTTTTTGAACAGTGAAGATCTTACAGTCTATAGCATAGGATAAAAATAGCATTAATATCCCCAATAATCCTGAATGCATTCTTTTTTCCTGGTGCTATCATACAACTACAGAATCCCAGAGTGGTTTGAGTTGGAAGGGACATTAAAGTCCATCTCATTCCACCCCCTGCTATGGGCAGGGACACTTCCACTAGCCCAGGTTGCTCCAAGCACCATCCAACCTGACCTTGGACACTTGCAGTCACGGGCAGCCACAGCTTCTCTGGGCACCCTGTGCCAGGGTCTCCCCACCCTCACAGAGAACAATTTCCTCCCAAGTGCCCATCTAAACCTACCCTTCTAAATTGGAGAATTCTCCATTTTTTTTCTCTTGTTTTCCTCTTGTTTTTCCCAGTTTAAATTGGAACCATGTGAGCATTTCAGCCACATATGAAATTGTATCCCAACAGCACATCTCTGGAGTTTTTTTCCTTGGTGTGAGGGTTGTGATCTTTACTAATTCAATAATAGTAATTTACTAATACAAGGGATTTTTATTCCAAGTCATTACCACAAATATGAACAAGTTTAGATAGCTTGGGAATGAGTGACTGAAACACTTTATGTTTTCAAGTAATGAAATTTTTTCAAAACACAATATTTGGGGAGATGAGTGCTGAGAGAAGCAGCACTATTATTATATATACCACAAGAAAAAGAACTATAAAAGGAAATAAGTATTTATTTGGTTTTGTCTGGTTTTATCTGGTTTTAAGATCCCAGTTGATCGAAACTTTGGATTAAAATTTGGACTGTTATAGAATGATTAGAATTCTGAAGAATAGTTTCTATAAAGTAAAAATTTGTGAATAACACTACCACAGGGATATTTTAATTTTCAGAGAAATTTACTGGTTTGGGTCTTTACTTGACTTATTTCCTGATGCCCACCTGGATTCTCAGTGAACACTTTTCAAAATCAACCCTCACTTGCTGGTGTCTGTCAGTAACAATTAAATCGCTAGAGAAGTGATATCTAGAATTATTTATATTTCCCCAAAAAATCAAGAAGAAAGGCTGTTGTGTTTTTCAGCTTTCTTTTATGATTAGTTTTCTACTACTTTCCCTTGTTTTAGGCTAATTTTGTTGTGATACAAAACCTGCCTTTTAGGCAGTAATTGTCATTAGTGAATGTCTGTAGTCTTCTGGATTTACAAACCCAAAATGCAAATTTAAAGAGCATGATTAAGTGTATTCTTTCCAAACACACCATAATTAATTGCTGATCAGAGGTTTTACAAATGGAATTAAATGCGCTATTTAGCTGTCTATATTTGGTGAAAATATCTCGCAGCTTTGAATTATTTTGGGGGCAGTTAGTAAATACATTACTGCAACAATATTATGTGAAGAATCTCTAATAGAGAGTTAAAATCATAATTATTGTTGTTGTATGACAACAGTTTTGTAAATGGGTCATTGCAGCCATAGAACACAGATCTTTATTTTAAGCAAAAGATGTGGGAAAAAGAAAGGGCTCATCTCCTCAAAACTTCTGTTTTGCACCTAAAATTTAAGGACACAAAGTGTTTCAGTCACTTGTTCCCAAGCTATCTAAACTTGTTTGTATTTGTAATAATGACTTGCAATTAAAAATCACCTGTGATAGTAAATTACTGATCACAACCCTGACACTGAGGAAACACAGGATATTAATAGTGATGAAGAAATTATTTATGAAAGACAGGGGGGATGTCTTGAAACGGAGAGCAGGTATAGATGGGCTATTAAGAAGGAATCCTTCCCTGTGAGGGTGAGGAAGCCCTGGCACAGAGTGCCCAGGGAAGCTTTGGCTGCCCCTGGACCCCTGGAAGTGTCCAAGGCCAGGTTGGATGGGGCTTGGAGCAAATCTGGGCTAGTGAAATATGTCCCTGCCCATGGCAGGGTGTGGCAGTGGATGGGCTTTGAGGCTCTTTCCAACCCAAACGACTCTGGGTTTGGTTGGGAAGAACTCAGTTCCAGTGTCTCACACACTCACCAATATCTTTCTTCTGTCCAATTTAAATCTATCCTTTTTCATTTTAAACCAAGGGAAGACAAAATTCTCAGTGATAACCCTGCAGTCCCCCCTTAGTCACTTCTGCCTAAAGAGATGAATGATTCCTCCTTATTGCTGTAGAAATTTTCTGAAAAATAAAGTTTAAGCTCAGTATCTGGCACAGAAAGTGTGCCTCAATTGTTTATTCATCTGATAGCAGAATGATGCCTTTGTGAAATGTACAATTTTGGAAATTGGACAGCTTGCCATTATAATTTTCCACCTTCAGTACAACTGGCTTAAAATTGTTTTCCATCATACTTCTTCTGATTGTCCTCACACAGAGAATTCGTAGTCATCAATCACAGCTTTTGTAAACAAAGACTAAGCCCTAATCCAAGAAAATATGCAGTATTACAGATCTTTTCTTCTTTTTGGAAGGCAATCTTGGAGATGTAAGTGCCACATGCCAGTGAGAACTGTGCTATTCCGGACTCCCATGTCTTTGTTTAATCCCAACCTTTCTGCTTACTATGTGCAGTGAGGATCTAGGTGAGGAATACCCCTTCAGTCAGATTAAAAAGAAAAAATAACCAGCTGGTGCTGGAGGGCAGATTAAACAAATCATTAATTTGAGGGTCATCAATGTTTGTGCCCATTTTTCACCAACACAGTTCATATGTGAGCAGGAAATCCAAATTACATCATCAGCAAAGCTTGAGCTTAATTTATTCATTACTTCTTCCCCAAAGGTTCTCAGTAATAAATGAGCAATCGCATATGTCTTCTTGTATATATCAGTTGTATACGGCCATCAACTATAAATTAGCTATGTCTGACCTGAATATTTAAACGTTAAATGGAAAATGAGATATATTCTCTCACAACTTGCTCTTACACCATCAGCCTACACCTACTGTTTGTAATTTTTTGGTTAACAGGTACCTGTTCTCATAAAAATCCCATCCAGGAAGAGGAGAAAGTGAGAAGGAGGGGGGAGTGTGGGGAACAACTCTGTGAGTACCAAGATGAGAAAAGAAAGAAAGAAAGAGGGGCTCAGCTGAAGTTGAGCTTTGCTGAAGGGGTGTGGGGAAGGTGTTGTTTTAATTTTGTCCTCATTACTACCCAAACCAATATTAATTCATAATTAGATAATAATTAAATACATTATATAGATTAACATAATTAATGTACATTTATATAATTATTAAAGAATAGATAATTTAATGACTATTTGCCCAAGTTGAACCTGTTTTGTCTATGATGGTAATTGGTAAATGATCTTTGTGTCTTGATCTCAACCAGGAGCTTTCACATCCCAGTTCTTCCTATTTTTTTTTCCTTTTTGTCCCAGGATCCTGTGATCCAGTTGAGACCAGCTCCACAGCCCTGGGGAAGCACGATGCACTCCCACAGGAAAGTGACTGGCTTCCCCACTGAAAACCTCTAAGCTGCAAAAAATATTGTGGTCCTGGGAAATGCTGGGCTCAGTCTGGGTTGTAACTGTTCTTTAAATTAACTGGAATTCAATGTGCAAAATGTTAAACACCCTTTAAAACCCACAACTGTGTTTTAAGAAAATTTAAACAATGTGAGTTTTTATATCCTGGAATATGAAACTAGAAGAGACCCTGAGGCTTCATCTGCTTCACCACGAGGTTCAGCCTTCCTTATGCTGAGGGCCTGTCATTTGCTCTTCTGCAATCTGCTTTTGGCTTCAGCTTCCGTCAATTACTTTTATGGCAAAGTTACTCCAAAGTTTCTATGGAAATATTTTCCCCTTTTTTGTTCTCATGCTGTGGCTTTTGTGCTGTTCATGATGCAGCATCAGCCAATCCTGATACTTATTGTTACGGTGTGTTTCCGTGAGAAGAATGAGTCACCTGAAAATCACCCCATGTTTTCTCCTGCTTTCCTTATCCATTAACGTGTTAAAATTTCCCCCTTTTTTGCCCTTCCCAAAGAAGAAGCCTTCATTATGAGAGTTGAGGTGTGCCATTATCTGGGTCATTGTTGGAGTCGAGGGCATTCCTTTGGTTGCCCTGGCAGGTCAGAGACCTGGGCAGAGGGGTCTGGGACCTGGACAGGGCAGTCTGGGACCCTGGAACAGAGCCCAGAGGGACATTGGCTTTGATTCCAGTCCATGGGAGAGGCTTCCTGCACTGCAGGATGGATTGCAGGCCACAAGAGTGTGAAAGATAGTAGTTTAGCTTATCACAAGGTGAAAAACAGTAGGTTTGGGTTTTTAGTATGGAAGAGGATGGGAGCAAGATGGAGGATTTGGGGCGTTGTCTCTTGCTACTTCTTTCTTCTTCCCTCACTCCATTTTCTGTAGTGACGATGGCACAAAGTAGTTTAAGGAGATTGGGTCAAAGTAGAGATGACCTGTTTAGTATAAGTGATAGGTATTGGCAAATAACGATAAATGAAGAACACGTAACAATTAGTATAAAGGATAGGGACAGCCCAGTGCGGGGGGAATCGTCACATGCCCGAGAAGCTGCACAGATCTTAATTGGGCACTGAGAAAATTGTAAGATAAGAAACAATAAACGAAGCGCGCAACCTTGAAAATCAGAACCTGAAGACTCTGTCTCTTTCTTGTGTCCGGCTCAGGGCTTTGCAGAAGGCAAAAAGACTCTAAAACCACCTGAATCTCGGGACGAAAAAACTGAGAGGTCATTGCTGATAAAGCCTTGTGAATGTAGGAAAGTTTCCCTTAGGAAACAGCAGATGCTCCATCCTGGTCATGCCCATATCCCAGCAGAGCCCTGGAATTTTCCCAGGCAGCTGCTTGCACTGCCTCACTGAATCATCAGTTTGAGCTTTTCCACTTTTCTTCTACTTCATTATGTCTTGACCTGTTTGGTTTGTCCTGGCTCACAACAGGAATAGAAAACCACTTTTTCATTTCCAGTTACAGCAGTAATGGGCAGAAAGTAACTTTGTGTTTTAAGTGGAACATCACATTTGGCACCTAAAAGTACCAACAAATATCTTCAAAATTTACCATGAAATGTGGCCTCTGGCAGACTGATAACCCACTTACTATCTTTCACTTGGACTTTAGTACCTCCAGCGTTAAAAGAACCAGAGATAAAGAACTTCTGAGTTTTGTAGTGGCATAAATAAGATAAAAACTTGACCATTGCCATGACGATAAAATTAGAACTATCAGAGAGATGTTAATTAAAATATTTTAATAATACAGAAGTTATTATTCTCTTTATATCTGAATTATATAAAATGTTAAAAATAATATGACATCATAGTCACCTGATAGATACTGTTATTTTTATAACACTGTCATTCTAATGACATTGCCAGCACATTTTGATAACAAATTGACCTAACTAATTTAATTGATCAGACTAAATTCCATTTCAACAGAGCACTTTAACACCCCCTGGGGTTGCTCAAGAAATGATTGGGTGCTGTGGTTTAGTTGAGGCAGTGGTGATGGGCCAAAGGTTGGATTTGAAGATCTTGGAGGCCTTTTCAACCCATAATTATCCTATGATTCTATTCTATATAAAAAATGCCTTTCTAAACAATAAAAAAATGTACCTAAAGTATGTGGTTTATTCTTTCCAAAGATGGTTAATGACAAACAAACAGTGCAATGAGTTCAGTCTGTCTTGTTGATACTTTATTGAATTAAAGCCGAAGTGTGATAGAAGAATTCAAAAGCTTTGAAAGTCTCCATGCAAAATCACTTCTGCCATGGAGACTTCAGGAAAGAGGAAAGCCTACCATCCAACATGTTTACAAGGAGCTGCAGAACTGAAGGATAGGGAACCAGTCACCCTTTACAGCGACTGAGGTTTACAGGGTTAATTCTGTGGCTGCAGCTTTAGCTTCCAACACTGAGCAGTTCAGAGTGGATTTTCCAATGGCTGGTTAATACAGTCCTAAATATGCGATAACTATTCTAACCTTAATTTGATGAAATTAGATCCTGACCCTTCATTGTAGCTTCATTACAAAGTGATGGAGAACACATGGACAAATTAAATTTGACCCTTTGGGGCAAAACTAATAAAACTGAAATTCATGTCCTTCCAGGGGCAGTTGTCTATTTTATCCCTCTGCCAACCCAGACTCCTAAATCTTTCTGTAGAGGCAAAATCTTTATCTGGAGTTTTTATGGGGTAGAAAAAAGAGAATGAGAATTTTGTATTTAGAAATTATATTACATAGAGAGTAAACTGACTTTGGATTCACACATTTTCTGATTTATAGAGCATATTATTCTCTGCATTATTGAATTTCACAGGAAAAGAAAACATTCTGAGTTAGTATAGTCATCCCCTCTCTGAGAATAATGTTGCTGAGTTCAATATGCACATCTTTCTTAAACTTCTGCAATAATAAACCAAAGGCTTTCCTAATTTCCCAATTCTTTATTGTATTGTCTTTTTGGCTGATACTTTTTTCATACAGTTTCAGGATTTCACATAGTGTGATATTCACGGGGAACATAAACTGATATTGCCCTGTGAGTTGAACTGCAAAAATGTACCAAATAACTGTAAATCTCATTCCGAGTTTGCTAATATATTTTATTGACTCCCAGAAAATAGACTTATACTAGGAAATAAATTTCCTCATAGCCCAAAAGATAAAGTCTCCTATTTGATGTGATGTCGTAGCATTTATACAGAAGAGGGTAAAAAAAATCCATAAAACAAACCAGGATGTGCAGGAAAAGGGTGCCCAGTTTTCAAGCAAAGGTCTGTGAGTTGGTTTCATTTTTAACTTTCATGGACAGAGGCTGGCAAGGGAGATGAGAGGCAGCAGGTTTTGCTGGCTGAGGTCATTCAGAGCTCCTCAGTTCCTTCTGCACAGAAGAAAGAACATTAGGTTTGGCTCTGGAGAAGTGAGCCTGAGAATTAAAAATGCTTGGAGACCCTGCCTAAATGAGAGAGAGACGACAACCATCTGGGGTCTCTGATCACTTTCCGTCTTGCTACCAGGTAAAGGATGGGTTGTGCCTGACTATTTCCTCTTCCTGACTAGAAAGGGCATTTTCTAGGATAATTTCCTGTCCCCTGTGCCCTCTAATCTAAAGCTCTGCCTGAAGAAGAGTGTCTGGACTTCTGTGTGGAGGCTCTGAGGATTTTCACCCTGACAGGGAAGATCAATTCAATATTGAACATGGTGGCAACACAAACTGCGAACTGTGTGACAAAGAAGTCACAACTGTGAGATCAATATTAGTTTGTTATTTATCTCCTTACCCCTAAGCAGTTCCTGAGGAATATCTTAAATTTCAAAATCTTCATGGGTTTTTGTCAATGATTAAGCACAAATACGCTCATGTGCTCTAGAAGTTTAACATAACTGGCTTTGAAGTCACATATAAAACTTCATTATAGTGAATATTGATCAGCTGTTCATAGTTCCATATAGAGCAGACATGATTTGCACTCTGTAAAAGTGTGCAACTAAGCAGTGAGTTTCATTAATTAATGATCTTTTACCATTGAGAATTATGTTCTTCTATATATTTTTTTTAAAATTTTTGCAAGAGAGCTGGAGAACTTATCCCTCCATTTAATTAGAATAAAATTTATTTGGTTCCCAGATTGCTATTCCTTGGTGATCTTTATTGAACCTGTTGTCCATCTTCATCTATTTGATCACAGAAAATGCTTTCACTGGAAATGCAGCTTATTTCCAGGTGTGATGGAACTGCCAGTTGAGAAAATAAAGCTTAAAATAATATGGAAGTTTACTTCTCTTCATCTGTTGGACCCAATGGTCTGATTAAAGATACAAGGAACGGCCTGAAGAGAGAGGGGAAAATATCCAGCTATTCAGTCTCTAACACATAAAGCAGTAAAACTCTTTCCTTGGCAGTCTAGATATTTTTTTCTAACTAAGAACTGAATTAATATATTCAATTAATATAAGGAAATAAGGATAAAATAAGGATATAAAAATAAGGATATAAACAGAAAAAATAAAGATATAAAAAGAAAATGAATTTATGAGCAAAGTTCACATTTGTTCCTTTATCAGAGCCATCGGTTTGACTGAAATGTAAATGTACATGGTTGCCTACACTTGGCATTCACTGATACTCACTGCCTTTGCTCTCTGGCTCATGACCATTTGCATCTCACTTTTCCAAAAGTATGGAAATAATGATTTAGAAACTTCCCATGGGTTTTATTTTGTATGTTCTTTTAAATTGTATATTCCCATGCAGGTAATATATGTTTGAGTGTATGTGTGCATATATACATTGATATAGCTACATACATACATATATATATACACACATACATATATATACACAAACACATAAACACGTCTATAAAACAAGAATTCCCTCAAATCTGTTATTTACTAGGAGCTCACAGGACATGACATCTCATCTTCAGCTTCATAACATGTTTTGTTTTGCCAAGAGCTTTCAATTTGTTTCCTGTCTAAGTACCAGAACCCTTTTTGGCAGTAGAAACTCGGATGAAACACTGAAGTGGTCGTGGCATATGACAGTGTTCCAACTGTTCACAAATATATTTTCAAAGCAGCTTCTGCTGGAATAACAGCTCACAATGGAAAAGCTGTAGGGCACACAGTCATACAGCAGCAACTAATGATGAGTAGGGATGGACAGACTGTATTTGGGATGGATAAAGTGTAAACAATGTAGTCATACAATTTTGAAATTACAACTGCTTTTCCAAATCCTCATTAACAGGAAATGTGGCAGAAAACTGGAGGAAAAAATGATAATGGGAGGTGAATGTCTATTTTTAGTCTCCTTAATCATTAGCTGCCCCAATCATTCAAAATTCAAATCCTTGCCTACACAAAACTTAAGGAATGCTCTCTATGGAAAGCCTAAATCACAGAGATTAACTAGGTTGCTTGGGTCTTCTGCTCATGAATTTTTCTTCACGGACATTATAATTCATATTTGTACAAGTAATGTTTGCTCAAACAAGTTAATATCATTACTCCCCTTTATTTATAGGAAATTCCAGTTGCTCAGTCAACATAACAACAAACACATCTGACCAATGCTGAACTAATTGCATGTTCACTGGAGTAAAATGTAAATTGGTTAAGTGAGAAGATTATGAGATTCCTGTGGGAAAAGTTTTTCTTGATATATCATTTAAAAATAGTAAACATTGCTTCTTTTTAAAAGCTTGGTTTCTGAAGCCCAAAGCAGGCATTTGAAGGATGTGAAGATTTAGTATTTTTGTTAAGCTATGTAAATTGGCTCAGGAAATACTAAGTATATTGATTATTTAATGGTATATGCTCTCTACTAACCATCTAAACAGAGATCTTTTCCATCCCAGATGGAAGTGTATCCATGCATATATCTATGCTCTATACCACAAGATTTAAGTAGGCTTAAAACTTACACCAGTTTGCAGGTTTCAGATTAAACTTCCCATGTATATTCTTATTAAAGGATTTCTTCCCACTGCAAACTACTTTGGACTATTAAAATTCTCCAGCAGGTAATGTCTAATTAAGCTGCTATTCTTCTAGATAAATGTCTGCTGAATAAATAATATACCATGTTGCAATGTGCTTTCTTTTTAAATTGAAAGAGTAGGTGTGAGTGTCATATTAGTAACAAAAGCATTACTCCCCATGCAGCCTAAATTCTCCTCTCATTCCTGGAGCTCCATTAGTAAGCAGCTGGCTGAAGCCACGAGAGACTTTTTACCTGTTTGGGAAGATTTTGCACTTGTCAGGGTGTTCTGTAAAATGTCTGCACTGTACAGTATTTGCACTGTTCATTTTACATTTAAATGTCTCTGCTAAAAGGTGTGATCACACTTGCAATTATATTCTCTACCTTCCTGAGCACACCTGCCCTGCCAACCTTTTGAAATGTCAGACTCTGAAACAAGTAACGCAGAACATTTAGGATGATTCCTTTGTTTTGAGACTGTATGTATTTGTTACTGGAAATAGACCGGGTTTTTTCCTAGTTTTATAATGTTAAAGTCATTTGTATCCCTATAGCCACCAGTTATAGAAATAGCTCTTCTCAGACAGGGAGCCCAAACTGTGGCTAATATAACCAGTAACACTAGAATTAAGTTTTAGGGTATCATAAAATTTCTAGGAAACAACTGGTCTTATTCACATCTATTAAGATCTTTTCTCCATCTTTCGTGACTTTGGTGTTCTGAAAGTGTGGGATCTCTTGAATGCATCATATTTAAGGCCATGAGGAGGGGGAGCTTTCTACCTTTGAAATTTCCAAGATAACTAAACAGATCACAAGCTCAGTTTCTATATGGATTGTTATAACATGGACACATCGGCTCTGCCTCTTTAAAGCAATGATTTTTGTTATTTTGATGTTTATCTCTTAGCTAAGTCCCTTTAAACACCCCAAACCCTCCAGCAAACAGGTTGTAGAAGGGAAACAAAAAATGTGTTATTTTCTTCTAGCATTTCTTAACTAAGACCAGCACTTAGATGGACAGGTTTTCTGTATCTTTTTAAAGAGCTCATTAAATGAAAAACACAATTGCAGCTGATTATTTACAACCATTAGCACCAGTTCATCTCAGTTTTCTCACAATCTCATTAGGCTCTAGATAATAATATATATAAAAGATATTTGTTCATTTAGAAGCCTGCTACCTTCATCAGTCTTTATTCAAAGAGTTTAATATGTTTGAAGGGAACTGTCAGCTCCACCAGCCATACAGATTTTGTTATTTTCTTTTCCTTTATTTCTAACAAAGTTTAAAATAGAACACAGGGAACACTGTACAAGTTGGAAGATTGAAGCAAGCTTATTCTATTTTGTGCATTTTATCTGGAGTTTTGTGCAAGTGTTATACAGACAATGAAATTCAATACAACCATGATCATGTTAGATGCTGTCAGAGGAACAAAATCTGTCTGAAATAATGGAATTTCTGTCGTCCACCTGCACTCCAGCAGTACCTTGCTGAAAAAATGGATGGAAAATTTGGTAACAGAAAAGGTAGCCATAATATAACCCCAGAAAAAATAGGGATCCCTTTGGGGTTTGGGTGAAAAATTGACATATTGGGACATACTCCATCAGATAAATGCTTGATAATTTGCTTCAGTGTAATGCTAATAATAACATTAATACATACAACTATGACTAATCATAAATTATACAATTATAAAAGAAATAGGGGTATGGAGCACATAGAAATACCCATTTTGGGGCATTGAGAAATGTCTGTGGAATTTGCTTTATCTGGATATAACACTGAAAAATATTTTTTAATTTTGGAAAAGAAAAATGTTATGTTGAGGAGGTGGCTGGAAAGGGAATCATCAGCAAGTGCCTTTAATGAGCTCAAGAGGATAAGAGGATGCCAAACACGGAAAAATACACTATTTTTGCTCTCATGAAGTTATTTCTGACTGCAGAAATAGTTCTTTGTGTTGCCATTGTTGTAGAAGGAAAGTCATTAAGGCAACACAGAGAAGGTGCAAAGTGAAAAGCTGCTGCTTGCAATTACCCACTCCATAAAAGTACTGGCCAACATTCTTTGCCCTTACCAGTTTGCAGCAGCTGAAGAAGAAATAAGGAAGAAACAGAATGGAAGATACGCTTTTTACAGATTCTATGTGCTTTTGTAGTATTGGTGTGTGTATATTTTTATTTACTTACATAGACACCTCTGCATCCACAGACAGACAGACAGGCTCACAAACACAGTATCAGTGTGCTTCAACAAAGCATCTTCTACCTCAGATGTGACATAAAACTAAATTTCTGGAAACATCTTCCTGATGCATTGTGTAGCAGGGAAGAAATGACATTATTTTGCCCACACACCATTTGGAGTTTGGGTGAATTTATAATACCCCCAACTGACAAACCTCAGAAACATTTCACTTGCTTCTTCTAAGATAAAATAAACAAGTGTTTATCTTACATTTACAGTAATCAGTAAATAATTTCAATTATTTAAACTACCATGAAATTTTGGGGTTTGGTTCTGGGCTGCCAAATTTATGATAACTGACTCTGATGACCAGTTTTGTCACCTCCAAAACAGAGATTATCCATCAGAAGTTGTGCCATATTCATTGCCTGGGACTAACCCAGCTTACCAAAAACCATTTTAAATTCTACTTCTATTTCAGATGAAATTCATAAATGTCTTTGAAGGAAGATTTCTATAGCCCTTGTTGGAATGTGACAGGGAAACATGTCTTTGTTAAAGGCTTGTAACTATACAGAGAATCTTTAATACACAGAAGGATTACTTGGGAGGAAGATAAGGAGGCAGTAATCACCTGTAATAACACCACTACTGTGTTTTCCTTATTTATTCCTCCTTTGCATAAGTTATTCCAATTCTGCTTTGCTTGCAGCCAGTATTGGAGCATCTGCTCTTTTTCCTGCCTTGCATTATTTGTTTGTTGCTCTAAAATGTTGTTTCCTGACACCTCTAAATCAATAGTTTTTTTCCTAGAGGTAAAAGTTGGGAATATTTTACTGGATCCTGATCCTTAACCTGTCCATTCCTTGCCTTTTTTTTTTTTTTTTTTTTTTTTTTTTCCCATCTCATTTCACAGTTTTCTCTCAATAGCTCTACTAAATTTCAGTAGGAGACCAAAAAAAAAAAAAAAAAAAAAAAAAAAAAAAAAAAAATCCCTGTAGTTAGTTCTTCTGCCTCATGCTTATTTTCTATTCCATTTATCTTGTGTGTAGCACACAGGCTTTCAGGAAGGAGCTCTGAGTGGAAAGATTTCCTGCTTTGTATTCATTAGTGCCACTGTCATCAGTGGTAATTTTCTGCAGAAACTCAAGGACTTCACTTTCTGGAGCTACACACACTTTGCTGCTTTCAAATGAGTTTCCATCCATGACAGAATGAAGGTCACAGAAAGATATTGGCAGTGCAGTGTCTGAAGGACGAGTTCAATTTTACAGAGCTGTTGCCACAAGTGGTGGCTACTTGGCCAATGCCCAATGGATCTAATGGACATGGAAAATGAATGGTTCTTTTCCTGTTTCTGTTTTCCCAACAGGACAGAGCAGAAACTCATTGCAGAGGTGGAGTGGAAAGGTCACTTGTGCTGCAGTTGCTGTCAGGAGAAGTGCTGTCAAAACTGCGATGTGTCTCTGACCACTAACACTGCCCTGAGGGTCAGCAGCACGAGCTGCAGGCTGACAGTGCAGCTCCAAACCTCCGTGTGGTGCTCCTTACTCCATCTCCTCAACAGGAGCACATACCTGATTATGTCTTATCAGCTGAGGGCAAGAGGCAGATGTTTGGGCGGCTCTGCTTCGTGTTTGACCCAAGTTCACTGGGAATGCAGCCTCTTCTGGCTCACTCTAGGTGTCTCTGACTCATCTTTCTGTTTAGCTGGGCTTCTTCACTCTAAATTGTGCTGCTTAGGGCTGCTGGGAAATCACAGAATCATGGAACCGTGAATCATGGAATTGTCAAGGTGGGAAGGAGCTCCAAAGATCATCTGTGGTACCTGTACATTCAGCACTGCCGTGTGTAACTCTATGCCTCTTGCATTTTGTTTTCACAGAAGAAATGTGCACTGCATAAAAGGTGTTATGCCTTCCAATAAACATGTTACCCAGGGAGGTGTGGCAAAAAAAATACTGCATATCCAGTTCTTATTTCTCCCAAGTTCTGCATTAGCCACTAACAGCTACATACAGGTTAACAAAGAGTCCCTGCTGGGAGTGATCTTGTGGGAGGAAACTTATGTTGCAGCCAGAAGCTGATCCTGAGAAAACTGGGTAGTGGCTTTGTTATAAACTACCACCAAAACAAACTGCATTGATGTGAAAAGGAAGCTTTTGATACAGCTCCCATTTTCAGCTGTACAACACATTCCTACATGATAGTACAGCGAAACCTGCCTAGATATTTAAATACTTGTGCTAGTGTTAGAAATACTTGTCTTATTGTCATAGAGTGCCACAATGGTTTGGATTGGAAGGGACCTTAAAGCCCATCCAGTGCCACCCCCTGCCATGGGCAGGGACACCTTCCACTAGCCCAGGTTGTTCCAAGCCCCATCCAGCCTGGACTTGGACACTGCCAGGGATCCAGGGGCAGCCACAGCTTCTCTGGGCACTCTGTGCCAGGGCCTCCCCACCCTCAAAGGGAGCAATTCCTTCCCAATATCCCATCTAAGCCTAGACCTCCTTCAGCTTAAGACCATTCCCTTTGTCCTGTCATTCCATGCCTACTTCCAAAGACCCTCTCCAGGTCTGTTGGAGCCTATTCAGGTACTACTCTTCTCTCACCTCAGGCAGGGTTTCCTCAGAGTGTTTGTTAAGCTGGGAAGAAAGCACAGGCTCCAGATCTGGAGACGTTGTCTCAAGGGATAGAGCAGCAATAGATGCTCATTTGGGGATATTTTTTCTCCCCCCAAACCAGCCCCTGATTGCAGTTTTGTCTAGATAAGGGCTCCTATGGAACTACTTACAGTGACACTGAGGACCACCTGGGCTATTTTTCAAGATGTGGAACTAGTGCTGATTTTAGCTTACATCCAAATTCACCTTTCTGCAATCATAAATCTTGGATCAATTTTAATGATTCCAGTAAATTGGTTAATCATTCTTTGACAGGAAAATTGACTGCTCCCTTTTATTATTCCAGCATGTTCTCACTCCAGCTATTTACACATATCGTGTAATTTTCTACAATATTTTCTACAGCTTCTTAAACACGAAATATTTAAGACTTTTTAAAAGTATCATATCAAATATCCTAGAATCATTTATGTTGGAAAAGACTTTCAAAATCCATGAGTCCAGCTGTTAATCTAATACTGCCCAGTCTACCACCTGAATAATGTTCTCCTTTTTTACTCCATTAGAAATATTTTTAAATGTATCCTGTTGCAACTACGATGCAGTTTGCAATCATTCTCTAGAGGTAAGAACATTGCCTTGTATGCAGTGTGTGAAAAATTCAATTAAGTCTCCAATGAACACAACCCAGCATTTTTCTGTAGGATTTCATGTGAAAAAAGAGGTTAATTTGCAAAGGAATTCGGTGATCAATTAGCTGTGTAGTTTACTGGATGACTCCCTGACATTTTCCTTCTAAATCCAGTCTAAAACGAATCTAAGCACCAAGACTAAACAGTTCACCTGATTACTGGTTTCTTAAGAGCTCCACAGAAGTTAAATATAACTTTAAGTAGTAAAATCATAAACTAGTAAATAAATGAGTAAATTTAATACATTTTTAAGTAAATATAATTTGAAAGTAGTCCAGGGAAATACGTGTAGGGATTCAGAACAGATGGGGGGAGAAAAAATTAAAATTAAAAAATATATATTTTACATTCATGAGAAGACTCAGGAATCAGTTCCTCTTACAACTGTTTTAACCCACAGAACAACAAGGATATTTCTCTTCTTGAGCGTATCTGTGCTTTTTCAAAAACCCTAGAACTGTCTGAGGAATGATTGATTTGGTGTCATTGGAATGCACAAATATTCCAGTTATGATAATTTGTTATTTCCTGATCAACTGATTCAAATGAAACATGTTGTATATTCTTTCAGATTTATTACTGCTTAAATTTCATTAATTGGATTTGTTTGATGTGAGCCAAGTTTTGATGGAATCATTCTGTAGGAACAAACCAGGACTACCACGGAATTTTGTCTCTCTTACAGTTGCACAGTTCCTTTGTCTATTTTTCCCTTCAGTGTCTCCTGCTGTAAATATTTCTGGAGCAAACAAGGCAGAATTATCATCCCTCTGTTAAGATTTAATTAATGGAGTAGGAGCAAACTCGTACCTCTTAGGAATGTTTTGTTAGAATTCTAACTTTCAGTCAGGCTTGTGTGTTCGTGTGTGTGTTTTGTTAATTGGTTTGGGTTTTATTTTGTTTTTCAAAGTAGAAGAGAATGGGAAGGGTCATCCTGTGGGACAAAGTGGCCATGGATAAGATGGATAGGAGATCTCCCAATGGCCAGCAATTGGAGTCCGGACTAAAACATCCCAGAGAAAGGACCAAGCAATGGAAGAAAATCAGTTGGGTTGAGAGTAATATCTGAAGTCAGAAAAAGAGTTTCTGCAGAGGGAAGCTTTTGTAATCACTAAAGAAAGATAAAACAACCCCATTTTAATTAAAAACACTAAAATCAACTTGCCTGACTGCTCCAAGTATTAACTGCTGAAAGAAACAATGTCAAGTGCTTAGTGCTTGTCCCAAGACAGGGGAATCCTGCCCTCAGTCTTCTGTATGATCATTGGGTTCCTTCTTTTTCAATGTGTCTGACTCATTCGATAAGGAAAGATAGCAATACATATTTTCCCTCATAATAAATATGAAATATAATAAATATATTCCCAGTTGTGAGGCTCTCAGATACTTAATTTCCAGAATTATTGCTTTTAATGATACAAAGTGTGGTGGAAACAATTGCTGTCCAACTGGCTCTTAGAGAAATAACACTGAATCCAATATGATTTTGAAATATTTTCTGGCAAATATGGAAATGTTGCATAAAGAAACAGTAATATTTTGATTTTTCTTTTAGTTTGATTTTGATATCGAAGTAGCTGTGAAATATAGCTTTTCACTTTTTATACATTTTTGATTACTGATTTAGGAATAAACTCTCATAAAAGAAGTAGCTCTATTGCAATATTCTGCAAGCTGCAAATATAATAAAAATATAGATGATTAATTGAGAAATCCAGAAAAAACATGCCAGTGAGGGAGGACGTAGAGTAGGAGGTTGAGTAGGATCAGTGATTATGACCTGATTGCATTTGTAATCAAGAGAGAAAAGCTGGTCTGTGTTTGTAATATGATACAGCTATATTTGCCTTGCATACAGGTTAAATTCCCTTTTTCATGGGAAATTAGAAATTATAATTGTCAGAAAATATAAAGCACCTGAATAAAATGGAACTTTCTTGAAACCAGCAGAAACAACTCATGAAATCTCTCTGTGCTTTTCAGGAGAAACCAGTGTGTTCTTGGTTTGTATATGACTTCATGGAATCACAGAATCATGGGATCATTAAGGTTGGAAAAGGTCTCCGAGATGAACAAGCCCTACTTTTGACCAAATCCCAGCATGCCCAGTAAAACATCCCATGTAGTGCCACATCCAGTCATTCCTTGAACACATCCAGGGATGAGAAGTCCAGCAGTGTTGCTGGAGGGCATGAAGAGAAATAATACTCATACTCTGGCTCTAAGGTAAAAGAAGGCCACCTTTATTATGGTTAGTTTGCTTATCTAGATTCTGGACAATGACCAGGGATTGGAGAACAAGGTTACCACCTCTCCACCCCATTGGCCAGGCTAGAAGTCAATCAGTTGTCCCTCATCAGAAAGGAATGTGAAAAAATCTCTTGTTTCTGTTGCAAGCGTGAGAAGACTCCGCTACAGAATATAAACATTCACAGAAAGCTAATAGAATGTGGCAACACAGCACCTCCCTGGGCAGCCTCTTCCAGTATCTGACTGTCCCTTCAGTGAAAACACTTTTCCTAGTATCCAACCTGACTCTCCCCTGGCACAGCCTGAGGACATTTCCCATTCTCCTTTCCCTGTCTGCTGGGAGCAGAGCGCGACCCCACCCTGGTTGCCCTCTCCAGTCAGGGAATTATGGAGGGCAATAAGCCTGTGCAACTCTCTTAATTTCTTCACATAGCAGACACGAAAGTATTCTTTATTGTGAGTAAGCATTCCAGAAATTTACTCTCAAAAATTAAGAAGTAAAAGCACAGCCGTGGGACAGAATAAGAATGGCTCAACTGGACGTGAGCTACAATAATACTTTGTCCAGCCGCAACTGCAGCAATCTGTGTAAGTAATGTCCATGTTTTACGTACTTCAGAAGACACAGGTTAAAATGTTGACAGCTGTAAAGAAACTGCAGCCTGTGAAGAGCCCAGCATGGAGCAGGTTTATCCAGCAGGACTGCCAGCCATGGAGAGGATCATGCTTGAGCAAGGGCAAAGCATGAGGATGTAGGTCTGGCAGAGTGGAGCTGTCATGGTCCAATTGCAGCTCCTGTTCCCACCACCCCTGTACCCTTTGGGGATAGGAGACAGATCTGTTTCTCACCATCCAACTATTTTTATTTGATAATAAGCTGAAAGAAGACAGATTTGGATTAGATACTGGGAAAGAATTCTTCCCTGTCAGGGTGGTGAGGCCCTGGCACAGGGTGCCTAGAGAAGCTGTGGCTGCCCCATGATCCCTGGAAGTGTCCAAGGCCAGGCTGGACAGGGCTTGGAACAAGCTGGACTAGTGGAAAATGTCTTTGCCCCATGGTGGGGGGTGCCACCAGATGGGCATGGAGGTCCCTTCCAACCCAGACCATTCTGTGATTTTTTTGTCCGTGATGGACATTGACAAATGGTGTCCATGTCTTTATGTTGACTCATGAACTTTTTCACTTTATTTTCTCATCCTGTGCTGTTGGTGGGGAGGAGGAGTAAGAAAGCCCCTGGTGGGTGTCTGGCAACTCAGTAAGATCAACTCATCCCAACTGCACACAGAATTCTCTCAAACTTTGTGTGGAAATTCTTACAGTCCTACAATGTATAATACAGCTGAGGAGCATGAATAAACATGACCTGGCAAACCATTTGTAACATAGAACAATCAAAATGGTGCTGAAGAACCAAAACCCATTTCAGACCATGTCGTCAAGGGGACAAAACATGACATCACAGAAAGGAGCTGTATATTTTATTTCTCATTTGAATAAGGATACCGATGTGGAAAGACCATAAATTAAGGAAATAACTATAAATTGGCAGTGCATCAAAGAACTAACTGGTCTCTGCTTCTGAAGTTTCTATTTTGCACAATAACTGCAGTGAAATTACTTCACATGTGAAAAGCTTATTCACTTCAGTAAATGTCATGCTCTTAATACAGTCACTTTTCAAATACTATTATATCATAAAATGTTACAGAAAATAATAAGGCTGTTTTATAATTAGAACTATGCGGGATCACCATCTCAGATTACTCATTTGCTCCTACATTCCTTTACCACCAACTGTCTGTGAGACATTTGAATGTCACAAAGCTCCTGTTATTAATATTTGCACAGCAGTATGGAATAATAGTTTGTACATTTGCAATGAGCTCTTCTGGGATCCCACGTAAGCCCCAGATACGCTCAGTTCTCTGCAGAGTCAGGCATTGTCCTCAGGACTGGATAAACAGCTCCAGTGAAGGGGTAGGTACAGGTTTTTAAGGAGAAGAAAACCGGGTATAAATTAGCTGAAAGAAATACATAAAAAATACATTAAAATTCCAAAAATAGAGGCAATGACAAGAAAGACAAAGTCTCAGATGTCACAAGGTGTCGTGGTGCCTTGTCGCTTCGCACAGACCACAGGCTAGCTCAGAGGCACTGCGGCTGGCGTTCTGTGGGTCGGGGCAGCAAGGCACGCAAGCTATCTCCTCCCCGTGGGTGCTTGGTTCCCCCTCGGGCGACAGGACTGAAGATATATTCACGACTACGGCGGCAGGAAGAAGTCGACTCTCGAGAGCAGTGCAAACAGATGGTTTATTTAGGGAGCATAGAACGGAGCTCTACCTTGGGAGGCGACTGCTCTCAGAGAGCCCCGAGCAGCGCTGTGCGAGAACTTTTAACCGGGGGAGGGTTCAGGGGAGGCGACAAGGGGTCAGCCAATGGGAAAATGAGGGGGTGTAACCGGGGGTGTTAACCATAAGATGGGGGTCCAATCCCAAGAGGGAGGGAGGAGATTGCTCAGGCACCCACCAATCACTCGACGCCCTTCCTGGATCTTTCCAGAACCCAGGGAAGGGCCCCGAAGTGACGGACAGGGCGCCCAAGGGGAGAGAGAGGGGATTGACAGCTGGGGTAGAGGGGGTAGGGATGATTGGCATTTAACGACAGGTTATATAACACTAACAGGGCTGAAACCATCGGGGGAGAGCCGGGGGGTACAAGGAACAAACTAAATTACAGAAAACTTTAAAACATACACGAAACTCATCAACAAATCTTAAAAACACGCCGCTACAACAAGGTAGTACATCCCCCACTAATTTGCTCCATATGCATGAAGTGAAGGGACCAGGGAAGAAGAATGACAACTTGTTAGTGTCCTAGGTTGACTGTGTATCCCCTAATCGTCTATTGGGTGCAAAGGGGAGGGGAAGTGCCATTTGTTTTTCCCCAGGAAAACTCTGCTCCTCGGAGTGACCTTGAAGTGAGGGAGTTGGAACACTGCAAGACGAAGGAAGCTCGGTTTTTTTATTTTTTTTTTTTTTTTTTTTTTTTTTCCCTGGGAGTTAGTTAGTTTAGGTCTAGCATAGTTAGACCCTGTAGAATAGCTGAAGTTTTTTTCCCTTTTTTTTCCCTTTTTCCCCTTTTTTTTCCCTCTCCTTGGAACTGTTCCAACCTCTCCAGACTAAGGACCTGGGGAAGCACCGGGGGCCTCCACAGGGGACCCACCCCACCAAGACCAGCCCTGCACATCTCCTTTTCTCCCAACGCCAGCAGAGACAGAGCAATGGAGCACAGTGACTATCTTCAAGAGGAGACCTTCTCTTTTTACGTTTGTTATCCCTCCATAAGCGGCACGAAGCTCTTGTCATCGGGTATTGTGCTGGGAGTGCTTTGCCTGTTTAATAAACAATTCCTTCTCTCTGAGGAAGTCTTTTCCCGAATCAGCTGGGGGAGGAGAGGGGGAGCCCCGTGGGAGGGTTTCTCCCAAATCTGCCTGAAACCAGAATGGTTGGTCACCTTACTTTGGCTTTACAGCTTGATCTTCTCAGGCCTCAGAGAGCTGGGCTTTAGGAAAGGTGGTGGAAAATTATTCTAAATGGGTAGAATGGATATGTGCCTAAAGACATGTTTCAGTTTCATTTTCTAGTGCATAGAGATCATTTCTGCACAGAATCACAGAAATCACAGAAACACAGAATATTCTGACTTGGAAGAAACCCACAAGAATCACCAAAGTCCAGCTCCTGGCCCTCCTTAATATAATACAAGTGGGTTCTTTTTGCATCTTCAGCTCTCACCTTTTTTTTTTTTTTTTTTTTGTTTTTTTTTTAAACTTGGTTTTCTTAATTTATTTTTAAAATTTTTGGATTTAATTGATTTAATTTGTCAATGGAGAGTCCCAGGCTCTGAAGTGAAGTTATTGTCCAAAATAAGGAAAGGCAATAGATTGATTTATGCAACTGAAGATATTCCACAATAGATTTTTTAAGGCTACACCTGCAATGTGAATTTTTATCACTTTGACAAATACCACCAGAAATCTAGAAAAAAGTGAGTTTTCACTAATGCTTTTTCTTCAACAAGAAGGTCCTAAGGCTTGTTCACTGGGTGCAAGATCTAGATGTAAAACTTGTGCAATTTGTCTCAGCATGTACCTACATGCTTGACAAATTTACTGCTACAAATACAATAAATATCTGGAAGCAGTAGTGAGAAGCTATGAACAAAAGAAATGTTTTCCATAAATCAGACATTTAAAAATGAACACACCTTTTTCCTTCCATGTATCTTGTTAAAAAGTGCAACAATAATTTATTAAACTTTTTAAACCAAAGAACTTTTTAATTTGTGAACCTCCAGCTTAACTCTTTCTAATGTCTTACTACAAACGTGTATGAATTTCAGATCTACACCCACACAAGATCTTATTTTATTTCCCAGATATAGATTAAAATGGCACAGGGTGGGATTGTTAGGATTCTGTGCAGAGCCAAAAGCTGGACTCAATTATCTATGTGGGTCCCTTCCAATTCAGGATATTCTGTGATTCCATGAAAATAATAATAATAATAATTGATATCTGAAGTATTTATTACATGGAACTCTTTTAGTCTTCAAAGATAATGAAATTGAAAAATGAATGAAACAGAGGAATGTCAAGCTTGTTGTCTCCTGCATCATTTCACATGATAGAAAAGCAGTTCCTTCAAAAGAAGGACCATTAGGAAATTTTTCTGAAAATCTTAACTTTGAAGGTGTAAAAATCCCTCATCTCTAGCCCGGAAGAATATCTGATAGCTTTTTTATTCAGACATCCCACCAGAAAAAGATTGATTTTTTTCAAACCACAACAGAATTATTCTGAGGACTGAAAGAAAAAAAAAAAAAAAAAATCCCCTCTCGAACTATTAATCTATTAATTGCCAAGAGCTAATTCCAAATGTAATATAATTTGTATTTTACCTTTTTTAAATAGCTGCTTTCAAATGAAGATACAAGCTACCCAATCTATGAAATGCAAAATTTATCAGGTTTTTAAAGTCACATTACTAAATGAATTTACAAAATTTGTTAAGTAGTTCTTTTTCTGATCATCCATTGCTTTGTATTTATAAATACTATAAATATGTAGCTTTTAATTCAGCATTCTTTCTATCTGCTTTATCTAGGATGTTTCCTTTCTTGTTCCAGACAGATATTAGGAATCACACATGGCTCCTACTCCTTGTGTCAAAGTGCCACTAAAATCCTGCGGGAAAATTTAACTGGATTTTGAGTCTGCATAGGGAGCTATTTGCAACTAAAGTTCTCAGCTGTCTCTTTGCAACCAGAAAATTAAATATTTTCCTTTTGTTGCCAATATTTTGTGGTAATTTTGATTTCTGATTTCCTTCCTTTTTAATTTCAAGTAGTATTTTTTCTCCCATATGTATGATGCATTATCTTTTCTTTACACGGTACTCTTTAACTGGCAGAGCTCTACTTTGCATTATGTTTCTGTCATTCCTGACGTATTTCACTTTGCTGTAGGCTGTGGGGTGAGAATAAAGTCTGTTGGAAAGACTTGTCACACCATTTTCCACATGAGTATTTCTGATCAAGCCTGAAGTGACATTTAAATGTCTTCTCTTCTTCCAGTTTCATAATCTTTTTTCTGAAGCAGAACGTTAAATGACATTTTAATGTAGCCCAAAAGAATCTTGAGAACTGTCATTATCTTTGGAGGTGCTGAAGGAAGCATAGTGCTGCCTTTCAGAAGGACCTGGACAGGCTGGAGAGACAGCAGAGAGGAACCATCTGAAATCCAATAAAGGTGAACTCAGGGTCCTTAAAACACAGGGGTTAATTTCTGTTTAAATGTTTCTCCAGCAGCTTTAGCAACTCAAGGAATTTCTGTTGTTCTTAGTTCTCCAAGTAAGAAATTACTCTCAGTTTCTCAGTTACATTTTCCTTGCTTTTCTTTCCCTTTTTTTTTTTTTTTTTTTTTTTTTTTTTGTGTGTGTGTGTGTGTGTGTGTGTGTGCTTGGTGGTTTTGTTTGTTTGTTTGTTTGTTTGTTTGTGGTTTTTGTTTGTTTTTTTTTTGTGGGGGGTTGTTTTTTTGGTTGGGTTTTTTTTTTGTTTGGTTTGTTTTTTGTGGGTTTTTTTTGGTTTGGTTTGTTGTCATTGTTGTTGTTGTTTTGTTCTGTTCTGTTATTTTTGCCTTAAGCAACCCATGTGTTTCCTAGACCTTGGGAAATAACTCATAGAAGAAGAATTCCACACATTGATGCATCATATATCTCACTTCTATTTCTTTGAAATAATCTCCTTCTAGTTACACTGGAGCTAGAATTCAAAGAGTTTGGAACTCTACAAAACTGGAAATGAACCATGATCCAAATTGTGAGTGAAGTCTCTTGCTCAAGAAACCCATCTGTGTTAACTTAAGCATATTTGATACCAAATCATGGCAACATGGATCTCTGAAATTCTGATTCATTCCACTGAATGAAAAATTGTGGGTTTAGTCAGTTCTGATGGGGGATCTGGTCAGATTCTCTGGGCAACCTGTACCAAGGTCTCACCACCCTCACAGAGACCTATTTCTACCCAAATGCCCATCTAACCTTTCCCTCCTCCACTGCAATATTTGCCATTATTTCCTCTTGTAATTTCCCAGTTTAAATTGGACTTAGGTGAACATTCCAGCCATTATTGAAATCATATTCCAACAGCTCATCTCTGGAGTTTTTCCTTTGACTCCTGAACTGTATGAGTTCTCCTGTGGTTTACTCTGCATTATAAAGGGCTTCCTGGGCTGGGGGGAATGTGGGGACACCAAGTCCTTGTGACTTGTGGCACAGGGTGTTTGTTTGATGCAAAAGCCCCTTTATTTGTGTCCAGTTCTCCTCCTGGAGAGCTGCCCTGGCACAGAGATCATTCTGTAGGATCTCTGAGGGAAGGAGTGCTCTCAGCCATGCCAAGGAGATTTTGCAGAACTGCCTGTTCTGCAGGGGAGCAGCTCCCAGGCTGTTTTGTGCAACTCATTGGGACGCAGTGATTTTCCTGCCAGGAGATTGGATCCCACTCGCTGTGTCAGGAGCCCCCAGAGGTGCTGCAGCACTAAAATGCATTTGCAAATGCAGCTCTTGCTGCCTCGGTGAAGATCTACTGAGACGGCGAGCCTGGGAGGACACGTGCCTGGCAACACCCATTCTCCAGCTGAAAACTGCAGGATGTCACAGTCTGCCCCACTGGACACTGCCTGTCCTTGGGGTTCCTAGCAAAGCAGCTGCTTGGTTTGTCTTTGCAGTCTCAGGCTCCTGCCTGCTCCCAAAGGAGCAGTTGCCAGGAGATCTGTGCAGAGCTGCCCGGGCTCCCTGAGCAGCCTCGCAGGAGCTGCGGCACACGGGGTGGCAGCCCAGCCTTGTGAGGCTGTGGATCTCTTGGTGCTGGCACAGAGGGGAGTGGTGTGGGCTGAGAGACTCCGTGTTTGCCAGGGTGTTCAAAAGGAAAAGGGAAAATCCTTGTGAAGTCAGGCAAAGTGGACCTGCAGCCCACTGAGGCGGGTGCTGAGCACCTCCAGCACCAATCTGGTGCTGAGGAGCTGAGTCATGGAATCCCAGAATCCCAGAGTGGTTGGGGTTGGAAAGAACCTTAAAACCCATCCAGTGCCACCCCCTGCCATGGGCAGGGACACCTTCCACTATCCCAGGTTGCTCCAAGTCCCATCCAGCCTGGCCTTGGACACTTCCAGGGATCATGGGGCAGCCACAGCTTCTCTGGGCACCCTGTGCCAGGGCCCACCCAGGGAAGGATTCCATCTGACCCTGCCCTCTGGTAGTTTTAAGCCATCCCTCCTTGTCCTGTCTCTCCAAGCCCTTGTGAATTATCTCTCTCCATTTTCCTGTTGGCTTCCTCCATGTACTAGTACTTTTTCATGACTCTGTAGCTCATTTTTTAGAAACAGATTTATTTTTCCGAATATAGTGAAAAGAAAAAAGTTAGGGAGAATAAAAATTTTCGTGATAAAGTTCTTAGGAATAATTTCCAGATTTTAAAATTTTGATTTTGGAGTGGTATCTATTGCTATTTTTTCAAAAGAGATGTCAATCTACTAGGCTAGGTAGTTCAAAGGGAAAACCTGAGTTTTCAGCTTTAAAATTACATCAATTTTTCAATGCTCTCAATTCCTGTGCCCTCGTTCACCATTAATTTGGCTGAGATTTCTGAAGTCAGTAGCAACATTTCAGTGTAAGAAATTTATAGGATTAGCTATATGGGAACAATTAGGAAGTTCCCATTCTTTGCTATTTTGTGAAATGGTTGTATTCAGTTGATGTTTAGCCCAATAAAGCAAGTTTGAGTATACTTTCAAAGAACCTGCACTGTGACAAATGCAGGAGCTTCTTATAAGAATGTCAGGTATGAAATAGAAAAGGTGAGGATTAAAAGAAAAAAAATATAATTCTGACCATATCCCAATTAAAAAAAAGAAAGAAAGAAAAAAAAAAAAAAAAAAAAAAAAAAAGAGTTTATGCAACTCCTTGTGTCATAGAAAATTAAATTTTCAAAATGAAAAAAAACAACAACAACCCAAAACTGAGGCAAAACAAGGGAAAACCTCCCAAGGATGTTCTTGCTCTAAGAGCTGTGGAATTCTCCACCTGACCTGCAGGCACGTTCCAGGATTGGCACAGACACACCAGTAAGTGAAGGAGTTGGGAATCAATTGCTCTGAGGAAGGAGCTTTTCCTCTGCTCTGCCCTCCTATCCCACTACAGGTGACACTTAACCCCTGGGAGGCAATTAATATTGCTATTAGAAGTATTTTCAGACTAATTATTTTCCTAGAGAAATGTCAAAATTCCTGCCATACCCAGCGCAAAGCTTTTTTTTGTCCTGAATTACATCTAGCAGTTTGATAAAATGAGACTTCAGGTTTTGGGGGAAAGATTTTCAAAGGCACAAATGAGATGTGTCTGTAACTCTAAATGCCTCTTTTTTCTTCTTTTTTTTTCTTTTTTTTTTAAATGCTTTTGAAAAATAACATTGTCTCTGCATACAATCAATTAGTTTTCACTCTGTTATGAGTTCAGTTAAATTCATCTGAACATCCACAGGGCTATTATTAGACATGTTGTTCAAAATATCAATCTTTTATTAAGCAAGTAACAGACATATGAAAGATTAAAAAATTAAGATGCTTTTAATTATAAGACAGATAATCCTTCATTAAGGTTCTACTGATTTCTAATTCTTAATGAATAAAAATTTTATGCTTTGTCAAGGAAACGTAAGTGGTCCTTAATACTTCCATAATGGCAAGCTCCTGAAGACATTGTTATTTCCCTTTCCCCCTTCTGTGCTTCAGAAAATCACATGGGTGATCTTTAAAACTGAGAGCAACCCTAAGGCAATGCACAGCAGTCTGACCAGCCTGGTGTGGATCCAGCAGAAACACAGGCTGGTTGTTCAGGACAATGCCCTGATCCCTACATTATCAGCCTTGACTGATAATGAAGTAATAAAACAAAATAATAGACAGAGCTGGTGTTCCTAATCCATTCATTTTCCCATAATCTAGTCTCTAGTTGCATGAAAGAAGCAAAATTTTGCTTAGTTGTTTTTTTTCTTTCAGCCCACTGTTAATGGATTGGTCCCTTCCTGTGTGTCCTTTTAGGACTTTCCTTTGTCCCAGGTAAAAAGCCACAGTAAAGTAAAACTAACTCAAGCAAACAATCCTCACAGGTTTGGGCATGGCTGCAGAGACATCCCTGTAATTGCTGGTGTTTTGTGATTACGTGGTTTAAAAGCCACAGTAATTCACTGTTCCCTTTTGGACCCAGCTGCTCCTCCTCAGACCATAGACATCCTGAATTGTGCTCCCACAGAAAATCCAGGGATGTGCCTGGTGTTACTCCACAGCTGCCCCCCAGCCTGACCCCTCAGGGCTGTGTTCACAGACATGGGGGATATCTCATTGTCCCTCAGGAATCCATGGGAATCCTTGGGGAGGGGTAGAAGTTTTTGTATGGCTTCATGGGAAACCGTGTCAGTGTAGCAAGCAGGGCACAGAATACAGGGATCCTTCACCAGAAAACTCAGCGTAGGAATGGGAAGTGGCCTAAATTCACATGGTTCTTTCCTCTTGGTATCTTACAGTAAATGTGGGGTAGTTCAGTCCTTGCTGTAAAGGAGGAATAACCATATTTCTCCAGCTACCATCACAGCTGCGAAACAAATAAACATCTTCTCGCTATCATACATCTCCTGCAGATCTGAGCTTTTCACACTGTTGGTAACATGATTTGAAAGTGAGAGTTACTCATTGACAACCTTCCTTCTCACAACATTTATGTTTAGATTAGTTAAACCCCTTTGGCTTGGCCACAAGAAGGTTGTAGTTCTGACGCAGGCCTACTAAAATATTTGTGAGGTGTATTCTAGAGAGTGGACTGAAATCACTCCCCAGATTTTAAGAGTACTAAAGCTTAGGGTAATAGAATTTTCTTATCCCTGCCTCCAGAATCCAGACCTACATCAGGACCAATTACAGCCAATATTTTCTTGAAACTCCTCTGGAACTGCAATTTGCCAGCCTTCATCAATTTTATCTTCTGGCTCATGTGCAGAACCGATTTCAACGAGTTGGGAAAGCAAAGCATTTGGCTGGGGAAGGTGCAACATGAGACACATCTGAATAGAACATGAGAAACTTCTCAGTTTGTACACTTGGAAATGATTGATAATTGCTTGGTTTAGCTGGAGTGGAATCCTGAAAAACAGACTTTTCAGAAATCTACTCTTAATCTAATGATACTGCTATGATGAATGTACCCTCAGTACATTTCTGTGGAGAAAGAATAATCCTCAGTTGTGGGTAGATCTGCCCTGTTTTCCTCTAATTGAGTACGACAAACAGTCCCATGAGCTATGATGTCAACAAACCTCTTTGTAATAAAAAAAGGTTTGCAGTGCTTAGAATCAAAAAAGTAGGACACCATTAATTTAATTGCTGGGAGATAATTTTGATCAAAGCTGAAGAACGTAGACTGCATCCTCGAATATAAGTGGCTTCATTTAGAAAATGGACTTAATAACAAGCACATTTATTCATTGTTGGAGACTCGTGATTATTAATATTTGATCTAAAGAATGCCTTATATTTAAGGCTCTTCCATTATTTACATTTATTATCCACTTCTCTCCTGCCATTTCTTTCTGCCTTCACTACTGCTAAGAAATATGTAACCAAGATAATCACATTATCTCCCATCAGTGCTGCAATCTGCTTAACTGGAAAAGCCAAACACAAGATTGCAGTGCTGCTGCTGACAGAAGATTTAGCTAGAGCTGATTGTCCTCGGAGCAACTCACTCTCCTGACTTCCAAAGAAAGTCTGCTAAAACCTGGGAAGTTAACTCTGCTCCAGAGGGCTGGAATTGAACTTCTTTTCCCTGCCCCAAAGAGTCAAATGGTCAGGGTCATCTAATGAAAGAACAAAGTAATCCATTACACCTTCAAAAAGCATTTTTTGAGGAATATTAGCTATATATTCATATCCATTCAGCTACATCTCCAGCAAATTTCAGTAGTGTTAACCGGGTAGACAAACCAGCAGCTGTAAATTGGGATTTAGTTACAACTAAAAGTTTTAGTCAATGTCATACCCTGAGGATGGTTTTCTCCTGTCTCTACTTATGGTTACTCAGGAGATGAATTCCACGTGGCAAAAAAGAAACAGTTTCTTCTGAGAAGCAGACATCTATCCAGGAGGAAATAAAACTGCAGAAACCCTGGCTGTTCCTCACTTATGAGATTGAAATATCATTTTTGTGTTGTCACATATTAATGACCCAAAAGTTTAAATACTCCTCTTAACCTGCCCTAGATCAATGCTGCATATTGTCTCTCTGAGCCTTGTAAGAAATTAAAAAGACAAAAGAACAAATTTGGCTTTTTCCTCATGCGTACCTGAAAAGATAGAATAATTTAAAAAAACCCTAATGACCAGCAAAGTAAAAACAAACAAACAAACAAACAAACAAACAAACAAACAAACCCATATACATTTATTTGTAGCTGTCTTTATTCTTAGAACTTTATTCTTAGAACTAAGAAGTTCTGAAGACTTTCTGAACCTTATCCTGTTGTTGGAATATTTATGGAAAGCACAGGAATCCCTCTGGCAGTCATCCCATTTTGCATTAGTAAAAGCTGCATGACTATGAAACACTCACTTGAAAATGAAAACGTTTGGGGTTTTTTTGTGAAGTGCATAGTCACCTACCCTACAGAATATGATGACATTCGCTTCAGTTTCATCAGATGCTCAAGAGAAAAAAAAAAAAAAAAAAAGTCTTTGAACTCTTATTTTTGTGGTTCTGTCGCACTTTTTTTTCCACACATAATGCTATTGCTCAATGAAGAGGAAAAAAAAGGACATAAAAAGTCTGTCTTGGCTGTTGTCAGAGAGCCATCCCACCCTAAATGCAAAATCTTACATGAAAATAGCTTTAATAATGTGTAAAAATCTTACGTGCAAGGATAGGGACTTGTTTCTGACTCATGGAAGCATTTCCCTCAAGAAGTTATTCCCTTGTTCCAGGAAATAATTCCCTTATTACAGGAAATTATTGCAGTGCAATAGTCATGCATTATGTTTCTGTTTCAGTCACAGTCCTTTTATCTCCCTGGGCTTCTTCAACTCTGATCTTGTCCCTTTTCTTGTGTACCCATAAAGTCCACATTGTTTTCATTGACAGTTTTGAGTAAATGATTTGTCCCTGATAAAACTGCAAAAGATAAGAGTGAGACACGTGGAAATGTTAGGGAACAACACAGCCCCCAAAACCTTTTCTTCCCACCAATTTAAGGTGTGCTGGGCTTACACGACAAGGTTTAGTATTACTTTTTTTTTTTTTGGCTGTTTCTTGCTATGTTACTATGTTATTAATTAGCAATAAATAAAATTCTTCTACTCAATTTGAACTGTTTTGCCTGTATGGTAATTGATGGATGATCTTCCTGTCGTTATCTAGACTGACAATTTTTTTTGTTGTATTTTCTTCCGCATCTTGTTGAGAAAGGAGAGTGAGACAGAGGCTTGGAGGGTCAATCCACCTCAGGTTATATTAACAAGTCAACTTTTATTGCTTTAAAAATTGCAAACCAACAACCCTCAGCAGCTAAAATAGGAGTTCATTTAATTGGAAAAGTACAAGGCTATTTGCGTTTAGTATCCTGCCATGCAGAATATAACATCTAAGTTCCAAAATCAAAATGCTGACATGTTTAAAACCATAATCAAGATTACTAAACCTGAGCAAATAAACAAACTAAAATACTGGAAGTGTAATATCTGTGAAGGAATTGATACCTCCAGCCATAAAGGTAGCACAGACTTTATATACTCATTATTTTAATTATTGATGAAAAAAATTCTGGAGATAAATAAAAATTGCCATCCGTTTCTAAGTAATAACTTTATTCCTAAAAATTCTATAAAATGTTAGGGGTGTCATGTGAAAAGAAGGATTAACTTCAAGAGAAATGTCCAGTGGAAACTGAGAATCTTTTGGTGTAAAATAATTCCTTTAGGTTGGTGGTTGCAAATTTGATATGATGTTAAGAGTGCAATGACTAAAAATGAAAGACTTTTGGGCTGAGTAATTCTAGGAAATTCTGCACATTTCTCCCCTGAAATGTGAATTCCAAGTTGTTGGGGCAACAACTCAGGGGGAGATGTCCAGGACTCCCTCAGTTCCTCACAACACATAGAGCTTCAGTTTTCTACTTGGAACAGATTCCTGGGCTGAATCACCTCTTTTTTATTTTTTTTTTCCCCACTTAAAATATTTTTTCACTAGATACAACTCATTACCTTTATTGCTTTTCATCCTCCCAGGGGTTCTGTGAAATAGGGAGCTTTTCAAAGCAGAAGGAACACAACATTTTAAAAAGATGTGTGCAAATGTCACCACATTTCTTGATAAGCCAGGCTTTTCCATCAGGCCCAGTTTAGTTCCAAGTTAGGGGAACTGTTTTCCAGAAACTGGGGATGGGGATCTCTCTATGGAGGCTGGGATTCCTCTGAAGAACTGTGATCCTAAGATCCTATCCTGCGCAGGGTGAAAAGTTGGACTCGATGATTCTCATGGGCCCCTTTCAGCTCTGGATATTCTGAGACATCCAACACAACATCAAAGATCATCTGCTACCTCCTGAACTGGAGAAATAATTTATTTACACTGGAATTATTTCTCTTAAAGGGCTTTAACTTCCTTGAGCCCTCGTCGCTGTCAGTAAGTACGTAAGTAATGAGTCAGAGCAGAGCCACTGCTCGCACACAGCCTTGCCCACCTGTCAAACCCTGATTGCTGATGGGTAAATTGCAGGAAAATAGTCCAGTGCCTGCTTTTAGGAGTTTCTAAACAGAGTAATTTGTGTATTTATATATACATATATATATATAGGTATATTTTAAAGAAAACCAGTATCTTCACATTATCCTTTCAACCTTATTTACTCACAGTGTCTTGGAAGAAGATGTTATCTGCTTTGTCATAATTTATGACTCAAACAGCTTTAAAAAATAGTCCCATTCATACAGATTTTTTCCAGATTCTTCTTCACTTCTTTCTTTCTTTTTTTTTTTTTTCCCTATAGAAATCATGTATCTTTAAAAGCAAAACCAAAACCAAAACAAAACAATACAAAACAAAGCCAAACCCTGTTGTAGGGAGATTTTGTGTCAGGAAGGGAAATAACCTCAGTGAGAACAACAAAGTTCCCTAAATTTCCACATGTAAGTATAGCATTATGCTATGTAAGTAGACTAGAACAGATAAACATAAATTCTAAAGCTGACTGCACTAGCCTTGAAAAGCTGTAATTAAGGTAAAAAAATTCCAGGGAATGATCTCTAAGGAAATACAAATAATGAATGAAAAAAAGAAACCACTTCTCTGCAGTACATTATTCCACAATAATTAACTTTTTTTTTTTTTTTTTTTTTATCACTGCATATATATCTCAAATTAGCTATCTGAAAACTGAGGTCTGAGTTAATTAATTCTGTTATACTTCTGTAAATCTCAACTAATTCCATGTGCTTCAGCAAAGCTGCTCTGGTGAAGCTTGATGGCAGGATCTGGTCAGCCATATGGACTGCTTTGATCATCCCAAACTGCTCATTTAGGAATGTACAGTAACTAATACAGATTAATACAAGTGTTTAGCTGCAAACTGAGAAAAATCAAATATTTCCTATCTTCCTGCATGTAAAAATATCATCCAAGTACTATATTATATGGGAACATCATAATGAAGTGGAAGGATAAATTTTGATTTAGAAGTTTGTCCTTAAACCAGCACAGTTTTCTACCAAGTCTCACCTTTTGTTTTATTTCACATAAGATTTTGCAATTCCAAGATGTGTTCTATCTAGCAAAGACTGAAACAAATACAGAAGATGTCATAACATAGGATTTTCATATATATATATATATATATATATACACACACACACACACACACACACACACACACATTTCACACATATATGTATACTGGCAGTGGTATTACCAGCAAAACTTACCAGGAAATATTATTGAATATGCATTCGTAACTTCCTTGTCTTCACCTGATGCCAATTATTAAATTTATTGAAATTCAGTAATTTGATCTATTTCTCCTGAGAATGTACATTTTTTATGATTTCAAAGGGAATGCTGCTTTGATATGATTTTTTCTCACCTTTCAGAAGCATAGAACGGTAAATTTGGAGAAATCTGCTGATATTTGTGTTTTTCTTCTTAGACTCTGGACTACTTTGGGAAAGCTTGACAATGTGTAGTTTTCAAAGTAGCTAAGCCATGTTTCTCTGTGATAAAATACCTTTTGAAGAATATGTTGAAGGCTTTTCCCCTTCAAATAGTCTTCTTCCTAACTGGCTGAAGAAAGACACGAAATGTGAAAACATAAAAAAATGACACAAAAATCCATAAAGTTTCAGGGCACACAAATTCCTCTGCTGCCTTTCTCTCTGGCAGCAATATATCTCAGGTTCCTACAGTGCACCAGAGTGCTTGAAGCAGTCGGGCTCAATGGGGCTTAAACTCAAGTCTAACAATTCCAGAGGCAGCTTAAAGCTTCTTAGCAGAGCAGATAAATTAAACATTCTGGTGGCAACAAGTGGGCTGGAAGGGTGAGGCATTCAGCTTCCCTTTATTATGGATTTGGGACTGAGATGAGAGCTGAGGGAGAGGAGAGGAGCAAACACTGGGGCTTTATGAAATAGTAACTGGAGTCTTGTTTTCCTTCTCACTTTTCTTTCTTACACTACTTCTCTTCTACAGGGCTTTCCTGTGAAAGCCCCACCTTTTTGAACACTCTAACGAGGTGTTCAAATAACAGCAGCAGAATTGATTTAGAATTAATCTGGAACACTGGGATTTTACCATTAATGTATTTTTAAAGTCAGATTTAGTAATAATCATGTGTAATTGTAAAGCTGTTCTTCAACATCTTGTTACACAAGTGCTTTTTCATGAAATACATTCTTGCTAAGACTGAGCCAGCTACCACAAGCCCTTTCTAATTGAGTATTTCCATTTTAAAGTGAAAAAAAACAGGTGCTCATATTTATTTCAGGCAAAGATATTACAGATGTCAAAAAATACAGAGCTATCAGGCTAAAAATCTGGATGAGCTTTCTCTTTTTAATGATAGCTTGCACATGATATTAAAGCAGACAAAAAAAAAAAAATCTGCAGAACGTTGTTTGGAAAATAAACAGAATGAAAAAATAGAAGCTAATAGTGTTTCATTCCTAAGGATAGCTGGCATGTTGCAGAGTACTCCAGCTGGCAGGAAGCCATGCATTTATGGACCCTTGATGTAATTCAGTTCTGTCCATAAATAACAGGGGTTGATTTGCTGCTTTAAAACCGCTCAAGCAACAGAAAGCTCCAAAAATCAAAACCTGGCTCAGTTGTGCTCCTGACATTCTTCCTGAAGTAAGCAGGAGAGGCCATTTGATGGTCTTATTTCTTTGGAGCCAGTCCCTGCCTTAGGGATTGATTTTCTCACCGAGGAGTGGGCTTGCAGAAGGTGAAAATCTCTGTCGTGTGGAGCTCCTAAATGTGAAGGCACACAACGCACAGCACATTATTTTAGCTCTTAATGGAAAACAGGCTTGAAGAGAAATATGGTTATGGTTCTGGTGAGGTCTCTGACAATGTCTCCAAATCCCAGATTAAACTGTCAGAGCTCAGTGCTGTCAGGGAGCTCTCACCTATGAGAGCAGACACTGAACTTTTTCCACAACTCCTTGCAGCTGGCAGTGGCTGGAGGAACACAAAGGTCACATTTCCAAGAGGTCAGAGGAGAGGTCCAGCATTAAAGAAGGAGGTCAACATATTTTTCTCCTGTTTTTTAACCATTCAAAACCTGTTTTATTTAGCAGTTTTAACTTTGATATTCAAATCTTTCCAGTTCTTCAACTCAGACATTTAGGGTGCAACCCCAAGGTACAAAGATCCCTTGGACCAAAACTCTCCTATGTCTTAGATAAAATGCCCAATACATTCATGCCACACCAAAACATAACATTTTTATTTTCTATATTAGAAGAAAGTTAAAAAAAAAAAAAAAAAAAAGGTTATCTGGCTTCCAAAAGCACCCTCTGGAGGAGCCAGCAGATTTTCACTGTTTTCCTCCATGAGGAAATGTTACTTTGACTGACAGTGCATCAGGAATGACCAGTCCTGTTAATCTGAGACCTGGTGCTTCAGGCAAAACCAGGATTCCAAACACAGCCATCAATACATGTTTGCTGAATATACAGCTGGTATCTTTGTTCCCTTTGTCACAGTTTGTTGTACTTAGTCTTTCAATGAGAAAACTTCATGAATGAGCTACAATTTTGATTTAGCCTGTAAGAATTAAAAACAAACAAACAAACAAACAAACAAACAAACAAACCCCAAAAACCCAACCAACCAAAAAAAACCCCACCTACAAAACACCAAGGAAAAAGCCCAAACAAAACCCCCCTCACAACTCCTGAGCAAACAAATGAAAAAAAGAATCCCATCAAATGCGCCTCTCTTTATTCCACAGTAATTCAAATACTGATCTGCCAAAGGACAGAATGTATTTGCTGAATGACAAACACATTCCTAAAATGCATAGATGCGTAATTTCTAGGCCAACACTGTATTTTTTTTAATATGTACTAAATCAGCATTTCTCCAGTAACAATCATAAATGAACAGAGCATCCTACCCAAGTCAGGTGCTGTTGGTAATCTTTAGGGAAGACTGTATGGGACTTCTTGGGAAGAAGAAATATTTAGTGGATATGACATCCTCCTTAATCCAAGCTGGTATCTGGGATCTCAGCCTTGGAGGTCTTGTTAACTCCTGAGGCCCAGGACTGGGCAGTCTCTGGGTGCAACAGTTTAGCTGGACCCTCCCAAGGTCACTACAAACCCCATTTATTTTAGAGTTATGGAATTATATTTTAGAAATTAGAACACTATTTGTGAGGAATTTTTGGGTTTTTCCCAGTTGTCTTTTTTCAACTGTCATTAATGGTCTTTGATAAAATCAGCCAACTCTGTTGATATTAGTGATAAAAAGCATGAGCTGATTTACCCCAGATTTTTTTTTTGTAATAGAAAAGTCTCCTTTCACATTTGGGACATGAGTTAGAATTGAATTAGAGATTTTTTTTATTTATACATTTTATTTATACACTTAATGTGACAATAGTCACCATGACAATCAGAGGGATGCAGCGTGCCAACCTCCCAACATAGGTTAACTGCTGCACAAATGCATAAAAACCTCTTCCCCATAGTTATTTCCCAACTCATAAAGAATGCCCCAATGCTTTACTGTGTTATTAATGATTTACTGCTCATGAGAAATATCATGCCATCAATATTCACTTCTGTCATTCAGAGGAGCTGTGTTATGTCATGTTCAGCTGTGAACCCTAAGTGCACCTTCCTTCCTCCAGCTCCCAATTTGTCTGGAGCACAGTTCTGCTGCTGTAAGTGCAAGAACAAGAGATCATTTCATACCAGCTTATTTAATTTATTTTGTTATTCCCCTCATAGGGCTATGCAAAAATGAAGAGCAAATATTACTGGAAATGTGAACTGTAGAGAAGAAATTGCACCCACCCACCTAAAATAACAACTTGAATTTTTTCATAGCTACAATTTTTATGTTTGCTGGAAACCAGGATGTCAGGAATAGCTCCTGCAATATTCCAGAGCTATCCTGAGTTGTGAGTATGAGGAAGCTTACTTCAAACATATTTTGCACATCACCAAAATTTGGATGATACATGTTTCTCTCTGGTTATAGATGTGTCCAAATACCCTCCCTTGAAAGCTTCTTTTAGTCCCTCCCAAGGTCTAATTCATTTTTTCAGGCCGTATTTATTCATTTTTCTGATCTGCTTGATGAACATCCAACCCTATATTAACCCACAGCTGTGTCCTCATTTCCACATCCCTCAAACCCTACATCTCAATGGGAATGTAACATCCTGTTTGAATTGCACGGGGCCATTCCTACAGGAATTATTTGTCACTGATAATAAAAACAGGATAGAAGAACAGCCTCCTAAACACACACTTTGCTAAATTCATCAAGATGCCTTTTTTCTCTTGTGGCTTTTAAAGACACAAGAGAATTGTTGCTTAAGCATCAATTTTGTTAATTGATTAATTTTTTGTTAATTGATAATTGTTGTTAATTGTTGCTTAAAGCATCCACAGCTGTTCTAAAATGTCTGAAACCATTGCCAGTCACCTGTAGTAGCACTTCATGAACCTTGAAAACATCAGGAATGACTCAGTTCTATTTAATTATTTTTCTATAACTCTTTTCTTACAGTCTATGTTCTGAGACAAGTAATTTCAAATATTATAAAATAGAAAAGCCAGACTTTTAATCTTCTCTGGTTTGATGTAGAACTTATGAGACAGTGAAAACAGAAAGTGGCAGGAAGCCTTTCTCACCTTCATTGATTAAGAACTTTATTTTTCTCTTAATCTGAGATGTGAGGAAGGGAAGGGGCCTCAAGTGACCCATGAAACAAGGGGAAATCTATTTTTCTGTGAAAACTGGTTATTAAAAACCAGCATGCAAATTGGTTAATCACAGCACACCCTCAAAGTCGCCATTTCCATCTGCAAAACTCAATAGTCAGAAAAGATTTATTTAAACAGTTTTGTCAAAATATTTCAACTATCCCAACCCCCTGTTCAATCCAGAAATGTTTTTATTTTACAGATGTAATTGCTTAGTGGTCAGTTAGTGTGAGTGGAAGCTTGAAGTGTTTCCTCTCTATTTCCCAGCACGAGGAGGATGTGGAACTCTTGAAGAGCCCAGGGGTGGCACCAGGATGATCAGAGGGATGGAGCAGCTCTGCTGGGAGGAAAGGCTGGGAGAGTTGGGATTGTTCAGCCTGGAGAGGAGAAGCTTTGGGGTGACCCAATAGTGGCCTTCAAGTGCCTGAATGAAACCCATAGAAATGATGGAGAGAACCAACTTCCAATGGATGGAGTTCCAGGACAAGGGGGAATGGGTTCCCACTGCCACAGGGCAGGGTTAAATGGGATATTGGGAAGAAATCCTTCCCTGTGTGGGTGGGAAAGCCCTGGCACAGGGTGCCCAGAGCAGCTGTGGCTGCCCCTGGATCCCTGGAAGTGTCCAAGGCCAGCTTGGATGGGGCTTGGAGCAACCTGAGCTAGTGGAAGGTGTCCCTGCCCATGGCAGGAGGTAAAACAAGATGGGTTTAAGGCCCCTTCCAACCCAAACCATGCCATGATTCCATGATTGGTGCCCTCTTCCTTCACCCCACCAATGGAGAATCAAACTTTTTTCTATAAGATATTTAATTTCAATTTCATTTTTTGCATACCAGCTTTTAAAGTGACTTCTTGCAGTGCCTCCCTGTGTGTGAATGATTTTACTGAGTGACCTTATTTTAGACATAGAAGTAGAAGAGAAAAAAAACCCAAAATTGATTATTCTCTAGGAGAAACTGTGACAAGAGCACATTCTTAGATCTCTTGCAATTTAATTTGGTGCATCCTACATGAAGTTTTATGTACAGAAAATAGTGAGAGGTCCATATGCCTTTTCTGGGGCATAGGAACCTTTGGCTTTGTTTTGATGTCCTCCGAGAGAACATCTCTGTGAGTTTGCATTCAATGATTATATTTGAGAACAGCCAGTATCTGTGTGCATTGCCCATGCAAAAGGGTGCATTCCTCATTCCTAAGCAATTTTCAAGCAAGTACATAGCTGACAATGAATTTCACTGAATTCATAATTTCACTCTAACTTCTGTAGTATCTACACAAGATTAAATCAGATTGAAATACAACCCCAAGGCATTAATATTGAGGAAATGGCCTGTATTTCTTTTATTCCATAATATAACCTCCTAAAAGTCAGTTTATGTGATAGTAATCTTTCTGATATATCTCAAAGAAAATAAGAAATAAAAGCTGACTGGGAATTTTTACTGGTTTTAAAACTCGGTTCTGTTTTAAGCCTGTAGTCCTCTTAAAATTGATGGCTCAATATTCTTTCATCTTAAGGCGTCCTTAATTACACTCAGAAAAAATGGAGATTGAATGCGTTCTGCATAAGCCGTGCAAATAGAGGACAAATTTGGGAGTATATTTATACTACAATTAAATTTATGATATTCTGAATATATCATTCCAATCTATCTTTAATTTATTTGAAGTGAAATATGAGGGTATGTAGAAGTTTTGTGCTCTCAGTTTGGATAGTTTACTTTTTATCATATCAGCTATCATTTCATCTCAAAGCTGCTGAGGGGAAACAGGAGGTATGACTAAACCAAAGGGAAAATTTAATGTAAATGATGTTTCACCTTTAACAACAATAATAATAATAATAGTAATAATAATAATAATAATGTACAGTTACTTCTAGACTGTGGTTTGTGTTAAATTTTTTTATATGGTTTTGGGAAGCCATGCCTATAATGTATTGGAATTGCAGTAACCACTGAAAAAAATGAGATTCTGGAAGAGAAAAGAACTGGAATTTTTTTTCTTTTTTTTTTTTTTTTTTTTTTTAGCAGCTTTGTTACTGTCCAAGACAGAGGTAGAGTCTTCCATATCCTTGCTCTGATTCTCTGCTTGATGCAGTATTGTGAGGCAAAAATAAAGAGAATCCAGTGATAGTCAAGCATTTTCAGATCTAAGAAACAGATTTTCTTGCTCCATGAAAAGGAATATTATTGCTAAAACTGAGGTTACGTTCAAGGACAGTCTAATACACCCCAATGACTTTGTGAATGTGAAGGTTTTTGTCATGGTAGAACACACGGAGCGTTGATGAGATCTTTTTTGGACAGACACATAATTAAGTTTTCAGCTCGTCTTTAGCCATGCCAAGTAAATTCATAAACCAGAAATACAAATTCTGCTCTCTGCATATGCTGCATATGCTGCATATGTTGCAGGATGACTACTGGGGCAATAGTTTGGGGATGAGAAGGTCTGAAAAGCAAAATTGCAGTGGAAGAGCTCTCACTGCTCAGTATTTTCCAGGATTAAATATGGAATTTTGTATACCACTGATAAACTAATCCTCTCTCAGTTTTGGAGATCTAAGGCTCCATATGGTCTTACAGACTTGCAAATATTGTTATAGTGACAAAACTGAATGCTCTGTGTCCTGTTACTCAGACCACCATCCCATATGGGCTGGTTCAGAGGAAAAATCATTAATTATTTATCTGGCAGATTTTTCAAACTGCCATGTGTGTCTGAAGCTGTTGGAAAGTCTGTAATGGTGTAAGTGGCTTCACAGGCGATGGATTGGGAGACAGAATGTAAGCAAAGCTGCCCAAATTATGTGATGAATATAATTTGTTGCTAGCTACTGATTTATTGTATAATTTTCACCAGTACTGGCAGAAAATGAAGAGGGAAACTCGTTGGTGTGAGTTATTATCTAGTCAAGAATAGCAAATTCAAAGCCTCTCCTGCAATCCCAGTGTCCTGATAGAAGTGTGGGATGCAGGAGAACCGAAATACTACTTGAATATTTGGATGTACTTACTACAAAAAATATCCCTAAAAAAACAACAACAACAAAAATACCCTTAAAAATAAACCTACAAAAATAAGGAATGGATTTAGCAAAATCTGTCTTTTTCTCAAGAGGAGTAACCCAGTAAGAAGCAGTATAATTAAAACTCACACTTGAAACCTGAAATTCAGGAAGTGGTTGTTGGCTCCCAGACTTGATATAGAGTAAGAACATCTTGCAGGATCAGATTTCAGCAACTCCAGGCAGTGCAGTCAAGGCCAGAAATTAATATTTCATTGATGGTGAAGACAATAAAGGACATTGAGATACAAAGGGCCTTGAGTCCAAAGCATTCATTAGTGTGTTTTAAACTTCACGACATCTGGTTGAGATAGTTGAAACAGTGCACAGTGAAATGCCACTTGTTCCTCCAGTTTTGGCTTCTGAGCAATCACAGAACCACAGGATTATTGAACACTTACATAAGGCCTCATTGCAAAAGCTAAACCTCCTGTGTCATAAATGGCAGCTTTCCTGTAAAAGTTTGCAGAGCACACAGAGGAAAGAGAAGCTTTCTCTGAAGACAGTACTTAGGATTCAGTTTTTCATCTTGACAATGTGCAAGGTTTACTGCAGGATCATTTTCTGTTTTACCTAACAGGGGGAACATCACTAGTCACCTTCCAACATTTTTTACTCAAAATGCTACATGTATTTCCTTAATTTTACAATTTAGAAGAGCAAATTGGTTCCATTCATTTGCAAGACACCAAAGCGTTTTACACCTAGTCTTGAAGGGGCCTTTTACCTTTCACATTCCAAGCTTTCATATGACTTTCCATGAGTGTGAACCATTCCTGCTCTTTCTGAATTATTAAACTTGCGGAACAAGACCGGTTCCATAGACAGGTAAATGTCAAATTGGGTTTAAGACCTGATTAAAAAAAAAAAAAAGGAAATAATAAAAAGTCTTCTATTATTGAGTAGGTAGGAGATAATTTATAAATTGGAAAAACATTTTATTTTATTTTATTTTATTTTATTTTATTTTATTTTATTTTATTTTATTTTATTTTATTTTATTTTATTTTTATTATTTTTTACTGCTGTCATGCTTTCAGATCAACCCACACTTTCTCTTTACCATAATCTTGCTAACACAGTGTATGAATAAGGAGTGTTTTAAAATTCATTACTAAATATGTAAACTTTAGATTTCAATTCTTTAAAAATTTTATTACTTAAGATTAGGCTAAATCTCTATAGAATGAAAAAATTGAGTCTTCCCACCTAAACCTTATCTTTCTTTTACCTCTTGACTGCAGTGAAAGACAATAAAACTGCACATTTCACGCTCCAATTGGCAATGTATTTTAAAATCCTACAACAGCCAGAACAGCACAAAGAAACAACTGAAAACTTTGCTGAAAGTCTGTACTGTCAGGGAGTCCTTTTCTCATAAACACTTCACAAATATTATACAGACAATTTAATTAACATGGGTGACTGAGGTTAAAAAAAACCCAGCCAGATGGGGTGATGACTTGTAATCTATATTGCTCTAAAGTGTGTGAGAGTCTAAGTTTCCCATAAACAACTTCACTTTCATACAATGAACTGTATTCAAGGAGAGCTACTTAAATACAGTATGAAGAAGAAGAAGGGAGGGGAATTAATAACACTCCTGCTTGAACAACACAGCCATAGTTCAGTGCTTTTCTGCTGATATCTAATTATTTTCTACTGGTGAAGCATAAGCAGATCAAGTTTCATCTGTGCATTGGAAATGCTGTGAACTGTCTTCAAAGCCCTGAAAAATTAATTTTCCCATTTATATGAAAGGCCAAAGTTCTTTTAACTACTGGTAGTACTGTGACAACTCTGTGAGCAATCTTTTTACGCATACATGAAAGTGAGGAATCCCATAGTGTCCTGATGAATTAGCAGAGAGAGAAATTTTCTCCTACAAGTTTTCAGAAATTGTCTGGGGAATTAATTAGCAAAAAAACCCCAAACAAACAAACAAACCAACCCCACACGTACACACACACACACACACACATATATGTGAGAATTTTTTACTTTGGCACTAAAAGTTTAAACAAAAATATTCTTTCCAGTTTTTCTGAGGTTGGAGCTGGGTGGGGGTGTCAGTCTCTTCTCCCACATAACAAGTGACAGGACAAAAGGAAACAGCCTCAAGCTGTGCCAGGGGAGGTTTAGTCTGGATATTAGGAAAAAATTTCTTCAAGGAAAGGGATGCAAAGCCCTGGAACAAGCTGCCCCGGGCAGAGGTGGAATCACATACCCTGAGACCCTTCAAAACACTTGTGGGTGTGGCACATGGGGACGTGGTTAGCGGTAAACATGGTGATGGTAGTGTTGGACTTGATAATCCTAAAGGTCTTTTCCAACCTTGTTGATTCCATGATTCCATGTACAGGGCGTGGCACAGCCCCAGGTGCAGCCTGGACACAGCCCCTGGGCTCTGCTCTGTGATCCTGGGCACTGCTGGTGAATTCCATTGGAAGTATTCTCATTATTCCCAGAAACATCCCTGATTTATTTCCATTTATAGACTGAAAAGCTGTGATCTGATACAGATTCTGCTAAAATATTATTTCCTCACAATTACCTGGCCTTTTTAATAGAATGGCATTATCCTTCAAGCTTTTCTTACCAACTAAATCAGTCATTTAAATTTTGTTTCCTACATTTCCTACATTGCTGCTTCTATTGACTTTATCATTATAGACCCTGGGTGCCTCCACTTTATGTCTCTTGAAAAGCATTGGTAGAATATAATCTGCATAGTTTTAGGGTCTGTTAATAAATAAACACAACAGACTAAAAATTTGGAAAACAAAAAAAGCCTAAAAGATAAATCCAGAGATAACCAAAAGAAGGGGCAGAGGAGAAGAATATGTGTATAGATTGAGTGCTACTAAGCAACAAATCTTTTTTGGTTGTTTTTTGTCCAATTTATTTTTGCCACTTTGCCTTTTTGACTTGTGAGTTTTATATAACTGAGAATACAGGGATTTTCACCCTTTAGTTGGGGAATTAGGGATGTAGTGGATTACCAGAAGATGAAAATAACTGAGGAAATTTGTAGAGGAAGAAAATAGGACTCTTATTATTGAGGACAGAGAATTAATTTTGCTTGCAAGAACATAAATTCAAGACTTTGATCTACTCTGCATGAGTGCAGTGACAAAACAAACAGAAGCTTTTCAGCACTTCTATGCCATTTTCTAAAATTCATTGTCTGGTTAACAGACAAAATCTTTAAATAAACTAATAAGCATGGTATATTATAAAAATAGAAATAATTGAATATAAAGAGGGAAGAAGGCACATGGTGTACACAAGGAAAAACCCACAACACTTTCAAGATGATTCCTGTTCCTCTGAATGAGAGATGAACAGACAAAAAAAGAAACAAGCAGTAGGAAACAGCAAATATGTTCCATATTGGAACATATTCATATTCCATGATTATGAATGGAATTTCATGTTCCATAGAATGTTACCATGAAACCCATGATGGTAGCAGCCACATATTTTGGGAGGCTGGGAAATTGTATTTGCAATTCTAAATGAACAAGATGCATATGAAGCAATATACAGGCCTTTTCCTCATGTTTATGGATTGTGAGATGAAATGAGGGCAAAATAATCCTAATTTTATAAAGACCAGAATGAATACCTGAAGAAATGAGAGAGGGGAAAAGTGTTTCAGTAAGAAAGATGGTATTGGATCACTAAAAGCACTTAACAGTAAGAAAGAAAGATAAAATGCTTACAAAATGAAAAGAGAAAAAAAGAGAAAGAAATCTTTAATTTTTTCTGTTGTTTGATGGATAACATGCCCACATCTGCAAATTTGAAGAATTTGTGCCTTGGATAATTAATGAAAGGAAATACAATTTTTTTACTGAGTTTTCAAAGTGTGGAAGAGGTGCTTGGTTCACTTAATGATCGTGGACACGTCATCTTTTACAGCTCTTTCAACATCTGGACCATGTGGCAAGAAGGAACCACGGGTCTAATGCCAGTAGATTTTGGCTAATCATTCAACACCGGATAATTTAGTCAGCTTTCAGTCCAAGGGGTCCTTTTATCTGCTGGCACGTGGTAAGTTTATTCATAATGATGGGGTGGGAGACCCTGTCAGAGGCTTTTCTAAAGCTGAGGTAACCAACACCCACTACTCTCCCTCAGCCCTCCCTCGGGGAAGGCAGTGAGTCTGGTCACCCTGGGAAAACTCACCAGATTTGTGCAATTTGCCATTTTGTCATTAGAATTTTTGTGGGAACATTCACAAACCTGTAATAGCCCAGTCACATGAAAGTTACGTGTACAGCTAAAAGTCAGAAGACATATTTTCTGATCGAAATCAAGGTAAAACCATCTAGGTATAAAATACCTGTAATTCTTACATTATGGAACATGTTTGTATGAAACATGAGGTCATGTTTCCACAGCTGATCAACTGAGATTCAAAATTTCAGATTTCATACTCTCACTTCCTAGTCTCTGAGGTGAGTCCTGCCCTGTCTTTAGGGCAAGTCCTTCATGTGAGTGAAGGAAAATGAAGTCTTGTAAAAGCAACTGATTTCAAGCCATTAAACTGAACTTCTGACGTTAACTTTTATCAAAATATTTAAAATGTTCTCTTTTCTTTTTCTTTTGATGCAGGCCCATGGTAAAATATGATTTTGTCTGGTTTGACACGGTGATGGAGAACAAAGGGAACAGCGGATGTGCCAGGCACCAGTGGAATTTACGGGGTAGAGCTGAGATAAGGCTGTCTCCTCAAAATGAAATGTACAGATTACATTGCAATGCTTCACTGCATCTGCAGATAAGAGAGTTCATTTCGCTTTCTCCTCTCCCATGGTATTGGACATTTTTCACTTTCACCAAAGGCCAGTCTAGCCATAATACAACATTTTGGAAACAGACTGGCTGGAGGGTTTTGAGTAACTACTTTATGATGTGGTGTAAATCCAAAAACCTGAAGTATTAATACCCATGCTTGAAGAAAGTCTTCTGCAGCTCCTGGAAAGAACTGAGAGTGCTTTAATAACTCTGGGATCAACATTTCTTCCATTCCTACTTTCATTAACTGCAATTTTCCTTCAGTGTTTTACCTTCCATGTTAAAACAGAACTTCATCTTTTAACACATTTACAGCTCAGAAATAGGTTTTGTACAGTTTGCTTTATATATTTTTGGGGGTGGGGAAAGAAAAGGAAATGAGACCAAGGTCATGTTGTCATAATATTGATTTTCAAAGCCTAGCAAATACACTTAATATTTTGAAACACAATGGAAAATTCAGAGGGCAGTTCACATATATTTATTGTTCAACAAATACGCGTTTTTTTGCTTACATGATTCTATTCAATCTGTAAAACATACTGAGTATCCAAGGACTAAAATGAACTGAAGTTCACAGTAATGATACTGCTCCTTCTTTAATTTCTGTTCTAGTATCAAAGTAAATATACAAAACATATTTTCAGGTAAGTTAACCACCAAGAAGATGCAAACATCACATCTTTATAGAGCAGGATTTATATAAAATTACTTTTATCTTGAAAAACTTACTGGAGACCTACATATTTCAAAATACAGAATTAGAAGGCAGAAAATTCAAAATAAAATTAATAATAATAATAATAATTTAAAAAACAGCAGTCAGAGACAGACTAAGACAGAAAAAAAATACAACAGGCAATATCTCTTTAATACAAGAAATTCAAGCAGGTCTCTGTCAAGGTTAGTGACTTTTCTAGTTAAATACAAAATACAATGCTCCTTAGAAGTACAAAAAATGCAAAAACTCTTCAAAGGTCTTTTCATAAATAGATGTTGAGCTGAGACATGACCTTGAATTTGAGTCTTCATTGGAAAAAAGTTTCCTGAAGAGCTACTTTAACACTCAGACAGTCTTGTGGCTACAGTGAGTCACCATGCTGCTTCCCTGATTCCAAAGAGGTGTCACAAACTGTCTGAACCACAACAGAAAAGAAATGGTTATTGCTGCAGAAAAGGGATCTTAATGGAAAAAAATAAAGAGGAGCCACAAGATAATTTGGAAGTACTGTGTTTCTTTTGTTCCTTTGTTTCACAACCCAGACAGGAAAGCAAGAAGGCACCAGCAGAACAACATGTGCTGTTGAACTCAACAACTGAAATATCCATACCTTTACTGAGTTATTAACACTAATTCCTAAAACTTTACTTGATTAAATTCATGTTTCAACAGCCATGGCTGTTTCAGGTCCACTGATACAATATTTGTTCTTGAGCTGTTCTTTTGCTGATTTGACCTTTTCAAATCTGGCGCATTTTGGCCCTGTTTTCATTTATAGTGGTGGCTACACCACCGTCTAATATTTCAATTGAATGTGACAGTTTTATTATGTCTCCTTCTGTCTAGGAGTAGAGTTTATGGACACAGTACTAATAAAAATTGTATAATAAAACAAAACCAAAACCGGACAGCTTTGGCAGTGAGATGTAGTAAATTGCTTAAGAAAGATACTCTAAAAGACAAAACAGAAAATATTAAGAAATTCTCTATTATGTATTTCTAGTACTGTTCTATTATTATTTTTTATTTTCCCATACATATTCATAGCTGGAGTACTTGAAGCACTTGCTGTTCCCACAAGTTGCAGTCTATTGTAAAAATAGTGTGGAATCCGGCTAAAGTCATAACTGTGGGGTTCAGCAGCTGAGTCAAAGGACACATCATTAAACAGAGCAGTCAGAGAGCCAATTTCTTGTCTCTTTTTCCAGGAATAGAATAATGGAATCATAAAATGGCCTGGGTTGGCAAGGACCAAGCTAGCTCATTTAGTTCTAACCCCCTGCCATGGGCAGGGACGCCTTCCACTATCCCAGGTTGCTCCAAGCCCTGTCCAGCCTGGCTTTGGACACTTCCAGGGATCCAGAGGCAGCCGCAGCTTCTCTGCACACCCTGTGCCAAGGCCTCACCACCCTTACAGAAAGGATTGCTTCCCAATAACCCATCTATCCCTGCCCTTTAGCAGTGGGAACCCATTCCCCTTGTCCTGTCACTCCGTCCCTTGGAATCAGTCTCTCTCCATGTTTCCTGTTGGCTCCTTCAGGCACGGCAAGGCCACAGTGAGGTCACCCCAAAGCTTCTCCTCTCCAGGCTGAACTATCCCAGTTCTCCCATCCCGTCCTCCCAGCAGAGCTGCTCCATCCCTCTGATCATCCTGGTGCCTCCTCTGGACTCTCTCCAGCAGCTCCAGGTCACCCCTGTGCTGGGCCCCAGGGCTGGGGCAGCTCTGCAGGTGGGGTCTCACCTGATCTCTCCCCTGCAGCCACTGAGCAGGAGTTGCACATCAAAAAGAGAATTCTTTACTAGCAGGGCAGATGTCCAGGAAAAACGACCGACCTGGCTCAAGTGCTTCTCTAAGGAATTTGTTATCTATGGGGTGGAATGGATTCGTGAGGCTGCAGGATGGTCATCTGAGAACTGAAATATCTTTGTTCTCTGATTCTTTATAGCTCCCTAAAACTCTTTGCTCTCCTTTTGTCTATTAAAGAGAAAGACTGACTGAAGAAAGAGAATTTGTGTCAGCAAACGTGTACTCCCAGTTTTATAATGGATCATTCTTATACACCAGGCATGTTGGGTTTTTTTCTTGGAAGTCTCCCTAATTCTGTACCAGTTTACATAAGCAGAGTGAGTCTTCTTCATCTTCACAGCCACTGAGAAAATACCTTCAAATTATTAAATTACTGCAGGAAGGTTCACTTTGGCTACAGGAACAATCACAAATAATTTATCAGTTGTTTGTGCAGATTAATATCTGGATGACATTTATAGGAAGAAACTTCAGGTCTCAGAAAAGTTAATAAAGATGACGATTATTCCTAAGATATTTATACAATTTTCCAAGAGAATAACTCTGAGGGAAAAAAGTGTACTTAAAAGTTTATTATGCTAATTTGAATAATATGCAAAGTAGTGAAAACTACATTGAAGATCTCTATATTTATAGAAAAAAAATTGCATTAATCTTATTTGCACTTATGAAATCATTTACAGTAAAATTATTTCAGAATTAGATGACAATAACCTGGAGCTGTTAGTTGTTAGTGAGTGACTTTTTATTAGAGAATAAAAGAGACTTTCTTAAATTATGGCTAAGAACAAAGAATAGAAGCTCTTCAGTCTATTGCATTTCTATTTTATGCTTTATATATTTCCCTACAAAAAGTTCAATAGTAACAGACAGTACAAGATTAAATGAAATCTTTACATGAGCCATGTTTCATGAAACTTCATAATATTAGAAATAGGAAGGATTCAGCTCAGCTATTGCTACACCAATTCCATAATTACATATTAAAGTAAATATTTAGTGTTTTCCCCAATCTAAACATATTTCCTTTAGATTTTTCCTTTTAATCAACTTATATTTATCCCATGGGCTGCCCATTATCTTTCACCAAATATATGAAACAGAAGTAAATTTTTGTAAGAAATTGTGTTTTCACTGAATTTTAATTAAATCAAGAATAGCTGAGTAATTTTTGCTCTTGTTCCTATGGAGATCATCAATTTTTTGTTGACAGAGGGTAGTTTTTTTTTTTTTTAAATATATTTTAATACTTTAAACTTACACAAACTTTTATTAGCCATATTCTACAGGACAAGTATGCTTTGGAAATGGAGTAAGGGACTTAGGGAATTCCTGAGAAACAACCATGTGCTCCTGGGATCCCAGGATATGACATCCTTTGCCAAAGTAGTTTGGAAAAAGAAATATCCTAAAAGGAGATGCAGAATGAAAATAAAATTTGAAATAAAATAATAAAAAATAACAAAAGAAATATTTATTGATACAATTCTTTTCTTGAGCAGTACTTTTTTCTCCCTTTTTAACAATAAGGATCTTTAAAAACATAAGAATATAAGGATGGGTTAAGCTGGGTTGCCATGAGGGAAATCAGGCACTGGATTAAACTAAAACTGAAATAAGAAACTTAAAGTCAAAAATATAATTGATATAATTATGAGATTACATTAATTGATCCAGGCCTGAATGTAATGGAAAAAGCAAGATCAGTAGAAATTGTCAGAATATAATTTTTTAATGTTTGCATTACCGTATTTTAGTTTCACATGTACTTGTTAACAATGAAAGCTTTTTTCCAATGTCAGAATTGTCAGACTCCTATTGTAGCAAATCAGAAATTGCAGTTTTGTATTCAGAATGGCACTTTGCTGCTTTGGGAAAGGCACACTGACATTTCACTGTGGAGAAAAAGGTCTTGGAAATATTGCCTGTCCCTAAGAAATGTTTCAGTGAAGTGAAACATGGTCATGTTTGCAAAGCCTTGGTGACAAATCCTCACCACTGGCTACACGTACACTCCATTATTCATTCCCCCCCTCAAGCAACTGATACAGGTTGTCATGACCCAGTTCTCTTCTGGTCTTATGCTGAAATTATTTATGTCAAGACATTTCAATTAAGGGAACAAAGACCAGGTAAATGTCTCTCTGAACAATGGATTTTGCATAACAGTGATGCATCCCAGCTTCACTTTCAATCTGGAGAGTCTTCCCTGTGCAACTTTGGCCAGAGTCTAAACTGACCATCTATTGACATCCACAGACTTGATTCATCAGTGATAAAGAATCACAGACATGACAGATTTGTTACAGCAGCCCTCTCATTAGAGGGTAGAAATGAGACGAGACACAAACTTCTTGTTTATCACAGCATGAAAAGGGTCCTGCTTTATTCCTTTTTACAGCTCAGCCATCCTGACTCCAACCATTCACTGACTCTGGCTGCAGCCAGCTCCTGCTGTAGGTTTCCCTGGCAGCCTCTGACTGCTGGTTATTGCCGCCTAAACTCTTGACTGCAGGGATCAGTTTGCAGACTCTGACTGCAGGCTTTTACCCAGCCAGACTGTGACTGCAGGTTCCAACAACAGGCTCTGACTGCAGACCCAGACTGACCTCACAACAATACTTCACTCCCCCAAATCCTCCTTACGCCTCCTTCACCAACTAGCCCACTCCCTTTTATCACACTTTCCTTTATTGGATAGAGCTGTGTCTCATCAGGGGCAAGTCTGTATTGGGTAATTAACACAGCTGTTGCTTATTAGGGGTGAGGTCACTTGTATTCCCTTCTACAGGTTTCAGAGAGGACTCACTAGCTTTCAAAATTCCTGCTCAGAGGGGAGTCTGGACATGTCAGGATCCAATCCCAGGCTTGGGCAGTAGCTTATGTCCGAAGGGCTGTACAGGTGCTTTAAATTACTTTGTCCCACAGTAGTAAGGGTGGCAAATCAAATACATTCATAGAAATAAAATAAATAATACAATTTAAATTGATGAAGATAATAACTATTAGACCAAAAGATCTTAATAGAATTATTTACTATACATTACAGACAGCTCTAACTACTAATACAGGTCACTATTTATTGAAGCAATGATATTAAAGCTAGGAAAACAGTCATTAAGTGGAGATTGATTTCACTCACCCATCCCAATGACCAAATCTCTTTCCTCACCCTCAAGGAGTGACCTTGAGTGTGTCCCTACTCCAGGGAGGAATCTCCACACACTCCTGAAAGGGGAATGTTAGAAGGTCCTGCTTTTAAAAAGTGGGGTTGGGCTTCTATGGCACAAAGTGACAGATATCCCCAGGCTGGGTTAGATCAGTTGTCAGCTCTGTCACCTGTTTGTTCCTCTGTCAGGAACTCAGAAAATGCTGCTCTTCACCAGAATGTTGGGATGGGTGAGTCAGGCTGGTCTCAGCGTCCTTGAACCCCTAACTCAGCATGACCCCTTTCCCACCCATCTCTGGTAACTTTTGCAAACAGGGATTATTCAAGCTGTTTTTATCCCCACTTAGGCAGAGCATCCTGCTAAAGCAGCTGTTAAATTTGCAAATGTTTGACTGCTCAAATTTCCCTTTTTATCTGCAGCAGGTAACATTAACAGTGTCCTGTACAGGGAGGTGGATGAAATGAGAATCTAATTCCAATTCTGAGGTAAAAAAAGAGACAAGGATTTCATACGAGATGCAGTATCAGTGGCTGGGCAGAGAATGGCCTCACTGTTCTTACTACTCCATATCTTGAAGTTCCCTGAGTGCATTTCTTTTCATGGCATGATAATGGAGTAGTATCCCTCCCCAAGGAGAAAGGGATTTTTGTTGCCAAGTGTTGGAAGCCAAGGCATAATTTAAAAGCTTTGCTAAGAGCAGCACAGAATGCAACATCCCCTATACTGACAGTTTTATACTTTTTAGGAAGATTTTGGAATATTTCCAGAGTGGTGTTCACTCCCAGGGCAGTGGTAGACTCACCATCCCTGGAACTGTTTAGAAAAGGTGTAGATGTGGCACCTGAGGACTTGGTTTAGTAGTGATCATGGTGGTGATGCTAGCTGAAAGTTGGACTCGGTGATCTCAAAAGACTTTTCCAACCTTAATCTTTCCATGATCCTATATCTGTGATTTCAGAAGTTATTCACCTTCTCATCAATCAACTTGATCTCAATCAAAAACCACAACTCTGACATCATAATTTGTTGATTAGTTGAGGCCAAAGAAATTAAAAAAAAACCCCTAAGAGTAAGTTTCATACATCAGTTTTAATGCTTTGCATGTAGTTTACAGAGTCTGTGTAAGAGTGCAGCTGTTCTGTAAAAGCCTTGTGAAATACAAGGTTGCGCTGGATGAGAACATAAATCCTGGTGAAAATTCAAGTACCTTGATCTTCAGAATGAAAAGCATTGGTCTATGGCTGATGAAAATGTTGACAGGTTTCTAATCAGAAAAAATTTAAGCCATTTTCACCTCTCTAGTCCTGGTCTTTCCAAGTTTCTTTTCCCAGGATCACGTCTAGAATGTGTATTCTTGTGGTCTGCTGCTTTCAAATATGCAATCATAATTCCTGACCAAAGGCAAAGGAAAAACCTCTTTTCTGAAATGATGAATATTTTAGCAACTATAACAAAAAGAGGAATAAGTTATTCATGTTAGAATAAACAAAGAGCAGCCCAAAAGCCCAGATCAGTGTGAGCAAATCAATTTGAGAAATAATTTAATATTTGACAGGACAAATGTAAAACAACACACTGGCAAATGCACACACTGGCACTGGCTCACACTTTCGTGTCCATTCCATATTCTATTTTCCCAGGCCTGCTAGTGAATTATCAGGACTAATGATTTTACTCAAGTCTAAAGTATTTTACCTTGCAAAGTGCCATGGAGGCTGCCCTTCCTGACCTTGCAGGAATGAGATTTTTATTCCACTCTTGAAGTGTAATGCCGTTGAAACCAATTTAATACATCCATTTCAATTACATTGTATTTTTATACAATATACAGTGCAGTTACTTCATGGAAGGGTTGTATTTTTTTTTCCCCAATTAACCTCACAGAACTGGAATTCTATTAATATGACACCCTACCTTTTCTATTTTTGATGAGATATTTTAATTTTTGAAATAACTCTGACAATCCAGGTTACATTTCCAAGATTACAATCATACTATATTTACTTCCAGTGAAATAATTTCTCTTCTGGTCAAAAATTGTAGTTGCAGTGTAACCGTTCTGAGATTTCTACTTGCACATTACGGAGCTGAGGGCAAAGATTTCACTGCTTACACAATTTTGTATGGTGACAAAAAGAGGCAAAAGAAGAAAAGTAATTTAAAACTTAGTAAACAGGAGATTATCACCACCCTCCTGCACTCTACTTATTCTTAAATTATGGGAACAGAACATTCATTTCATCAGAAGTGTGAATGGAATTAATGGAATTAATGCAATATGAAAACCTAAAGATCTAAAAGACAAAAAGGAAGAGAAGCAAGGAAGTGAAGGGCAGTGCCTGCCTTGGAACTGAATTGAAAATATTCACCAGAATGAAATATATTGTGATTTTGGTGACATAAATCTGCCAATTGCTTCTTCTGATAAAAATCTTTGTCCAAGGTCAGATGAACTTTTAATTAAATTGTTATGCATTTCATTGATTCTGTTTCTTGACACACAAAAAATAAGTTGATGCTAAACTTAACCCAAATCAAGAAATTATTAACTAAGTGGAGCTTCCTTTGACATTACAAAAGTTCATTGGACAAAAACTTTTATCAGTAGTGACAGAATTATGTCACCAAAACCACAGCTAGTCTATTTTGATAAAAAGCCCAAATGAAGCTCATGTGACTCTAACTGGGCCAAACAAAAGTATCTGAAGCAGGAATCTGGAACAGAGTTTGATCTTCTTTGGATCCGTACCTAGATGTCCCTGGAATTGCAGTGTTCTGTCCTAAAATCAGTTATATCCTGTGGCTTACCCAAAAAGAATCAAGTTGTAGTACATTTTGCTTTGCAATCAGCACAGAAGAAATATAGCTTCCATTTTCTATGGAAGAAAAGATAATGGAGAAAGGACCTTATTTTTTATAAAATGCCCCTTTTCTTTGCACAAATACCATCAAAGTGGAAGCTGTCACTGGACCCTTCATTCCTATGTGCTCCTGTACCATGCTGAGTGGTATCACATTTATTAGGAGTGTTATTAGGAAGTCTTCCTCCAATGTGTCACATCTGTCACATCTGTCTTTCACTGCCTAGCTGGCTGTCATCTGCTCTTTTGAGCATCAGCTCTTGAGGCAGCTCTTTCCACAGGCTGATTTTCACAGTGGTGTGAACAATGTATAATCTGATTTGTTTTCTTTAATAAAATAAATTTTAATTGATTTAATAATTTTTATTTCTCTCATTCATTTAAATGGCGTATCAGGCAACCTCAGGGTTACATATATGTGTAGAGAAATGTGCCACCTAAACAGATGTGATGTAATGATGTATGAAGAGACCCGAATCAACAGGAGAGAACACATTTCATAATTTAGTGCAAGGAAAAAAGCTGTAGCAGGAAGGAGGAGGAGAAGAGAACAAGCAGTATAGTAAGGGTTGCCTCAAGTTATTTTTACTTTATTTTCTAGCATTGTTTTTCTTGCAGACAAGCTAATATAATAAGGTATTTAAACAATATTGTCTTTCTTGAGAGCATGTTGTTTACAGTTGTTCATTATTACTGCTCTATTCCCCTGACATGTCATAAATCTTGTTTGGTGCCTACTGCCCAACGATGCCATGTGGAGCTGTAGAGAATTCGTTTGAGCTCAGTGGGCACTTTTCAGCTGGATTTACCTGTTTACTGGTTTGGTTACCAACACTCATTTCAACTGGAAACTAAATCATGGAATCACAGAATATCCTGAGTGGGAAGGGGGCCACAAGGGTCTTCCAGTCCACCCCCTGCCCCTGCCCAGACACCCTAACAATCCCACCCTGTGCATCCCAGAGAGTGCTGTCCAAATGCTCCTGGAGCTCTGGCAGCCTTGGGGCTGTGCCCATATCCTGAGGAGCCTGGGCAGTGCCCAGCACCCTCTGGGGAAGAACCTTTCCCTGAGCTCCAGCCTGACCCTGCCCTGGCACAGCTCCAGCCATTCCCTGGGTGCTGCCCCTCTGCTGGCCATCGGCCCTCACTGAGGTCTGACCTTAGTCTCTGTTTCTCCAACTGAACAAACCAATGTCTTCAGCTTCTCCTCAAATGGATAAAACCTTTTTAGTCCTATGCTGTTTCTACACTGCATCACTCCTGAGGTTTTTAATTTATAGATACTCCATGCTTGCTAAAGAAAAAGGGGTATCAAGTTGCCTACATACTTTAGAATTATGCAGAGAATTATTTGTACTCGTCTTTGAAAATCTGTCATCTGTAAAACATGATGATAACGTTTCCCTTGAAAGGTTTAGTGGAAAATGTCTCCTCTTAACAACGTGTGCAGTACCGCTTGTCCTGTTGGTGCTCTCTTGCAGCAGACCATAAATCACTGCAGAATTACTGACAGGCTGCACCACCAACATGCTGTACCTTACTCTGGGACCTAATTATATCACCATCCCATGGCAGCACCTTTGAAAGGGGTTTGTCAGCATTTTCAGTACACAGCTTTCTGGGTCTTTCCAAGGTGGATGAAGACTTAATATATCATTAATTTCAAAATTGTATCTGCTTGAGCAGACACAAAAGTTGTCAGTCAGGATTTGATTTTACTTGTCTATACATTCTAGTCTACTTTGTTTATCTTTTCCAGCTAGGGTTAAGAATCTCACAGCAGCTTGTGTGTGTTTTGAAAAGCTCCTATAAAAAATTGTTCAGTATCTCTCACTTATTTCTAATTATAGGTGAGGTAAATGGTTGCTGAATAATAAAGTGTTAAATATATTCAGTGTACATACAAATGTGCTAGAGGGTAGGAAAGAAAAAGTTATCAAAAATGATTACCTGCTAGCTTTGCCTCCTGGGATCAACCTAAATGAAATGGCACTGTGCTTTTTGAGAGAAATTTGAGAGGGTTGTGAGAAATCCAGGAGACTTTACAGCAATATGCGTTGATACAGCTCATATTCTTCAATGTTTGCACATCAAGCTGTTATTCATTTTGGATTTCTCCCCTGGTAATTTTTTTCTGTCATATTGAAAAAAAATTATTAATATAATATATACTGTAGGTGGCTCTAGTTCTAGAAATTAGTATTTTAATTTTAACTGTGATTTAAAATTTCAACTATTTCCATACTGGTTCATTTTTTTTTCCTAGGTGGGGCAGTAACTACAGAAGAGAGGATAGATTAAATCAGGTAGCAGAGATTGCTTTATTGCTAAAATATCAAACTAATCAACGAGACTCACGATTTGACAAGTGGATAGAGTACTGATGGTTGTGAATAACAATTGCTCCATGGTGATAGTCCAGGGAAAGTGTCACTTATGGCATCAGGAGTAATAAAAGGAATCATATGTTGGACATTTTGCAGCCATTTCATTCTATAGCAACAAAGTCAATGAAAAGCATTGATACAGTTAGCTGTTGGCTCAGGATAATCTCCATCTGGAGCATTCTGGCTAACACTGTTTTGTACCTGGGACACACTCCAAATTCAATTTAGCCAGAAAGACTTCTCAGCACATTTGGAAGAACTGCCTCTTCCACCTTCCTCAATGAAATTTGCCTCATGTGCATCTTTGTACAGTTTTTCTTTCTGTATATTTTGGATTATCAATATATTTTCTTTCCTCAAAACTGTCACACCATAGTAATGAAAATGTTTCTGATTTTTTTGTTTTTGTTTGTTTTGTTTTGTTTTTGTGTTATACTAATTCCTTTGAGAGCTCTGCTTCTGCTGCTCTTTGTCTCAGTAAAATCTGCCCAAGTTTATTGCTGTAGTTGCCTTTCCTGGTCCTCAGCTCACCACACATAAATTGGCAGAATTTAAAGACTTGAGTGCCCAGTATTTTGAAAACCAGCATTGCAGCAGCTCAGTGCCTGTCCCTCGGTGTACAGGGCAATGTGCAGGATGCCAGAATTTCCCAGATTTCCTCCAAATGTTGTCTGAGGCCAGGCAGGAACAGACACTGTGGTGGTGGCAGGTCTCATGTTCCTCCTTTCTTGGCCCCGTTTCCTTTGCTGTGCCCTTCTGAAGAGGCTGGAAGATAATTTTCCAGAGGCACTACAAGCAAATATTGGGCACAAGAGCCATAATCACTGGACTTTGTGGAGTGAGGTTGGAGGAGCTGGAGTTCACTGCATGGTGTGAACACCCAGCCCAGTCCAGACATGAGACACCCATCCCTCTACTCCACGTTCTTCCTTGAAGAGAAAACAGAGAAGCAGATGATGGTAAACTTGTGTAAATATAATTTATCATTCCTAAACTCTGCTCTAGCAGTAACCTCCTTCCTGCACTCACCAAGGACAGTTAATAACACATTTTTTACCTATCCCTTGCATCACTGAGATGCTGCTTCTGGGGTGAGTGCTCAGTCTCTACAATACGTGTTCTTTCCTGGCGATATTTCTAACCCACTCAAAGGGATACCCAGGCTCAATCTCCCACTTCAATTTTACCCCAAAACCAATGAAATACCCTTTCCTCCTCTCTCCAGCAGACAGCAGAGCTAATCTGCATCCATCATATGGAATGGGTCAATGACCAAAACTAGACCCAAGACCCGTAACATTTTAAAATTAATTTTATGATAAAGGACACAGGACTTGCCTGCAGAGTTATGTGAGCAGCTCTTGAGTCCTGTTCGTGCATATGGAATCACTTCCTTCCTCAAACACAAACTGCACAAATGCAAAATATCACAGAATCATAAAATCACAGAGTCATGCAATGGTTTGGTTTGGAAGGAACCAACCAATCAAAGATCAAGGGTTTTTAGAGTAAAACTGTGAGACAAGATATCCCTTGACTTTCTTTTTGCACTCTGAAGAACTTCTATTTCTATTCTCTTCCTGTGGCGCCTTTTTTTTTTTTTTTTTTTTTTTTTTTTTTTTTTTTTTTTTTTTTTTTTTTTTTAATTAGCCTGGCTTTTTCCTTGGGATACTCTGGTAGGCAAAATAAAAAAAGAAAAATTTCCCCCATGTAACGCATTTTTTCCATGAAGATGTGGCACCAAAGATCCCAGTTCTGCTCCAAGTAATATAGCTGTAAATTGGCAGCACTCTGATTAATCAACAGTTTGATTCTGGCTTCATGCCGCAGCTTTCCAACACAGAACTCAGGAAGAGGGCTCACTTTTGAAAATAATATTTTGTTTGATATTTCCTTTCAAATGAGTGGTTGTGTCACTCTGTGATATGTGGGCACTGTGGGATTTGGTCAAAGGTTGGTCTTGATGATCCCTGAGGTCTTTACAAACTTTATGATTCTATGCTTCAGTGATTTTAACTTATATTGGTTTTACAGGTATTATTTTTCCTTTCTTTTGCACGTACATTCACACAAAGACAAAGTAATAACTGGCAATATTGCTGTCTTAGGGAAATTGATTTTTGAAAGGCCAAACAAAATTAGCCAGGATTTTTCACATGCTAATGTAAGGAAAGGTAAAACAGCTTTTCAAACAGAATGGAACCTTGACAAAGATTTCAACTACGCAGATCTGGCCAGGCTTCCTACAGTTTTCCTCTATGGCAGTAATCAGCCTCATGGGGAGGTCTGTAAAACTTTGGCAGCACATTGAGAACCCAGATGAATCCAAATTGTGATAAATCACAAAGGAATTCATTGCAAGGCTTATTACAGCTCGACCAAACCTGGTCCAGCAACTGAAAAATCAAATTGTCCTTGTGCATCTCAGGGGAACAAACATCCAACAAAACTCGCAAAGAGTAACTGCACAGAGCAGCATCATATTCTGCTTTCATAATACCTTTTGGGCTTCATAAAAAATCGTAATTTCTTTTCTCATAAAATTTCCATTGCACAAAGGGGTGAAATTAAATGATGAAAACAAAAAGGTAATGGTTGGACTTTGTGTTACAGAAATCAGGTAAAGGACGCCAAAGAAAAATATTCCTAAATTGAGTTTAGCTCATGGGAAGAAGTAGAACTGTAGATAATAGGAAGTTTGGTTCCTAATTCTTGTTCTGTTTCAGAGCTGTGATTCAGTTTTACCCGTTTGTTAAAGCAAGGGCCATAAACATGAGCTCTCATTTTGCCCCTGAGCTGTTCCTCATATGGCACCTCCAGGACCCTTCCCCAGCCTCATGTCCCTCCTTCAGACACTCTCTAACACCTGTAGATTGTTTTGGTATTGTGGCAACTGGAATTACACACAATATTCCAGACGGGGCGTAACAGGACAACCCACCCCTGGAACGCCTGCAATGCTGGGTCTGGTTGCCCACAGGATGTGTGTGAAGATCAGCAAAAAGCCAAATCAAAATTCATCATCTACACTCCCTACATATTTCAAAAACACCACCTTCACTTCTGCTTTGTGGAGAGGAACAGCCCAAATATTGTCCACGTGATGCCTTAAGCTTTAGCTTTCATATTTTCAGATTCTGTGCTGCCTAGGGGTGCAGTTCTGAGCCTCACATTTGGTGTTAGTCAGTTCTCTTCACAGAGTAGGTAGACAAAACAAATCCTTTTCCTGATGAAGACCAAGGACAACTTTCAGGCACAAAAGTATAAAAAACGGTCAACTGAAGGGAGGAACAAGAGGGATGGGACCTCACAACCTGAAGCTGTAATTGGACAATTAAACCCCAATATGCAAATGGACAAAAACTTATAAAAGTGTGAGATCTCATGACCCATCATGCATTTTGTGACCACTTTGGGTCCATCTTGGGTGTAGCCCTGGCCCGGCCCTTGTCCTGCCCAAGGTGTATTTTAAAGGCCTTTCAGTAAATAGCTACTTTATTCTCTAGCTCTGTCCAGTCTCTGTTCCAGCTCAGCCTTCCCAAGGCATCAGTTTCTGGCAACCAAATGGGACATTGAGGCATCTGGAGAACCTCCCTGGACCAGAGGAACACCCAGCTCCAAGAAGAGGCAGCCCTAGCTGTGGTCCAGAAGGTATCAGAGCCCAACACATGTGATTTTTCACACAAAATCAATATTTAAGATGAGCCTGGACTTCCACAGGATGACCTCTCCCTGTAGAAACCAGGATCTCCTTTAGGCACCTGGGTAGGACCCAGCCTTGCATCAGTGCTCAGCTCTCAGCAGCAGCCACTGCAATCCCATTGGGCAAGTGCTGAAAAAGCTCTAGAACCTAAATATAAGCTTGTTGGAACATGCAGGACAAGACCACAGCCCCTTGAAATCAGTGGGGATTTTGTCATTCACTACAAGCGAATCAATGCCACAGTGTGATTGCATCTCTTTACCTGATTATGGATACTGAGCTTGTTGAATATTTCTGGCTTTGGTGCTTTTATTTGAAGATCCCTGTAATGGTTTTAATTTAATAAAACTGGGCAGAAACACTAATTAATGTAGGGGTTTTAGTATTAATTTTTTTTTTGTGAGAGGGAGAGATTAGGAGAAAAAAACAAAGCAGGCTTAAGCTTAAATATGAACAAAAATAGTTTTATTAACATATATTAAAAGAATGAAAGAAAAAAGTTGAGAAAAAGAAAAAAAAAATGAAACAGAATTATACCTTAAAACACGCTTCTTTCCTCTCACAAACTATTAACTTTCTTATTGAACAACATAGAAAGACACAACTTAGGATTTTCAGTTTCACCACTTAGACATAACTACTCATTACTCTAGGAGAAGAGTCCTTCTAATATCTTTTTATGAAGACGCTTGCTACAAGACAAAATAGTCCAATGTCACACATCTGCTGCCGCCCGGAGTTTTTGCAGACTGTGATGTTCTATCAGCAAAGCTCCTCAGTGTATCTGGGGTACTATTTACGAATGCTTCTTCTAGTCTAAAATCATCTTTACCTCAAAGGTTGAGACCTCCTTTAACCCAGGAGAGGGGGTTTCAAAGTTCCCAAATAAATCTCAATTACCTCAGTCCTTAATTTTAATTAGAATAGCATTCTACCCATATAATACTAAGATGCTGCAAAGAACAGTTCATTTCTTCATAATTTACCTTAGAAAAGCCTGGTTAAAAATGTCCATTTCTTCAATCCTATTCTAATATTATTATGTCTTTCACTTCTAATCTATCTGACTTCATTTAGTGTCTATTCTAGTATTCTTTGTTTTCTTTCTTCTTTCTCTCAAGGAAGAATTGTGCTTTAAAAGTTCCATGTTGCTAGAAAAAGGGTTAAATCTGTTCAGGCTTGCAAAAACTACATGAGGCTGCAGTAGCTTAAGAAAATGCAAGGCCGTGCTGATGGAGGACGCTGGTAGATGTCCTTTTTTCCACCCCTCGGTCTCATCCAGGGCGGTCCAGCTCGGAGCTACCACAAAGCTGTAACAGGGCTTCACCCGGGCTGCTCCCATGTGGGCAGCAGCTCCCGGAGGCTCGGCCGGGCCCGGCTCAGCCGCCCAGAGGGCAGCGGGGCCTGACCCGGGCTTCTCCTGCTCTAAATGCGGGCAGCAGCTCTCAGAGGCCTGGCTGAGCCTGACCCAGCCCGACCCAGCCGGCAATGGGGGGCCTGACCCGGGCTTCTCCCGCTCTAAATGCGGGCAGCAGCTCTCAGAGGCCTGACCCAGCCGGCAATGGGGGGCCTGACCCAGGCTTCTCCCGCTCTAAATGTGGGCAGCAGCTCTCAGAGGCCTGACCCAGCCTGACCCAGCCTGACCCAGCCGGCAATGGGGGGCCTGACCCGGGCTTCTCCCGCTCTAAATGTGGGCAGCAGCTCTCAGAGGCCTGGCTGAGCCTGACCCAGCCGGCAATGGGGGGCCTGACCCGGGCTTCCCCTGCTCTAAATGCGGGCAGCAGCTCTCAGAGGCCTGACCCAGCCTGACCCAGCCGGCAATGGGGGGCCTGACCCGGGCTTCTCCCGCTCTAAATGCGGGCAGCAGCTCTCAGAGGCCTGGCTGAGCCTGACCCAGCCCGACCCAGCCGGCAATGGGGGGCCCGACCTGGGCTCCCCCCGCTCTCCATGCAGGCAGCAGCTTCTGGGGGCCCGGCTGGGCCTGGCCCGGCCTGACCACGATGTCACCTCACGGCTGGTCCCCGAAGAGAGAGAGAGGGCGGTCACCACCAGATCAGTTTTAAATGCCCCTTCCAAAGTTGCATTGACACTTCTCATTGGTTAACTTAGCTGCCAATATCTCAGCCTGATTTTTGATAGGTCCTTGTCCTCCCCCACCACATCACTCTCCAGTCAGGGCAGGGAAAAACATTCTACATTTCTCTATATCTAGAAAACAGAATTGTGCCGACCCATGATAATCCCTCAATAGTTTTATGAATTATTTTCATTACAATTCTTCATACTAGGAAAAAAAAAGATAAAAATCTGTAATAATCTTTTAAGTATATGAGCTGTAAAATGAGCACAATTCTGTGCAATTGTGACGCAGCTTTATAAAATGGATTGAAAATCTGCCCAATAGGACAGGCAGGATTCCTACAAGAATCATCTTGAGGGAGGTGGTTCTTCCCCTCTCCTCTGCTCTTGTGAGGCACCACCTGGAATATTGTGTCCAGGTCTGGGGTCCTAAACACAAGAAAGATTTTGATCTGCTGGAAAAAGTCACGTGAAAGCCACATTGATGCTCTGAGGGCTGGAGCCCCTCTGCTCTGGAGCCAGGCTAGGAGAGCTGGTGGTGTTCACCTGGAGAAGAGGAGGCTCCAGGGAGACCTCAGAGCCCCTTCCAGTGCCTACAGGGGATTCAAGAGAGCTGGAGAGGGACTTGGGACAAGGGATGGAGGGACCAGACACAGGGAATGGCTTCCCACTGATCGAGGGCAGGTTTAGATGGGATATTGGGAGGGAATTGTTCCCTCTGAGGGTGGTGAGGCCCTTGCACAGGGTGGCCAGAGAAGCTGTGGATGCCCCTGGATCCCTGGAAGTGTCCCACGCCAGGCTGGATGGGGCTTGGAGCAACCTGAGATAGTGAAAGATGTCCCTCCACATGGCAGGGAGTGGGACTGGGTGGGCTTTAAGGTCCCTTCCAACCAAAGCCTCCCTGTGATTCTGTAATTCCACAACACATCAGATTTTCTTTTCTTCCAACACGCCTTAAAGGAGTTCCCCTGAGCCCTGAACCTGATTAACAAGTCAGCCTCCCCACCCTTTGCCAATGTATTCAGTGAGGAAATAATAATTTAATGTGCTAGACAACTCAGATCCTTATGGAAAACTGTTCTGTGGGCACATAGCAGGGATGGATCCAAGCCAGCAGCCATGGCTCGTTCTGAGACTTCTTTTAGCCATTCCCAGCACAGGCTACTTCAGCCCCATTCCTAGAGCTCCATTTAAATCTTCCACTTGGGTAATTTAAATAAGGACAAATTTCAGGCAAACACAGCCCTGCTGCCCAATTACAGTAGAAATCTATTACCTTCACAACTGGAAAGGCACACAAAGCCAGTGCAGCACACCCCACAGCCCACGGAATTGCTTACAGCAGGACACAGCTTTAGTGTAAAGCTTCAGCTTCAACTTCAGCTTCCTCAGTAAATCATGGGGAATTTTCCTCTTCCTGCCAAACCTAATTTGTGAATGAAAAGCATTCCTACAGCTCTTTAAGTGTACCAGGGCTTTAGGGCCTGAGCTCCATTATTTATTAAGCAGTGTGTCATTAATTATCCCTGGTGTGTTTCTCCCGGGTACAGGAGCTGCGGGAGGCAGGCAGAAGGCAATAAATTTGGAATCTGGGATTAAAGAATGCAAATGATAACCTGGCTTATGGGGTTTTTTTGAGTTTTGGAAGGCCACTACACTGCCTGGTGCTGAGAAGCACAGTGCTAACAATTTACATTCATTTGCATCTCACCTCAAACCCTCTGTTACCAAGCAAGGTCAAAAGAGTTCCCTGGGGAATGAATCCAGGACAAGAGTGCTTCCCTCCATGTTGATCACAAACCATGGATGTCTCATACTACGTCACCACTGAATGTAAAGTGAGCTTAAAACACAGGCAACATAATTAAGACATAATTTTCAAGCCCTGTAAATTAAAAATACTGTGTAGCGAGTTGAAATCAGTATTTACATTTAAAATGCCCACGAATATGTAAGGAAAAGGTGTCAGGAATTACGCATCATTAAGAAGTTACTTTCACCTGACGGAGCAGATGGTTGTGAAAATCCTGACAGACAGAAATCATTATTCAATTATATATGTACAACTTCTGGTTATTGCCTGTTTGGGCCTGGTCTATCAGATTTTGCCAAGTGCTGGTGTGAGTGACAGCTTTTATGTTTCCTTAATCTTATTTTTAGCTTTAACAGTGACACAAACTCTGGATTATTTTGCACTCAGTGTGCTCCACCCTGGTCTTAGGTTTTCCACAAAACTTTTTAGTTTATTTCCAGGACAGAAAACAACTAGAGAGAGAAACCCAGGCTCTTCCTGTCAATTTTGGGACATGAAGTTATTGAGCAGTATCGAGGTCACTACCAGAAACCTTGTACCAAAAGGAAGAGTAAGGTCTTCCAATTCATCTTACAGCAGATATTCTTGAGGTTGAAGATTTTTGTTGTTGTTCTTTTTTCTTTCTCTTCTGAATTATTTGAAAGTTCCCAGGGCTCGTATTTTTAAGAGCATTTTGGGGTGTCTGTGCAGAGACTGGATGATCCTGTGCGTCCCTTCCAATTCAGGATATTCTATGACTCCATGATTCATTATTCCACCAGTTGGTAGAATCCTTTTAGATCTGAAAACAATATATGTAGCATCTTGTAGCAACTGACTATAAAGTGATTTTTAATCTCCACTGAACTTGACGAAAACAGTGGCAATGGCCTAAGAATCTTCTAAAATTTGGTATGAATTTTCCTGCTTGGGATGTGTTTCTGTGCTTGACTCCAAAATAAGAGAGGTCCATGAGTGAGAAGTACTTGACCTAAGAACTGCCACTAATCTTCTGTTTTTAAGCTCTCTCCAGACTGGTAAGCGATTGACTGCTTTACTTTATCATGCCTTATTAATATGATTTATTAATCTGGTAATTCAGGTCAAGCTGGCACTGTATGTTGCTGAAAGGAATAAAACAAAAAGAACATCATGATAAAATATCATCATGACATCACTGCAAATCTGAATGACAGCACAAGTGAAATCCACACTGATGAACTGTTGATATCCCACAGTGACACAGTCACTGCCTCTTTAGGCCACAGACTCTCAGCTCTGTAAAGTAAAGAGTGCTCTCAGTTTTAGAAATATTGAACTCTGCTGAGTGGCTGGAGTGCCTTGGCAGCACATTCTGCCTGGGATAAACACACAGCAGCTGTGAAGATGCCAGGTCATGGAACCAAGCAGGGACAGAGAAAAAGACTTCTGATCTTCATGGAATCATGAAATCATTAGCGGCTTGGGATGGGAATGAACTGGAGTACCATCTCATTTCAACACTCTGCCATGGTCAGGAACACCTTCCACTAGACCAGTTTGCTCAAACTCTTTCAATTTTTTTCCCTCCTCCTCAGCCAGACTGTGTTGAAAATAGGAAAAAATCTCGAGGCCATAGGAATTATGCTATTTCTCTCTTGGTTTTTCATGGACCAGGTCCCACAGAGGTACATTTTTCCTTCTGTGCAAAACACCAGAGGCTTCAATCCCCAAATTTCCATGATCTGCACAGTTAATACTGTTTTCCAGAAATTCTGGAGAGTCTGTGTGCATCACTAAACCTGGTCCAGAGGCAGCTGAAGAGGGCACCCAGAGTTTTTTGTCTTGCAGAATTGGAACAGAGAATGTGAAACAAACACAGATTCCAAGTACCACAAGGCTGCCACAGCCTTGGCTGGTGATTTGTGACTCCATGGAGAGCAGACCCCAAAGTATTGGAGCATCCCAGACCAATTGTACAAAAATTGGTCCTTATCATGAATATTTCTAGTGCTGCAGAGCCAGAAGGATTGATGGAACTAATACAAAGTCTAGTTTCCCTGTTGTTTAGATACAAGGATCATGTTTTATTTCTGAAACACCATTTTAAGTATTTACTTCAGCAAGTCTTCTTTGGAATTCTTGAGGTGCGAGAAGATTCTGTATTTAAAAAAAAAAAAAGAAAAAAAAAAAGTGAATTAAAAAGATGATAAAAAAAAGTAAGATGACTTCCACAATGTGATTCTCTTCCATTCGAGTTATTCAATTATTTATTTATTTATTTGTTTATTTATTGTATTTATACACATGTCCATGAGTACAAAATGAGATTGTGAACAACTGTTCCTGCTTTCCTTGAGATTTACAAGAAACTTTTGCTGGTAATGGCTAAAATTGCTCCACGCCAAGGCAGTACTTGACTACTTCACACTAGTCTGTCATCTAAGGTAGGTCTAATAGAAGAAAATTATGGATTTAGTTTTTTAAAATATAAAATCTATATTTCTTTCCTCTAACATAACAAAAATCTGCTAATTAGTCAATGGGATCTTTAACAGTGGCATAGTCATTAAATTCTGATATGATAAAGGTCTTATTGACAATAAATGATAATATTCCTTAAAAAAAAAAAAAAAAAAAACCAAAAAACTGGAAGAAAAAAAAAAAAAAGAAAGAGAACATAGGAGTATTTTTCTTTCTGTAGAAAAACAAATGTACCCAAGGAGAGGTAGCCAATTGCTACTAGAATTTTTATTATAGGTTAATTACATGTATAAATAGCATAGTGTATCTCAAAGGCTGCTCAGTGATGTGGGGAAAAAAAAAAAAAAAGGAGAAAAATATTATTCTTCATTTTATATAAACAGATTTTGTATTTTATATACTTGCATAGTTGCATTTTTTTCTGTGTTTAATTTGAATTATCACATCTCTATATATCAGTTGTTACTTATATTATTTTCTTATTTATTTCAGAAGTTGTCATATATTTTTATTTTTATTTTACTGTTCTATTGTAGGAATGCAAACCACAAAATTAGAAACTGTTGCCCTGACAAATGCCAGTAAAACATTGGATCCTCTACCAGAGGCTGGGGGGATATAGTTAATTCCTGATCAGATTTTAGGTTAATTCTTATAAAATTTATGCACTTTAGGTAACTATAGTTACGTCATTTAAAATAAACCTGTACATTTTAATTAGAGCTCTAATTGTAAAATTAGTGGGCTCCCAATAGTGACTTGAATACTTAGGAAAAAAGAAGTAATATTAGTGATATTAGAATGAATAGACTACCCAGGCAGTGGGGGAGTCACCAGCCCTGAAAACGTTCAAAAAACTTGTGGATGTGGCACTTGAGGACATGGATTAGTGGGAATGTGGTGGTGATGGGCTGGTGGTTGGACTTGATGGCCTGAAATGTCTTTCCAGCCTTAACAATTCCTCATGACAAAATACCATTCAACACACTTGCAAAGACCATTGGCTTTGTTTCACAAGATGAAATCCTTCTCAGCAAAAAAAGATGGAATCAATAAACTAATTCCATAGGAGTCATTTATGGCCCTTACGCTGCCCAACTTCCTGAGCCTCCCACTCTGCTAACAGAAGCAGCAGAGCTTTCCTAGTAGATATCTGAGAAATAATCCTATTACAACTGCTACTCCTGCTGCCCAATTAAGGCTGTTACCAAAGTACAAGGATTGGTATAATTGCAATTAAGTTTGTGAACAAAGCTAAGATCACAGAGTGGCTCCAGGAAACACCTCCTCAGAAGCTAAAGCCTAAAAGGCAGGATGATATTTTTCCTGTAGCTGAGTCAGAGGGAATAGCAGTCATCCATGCCTAGAAGCCATAGAAAATGTCACTATGGACAGACCCCAAGGGGCTTTTATCTAAAAATCATGAGAGAGAAATCACAGCCTCACATTTCCTTTGAACGTATTGCTGGTATTAATTTATATCGTGCTGCATGCAAAAATGAGAGATGAATTGGTATAAACAAGGGGAGGAGGGGTCCATGCTTTAGAGCCTCTGTGGAAGTCAGATAGTGTTTTGTTTCTGTAAGATTTTAACACGTAACTTATTTAAGTCTTATTTCCTCCTTGGATTGCTTCCACCACTTCTGAAGAAGTTCCCTCTGAAGGATGGAGGGCAGGGAGGAGTGCTGGCAGCAGTGCCTCTCCTCAGAACATCACATCACTTTCAGAGTCTCTGAGGTGACTGTGGTGGGAATGAGCATAAGAAATCCCTCTGCAGAGGGAGGTTTTCGAGTTACAAATAAAAAGACTTGGAGTGTCAATTTATTCCTTTTGTTTTTACATCACTCTTGGTGGAAACTCAAACACTATCTTGAATAGGAGAGATGAGAAGTGCTAGGGGTACTCAAAGTTTTAATGTTGCTGGTTTCTTGTCCCTTCAGGACCAGACTTCCATAATCAATGTATATAACAAGTCTTGTGTGTGTCACTGGCAGAATCCACATCTAAATAGGGATTTCAGTTAATAAATTTAATGAATAAATTTTAAAAGTTATAGATAACTAACTAAATAAATAATGTACTCTGTTGATAGCCCTTTTGATCAGTTTCTGTCTTCTAAAATATGTTTTTCTGCTGTCAAAACAAATCATTTAAGAAAATTACACCATTCATTTCAGCAGAAATGCAGGCCTGTAATAGCATAAATGACATATCTCTGGACTGCTGCTTGCTTCAGAAAACATCTGCAATAAAGCTGGGCTAATCCTCAAGAATTTATTTGTAGAAAATCCATCAGGTGTAATACTGGAAACCCTCTATCCACATCAAACATAAAGTAAGGCCTGTCTGAGGCATATGTAATCAAAGTCATGTCTTTTTTAATAAAAAACTACTTTGTCTGAGAAGCCAGAAAGCAAAACCTCTATCAGATTTCTGCTTCTGGGGTTGCCAAAATGTTTTTCTTTAATTGAAACAGATGAAGATTTTTGCTAAAGCCTCTGTGGCTGTCACCAATGTTTTGATCTAAGGCTTTGCACCTGTACAAGAATTTTTTCATGCAGCACACTTCTTAAAAGATTTGACTTTCTCTGATTTTGAAAACATGCACTTCCACAGGAAAAGCAAGGAAAAATGCTTGTCATTTTTTTGTGTCTCTTCCTTGTGTTACCCCATGACTTGTTCTAAAATACTTTAAGAAGGTTTGTGGAGGGAAAATGTGTCTTCCTTTATTAAGTTTGTGTGAATATTTCTCTAGTATTACTCCAAATGATGCAACTGGGAAAAAAAACAGATGACAAAAGATTTTTTTTGTTCAGAAATGGAAGAATTGATGCTTTTTTATTGTCTGTGTCTATTTATGGGGTGTTTATATAAGTCAAAAAGGTTTCTGTTAATATTTATGTAGATGACCAGCACATGATATTTCACAAATTCAATTAAACAATTATATGCAATAGAGAGAGAAGCTTTAATGAAACTATTTAGTACCATCAAGCAGTTTTAGTTCCTTAATTGGAAGGTGACAGGGGGAAGTGGATGCATTTATGAACCCTTGGGATAAAGTCACAGGAGGTGGAATGTCTTAGCAAATCACCCATTTTATTTATCTTACAAAACAGGCCCTGCTGAAGGGTAATACATGGGCAAGGCAACACATACTGAATTTGTAGAAAAAAAAATTGTTCGAATATATCTACATTGCTAATGGAGCAACTTTAAGTGGTCATGCTTTAGAATCCCGGAATTGTTAATGTTGGAAAAGACCTCCCAGACCATGGACCTCCCAAGCTGTACCTGATCCCTACCTTGTCACCGGCACTGAGTGCCACGCCCAGGCTTTCTGATGCCTTAAGTTTTAGCTTTCATATTTTCCCAATTCTGTGCTGCATAGGAGTGTGGTTCTGAGCCTCATATTAATTGTTAGTCAGCTCCCTTCACAGAGTGGGTAGACAAAACAAATCCTTTCCTGCTGAAGACCAAGGAAAACAAGTACAAGTTTCAGGCCCAAAAGCATAAACAATGATGGGCTGAAGGAAAAAAACCAAGAAGGACGGGACTTTGTAATCTGAAGCTGTAATTGGACAATTAAACCCCAGTATGCAAACGGACAAAAACTTATAAAACTGTGAGACCTCGTGACCAGTCATCCGTTTTGGTACCATTTTAGGCCTACCTTGGGTGTAGCCCCGGCCAGGCTCTTGTCCTGCCCAAGGTGTATCCTAAAGGCCTTTCAATAAATACCTACTTTATTCTCTTAGCTCTGTCCAGCCTCCATGCCAGGTCGGCCTTCCCAAGGCATCACTTCCTTGGACACCTCCAGGGATGGGGACTTCAACACCTCCCTGGGCAGCCCCTGCCAAAGCCTGACCACCCTTTCCAAGAATAAATTCCTCCTGATGTCCAACCTGAACCTCCCCTGGCACAGTTTGAGACCATTCCCTCTCCTCCTCTTCCTGTTCCCTGGGAACAGAGCCTGATCCCCCTTGCTGTCCCCTCCTGTCAGGGAGCTATGCAGAGCCAGAAGGTCCCCTCTGAGCTTCCTTTTCTCCAGGCTGAGCCCCCTCAACTCCTTCAGCTTAACCCTAAACGCAACCCTAAGCTCAACCTTAAGGTCTCTCATCTTAGAACTTAGGAAATAAGGATTGCATAGGTTACTTCACTTATGTAAAACCCTATAACATTATGAAGAAAAAGTGTACAGTTTGGGTCTCAATGTTCCCAGAAATAAGCTGAGTTTGTTTATTTGTTTGCTTCATTTTTCTTTTGGTTGTTATTTGGTTTTCTTTTGTTTTGCTGAGCTTTTAAGTCTTTAAGCAGTGTTATCCCTGTTGCATTTTTATCCAACTAGGAACACCAAGTAGTTTATATAAAAGATCTTGTTGTTTTCAGGCAAGTACTTTATTCAGTACCAGAGTGGAGATTGCTTAGCTTGGCTGTTCATATTCTGAAATGATTTAAGTGGCCCTTGAGATCTGTTAAGAGCAGTGCATTTGATTAAATTAGCCAACAACAATTAATTGCTTCTAACGTCCTAAGGTGCCCAAGGTACCAGAACAAAGGAAGTTCTTATAGTCAGTTCCCGCTCTTCTGTGCTGAAAGGACATTTTTCTTTATGCGTAATTATGAATTTAACTAAATGAAATCTATTGAACTTCAAGACAGACTTTGTTCAGAATTAGAAGCTTGGATTGTCTGCATCAGATGATCAGCTTCTTTATCTTAATATTTTTCAGAATAAAAGCATTTCTCTTGTTCATGCAGTTCAGTAAGGGGCTGGATATAAGGAATCCAAATATGTATTGAAAAAGCATAGAGCCACTATAAAATTTAAAATTATTTGACTGCAAAGGATAATTTTAATTAAATTGCTTTTTTCATTATATTTTAGGAAAATGTAGTTTTGGGATTTTTTTCAGTGTATTATAAAGTTATATGAAAGAGAGAGAGATGAAGAAAATTTTAGAAAATCCAAATGAAAAAGTGTTGGGTAAGAGGCAATCCTACTTTCTTATATATTTACGGAGACATTGAGAGTTCCCTGTTCAGAGTCCTGCAATTGGAATAGCAGAACTGTGTAAGACCAGAGATTCAGAGCCTACAGGAGATTCTTGGGGAAATAAGTTTCTCTAAATCTCCATGCAACATAGATTTGCATGAATTTATTTGCAAGACTGGAGTCTACTATACTGTAATAGTGGTGGATTCTTTTAATTTAAGGCAACTTTCAACTGCTTTAGAAGGTCCCAGGCAACTTAGGTGGAAAAAATCCCTACTTGTGAGTAAAACACAGACAAAATATCACCACTACTCTATCAAGGAAGGGTCTTGTCCCACTCTTTCAAGCCAGGACTTGGACCCAATGATCCCTGTGGGTCCCTCACAGCTCAGGATATTCTGTGAGTCTACAATTCTCTGATTCTAATAATAAACCTGTCTACGGGTGCTTTTAAAACATGCCATAGAAAAATACCATTAAAATAATGGTTTGGACCATGCAATTCCAAACACTAGAGATTCTAGAAAATAAAAATATCCTGCTTGTTTAATAACTGTCATTTTAAACTGTGTAAAATTATCAAAACATGTCTAATGTGAATATTTAACACACACATATATATATATGTATACATTCATCTATGTAGTATAGAATCACAGAATTATTAATGTTGAAACAGACCTCCAAGATCATTAAGTCTATCCTTTGGCCAACCTCCCCCGTGTCCATTAAATCAAATCACAAAGTGCCCTGTCCACTCCTATTTTGAACACTTCCAGGGATGGTTGCTCCCTCTCTGCCCTGGGTAGCCCCTTCCAATGCCTGACCTGTGTTTCAGTGGAGAAATTTTCCCTCATATCCAAACTAGACCACCCCTGGCACAACTTGCAGCAGTTTTTGAAATGAAATTACTTTTCTGAGATCGTGCTAAATGAAATACATGTTTTTGACATTTAAACTAAAACAGGCTTTTAAATTGCATTTAAAGTTGCAAATAAAGCGATAATCTATGTCTTGGGTTGCAATGAAAAGGTGTAACCAAAAGTGTGTATTCTATCACCATCTGTTAAAACCAGGTGTGGCAGTGCTCTCCATCTCTTCCATGGCTCATCCCTGGTAACTCCCTTTGGAGGGATATCTTCTGTTAATGGGCCATCAAACCTCACTGTATGACTCATAAAATTACATCATCCCATTGTGAGGTGCTTTGCCCAGGGGGAAGAACCAAGCATTCCTACCTGAATATAATCTGTGGCTTGGAACACCACAGCAGCCCTACTTACTGTATTCCCAGAGGACAAGAGCTACATAACCACCACTGGACGTTCAGAGGAAGACCAGACCCTTCTAGAGGATCATCACTTCAACAGAACCACATTAATCACTTCAACAGGATTGCAGCCAGCATATAATGGGACTGCTCCCACCACCTGACAGACAAGGTGTCAGGTTGTATCCTGACTCTGTCAGTGTTTCTGTACTATTGCATTTGTTTTAATTTTCCTATTAAATTGAAGTTATGATTTGGAGTCTCCCACTGGTTTGTCTTCAAACTAGTACAGTCTTGTACTTCAAACTAGTACAGTCTCTAGAAAGAGAATATAAGAACTTGAGACTGTTTACAAAAACTTGAGCATGAGAGTTCTCACTGCTAACCAGAGGCTCTGATTTGCTACAGTCCAGCTTCGATTATTAGAGCTGTTCTCACTAAAGGCTGCTTACTCCGAGTGGTGTCAGAAGCTGCTATAAGGTGTAAGTTGCATGAGGTTCTGCTGGTGCCTGCCGTAGCTCCAAAGGATGAGTAAAGACTCCTAAATGGAAAACTGCTACTATTTTACATATCTAGGCTTATCCCAGGAGCACAATGCCAGTAGAAGCACAAGTCCATTTATTGATTAGCAGTGGAATCAAAGAGATCACAGGCATAGGGCTTTGAAGATCACCACTGACTGCTAAATATATTCTGAGCTTCAGTCGAGACAAAAGTCAGAAGCAAATCCTCACTGCCAGATATCTTGACAGGGTCAGGAATATTCCATATGGAATTCTAGATACACATAGTAAAGAATACATGATTTTTCCCCCCTGCACTGGTATCTGCGTTCTGTTTCATACTCCTGTTGTTTCCATAACAACATATAATGGAACACAACTGAACGGTTTGTGTGTGGGTATGTGGAAGAGGAATGCGATGCACCTTTAAGGGCACCTGATCAAGGACTTTTAAAACAAAACAAAACAAAACAAAACAAACAAAACAAACAAACAAACAAACAAAACCCCCACAAAACACCACAAACCACCAAAGGCACAGGTCTGACAAAACAAGCAAAAAGCTTCTTCCTCACCCTTAGTGCTGTCCTATGGGGAAACAACAGGAAGGTCAACCTGGATACTGGGAAGAGCTCCTACCCTGTGAGGGTGGTGAGGCCTGGGCACAGGGTGCCCGGGGAAGCTGTGGCTGCCCCTGAACCCCTCGAAGTGTCAAGCTTGACTAGCTGGCATGTGGGGCTCTCTGGCACAAGGAATTTGCTACATTGACTCACTTTCACAGTACGTATTTAAACATTTGTGTATATAGTTGTGTGAAGGATAAAATTATAGCTTTTTATCCTGACACCAAACAGTCTCTAAATTTTAACTCTGTATTTATGCCTGTGGCAGTGCATTTGACACAAATCCTTTATTTGTGATACTGAACCCTGAAGACATGCAGAGGAAAGGCCAGGAGAAAAATAAATGCACTTATTCTATTTTTCTCAAGCCTGTGCTTTGATTAACTATGGCCTTATGAAATGTTGTCTTTCAAAAATATCCTAAAGGTATTAGATGTAGGGGAAAGTGTACAAAAGGAACAGGAATATTAATCCTGTTAACAGGATGTTAATCCCTCCATGTGCTGAGAAAACACAATTACCAGATTACAATAGAAATAATTATTGAAGGTTCCAGCATTACTAAGGCAGCTTTTTATAAGTGTTTTTTTCTATAACAAGCTAGAAGGATCCCAGTTGAATCCCAAGTGTTATTCATCTTAAGGCAAGCACTGCAAGAACATTACATGCAGGTACTCACTGAAGCAATAAGATTTCGAAATGTCCTTCAGACATCCTTAGTGGGGAAAAGTTGATTTCTCTAAAAGACAGTTAAATCTCAGAACCATCAGTTCAGCACTTAAGGAATGGGAAGACACGATTACTCAATACATTCAAAACATCTAAATTTTTTAGCATTGTACATAGGTACAGTCATGGAGAGAATACAACTGTCATGTCATTTCCTGCTGTGATTGAAAATGTCCTTTCTCTCCATTCATTTCCCTGATCATTTATTCTGTTTTTTCAATAATAAGAAAGAGAGAGGCAATAGCATTCCCTAGAACGTCACCATCTCATCCCACAGCCCTACCCTGTGTTCACTTGAAAACTGGAACATTGACATAAAAACTTTTTAGAAGAAGAAAGGCTCTTTTTCCCCCTCACTCACATTTTCGTCTCCAATGTGCAACTGTTTGCACAGATTGTCCAAGAAATTGCTGTGCACTCAGTTCAGGTATCAGATCCTGCAGCCTGAATGATTTAGTGCAAGCTTAGACTCAGCTAAAACCCTGTTCAGAGCAAGAATTTCTGACATTTCAAGTCCATTACTCCTGATTTTTCAGAAGGACAATATTAGGATAACATCATATTGATTGGAAGCAGAAGGATGTCCTTAACACAAAGGATGAAAGCCACCCTCAATTTATAACCAAAGTAGTTAAGGTATTAAAAATAATAGCTCTTGACATTATTTCATTATGGATAAAATATCCTGTTTATTGATCATAAGTTATTTATTTCAGGGCTATTTGCTTTCACACATTTGGGGCAGAGGTCTGGAACAGTGATTCCTTATTTCTAATTGTTTCTACACAGTAGTCATGACAACTGGATAATTTACAGCAGTGCCTTCCATCCAATAGTTTTAAAATTATAGTAAATTAGTTTATTGGACTGTTTCTTAAACAGGCCCTATTCCTGCTCAAATGAGGAGAAAGAAATGTTAAAACAAAGAAAATCAAAGGAAGTAAAAACAATGACCAGGATGTGATTTCTCCCTTCTGGATACAGCAGAGTAATCACTAAGGAAAAGCCAGATTGGCACAAGAAATGGGGAAGAGAGTGTGAGAAAGAATGAATTTCAGATAGAAATCAGAGGGAGAGCCACAAGCACTCATAAAAAATATCCTAAAGCTCTGGACTTTGAGTTTTGTACGTATTAATTGATATAACACCACCATTAACATCAAATCTTATCCCATCTTCCCAAGCAAAGTTGCAGCTAATAGTGCTTTATAGTTTGTTGAGTATTTAACAACTGGGAGAGTAGGTAGGTGTTACACTTCTAAATAGTTTATGTTCCTATTAATCCACCTGACTGTTGAACAATAAATCCAGGTTCCTTTTCTTGCAGGAGATAAAGCAGTTCTCTCTCCTCTGCCAGAGGATGCCTGTTCTGTAAATTCACCAATGAACAGTGAAGAGCTGCAAATCGTTATTCCTTATCTAAAATGAAGCCAATTTCACCCCCTGTTACTTCCCTGTTGCTGCAGCAACAGAGGGAATTATGAGTGCTGAATATACCGTCCTCATCTAGAGCTTGATTCTAGAGGCTAAACACATTACTTATTGGTCTTTCGTCCCCCATAAGTGGTAATTAATCTTATTTCAGTTATTTATCTTTGGGAAATCAGTCTTAAGAGGTTGTACCTCTAAGTTTGCTTTGCATGCTGATCTTTTCCATGTGTATATTTCCAAAACCTATATCAGTCTTTAATTTTTTACAGTTTGTGTAAATAAATTGTCTATATTTGCACCACTGAATCATCTTCTTGTGTACTTCTGTACTCATTGCAATAATTTCTTTGGGACAATTTTAATCTCAGAGCTACAAGGGAAACCAAACAACATAGACTGACAAGCCATTTGGTCCAATGCTACAAAATATGCTCAGAAATATTAATTTGAAGAAAAGCAATTTCAATTATACTATATCTGACACTGTTCCTTGAGTTTTTATATGCACTTGAGAATGGAAGTATTAGGTTTTAAGGAGGTTTATGGAAAACTGTTGAAAATACTCATGCTAATATATATTAAGAGGACTGAGCAACCTGGTCAGGTGGAGGGGGACTTGGGAAAAGTGATCTTCATGGTCCCTTCCAACCCAAATCATTCTAAGGTTCTGACATAATTTAGGCAGATAATTCAAATGCAGTTTGCAGTGTCATTCAGCAATAAGTCTGAATGTCAAAAGTAGAAAAGAATCATACAGCAGTTAGAGAGTTAACCTGCCTTTCCAGCAACATTTTACCGGCAGCTGGGTAAAGCAAGAAGACAACCATTGGATAGCTGAGGGATATTTTCCACACAGCAAATATTCTCTATGATAACAAACTGGTCTAGTTCTTGTAAAATAAACGAAGCCTTTTGAGGCCACTGGGGTTTATGCAGTTTGTGGCAGCTAAACAAAGCCTGTCAAAACTCAACTGTGCCACTTAAAAATGGTAGAGCAGAGTTGTGCTTTGGTTGCTTTGGGCAGTTGTACTGTTTTCAGGACAGAACCCTGACACCAAGCTCAGCCATTCCCACCCCCCTCAGATGTGCCAGACATTTCACTGGAATACGTTCCCTATATGGTTTATCAGCAACTTGAAATGGGTTTAAAGCAGCCCAGACACTGCAGTTCACAGCTTTTTACCAAGGTAACACTTTCTGTGATGGTTTCATAAAGTAAATCAAAACTGGTGTTCCCAAATGCCTGAAAGATTTTTTAGGATTAGTGTATATTTGAGGGGAAAAAAAAAAAAAAAAAAAAAAAAAAAAAAGGCATTTATTTTCTGTTTTTAATGAATCTCAAGCAGCTGAATTGAGTAACTAAAAGTATTATGGAATTAAAATTACAAGACTTTTCACTCATTTGCATCGGTATTGTTTTCAGCTGCATGTTTGCAAGTCACATTTGGGGAATGATGCCAATACTGCAATAGCCTGAAGAACATTTTTGTCTCAAACTCAGTGTGTAAAAATTCGAGTAATGTTTCTGTATGCTAAATTGTCTCTTACAAAACCCAGTAATACAGCAACTGAGGAAATGAAGAAATACTTGAAAACCCATCAGAAAGGCTTCTTACATGGGTATTTTATGGCACATTATCCCATAACCTTTTCCATTGAAGATAAAATATTCAAACATAAAAGCAGAACTGTTGGATGCCCATTGCTCACTGTTAATTTGCATAATGTATCATGATTGCACAAACACCTGTGCTAAATATCTTTGTGCTGGCAATACCTGAGAGCATGTACAGTATTCAATTCCACTCAAAACATCTCATTCCTTACCATTCAAAATTCTTTATATTGTTTTTCACCTGTGTTTTTCAAGGCTGACAGAATTTCTTTCTGCTTATATGCAAGGGTAAGCATAGAGCTTTTTTGATACCATTTGCATATGTCAGACATTGAATAGTTTAATCAGCACACCGATAAATAACTCCGCTGTGAAAATGGCCAAGGGGAAAAAATCTTGATTATCTTAATCCATTACTACTTTTGAGCTGTGTTTCGAGAGTTTTGCTGCTGTAACTCTCACAAACAGCTTAATTGGCTGCAAACTGGCTGATTTCTAAGATGATTTTGTCAGAGCTGGGTGATGTTCTCCAGTGCTGTTACTTCAGCAAACCCTGACCAGCTTGCTGGGAGCTTCCCTGCAGTACAACCACACATCCTGTGCTGCCTGGGCTGCTCAGTGCTGCCTTTGCAACATCCATCTGCAAGTCAGCCCCGGGGGTAAAACCCATCCTGCATGTTTTTTGGGGCAGCAGTATTAAACTTTAGTTTATATACTAAATACTAATACTCTATATCTCTAGAGTATTCTGCTCCCTTAAAAAAAAAAAAAAAAAAAAAAAAATCACATTGCCTGCTTTTGCCTGCAAAATTTTTACATAAATTTGTGCTCTAAATTTTATCTGTAAAAAGGATCAAACTTTGTGGGAAAAGACTCTGCCAAGACTCACAGTTTGAGCAATCTGGGATAGTGGGAGATGTCCCTGCCATAGGCAGAGGAACCTGATGAGCTGTAAGGCCCCTTCCAACCCAAACCACTCTGGAATTCTGTGATTCTGCTATGACTATTTTTTATGGCTTGTACATGATTTAGTTTATAGACCACAAGTTCTTATTTTCAAAGTCTTTTCATGATTCCACCAAGCTTGGATGGAAGCATGTGGTGCTGTCTACACTGAATTACATTTTGTCCTTAGAAGAGGGTTTAATTGTTGCAACTACTTAAAATTAACTTTGAATATTTAGTATCTGCCTGAAATCCTGTAACAAGTGATTCCTGAGCAACATTTCATTTATTATAGGTGACTAAATGCTGAAAAACACACTAATCAAGAGAAATAATTCAATTAATTTCTAGCCAACATTTTTAGTGAAACTTCTGTCAGGAGCTGGACTTTCATGACCCTTGTGGGTCCCTTGCAACTTGCACTGTGTTTCTGTGTCTTTCAGCAAAAGGGATCTGAAAAGGACAGAGTTTACACCCTCTTTACAGTGTAAATTATATCACTGGATGAAAAGGATCATATCTTTTTGGTTTTTTACTTTTTTTCTTTGCAGGGTTCACTTGATTAGGGAGTTCAGGAATGTTGTCATATTATGTGAGCTTTTGTGAGATGTTTATAGCTCTGACTGAATTTTCCCACAGCTTTCTGATGTAAACATCTTGTTTTCCACATTCTTTTCTGATGATAGTCAACTGATGGACTTCTAGCCTGGCCAGTGGGATGGAGAGGTGGTAGCCTTGTTCTCCAATCCCTGGTCATTCTTCAAAACTTATAAAAGCAAGGTCTTTGTAAACAATAAAGTTCTTTCTTCTTCAACCTTCATCTTGTGGAGTCAAATCTGTGAGTATTTACTTGTGTCCACTAGCGACACAGGAAAGATTTTCAAAATACCTAGATGACCAGAAGGAAGTTCTATTAGCTGATTACTGAAATATTGATGCTTCTGAATAACTAACTTTCTTTTTTTAATTATAACTGACACTTTAATCAAGAAAAAATACTCAGTAAGAAACTATAAACATAATGAGATTTAATCTTAACCATTAATCCCAGAGCTAGTAGTTAGGCAGTATTAAAACATCTCATCATAAGGCATTTGATTCTGTTACCATGAGCAGCAGCATTACAGGGAAATCAGCAAAAATAACTTCTAGAACTGATGAAAAAGCTTCAAAGATAAAAGTATGTTCACTAATGAGATGAGTGAATTAATTCAAACTGTATAATCAATGAGGTAACACTTGCCTCTTCCCTCTCTGTTATATGATATGGCAAACTCAGCTCCTGGGGGAATTAGGATTGAGGTGTAGGAGGAAAACAGATTCAGTGTGTAAGAAGAGCACTCGTGCCACACCCACAAACTGTGATTTCATAGTGAAGGCACTTTCAAAATGATGCAAAAAAATCTTTTGCATTTCCAAACCTTTGCTTGCTCTTTTAACAACATCAGTTCTCCTGGATGGAAAATAGTCACAGATCAACAAGTGAAGTTTTGGAAGGATTTTAACTATAAAGCTCTTCCTGACAGAGGTTCCCTCCACATGGTGCTGTTCAAATCAAACTCGGTGATCTTGGAGGTCTTTTCCCATCATGATTCTGTGATGCCATGACTGGAACTTCACACAAAAGGTTCAGACTCCACAACAGAGCTTGTTAAAAACAGATAAGCTCTGTTTTTAACCTCCTTTTGTTTCCTAATTTTGCAATAGATTTAGCTGATTTTGTGTCACACTTTGGATTTAATGGTCTGATTTTTATCATTTCCTGGATACAATTGATGTTAAATTTACAGTCTTTTGTTTTTGTCAGAATAGTTATGTAATGTTATGTTAATATGGACACACAACCTGTAATCAAACCCTACAAATCCTGTAATATCTCTAATCAAATGAAAAGTGCAGAAGGAAAGAAGGCTGGCAGGTGGAAATTAAACAATATTGCCTTTTTTCTCAGGGAAACCACAGCAAAATGAGGTCAAGGCAGCAGAGTCCTCTTTGTCCTGAAGAGTTAGAGGTCCTCCACAACAATGTATGAGATGATGAGCCACAAATACAATAATAATAAAAAAATACAATACTGTTGTTTGAAACAACCAAACCTATTCTCAAAAAATGAGAACTAGATTTCTGGAAAATTCTCTCATTTCTTCACCAGGTTTTTCATTGTTTGGCTCTCCTCACACATGACTCAAAACCACTAAGTTGCATTTAAATTCACGTCTTGACTGCAATCATCAACTTAGCTGCTAAACACAAATTATTTTAAGGGTATGCGCAGCTTTGTAGACAAAATTATATATATACGTTTTTGTGATGTGTTCACTGCAATTGTCCGGAGGAAAAAAACAAATTGTAGATAAGAACAGCCACAGGACATGTTAATTTCCTTTAATTTAGCTGTCCAATGTTTGGCTTTCTATGGCAAATAATTCAGATTAAAGACATAAACACAGGCTTTTATACAGTTCTGTTTGCTGATGAAAGAAAACATGCTAAGGGATAGTGAAAGCAAATACTAAATGCCTATTGTGAAACTCTGATTTTGCAGTTGCTTTGTGTCAGCCTTGTGAAAATCCCTCATAAACTGGCACCAAGGGTCCCTGTTAAGATTCGTCTCATAAACAATAGAGAAAACCTGCTGATAACACTGAAACTCTTAAAGAGGCTTAGTAAGAACTCTAAAAACTGCATTTTAACATGCGATGGCCTACATGACAGAAACTTATTTTTGCTATGCCCAGGCATAAAAACCAAACAAACCAAAGAACAAACAAACAAACGAACAAACCCCCCCCCAAAAAACCCCAACAAACAAACAAACCCAAAAAACAATCCAACAGAACAAACCCTTCCCCAAAACAAACAACACAACTAAAAATAAAATTAAGTTCACAAAATGTTTTCCAAAGTGATTTTTTTATTTGTCTCCCCTCAGAAATATAACCCTCTATTAATCTTTAGTGATCTGTTGCCCCTTACATGAAGTTTTCAGTTAATTGCCAGCATTAGTTAAGGAGAAAAAACTTTCCAGAAGATGAATGCATATGTTATTTCAGCATATTTTGAAAATCTAGGGTTCTGTGAGAAAAAAACCTCTCAAAAGTACCATTCCTTTGAGACTGTGCTGGCTTATTCATCAATGAGACAGAAAAGCAATATCATAAAATACCATGCAGGAGCGAAGATTGGGGTTTGGCACAGAGATTTATTATTACAGTAACAGAATTGGAGGGTTTTTCTTATCTGTACCCAGCATATCAACTGTCAGTGGATGAATAAGGAAGCTCCAGTTCAGGAGCAGTGGGCGAGCAGTGAGCAGAGACACCTTTGCTTTTAGTACTGCATGATGAAAACACAATTTGGGATACTCAGAGGCCGGGAGAACAATGTGTGACTCCCATCTGGTCATGGCAGAGTGCCCTTGGAGTGGCCACCCCATCCTTACCACCAGGAATCACAACCGTACACACACATAAATATATACATAAATTAAAATTAAAATATATAGACATACATATGGGTTTAAAAATAGACTCTGGCTATTAAAGAGCAAATTCATTGCTTTGCTGTGGTTTTAGACGAGATGTGAAAAGCCTACATGGAAAAGCATTGCAGTTTTTAAGAGCAGAAAGAGTGGCTGAGCTATCACAGATTTATCACGTAAAGCAGCAGCAGTGTTTTTAGCCTGTGAACAAAAATCAAATGGCAGAGTAAGTTTCTATTTTCTTTGATATTAAGTGTTTTCAGGTAGTGTATTTCTGTCTTTGGCTTAGTATCGGAAGCATGATGGAGTGAAAAGAAGTGCTAGAAAAAGAATCTTAAGGGTAATGCTTTATTGTTTTAAGGTGAACTCTTCCCTTCTTTGCTTTATTTCATTGTTTATCAGCACCGTTTGAGGCTGCACACACTGTCTGCCCCAAACACCAAAGGATGTGGTTGGAAGCATTTTGTCAGTTTCTGAAAGAATAAATAAACAAGAGCTCTCGGGTGTATCTCTCTAATCCTCCATGGTGTTAATTCCTGTGTTGGCATACCCAGCATCAGGAAAAATGTCATAGACTGATTTTTTTTTAAACAATTTAAGTAATTAAACTCAATAGCCCTCTCCAAACTATTAGAATCCCAGAATCATTCAGGGAATTGATTGGGAAAGTCCTCCCAGACCAAAGAGTCCAAGCTGTGCCCAATTCCCACCGTGTCACCAGCCCAGAGTGCCACCTCCAGGCCTTCCTTGGACACATCCAGAGATGAGGACTCCAAACCTTCCTGGGCAGCCCCTGACAATGTTTCACCACCTGTTCCATGGAGAAATTCCTCCTGAGCCTTCCCTGGCACCGCTCGAGGCCATTCCCTCTCCTCCTATCCCTGTTCCCTGGGAGCAGAGCCTGACCCCCAACCACTTCAGGTCCATATGGGAAGCTGAAAGGACCTTCACAGCAAGAGCCCTCATGCCAAAGTGCCCACACTGCCCATTCCAGATATCCTTCATGGTAAAGAACATGTAAACATAATTTTTATGAATTTCAGAGTTCCAATAGAGTATTTCAAAGCACAAATACTCCTGTTTCCTGTTTCCAATAGTGTATTTCAAAGCACAAAAGCTCCCTGTTTCTGGGCAGATTATCGTTGTCCTTGTGCCACTCTTCTGATGGAATCTTCTGGGCCATTTGCCCTCTTGGAGGAGCCAAGAGCCCCCTGGTATAGGATGCCTTGGGAAGGTTAACCTGGAACAGAGACAGGACAGAACTAGAGGATAAAATAGGCATTTATTGAAAGGCCTTTAGGGTACACCTTGGGCAGGACAAGAGCCTGCCCAGGGCTACACCCAAGGTGGACCCAGAATGGTCACAAAATGCACGGCGGGTCACAAGGTCTCACACTTTTATGAGTTTGGTTCATTTGCATATTGGGGTTTAATTGTCCAATTACAGCTCCAGATTGTGAGGTCCCATCCTTCTCATTTCTCCCTCCAGTCCACCATTGCTTGTGCTTTTTGGCCTGGAAGTTGTCCTTGGTCTTCAGCAGGAAAAGGATTTTCTTTGTTTACCTACTCTGTGAAGAGAGCTGGCTAACACTTAATGTGAGGCTCAGAACTACAGCCCTAGGCAGCACAGAATCTGAAAATATGAAAGCTAAAACTCAAGGCATAATATATCCCAGGTCTGAATGGGTCTCTGGGGTGACAGCTGTGATACTCTGCCTCTTGCCATTTCTCAGAGTTTAGTTTTTGTCATGTTGTCAATTTAAGGCAACAAAAACTTGGCGATGCTCAGATAGATATTGACAGGAGAGCTAAAGGGTCTTCAAAGGTTGGGATATTGTGTGCTCTTTTCGGAGCATGGTTATGTTTGTTCAAAATCATGGAAACTCACAACGGTTTGGGTTGGAAGGGACCTCAAAGCCCATCCAGTGCCACCCCGTTCCATGGGCAGGGACACCTTCCACTATTCCAGATTGCTCCAAGCCCCATCCAACCTGGCTTTGGACACTTCCAGGGATCCAGGGGCAGCCACAGCTTCTCTGGGCACCCTATGACAGGGCTTCATCCCCACCCTCACTGGAAACAATTCCTCACCAATATCCCATCTATCCCTGCCCTCTGGAAGTAATGATAACCTCAGGACCAGAAAGGGCATTTTTGACAAGGAATATCTTTTCACATGTCAGACTCAAGAAAGAGGGATTTGGGTGGGAGACCATCCTGGTCCACATCTCCTCTGAGCATTTGCCCTGTATCTCCTTTAAGATCTGTTGTGTGGTATGAGTTTTGATATTTATTCAAGATTATTGAGGAACAGAGGACTGGGAAACTTTGAATTTGTGCTGCATGCTGGAATATAGTACCACATTCCAAGTCCAGTTTTTAATATTCCTTATATCCTGTGGTAATTACAGCACATGTGCAGAGAGGCAATTATAGGTACCTTTCTCTTTTTATGCCTGTTTTAAAAACATAATTAATAATCAGATATACTCAGCAATTTTATAGTGGATTAGCTCTAATACTTCCCATTAAAAAAATACCAGGCTGCAGGAGTAGCAGAGGTCACCTGTCCCCTGTGACACTCAGACACTGTGGCACTGCTGATTTGAGCCATGTGGAAATGCTCTGCCAAAACAAATATGACATTTTTAAGGTCTCTGCTACCAGTTAGATGCAAAGCTTCACAAGGACAGGAAAAGCTGACAGCTAAACTAGCCCTTCTGCAGCCCATGGGTGTGAGGCATCCCTAATTACGTGTCAGTCCAGTGTCAGAGCTGGGGTTTCAGTAGCTTTGTCTCCACAGACGAAATGCAGCTCCCACAGTTCTGGTATCATTATGAACTTGTGATGCTGGTGGTGTTATGAAGCTCAGCACAGAGCAGAACCTGTGGAATTCCACATCAGGATTGAATAATATGTGTATATCTTAAATGTGGCTATACTGGAGAGAGGGATATGGGCAGAAAGAAACAGCAAAGGGAAATCCTGAGAAAACAGATCCTCATTATTCCTGTTTTGGGACAATACCACCTTTGTGTATCCCACACTTCATACTACCCACCACCACTGCCCCTCGATATGAACTGTTCCAGGAAAATGTTATATAACTTAAAAAAAAAGAACCAATTTCCAGCAGTTTTGTGGGATTTTTACATCCAGAAGATCTTTCAAGCATAACTCAACCCAGAATTGTGCTGGCATCCTGCAGTGGAGGGCTGGGCTATCCTGCAAGATATTGCTGCCAAACTGGGTGTGCTGTGAAAACAAGGATTTAATTTGATTGATAGGATGCAATCTGGACCTCCAACAGCTTAACTGCCTTTGAATTTTAGAAACTTCATGCCAATTTTTTTTTTTTTTTTGAGGGATTAAGAGAAGGAATATGAGAGAGCTTTGAAAGTGTTTATTCTTAATTCATCTCCAGCAGGAAGGACAACCTAAGAGAGTCAATTTGTGGCCCAAAATTAATATAAAAGAAGCAACTGCTGGATCACAGAGAATGGTTGAGGTTGGAAGGGACCTTCAAAGTTCAGCTGGTCTTGACATACACTTGGTCAGGGTCATTTAGAGACAGTTGTTCAGGAAACTTTTATGAATGTATAAAAAAAATTAAAATGTGAGAAAAGGATTTTCTACCTTTTACATTTAAGTGCTTCTTGGCAAATCAAGTAAAACTTTGCTGAAACAACAACATGATGACATGGATTAGCTGGTTAAGGTGACATCTCCTTTCATCCTTGATTTCCCACTCTGCCCTGTGACCTCTGGGTATATGTTGAGATTTTGTAATTTCAAGACACATTTTAATCTGGAACATCTAAAAAGGAGACCAAATCTGAATTCCTGTTCTCTTAAATTAAATTCTGAATAAAACCCTGGAATGTAAACTTTGATACAACAGCTTCCAGGATCCCTTTTCCTCTGTTGCCTTGCTTTAAATTAGTTTACATATTTGTTGATATACCACCTAAACCTCAAAAAATGTGTCAAAAGCTCAGGTAAGTTGGATAAAGTGAGCAAGGCATTTCTTGTTGCAATATTGCCTGTGAAACCAAGACCAGAAATGCAATTAAATTCAGTATCTTGCCTAGCAGGTGATAAAGTCCTTGGACAAGTGTTTTTCTCCAGAGGCAAGACTGCAAGGAAAGAGAATGTCAGAAAAAGAGCTGCATATTATGTCTTCAGTTCTGTCTTCTCTATTTTAATTTTGCTTTGTCTTCAAATTTATCTGACCTGAATTTCTGAGACCTGAATTCAGAGCTCAATTTCTTCTCTTTGTAGGGGCAGCATTTACCACATTTATAATCACAGCAGAGACATCCATACTTTTCTATTTGCTTTACATTATACCAAAACTTGCAACCATGAAGTTAGACAAGATAAATATATTATTTATATATATTTATATATTTATATACCTCAGCTACTATCTTCCTCCCCAATTTTTTTTTTTAATAGTTAACAGATCTTTCCATTTTTTATCTATGACAAGATTTATATTGATGTGATTGAAGTTCCTTTTTTATTAAATATACTTTACTTATGGATATAATGCATTAACCTGTATAGAACTGAAGAGAACCTCCTTTTCTTTACTATTTTAGACATGAGAGACCTCAAAGATTTTAAGTTACTGGACAATTCTATCCATTGATTTGTTCTACACCACAAACCCTTGCTATACTCCACTGGTCATGATCAAACAAAACTGCAACACAGACAATTTTTGGTGGAAGAAAAACATTCAGAGGCTGAATTAGAGACATTTAAATGGCACAGTTTTGGTGTTTTGTTTTTTGTTTTTTTTTCCCAGAATAAAGACATTTATAATAAATTGGACTCTACTGCAGCAAAATGATTTTTTTTTAAAAAAAATTAATTTCGCAATTAACATATAAAAGTAAAAATAAATTAATTGGAATATGCAGACTCTTACAAAGAGACTGAAGATTTTGCTTACTAAGATATTTGTTCCCCAAGAATAAAGTTGAAATAAAGTCTACAAAAGAGCAGAAAATGATATTTTTGTTTTACTGATGTTTTGTTTCTTTTGGTCTTGTGGAACAGAAAATGCTACAGATCCTGTGTAATCCTCATTGTCTTCTAAATATCTTGTATTTGTTCAGAGTTCCCAAATGTTCAGAAGAGAGCACAGGAAGCACAGACATCTAAAAAAAATATGCCGAAAGCCTGGATCCCAATTGAATCCTCAGGGCTCATCACAAGAACCCAATCCATTTCAAAGTCCATACTTTTGAAATGTTGAACCCCATGCTTAAGCAAGACAATTATTGCTCTTTTAAGAAAATACCATTGGGAATTTTCTTGGGTGAGATTTGCTTTTCCAGTCTGTCATTTTTAAGAAACATGATAAATGAGTGTCCTTAATTTTCACAGAATATTTGAGTTGGAATGAGGATAATACAAAAGAACTTAGTTGTTTCTAACTGAGTTATTTATCATATATTCTGCTGTCACAATTATCAAGCTTTAATTTGATAAACATAAAGTAGCTGTTAATCCCTACCTATTTCCTCCTCTTTGCCAGTACAATTCTTGTGGAATTGACTTTGTGAACTTTTTCAAGCCATTAAGAATACATCCAAAGGAGGTTATAAATGATTGTCGCTATGAATTTGATTTTCTCATGGTAAATGTTAAATTTCACCTGAAGAGAAGTGGAATTTGTAATGAAAGGGCTGAATTCCCTATCAGCAAGGCTCCTGTTGTTTCCATCTATTTCATTTATTATTCAAAGTGTTTGACCTTAAAGAAAGGACTGAGAATGCATTAGGTTCATCTTAGTGTTGAGAAGATTTTAGACATATGATAGCATAAATCTCTTTCTGGGAAGGAAGAAATGAGTGAAGGAAAGATTCGATTTTAGGGACTGGAATGGTGATTTCAGCTGAGAGTCAGCTATGAATAACTAATTCCAGGATCAACGCAGAAATAAAATTTGGGATATTTAGCAGAGTGAGAGCAGACCCCCACAGTGACAGGAGCAATGATTCACTGCTGCACCCTTTCGTTGTAATGAGGGATTCTTACATGGTTGGAGGAAGAGGAACAAGGAGAGAATGAAGAAAACTCACAATTAATTGAAGATAGGCCAGAAAAGAATGCAAAACCTCAAACTACTGAGAGGAGAAAATATTAATAGCATAAATGGAGAGAGGATCATATAAAAAACTGAGCTGAAAAGGAAAAAGTCAGTATAAAACAGATTATAATTTCAAAAAAAATGTAATACACTGAGGAATAATAATTAAAAAAATGCTGGAATTTGCACTCTGTTGCTGATTTGATGGCTCTGTGGCTCACAGAAACTTTTTTTTTCCTGGTAAGATCAATAATTTAATGCAAGTAACAACTGATGAGACACAAGGAAAGGAAATAAGGCAAAACAACAGAGATGACAACAGGATTTCATATCCTGAGTCCCGCTTTAAGTGGCTGAAATAAGTAACTCCATCTACAGTTGGAGAGTTGAACGGAGTTCTCCCAGCTAAAATCATCTGATGGGTTCTTTTACTTTACTGATTCCCCAGCTAAGCATCCTAGAAAAATGTGGAATTTCAAAAAAAAAAAAAAAAAAAAAAAAAAGGTGGGGGAAATTAAAAATAAAGTCAATTGATAGATGAGTTCTTAACAGTCTTAATTACTTGCTTAGAGAAAATCTGGTGGAGATTCATCAGTGTAATTCTAGGAATAATATAATTGGTTGTTACCACCCTGTGGTTTGTTTATATTTGTAGGTGTGTATGTAGAGATAAGTGCAATCAGCTGCAATAATTATGAGAAAGGACTTTCAGGGTGGTGCTTTGAAGAGATTCTGTTCAGCAATGCAGGCATTTTCTGAAATAACTTCTGTGGGTTGCTGCCAGTCATTCATTTTTACCCTGCACTGATGACACATCCCTCATTACTGGTTAGTTAAATATAAAATAAATAAAAAGGAAAAAAGCCCTGAAACAACACCACCACCAAGAAAAACAAACAAACAAACAAACAACAACAACAAAACAAAAGAAAACAAAGCAAAAAGCGAACAAACAAACAAAAAAAACCACCAAAGAAACAGAAAAGAAGTAATCTAGATGAAAAATAACACTTGGGATAAGCAGGGGTTTTTAACCTGAATCAATTTGGTCCCTTGGTTTAGAGTGGTTTCTCAAAATTGCAATAACACATTGAGGCAGCAAACAGTGACCTGGGAAGATCAGACTTAAGTTTGCTTTACTGCTTTTACATTTGATTTCATCAAATGGCTTTTTTCAGAAGAAAGGTTTGTATTCACATCCTTCAAAGTAGCTGCCATGTTGGGGAGAGTCCTGAATCAGACCACCTGGAACTGTCAGTAAGAATTTACATCCCTGCTTTCCACGTGCAAAAGTCAAACAAACAAACAAACAAGAAAGCAAGCATCATGACCCTGAAAATTAAAAATTTCTGACTGTGAAGAAAGCAAAAGCCCCATCTGTGCAGTGAGTTAATCCTTGTTCCTGCTCACTCCCCCCATTTTTGATCAATGTAGATTTGTTCATAACTGGACAAGGTACCCTCTGTAAGACAACTGATCAATATTTTTTATATGGAGAAGTGGATCCATGGTAAGATTTGCTAACAGTTGCCATCCCCATGTACAACCACCCCTATCATTTCAGCCTCAAAATGTGCTTGCAGGAGTTCATCTCACATTGTTTGTTCAATTCTATGCAGCATAGTGTCCCAGTTCTCTCAGTCGCTGTACTATTGTGATTCTACACCATCTTGAGGAACCATTTCCACCACCTTTTCCAAGAGACAGTCTTGAGATGTGAAGCCTTGGGTTGGCTTTGACAGTAATTTCAAGGCATTTCTGGCATCCAATCATCTGCTATTGCCATGTCACTAGTCACACATCACATTGAATAAGTAACAATCTTCAGACATCTTTAAAACAACCAGTCCTAAAAAAAAAAAAATGAAAAAGTAATATTAAAAAAAAAACCCAAAACACTCAATGTGTCTATGGTAACACCCCCCCCCCCCCTTCTATTATTTATAAAACAACAAGTTAGAATTAATGGTTTGAAAATTGCAGCCTTTCAAAAAGAGCATGGTCATTTTTTAACCTTTCAAAGCCAGAAATGTGCCAAAAAGGCACTTTCCCTCCACTTTGTACCTATTTCCCCTGAGAGCTGGAAACAAACAGGGCAGCAATGGGGGAAACTGACATTCCCAATTTGAATTTCAAAGACAAGTAGTTACTCACATTAAATAGCTTTCCCTTCTATTAGGCCAGATCTTCTACCAAGCAACATCAGAGGAAAAGCTCCCACAAACCTTCTGCTTGAAAGGATTTCTTAAAAGCCAGATTTTTGTAAGTCAATGGGCATCTTTGATTTATTTGAAAGGAAAACCAGGGTATTAATGTTTTAATCTTTAGCCTCATTATAGCTAACATGTACTTAAAAAGACACACTAATCCCAAAAGCAGAAATATGACATCTATTTTATTATTCATTCAGCAATATCTGCATTTTAGTAGCTATGCTGGTGAAGCATAATTATCAAAACTGGGTAAAACAACAAACACCATTTCCCTGACAAAACACACCACTTCCCACCTTCCTCTTCCTCTTTCCATTTCTCCCTTCCTCTCTCCACTGTGGGTGTTTAACCAGCTCAAGTGAGCCAAGTTAAATTAGATATTATTACAATAATCTCTAATAATCTCCTTATTTGATTGTATCATCTGTGGTTCAGTAATGGAGATAAGGGATTTTAATGAATGATAGTACAATTCACAAAAAACCTCAATGTACGTGCATATAAACCAAATATTCCTGTCCCAAAGGAGCTGGGATCCAAATACGAAGCTGACAACGCAAATGAAAGTAACCGAAACCATTGTGGAAATTGATTGTAAAATTGAAGTGTTTTAAAATACAAGAATAACTATATAAATACACAGAGCTGATTTTTATGTATATATTCATTTTTCTACCAAGGTGTCAAACCAGTCTGTGTAACTGTCTGATTTAAATGACACTTTAACTGCAAGTTCTGTGTGGGATTTCTGGGAAGAACCCTCATGGGAGTGTGGAGAGTTCATGTGGATGTGGATTTTCTGAATGGATGTATTTGCTTTAAAGAAAATGGGACAGAGACTTGGATCCTGATTGAGGCACATCCTCTCATTATTGTTGGCTGTCCTGGGAGCTTGTGTAAGTTTAGGATTTTTTTCTCCACCAAACAGCCCAAGGACCAATTTAATGCAGACTGAGGATGCTCTCAAACTTCACTTTGCTTTTCCAGCCAGCTCAGGAGTAAATTCTAGAATTCTAGCAAATCCTCTTCTAGTTCAGCTCCAGTTCTCTTTGTACTCACCAGAGGGAAGAGCATTCTGCAGAGACAAGGACAGCAGCCAAAGAGCTTTAGAGTTTCTTGCTTGTTATCCTCAGAGAAGTTGCAGAGTTTCTTTCACTAACCCCTCCTAAAGGTCTACAGATTTGGTTGTTTTTGTTTTTTTTTTTTTTTTTTTAATGTACATATATTTGCATAGATATCCTTTCACACTTACAGCCAAATACAGGGGGAAAACTGAACACAGTAAGAATTTATAGTATTAAACACAAGAAGCTTGAAATCAAATGCTTTTCTCTCAACTGAACTGAGCAGTTGAGTTGCTTTTGTATTGGATTAGAAAGAATCCTCAAACACTCTGTCACCAAGATCATTTGCATAAAACCAACAGTGATTAGAATCTGCCACGTTTTAGGTTTTTGTATTTATTCTGATGGAGTTTTGGGGATCAAAATTAAGGTCACAGAAGTGTAGAGGACATCTGGTACGTGGATGGGGCAGGGGAAGGGTCAGGCACAGCCCCAGCAGGAGGAAACAGAACTCCCCCAAGGAGAAAATAAAACCAACATCCCCCATACTCTGAAATCATCATATTGTGCTCATTAGTCCTGCTTTTGCCGCCAGTGATCCAGCACAAAGGCAACAAGAGCATCCAGGGCTTCACATTGGTATAAATGGATAGCCAAATTGATTAATATAAAGAATTTATTCCATAAATGTAAAAATACAATCATAAAAAGCCACAGGTAAGCATTAGTTCGGCACTGTGCCAGGCGAACAGCACCGGGTGAGACAGGGAGGGGCCCTCTGGCACCACTCCTCCGTGTTTCACGAAATACAGTTACCAGAGTGTTCCTTTTATACCCTCTCAATCCCTTTTGAGGGGTCCCTTCTTTCCAGTGGTCTTGTCTTACATGTTGAGACATGTCTCTCTCTTTGTTGTAAAGTTTCTTTGGGATGCAGTCCTTCTAGATGAATATTTATATTGGTTCCAGTAAAGATCAGACGAATATTCATATTGGTTCTGGTAACATCTCCTGAATTACACATCTTCCAGAGAATATTCTGGTTGTTTTCATTGTAATCTTGCGGATGGAGATCTCTGGGATGTACATCTCGCAGACAGATATTCATGCCAGTATTTTTTTATTAGACAACATTACTTTGGTTTCAGCACAAATTTTTATATCATGTATCAGAGCATGAAAACAGAGGTGGAAAGATCTTGATTTTTATCTCAACTTTAAAGTTATCTAATTTGTCATCCTTTTGTTAGAACCCGATTTGCTTCCCTCCCCTTTTTTTGAAAATGCAATCATGAAAAAGGGATACAAAGTTACAAGTTTTCTATTTCTACTTTGAACAATACTTAAACATTCTCCATAATAAATCTTCTCATCTGCATCTTCATAGAAATTGAAGAATTTACTTACACAAAAAAAGGTGTCACCAAACTCCCAGGCAGTTTTTCTCAGACACAACATCTGTCCATTTATTCCCGTCCATCTTCCAATGAAACAGTTTATTCCCTTTCCTCAAAAACTTCAATTTGGTCTTCAGTTACCATCAAGCTTAACAATTCTAAATATTTAAATCCTAAATGTTTGACGGTCTTTTAATGATTTTACCGTTGAAAGGTAATGCTTCAAAATTTTCTCCAGAAATTCTCTTTAAAGAGTAAGATAAGGTTTGTCCATATTTGAGCAACCACCAATGAAGTGTAATATTATCCAGAAGGGTAATATTTAGTTGAGTTTCATAATCCTGACATCAGTTTAGACTTCCATTATCTAAAAGATAAATTTAATTTATTAAGAGAATCTCAGATAATAAAAGTACTGTTTTAACATGACCCTATATTATTCTATATTTTTTAGATCTTCAACAATGCTTTGCATTGTTCCTATAATTACAAAATTAATACTTTTATTATAATAAGTATAAAAAACCTTCAACTTTGTTCCTCCTGCTTGAATACGCTGTGGGACTTTTACTTTTTGCACAAATTTTTATTCTATTCTTTTTAAACAAAAAAATTCTATTTATACATTTTTATGTAACATGAGGAAGAAGTAGAGCTTTAAACTTATGTTCTGAAGCTTCCAAAATACTGATTTTTCTATAGAATGTCAAAAGAACAGTGAAATATCATTCACTTTGCTTTGACAGCTATATAGAAGTATGTTTCATGCTTTTTTATTTATGACTCCTGAAATTCACTCAAAAGCCACAAATTACTGTAAACTGCACTATAAATAATCTAACCCATAGTCCTTGTGTTCCAGACCTAAGTCATGCTCTCATTGCCCAGTTACAAACCATTGCCTGCACTTCCTCTCCAATTTACTGCACAAATTCATCCTGACAGATGAAATTGTACCCCAAACACACTGGAATCTTCATTTGGGAAAATTTTTCCTCGAAATGAGGAAAAATTAAATAACCCTTGATATGCTTCTAAAAATGGTTCTTTAGAAACCTCTAAAAATGTTTGTAGTCATTCAGCCTTTCTGTTTAACTAAAACTAATGTCCGAATAACCACATTAAATTATTATACCAAATTATTCTTACACTTCTCAGACCCTCATCACTGTAATTTGATGTGATGGAAAATAGATTGTGTGGGTGTTATCCCAACAAAAAAGATTTGAGTTTTGTCACTGGCAAATTCAGTTCTGCTCTTGGTAAAAAAAAAAAAAAAAAAAAAAAAAAAAAAAAAAAAAAAAAAAAAAAAAAAAAAAGGTCATCAATAAGATTGGCTACTGCATTGCTGCAAAGAAGTAAATGTAAAGAGTCGACCTTATCCTTCAGAAATAGCCTGTACCGAATTCCCAACCAAGCTGAGTAATGAACCTTGAATAATGGAATAATTTGGGTTGGAAGGGACCTTAAAGAGCAGCTAATCCAACCCCACTTCCATGGGCAGGGACAGCTTCCACTAGCCCAGGCGGCTCCAAGCCCCATCCAGCCTGGCCTTGGACATTTCCAGGGATCCAGGGGCAGCCACAGCTTCTCTGGGCACCCTGTGCCAGGGCCTCCCCACCCTCACAGGGAACAATTCCTCACCCATATCCCATCTAAACCTCCTTTGGTGGCCGCTTCAGTTTCACTTCAGACCCTTAAAGTTAAATACTTGTTTGAATGACAAATTGATTAAATGTGTTATATCAAACAATTTTTCCCTGTACTGCAGCTGCTACTCATACCCATAAAAGTTATTTTCTAATCATGGATTCATACACTTGTGCAGAGGTTTTATCCTGAAGCCTGCAGAATTGTAAACCATTACATTCTCATGGGATCTTTGAAGTCAAAGTATCCATGAATAGTCTGTGCAGCTCATATTTCAAACCTTTTTTTTTTTCATGTTTTTGCAGTGGTAAAGAAATGCCAAACGTAGACACAGATGTAAAGCAAACATTAACTGTCCATGTATGATTGCTCCTGACCCTTTTTTTGTTTGTTTGTTTGTTTGTTTATTGTTGTTCTGATATTGATTCATTTTTTTTCCACATTGAAGGGACATTATAATAACAGATGAACCAATGCATTGATTATGTATAGCAGAAAGGAAATTGGAGCTCCTACAAAGGGGCTGGAAGGATATTAACATCTATAGAAAGTTGTAGTTGCTCTCCCACTATTGTTAAATGTGTTGTTAATTATCACAGATATTAAATCTTGGTTTCTGTCAGCTTTTCAAATGAATCCCCCCCTTCTGAATAGTGATGAGACTCATTGAGTATTTTAAAAAAATACTGTACCATACTTTTTTTTTTGGTATTCACCAGCAACTTTGCTTTCAAACAGAATTTAAAGTACCCTAGCCTGGGTAGATTATAGATTTTCTTTCCTTGATTTCATGTTTTCCTAAGGAAGGAGAGCAAACAAAAGTGCTGAAAAGTAGTAAATTAGACTCTTCCTTAACCATTGATTTTTTTTCCTATAGCAGCTGATTTTGGACTTGCTTGGAGGAGCCTGTTTAGGCCTTTCAATTCCCATTAAAACCCCTGTTAGTTAGTATCTCTTACAGAATGCCCCGAACACATGAGCAGTTTTTCTGATGTGGCTTCAGCATTTCCTCAACAAACAATAACGAAAGTACAGTTAGAGAACTGGAAACGTACAAAGGGAAACTTTTAGGGCTACAGAGTGATGACATGAGAAAGACACCCAGTGTGCCATGTGAGAGATTTTTCTGCTTTGTTTTTCCCTTCTGGAAGGAACTGCTCAAGTCACAGGGGCTACTTCAGACTAAATGAACTGCACCAAATCAATGAATAATTCTCCTGAGATAGAGGTATCTCTGGATGAACACAGTCTGCTTACTTTCTGTCTGTGGAGGTTAGTGAGCAGAGCCTGTTCCTTGACTTGGACTCTTCAAATTTATTTTACCATTTGTGTTATTTACACACCTGCCCTTGGGATTACTTTTTTTTTCTGTCAGAAATAAAAGGAACTAACAGAGGATGAAAGGCAAAAGAAGTTGGAAAACAATGCCAGAGTACACAGGAATGGTCTCTCTGAGACCTTAAATTTGAAGAATTAGGGATTTTTAGGAAAGTTAAGATAATAAGTTGCTGAAATGGCTGAAGTAGATAGGCAAGCTTTGTTCACAGTTAACAGAAGCCGAATCTTAGATAAGATATCCTGGATTTAGCAACTCATTTCTTGTCAGGTTTATGTTTATGTAGCTGTGCTTGTAACAAAAAACAAAATGTGGTAAATAGGACATAAGATAGCTGCAGATTTCCTGCTTAAAGGACCCATTGAACACAGGAGACTATAAGTTCTACCAAGGATTCATTTGTCACGAATGCATTGACAAGGTAGAAAGGTCGGGATGAGGAAGACTCATCTTACTTCCTCATTTTGGTGCCCCCTCCCCAGAATAGACCCCCGACTCATTTTAAGAAACAAACTACGCATGCTTAATAGCCTTTTTTTGCCAATTAGCATACGAAGAGAGAAATGGGAGGTGACAGGGGTATGAATATGCATTTGTATTTTGGGTATTCAACACCTTTGTAAATAAAAGGCTTTGTAATTACCTGTGAATTTCGTAATTACCTGTGAATTTCAGTGCGAATTAGGGAAATATCCCGCGTGCTGCCTGGCCGTAATAAACATACACTTTCTAACTTTAAACTGTTAGAGAGTTTTTGTCCGTCACGGTTGGGTATCGACACTAGATCAATACCCAAATTTCTTTAATAAGTCATCTCCACCAAATTAATTTTTCTTTTAATCTTGTAGTCTCAGAGATTTTTTTGTCCAACTGTGGCATTTGTCCGGATATTGTGGTGCCCATCAGTAAAAATTATGAGAAGCATAAACTGCATGTTGGAGCAGGGCTGTCCAGATTCATAACCCACTCTTACTAACTTACTTCAATCACACTAATAAACTGTGAAAACCTTAAAGGAAATCAACTCTTTTTTTTTTCTTTTTTTTTTTTTCTTTTTTTTTTTTCTTTTTTTATTTTCTTTTTTTTTCCCAATAGGAAACTACTTCCTAATCAAGAGTGCAGGGCAGAAGCCCTTCATTGATTGGAGCTCTACTGAGAAAACAATTACTCCTCTCCCAAGCAAGGGGTCATTTCACATAAAGAAGTGATGGGGAACAAATGCAGGGGAAGAAAAAGATGTAATTGGCAAATGGCTCCACTCTGTGAAATTGTTTAGCGCCGTAAATGACTTTGGTAAAATAATTCACTGAGGTGGAACCAGAGAACAACAATGATAAAGGGTGACAGCATCTCACACGCTCTTTGTCAAGCCCCTGTCACACTTGAACTCATGGGTGAGGAGGATGAAAAAGCTCATGGGCAGAAACTGGGGGAGAAAATCTGGTGTTACAAAATACAGGAGTGAAATTCCCTCTGTGCTTCGGGGCCACGAGGTGGGAGTTGGACTCTCAAAGCTCAGGTAAGGTCGCTGTCTTCCAGTCGGTGAGCAAAACATATATTCACTCTTTTCTGCCATGTGGGACTTGCTTTTAAACTTTTAAAGCATTGGCTTAAAAAGAAAAATTAGTTTAAAAATAATTTATTTTTTCCCATGAGAAAGTATGCAGTACATCTCTACAAGATTCTTTCCAGAAGAGTCTGGTCCCCAAAATCATTATCTAAAGAGGCAAAAATTTCTTAAAGAAGCACAGCAGCAAAGTTAAAACCTCACTCACTCTCTCCACAGCTTCTTAGTTTATTTCTCTAATTTCTGGAAAATATTGACAGATAATTTGCAGGTGAATGAATTTAAAACTTAAACCATATGATGATATTCAGTAGCCAAGAATTTTCCTGTATGGGCTTTATGAAACATAAGCTGTGCTTAAGATTTTGGAGCTCAGCTGCCTCCTCTAAGCTGAGAATTGCAGGGACAGCCATATCCCAAGAGGCTGACTGGAAAATGGGACTGAAGTCCCTGTGAGCTTGATTTACTGCAATGATCTAAACACATTTTTAAATTACAGCGAGTGAAACACAGCATAAAACTGTACAAAAAACATATACAGAGGGTTATTTTTCATAATTTTCAAGATTCAGCTGACCTTTATTAGAAAACAAATACAATTTGCTGCATTTTCTGTAGCTACTCTCCCTAACTGAATTTACTGTGGATTTCAGCTGTGAGGTAGATGCAAAAGACACAAATGTTATAAAGTGATCTTTCTGGTAACTGCATCTTCCCTGAACTTTGACTCCTAAATGATATGGAGAAATAACAAGCTGAAAAGAAGCAAACACCACAATTACATTTTCATTTGAGCATTTAGGCAGCTATTACAGATGGTCAGATGACTCCACTTCAGGCGCAAATCTGATTTCCAGAAGAAGAAGACTGATCATGATTCAATTAACCCTTACATAGCCATAAGGCTTTTTCCCCCCATAAATCAAAGAAGATATAGTAGATAATTCTGTTATTATCAACATACAATGGGAAAAAGCAGAAAGATTTGGTGACCAGAGTGGTGATTCATCCTGTGAACACCTTTAAACTATACATTATATTATTATATAGAATTTATATATCATAAGTGATGCAATATCTTATATTATCAGGTATATTTAATATATAATTTCCATTATCAATTTTGACAAACACAGTTTCATTCTCCCGTGTCCAGTAAACTGAAATCCTGCAAAAAGCCAGAAAACCAATGTTCCATTTATGGCTTGACTAACAAAGAAATCCACCCCAAATGCAAATTTGCAAGAGCCTGACAAATAAGCCACTTCTGAAAAATATACTCTGGCTTAGAAGGCTTGTGCCTTTTCGTTTGGCTCCAATTGAACTTCCCCCTCATTAAACAATAATCTTTATGGTGAATTGAATAAAGATGAAAAAAGAAAGATTCTGAAAAGAATGCATAAGTAATTTTGGTTGCCTAGCTGTGGCAATGAATTCCTGTTTGTTTAGCCACTGAAGGGTGAATGCAACCCTTTGAGCAAATGGGAATTCATTATTCTAGCGACAGAGAAATGATCCACCTAAAGAACCTAATTGGTTCTACAACAGCGATTTCTTTCAAAGCAGTGTTTCCGGAAGAAACAACAAAAAGAAGACAGCTCTTTGACTAGTCCAGGGTCTGCAGGGGACATTTGCCTTCCCATGTTTCAGCTTTAAAAAGAAAATGTCACATGTAGCCAGGACAAAGGAACAAAGAGCCAGTGTTTTAAAAGGTACAGAAATGGAGCAGGCCTTGCACGTCTTTCTCCAGCACTAAAGCTGAGTTTCAATAAATATTAGTGCTTGCTCGTGACACTTCAACTGTCAGTAAGAAAAAAAAAATGCTTTACTGACCATTTTCAACTGCTTCCCAGAGTGTTCATTGGTAGCCAAAAGCTGCTCGAATATTTTCCTATGCAAATGAGGAGTAAATCATTGTTATTTACCAGTGTTACAGAATAAGTGAATTAATATGCCCAGTTCTGCCAAAGCAAATAGAACACTGTCATTTATTTTCTACCTAGTCAATTAGAATATGCAGAAAGGAAACTCAGATACACAGGTAGATAGAGACAGTTCTCATTTACATCCCAAGAGCAATGCTGCAAGAATAACAACCATGAACTGATTGTTTGAAAGCAGAATCTTAAACGTGGGTTATTCTGGAACCACGGGGGGTGGTGAGAAAGGGATCTGTTTGGGGTTAATGGGTGGAAATCTCTTGGCTTCAGGATGAGCTTCAGAACTGGCCCCACAGAGCAACAAATTTGCATTGAGACCAAAACCTGAGGGAAAACTTCCAGCCCTGTGCAGGCCTTGAAAAGTGAATTAATACTATTTGTAAAATTGGAATGTATAACACGAGAAGAGTTAGTGCATTATTTCCTAGAATCCCAGAATCACTGAGGTTGGAAAAGCTCTCCAGGACCATTGAGTCCAAGATGTGCCTGATCCCCACCTTGTCCCAGGCTTTGAGTCCAGGCCTTCCTTGGACACCTCCAGGCAGGGGGACCCCAAATCTCCCTGGGCAGTGCTTTCAAATGCCTGACCACCCTTTCCAGGAAGAAATTCCACCTGATGTCCAACCTGAGCCTTCCCTGGCACAGCTCAAGGCCGTTTCCCCTTGTGCTATAGATTTAAACGTCACTTTCAGTGTGTGCCCAGTTCCCTGACGATCAAACTGATATTAAATATTCAGATTGGAGCAGAAATCCCTCAATCCCTGTTATCCAGTGGACGTGTCAGCACAGCTGCAACACCCCCAAGCAGCAGGAATAATTTTTGTTTTCACAATCCCTTCAGTGCTTCCATCAGGAAGACCTTGGCGTGGGTGGCAGCAAGAACATACCGTGTTGGTCAATGACAAAAAAAATCTAAAAATTATACAGCACTGCATCAGGTTACATTCCCTGATGCACACAAACACATGCACAGCACACGCAGCATGGCCCAGTGGAGACCAGCACCACAGAGTCACAGAACTCTGGTCTGAGACACTCATGTCCCACCTGTAAACGTGTCAGGACCTGGCTGGTGGCTCCATCACTTCTCACAGTGCTTACAGCCCGAGTACAAGCATCTAAAAAAGCTCCACTGGCCCCCAGCTATGCTGATTTCAGCCCTCCATGGAGATATTTTGTTCCATAATTCTGATTTTCTATATTAACTTGCCAACATAAGCAAGCGATGGTTTTTGCTCGTCACGCAGATGACCAAATCTCTTTGATTGCCCCACATTTAAATCCAATTATTAGTTGCTTCAGAGGTTTCTCCTACACTGTGATCTCCTCCCAAAGGTGTTACAGAAAGTGCAAAATTTGAGCAGTCTTGGGATGAGCTCTGAACCAGAATAATTCAGCTGGAGATGGGCAGCTGTTATCAAGGTCTTGCCTAATGATATCTTGACAGCAGCAGTTTCGCCTAGTACTTCATCAGCACTGAAACTTTTCAGTTTCCATCTGTAGCCTCAAAGTTGTACCAGGTCAAATGAGCCACTGAATATACAGTGATTATCATTTTCTTTCACTTTTATGGGCTGTATTTTCAGGTAGCTCTGTGCCAATCCAGTATTTCTGAGCAATTAAAATCAGCCATAGACTCCCAGAATGGTTTGGGCTGGAAAGGGACATTAAAGATCATTTAGTTCCAAACCCCAATTATTTCTCTAGTTGAAGTTTTAGGAGCACAGCCTGATGCATCCATGCTTATCTGGCTTGTTTTACACTTGCGTTTCTTCACGCTCATTTGCATGGCTCTGAATTGCTGCTCATCCTTATGTGATGATTAAGTTACACCTTTGGGAGAAGTTGTGCTTCAGCAAGCAGGTGGATCTGGCTGTTTGGGAAAAGAGGTTGAACCAATGCTCAAACCTAAGAGCTTGAACCTCTCTGCATGTGTCTGTATCCCAATGTGTGTCCACAGCTGACCTGACGTGTACTGCAGGAGTCTGTCCCTGGGTATTGGGCTAGGCAAGAATTCTTTATCCTTTGTAAACCATGTAATAGTAAAGAAAGATTACTTATGGTTTTATTTTCACTGTATTTTCAAGCGACACGAGGTATCTTCGCATTTTGTTATTATCAGACTGATTCTGCTGACTCAGTTTAACAAGAAGTTTAATCCTTGCCATGAAGTCTGGAATTTTCCAGGCTTTGGAAATGTCTTAGGTGTCAGAAGCAGGAATCTGATCTTAGGATACCTACAACTAGTTTTAGATTCTATTGCATAAATTTAAATAGTCACTTCCCGCGCCTCTCATTTTCCCTTCAGTGTCCTGATGACCATGAATGCCTCAAAATCTCCAAGCATGTTTGAGATCCTTACACAACAGAAGCCTTGCAAACATGAAATACAATTAATAATGCACTCTCCTTTACTGTGCATAACAAATGTTTCATAAACCTGAGGCTGGCTCATGCTCATCCAGCATTTAATTGGCACACGAAGGAAAATCCCAGCAGCAATTCATTAGGTGTAACAGCGGCTGCTGATGGCACAGTCCCTTTTGTGGGAGCTAAATTGGGGTAAACAATCCATCCCAAGTCCCTCCTGGACCCTGCATTAGCAGCGAGATGCTGAGTATCAGCTGTCCATCACACAAACCCAGGCAGCTGGGCACAATTAGGCTTTCAAACAAACTGCAGCGAAATCACATTGCAGTGCAAACACATTATGCAGTCATTAGCACACTTACTCCACCAAAATGTAATAAAGCAGCCCTGATTAGCAGGCTCTGACGCATTAAAAATCTGCTTTTTATTTAATACTCTTTCACAGAGTGATGAGCAATTGTACAAAGGAGATCACAGAACAACACATTCAGCTTAGCACAGGATTGGGAGCAAGGGTTGTGCATCAAGTGAGTCTCCAAAAAGTGAATCCAACTTTATTGACCACTTTAGACACTTGAAAGAAAAGCATTTTTCCAAAGGACTGAGCTCCTGAGGAAATTAGTTGAAACTCTCTAATTGGTTTTGCTCAATAAACATAAGAGATGATTTCTATTTACATTTGCAGAAGATTTTGATTTACAAATGATGTTTTATGTCTTCCTCCTCAAGGAACCAGTCTCCATGGAAATAATCTTTCTAAAGTAAATGGGATGTGCCAAATATTTCCTGAATTAGATACAAAATATCCAGCTTTTGTTCAACTGTTCCTGAAGGAAAATTACACTTCCTTAAGAAAGATATCTAAACCCTTGAATTGTGGTTAAAACAATGGTTGCAGCATTAAGAAAGCACAGGATTCAAGCTCTTCAAATGGCACAATGCAGAGTGGCACAAGCAGGAAAGAGAAAAATCAAAAATACAAGCTCTTGGAATAGTAACTTGAAGAAACTGTCAGGAAAAAAAGGAAAAGGAGGTATTATGCAACTCTGCTACATTTTAGGGAGGACACAATGGATCTTTTTCCTTCATAAATGTCAAACCCAAAATTTCCTAAATTGTGGCTGATCTTTTTCACCCAGCTATAGGAGCTGAGAAACCTAAAGGTTATACTGAGAAGCACCATAAAACCATAGAATTATAGAAATGTCTGAGATAAGAGGGACCCTAAAGCTCATCTTATTCCACTCCCTGCCATGGGCGGGGACATCTTCCACTTTCCCGGATTGCTTCAAACCCCATCCAGCCTGGCCTTGGACATGCCAGGGATGGGGAGGGATAAATAAACAAATACATAAATGAAATCAGTAAGTCATAAAGCACATTTACCTGAAGGAATGGGGTAAGACTCAGCATTAATAAATGCAGATAAACTGTGGCTTGTCGTTACTTAGGTGAGGGCTGGGGATGCCACAAATGTCACAGAAGTCCTCTGAGTTTCACAGGTGGGCCAGTTTCACTGTCTAAAACTGGGGCCTGTGCCCATCTGCCATTTCAACCATCAAATCAGTGCAAAACATACTAAAGGAACACATAAATTTATTTCTCAAGGTTGTGTTCAATTATCTTCTGTGACGAACAAATGGTTCCCACTGAACCATACTGTCTTTTAAGTATTCAAGCTTCGAAGTGATTAATTTCCAATGCTAATTAAATGCAGTTGGAAAAAGCAGTTGGAGAAATAAACAATAAAAGCACTCTTTAGAGAATAGAGCTTGAACTGGAAAAGAATTTCTCTTCATCAGTGTTTGCTACAGTAGGTGCTGAATGGTCCACGAGCAGGGCTGAGAGTTTCCGACAAAAAATTTGTTTATCAATATAAACCCTGTTCTTTCACTAAGCTGTTCATGCTTATTAGGAGCATTAATTATCAACTGCTCCCCTAGAAATTGAAATTCACACAGATGTGATTATCTCTGAAGTTTACAGCCTGTTGATCCCTGTTCTGCAAAGACATTAATTATCAGGAACTGTCACAACAAGTCCAACTGGTGATACAGCTTATGCAGATTTCCTTCTCACTCTGTCTAAAGAACAGAAAATTCCCATCCTCGTACCTGGTTTTCCTCTTTAGTTAGCAGCACTACAGGAAGAGAGAGGTTAAGTGTGGAGCTTTTCCTAAAGGGGCTTATTTTGCAAATCCAAAGATAAAACAAAGTCCTTTTTTTGGCCTCAAAAGTGCACCTAAAGATTGTGGGATCATGCAAACAGCAAGCTGTAAAACCCTTTTCAAAGAGAAAGTCCCTGTAAGTGAGGAACAAGGCTTATCTCCAGTGTTTACACAATACATTGCATGAGGTAATTGACTGCATATAAATAGGGGTTTAGGGCTTCTTCTTTTCAAGGACATTAATTATTTTGTTAGAAAACATGTTCAGCCTTCTAAAAAAATTTCACTACAGTACCTCCCTCAAAGTATCATCCTTATGATCTGTTCCAATGAAAGACCTCAAGGAATTTATGGCGTTTGCTACTTTGCAGATCTGCCTGCTAAAATCTTTTGCCATTTAAGGTACCTAAAAATTGCTGTTGATGGTATAGTAATCAGGTCATGTCCCACAAGCTTGTGTTTTTTTTTCTGTAGCTGTCTTCATAAGACACATGAGGACAGGCTGGGTTAAAACACAGCATTCCTGTTTTTGAAATTTTACTTAGGACTTAATTTATCAAATAAAATTAATTGCAGGCAGAAAAAAAATCCTGGATGTTTTTATTGGTTTAATCTTAAATCCTTTCTTCTCAAGTAATTCCTGCTCATGGGGATCACCCCTAATTTCAGAACAGCTCTCCAGTGAGCACTGCAAAAATTTGATATTTCCAGAGTTTTGAGACAACAGGTTTTCCATAAGATTCCCAAAACACTGGGAGCTATGTTCTGATGTTCATCACTTTATCTCACAGATCTAGATACTTCCATATCTAAGTACAAGTCAAATTCAGGAATCTGGCCAAGGACTTCCAAACCTCAGGACTTTGTCCATGACTGCTGCTGAGTCCCGAACCAGAAGATATCAGTCCTACAGCAATGTACATCAGTTTAGTCCTGGATTTATGAAATTCCTGTGTTTGATTCAGGAAAATCTTGGTATGCTTGCTATGTATTTCCATTGACAAATAATAATCAAATCTTTTAAAAGTGAATTTGCTTTGCTGCAAATTTTCCTTTGGCAAGAATTTGCCACCCAATTGTGCTTTAAGACCTTGTACAGGTCAAGGAGGGAAATTAGAAGGAAAGTAAGGGATCTCTTTTAGATCAGGGGAGTTTAAAGCTACAAAAAACCTCACTACAGTGTCAAGTCAAACAGAAAATTTCATTTTATATTGTTCTCTTAAATAGACAGTGCCAAGATAACCTTGTTAAAAATATATAATAGAATCACAAAATAGCTTGGGTTGGAAGGGACCTTTAAAGGTCTCATTCCAACCCTCCCGCAGTGTGCAGAGAACAGGACAATCTTCCGCTAGACTTCCAGGGTGCTCAGAGCCCTGTCCACCCTGACACTGAGTGGTTCCAGGGATGGGGCAGCCATAGCTTCTCTGGAAAAACCACTTCCAAAGTTTTAACAACCTAATTATGGAGAACCCTTTCCTTATATCCAGTCTTAATTGACTGTCTCTCAGTTTCAAACCATTAACCCTTTTCCTATTGCAGCATTCCCCTGGATTGCACCCCACCCTTCAGGTGTGTCAGCCACAGCCTGGTGTCATCTGCAGATGTGCTGAGCAATTCATTCAGTATTTTAAAAATCCTTCCACTCTTATTCTGAGTGTGATTCCAGTAAAAATCTCTTTACAAACTGAATTACAATTAGAAGAATCAATTTTACCTGATGATAATACATCAGTAAATTTTGTCCATTTATTACCATTTTTCGACCTGGTCTCCAACTAACCCTGTTGGCACATCAGTCTGGACAGAACAGATTCTCTTCCTCTCCAGATCCTCCTCACTGGGATTTGTGATGTGTCCCTCCGTTCTTAGTGTTGGGGACAATGAGCAGAACCATAGACACTGCCAGTAGGCCCTGCCTGTTTTGAATTCTCACGTCAGAGCTGTCCTTCTGTTTTCCGCTATTCTTTCTTTTCTTGTCTTTGTTTTTCCTCCCCCAACCCCACCACCTCCCCCCCCCAAAAAAAAAGAAAAAAAGGAAGAAAGCCAAAATGACTGCTGTAGAATTTGTAAATATTTAGAAAGTGTTCATGGAATAACCATGTGTTGACCAGCAGGATGTAATGACAAAGTTCACACAACCATTGCAAATTGATAGACCAGGATGCACACTCAGACTTTATTATTGCACTTGTAAGAAGAGATTTATGGAGAAAATATCATATTCAAGCTTATTCTCTAGAGAATGTGGATTTATCTCTGAAAGTCTGGTCTTCATAATTTCAGTTTAAATGAGTTGTTCAAATGCATTTCAGTTTTCTATGTTGAATCAATGTCACAAGTCATTTTTGTCCAGAGAAAAAATGCCTTCAAAATGTCAGCTTCTGCTCTTTGCAATCTCAAATTGAATGATTTTTTTTTTACTCTGTAGTAGTCAATTTTTGCTAAAGATTATAATTTGCTTTATTATGCTGTACACTGTAATTTAAAGTTATTTTTTAAAAACACAAATATTCATTCAATCCACAAGAGTAGGAAAGCACCAGAGCTCCAATTCAGGTTGCTCAGATAACATCAGATGAAAAATTCTCAAGGAAATTCAAGTGTGCTGTAAGAACTTGGAAAGAAAATCCACTTTGGAATGGACAGAAAACACTTTAATATCAGAGACTTGTTTGAACAAATAGTGGACTCCCCATCCCTGGGGGAACTTAAGAGACCTGTGGATGTGGCACTTGGGGACACAAGTTAGTGGTGGCCTTCTCAGTGCTGGGGGGAAGATTTGAGTCGATGATCTCAGAGAGCTTTTCCAACCTAAATCATCCATGAGCCTGTGAAATTTATAGTAAATAAATGAAAGAAAACTAAACACAGAGTTAATGAACCAAACCTGCTGCCCCTCTGCTTCAGGACAGAAAAACACCCAGTTCTTTGCCTGAAGTACTTCTACTAACAGATTCAAAGATATTTTCCTCAGATATTTATGCAGGACAGTAGCCATTATGAAGTCTCTGGAAGAAAAACATTTCCTAAATACATGTGGTTTGATTTGAAAAGAAATGATGTGTGGGGTGATGGATATAAAATGAGAAATGGTTGCTGATTCTCTCAATGCTTACTGACAGCCAATGTGAGTTTTGGTCTGCTCTGAACTCTCACCCAGATACCTCTGAATGGCGTGATTTCTGTTATTCCTAAGACCAAATTAACTTGCATTCTATTTCCTGCTGAATATTTGTTGCCCAGCAATTTAAGGAACTGCCTTGCTTTCCTGTTTCTATTAAGCACATGCACACTTTTGGAACAGCAGGAATTCCACCAATGCCCAGTAAAGGGCTCCGAAATCCAGATCTGATTTTGTCCTCTTTGCTTGTGTGAGGTCATTTCAGGAAGTTCTGATTTGTGCATTCGCTGGAAGGACAGGATCTGTGTGTAACATTTCTGAGGGTGAATATCAAGTGTGTCTGAGGCCCCAGGGTGGAAATACATGATGGATGTTTTGCTACTGTGCCAGCACGACCCGGAGTACAAATGTAACACCGAGTCACACATGGGCATCAAGCAGGAGGCAGTTCTTTGCCAGAGCTAAAGTAGACCTGCAGGAAAATGGAATCACCTTTGTCCAGACCAAAAAAAAGTGTTTGTTTTTTTTTGTGTGTGTGCGGTGGGTTTTTTTGTGTTTTTTTGTTTGTTTTTTTGTTTTGGTTTTGGTTTGGGTTTTTTTGTTTTGTTTTGTTTTGTTTTTGTTTTGTTTTGTTTTTTGGTCTGGTTTTGTTTTTGTCCTAATAAAAATAAAAATTAGAAAACACCCCATTGGTATTAAGTCCTTTAGTGGACTTAGAAAGACATGCCGTCAAATTTCACATATCCCTTCACTTAATGACTGCAATAATGTAGCTTTAAAATATTTTCATGGTCTCTCACCATCTTTCCTGTTTCAAATGGCTGGTTTCAAAGTTTCCTTGTGGAGTCAAGGACAATCTTGAAACTTCCCTTTGTAAATTATCCAACATTATATGCTTACATTGAACACATAAGTACAAAATTAACAGGATTGAAAGGTTTACTAATCTTCTGAAATGTTCTAAAGGTCTTTTTTAAAAGTAAATAAAAGAAGTCCATCATCAAAGCCAGAATCCAAGTCAGTGTAGTGTTTCATGAGAACACAGATCATATCTGATTGATCTTGTTCAGGAAAGACTCATCAGCTGAAAAAACGGGATTATTTGGAGCGGTGATATCTATTGCTGTGTTCGAACTGACACAGAAGGAGATTAATTTTTTAACTCCCATTGGCAACCATGCCACTGTGTCACTGCCATGCTGGGATTTATTTTTGTGCCCCTGAGATAAACTTAATCTCTTAGATAAAAAAGGAGTGAAAAGGAGAAATCAGCTGGTGGAATATCTGACCTGCAGGGCAAACAGGCAAACTGAACTCCAATCAAGTCTTTATTGGGACTGAATGCCAAGACCTACATTAGCTCTGCCCACCCTTGAGGAATTTCTGGTAGCTTTCAACTGGAATTACGGGACCATACAGTTCCTACCTCAGCATGCAGATAATTCCCGAAGTTTCTAATAACTTGTGTGTTTTCACAAGTTCTAGAAAAATACTGTTTTCCCTGATTTTGCAAGGCACTGTTCAGCTTTCATGGAAGGCAATCCTTTGGCATCTAGAGGGAGAATATTTCATACTTGGACTACTTGATGGCTCCCTCCCTGGGGATCTGCAGAGTCTTTGCTCTGTCATTTAAACAATTTTGGAATGCTTTCTGAAATGATAAATGCTTAATGGAGGAAAGAGTCTTCCTTAGTGAGGTCATGTGAGGGATAGAATTGCTCATTTTAATAGAGAAGGAATTCTCATTTGTTGTTTCCCCCCAAAACACCGGGAAAATGCCCAGCAGTTAAAGAACTTACAGAAATTAAGGAAAGAAACCCCCAAACAACAATTCAAACTGGCTTGGAAGAGCCTTTTCTCTGTGCTCTTTGCTGTCATTTGGGAATGGAGCAGGGCAGATATTAAATGAATGTGAACATGCAGAGCTTTTCCCTGCCGGTCTGTAGACTCAGCCCTTGGAAGAGTGGAACTGGTTGGTGCTTTTTAGTTGCAGTGACAGGACAAGGGGCAATGGCCTTCGATTGGCAGAGATAGGGGGAAGAAATCCTTCCCTGGGAGGGTGAGCCCTGGCACAAATGCAAAGCAGCACAGGGACAGCTGGGAAGGAATTTAATCCATCCCAGTGAGCTCAGGGCACTGCCTTAACTGTACATTAAGATCTACAGGCATCAAAGACATTAAAACCATCGGCAGAGAGGTTGCAAAGACTGTTTTTCCTGTGATTATTTAATATTATTCTATTTTTAAAAGCTCTTATTAGTATATATATATATAAACATTAGAAATATTAGATATTGAGAGCAAAGCTAGAAGTGTAGAATTCTGGTGGCAGTTTGTGTTACAAACCAAAATATAAAAAACAACAAAACAATGAATCCAAACCCAACATGCAGTAATGAAACAAACTCTGTCTTCCAGAAAAAATTAGCAAACTACCATAATCTTTGTAAATTCAGTAAGGTTAGAATACCAACTCTGAGGTGGCAATCAAAGCAGTTTTCAATAGATTTTTACTAAAATTAAGGAATACACAAGATATTATTACCATAAGTTGCCTAGAGGAGTGGGAGTGGGTGAGTTGTTTAATTTATGTTGGTTTTTTTTTTCCTTTTTGACAATTGGGAATAAGATTTTTTTTTAATGTCTGAATAAAATATAAATGAACTGTAACATTCTTATAAATAACAAAATTCTCAAAGGCCTCTCAACAAATTGGCTACAAAATGCAATTCTTAGAAAACAGTAGATTAGTAATTTATGCTTAACTCCTATGGGCTTTTCTGTTTGGTGGTTAGTTTAAAACTTCATCCCCCCCAAGAAAAATAAATTAAAACAAAAAAAATTAATAAAGAGTTCCTCTGTTTTGCCTTGAAAACAGATTTGCAAAGTTTGCACGCAATCTGCTAGAGAAAACCATCTGGCTTGAAAAGTAGCATCATATAATCAACATTATGTTAATGCAAGTGAGAAGTGTAATAATTCTTTTACAAGCTTTGACCAGAAGTGGCTTAAAAAGCAGAGATATTTAAAAACAAACAAACAAACAAAACAACACAAAACCAAAACTGGGAGAAAGACTGCTATGGTGGCAAAGTTTTTGTTGAGAAAAGAAGGCATGAAAGAAATAAGGGAGGATATGAGACAACTAAGGAGATAGCGCTTGAAAGTCCCTTCCAGCAGCCCTACGGCACCTGGATGAGGAGGAGGAGAGGAAGAAAAGAATTCCTGGCTATAAAAATAACAATTATCCATTCCTCCCCTCTGGATCCTCCCCAAAAGAAGAGGGACAAAGGCAGTAAGTAGAAATAGCTGATAAGTGGGAGTATCACTTTACAGACTGTTGTACCTGAATATGTGAAGAACCAGGGACCAAAGGAGACAATCCTAATTAATTTCACTCTAAAGCATATAATTTCCAAAGGGCCCCAACATTAGTCATGTTCTGTTGTGTGTAGTTCTGAAGTTACTCCAGGAGATGTGCTCTTACACTGAAAGGCAAATGATTTTTGAAAATTTTTGAAAATGTACACTGAATTCCAGAAGGATGATACGAATATAAGGTATTATTACTTTGCATCAGTGTTTTTCTTCTGCTGTAAAACAAAAGTTGTGCACTTGGAAATGGAGCCAGTAAAAGAAAGTTCTATCTGGTAATTAAGACTGCATGTTTTTCATGCTTAATAATCCTGCTGTTTCTTGTTCTACCACCAAATTATTTCCATGATGATGCAATGTATCCTAAAAAGTGCACCTTCCAAGACAACTTATTTCAGAGCCATTATAATACAAAATAGAACAGGCTTGGTAGATTACACGTCTGCAAAGAGAAGTGAAAAATTTGGATTCTCATCCATGCCATCCATAGTAATCTGCACAGATCACTATAAATAGCACCTGACTCCTAAAAAAAAAAAACAAAAAACAAACAAACAAACAAACAAACAAAAAACAAACACCCAACCAGCCACAATTTTATCAGCTTCATTTGCTGTACAGGTACATATTAGAAAGAGGAAAAACTTACACAAATTCTCTCAGTTCATTCAAGAGATGCCTTTCCAACAGATTTTTAAAACTGTGAACTACTTCATAATTTCTTTATTAAGGCAGAGATGAAAAATTATTGCTTCAGTTGGCAAAAATAATTAGGCCTGGGTGTTCTCTCTGAAGGTTTGGGCAAGATTTCCCTACCAAAGTTAAACCCAAGGGACTAAGTGGTGCATTAGGAACTGAAAACATCAGGTTCAAATTACCGTTATGCTTTTTTTTTTCCCCCATGCATCACGTGAACAAGTGTTTTTGTAAAGGGCTTAATGCAGAACTGATAAATCAAAATGCCACTGGTTTAGGAAAAAAAGATGGCTGTGATGTGACTGTGACATCCCATAGATGAGGGACAGGGCGGGAACAGTGCCAGAGCTATGGCTTTCCAGCTAAATCTTTAAAGACAGAAAAAGAGACAAACTTTTTGCCTCTATAAGAATTGACACTGCTGCCTCATGACCAGCTTTCTGCCCCTCTTCACTTCATCCCTCTTCACCCTCCTTGGCTGAGCAGCCTTTGTGCTTAAACCAATTATCACACAGACCTAATTATGAAGGAAACTCAGCTTGATCTTCATAAATTACTCTTTGCCAAAGGAGCCTAAACATCTCTATATTATGCTCACTTCCAGGGAATCTGAGGATTCCTTTGGAGTATTTGCAATTGCTGTTGAAAGCATCTCAAACCTCTTCCTGCATTATTACATGGTAATCCCTGCTCCTTCCTGTGCACTCACTCAGGAGCTCTGTAGAAGCTGAGGTTCAAGACACCAAATTCCAAATATTCTTTGGAGGATTGGGTCCTGCTTTTCCTGTGTGGTTTTCTGTGTTTACAGAGCTGATTCAGTGCAATACTGTAAAATAAATATGTTCCTTTGATTCACAACTCAGTGAGTTCAGAAATATGATAAAGTCCACACTCACCTGAATTCTCATTTCCAGTAAAATAAAAGGAAAGGGACAGGGCATAATCTCCAGTAAATAATAAAAAACTTTATACTTGTGTTGCAAACTCAGCAGTGCTTCAGAAGGGAAGATTTTTTATTGAACTTGTTTCTGGATTAAAATTTTCTCAGAAGAACAACAGAGTAATTTACAAAAAGTACAATGGAATAAAGAAAAATAAGGGACTAATATATTTATTCTTCAGTAGAATTACAAGAAAAAAACATCAGTGAAACAGGTGATATTTTGTTTTAATAATACCATAGATTAGTCTGGGGCAGACAACAATAGAGATACTCATTAATATCCAATAATAAGTCAAATTAAAGGAGCAAATGCTGCTGGTCTTATCTTGGCAAGAAGTCGTGTTAAATTTATTGGGAATTACTTAAAGAAATCAGAGGGAATTCATAACCTAAAATTAAGTTTTAACATTCAAGGGGTCACACAGTTTTAGATGACACTGTAATTGAAGCGCTGGATCCAGAAAATACTCAAATTTAAAAACATGAAATCTTATACTGTCATAAAAAAGTGCAGACTGGATCTACAAAATATGTAGATGGAAAACTGTAACTAGGAGACCTGGGAGGTGGGTTTTTGTTACTATTTTTTTCCAAGAATAGCTGTAAAGATAAAAGAACCTCTGATTTTTTTTGACATGTGTCAGTAGCATAAAAATGCCCAAGTAAACCAGACAATCATGACTCATGAAATGTCAGTCTGCTCTAGGCACACTCTTTGGAAAACTTCTTTCACATGAGCTAGAAATGAATATTTACTCATGGCCAGCTCTGGATTAAAATATTTTCAAATTGCTTGAAAACCAAAAAAAAAAAGAGTATTTAAATCCTCTCAAAAATCTACCTTGCAAAATGTCTTGTCCCAGAAAGAAAGGATTGCAACAATAGAAAAGGAAAGTTATACAATGTAAATTTAATCTGAATAAATGATCTCTAGCATATCAAACAGGCTGGAGGAAATCACCAAGCTGATAATCTCATTAAAAATGTTGCCATATATATGGAGAGTTAACATAATGGCTAGAAGTGTCTAGGACCAAAAAAAATGCTCCCATTTTCAATATACAGTAAGTGAGACATTAACTGGTTGAACTTCAGCCTCTGTATTAAATCAACTATGGACTCCACAGCTCCAGAAAAATCTACAAAATCTGAATTCTTTTTTAGCAAAAAACAACCCTTCTTATCACTCTGTTGGTGTGTGGAGTCCTTACATGTCCCAGTCTCATGGACGTGTAACTCAAGTTGCAAAAATTGGAACTAACAATTTAAAAAATGGGGATCGACTACTTACAATTGGAATTAATCTCAAAATTGGAATGAACTTCAAAATTGGAATTAACTACTGAAAACTGCCCCGTCCAGCCTGGCCCTGGACACTTTTGAATACCTTGAATTTGATGGCTTGTGATTCAGCATAGAACTCAATCTACCTATTTTTGTCATCAAATGAAGCCAATGAATGTCATAAAACATTTATTACTAATTTGGTTATTGATATTTTTCCTAGAAGGTTTAATTCATTGCAATTGATTGATACATTACAAATCAATGCATAGGGAGATACTGTTAAACAGAGAAAAAAATAATGATGACCCAAAGAGTGTTAATTAATTGGGAAAAAAAAGGCAGAATTCCTCAAAGCCCTAAAATTTATTTGTTTATAATATCTATTATCTCTTCAATGTGTTTCTTATTCAAGAAGAGAAAATTAATTTGCCTGTCCTTGACCTGATTTGATCCCTGTCCATTCCTGTATCCGTGTGAGTAAATAGATTTCACAGGGGTCTTGGTCTGAAATCTGGATGGCTGCAAGGTTAGGGCTACAGACCAATATTAGCTGTGGATTTCTAATTTCTGTAACATTCTTGATCCAGCAATCAGGAAGCTCTGTCTATCAAAGAATCAAAAAGAAAAGAATATGCTTTCATTAAAATCTGGCCTAATTATGCAAGCAATTAAAAATTCAGTATGAACAGAGCTGACAACTGAAATTCTTTCTTCTGGGCGTTAATCTGGAATATACAGGAATATACAGGAAATTTACAGGAAACCATAAACAAACAAATGTACAAATAAATATAGATACCATATATAAATATATAAGTAAATATATTCTTTAACAGTGCAGGCATCACATTTTGAGAGAGAGTATGCAATCATTTCACAAATTGATTATCCAATGCCATCCATAAATGGCCACATCATGCTGATTCTTCTGCACTAGAATGAAGGGGGTGAAATAAAATTGTTTTCCTCATTGTTAAAATGTAATTTTTTTTTCTTTCTTTCTTTTTTTTTTTCTTTTTTCTTTTTTCTATTAGTGAGGCAGTTTGTGTCACTGCCAATCATAATTAACATTTAATTAACTTTATAATTGACATTTTGGTATGTTTGCCCGATATTAAGGACTCACATGGTATAGAACTTCTGTAACAGCCCTTTCATAACACTTTAATAAAAGGTAATTTAGGGTCAGAAAATGCTGTACTTCAAAATGACATTGGCCAAAAGGAAAAACAATCCTGGAGAGAAAAGTAAGATTTTGGTATAGGCTGTGAAAAGCCCTCAGCATCCTGAGATATTTGCTGTGTGGACATGGTTGGGTTCCTGTCCTTTTCAGTCTGGAGTAGGCTTTGGTTTTTGTTTTGGTTTTTTTTTTTTGTCTTTCTCCCAGTCTCCCTGTTTTCATGACAATCCATGAGCTTTTTCTTCTTATTTGCTACCCTATCCTGTTGAAAAAGAGGGAGTGCAAAGTTTTGTCAAAAATATGTAATTAGAGATAATGAAGTAAATGTGTTATTTGGAACACAAAAAGGCTCTCTAAAAAATATTCAAGAATATAGCAAATAATACGAGTTTTTATCAGGTTTGGAGAGCTTTTCATTAAAGAAAGAAAGTATTTAAAGTGTCTTGAAACGTGATTTACACTCCATGTTTCCATAACACTATAAAAAACCTGTCAGGATGTTGGGGGGCAGTGAGACTGCAGCTTTCATAAATGATTGGGAATGCTGGGATCACAGCACAGCCACCTGCACCCTGCCGGCGGCAGCTGCACGGGAGCCTAAAGGATTGTCTGATCCCAAAGGTTGGTTTATTTATTGCAGATCTATACATTTACAGAGCAAACAGACACCAGAACACTGATGGAATATAGTGGGCAGAGCAACATTCCAAACTAAGTAGGTAATAATAATAACTAAGTAAGCAGCTATTGTGTTAAATAATCTTCAGTGAACCCTGCTCCTATAAATTTCTCAAATTGTTATATTTCCCTCAGTACACTCTTGGTATCCAAGGTGTCTATGACAAAGAAAATCCAAAATATATTCACAGGTTATTTCCTTTTTATTGGTTCTAGGACTCATATGCTGTGGTTTTGCTGCAAGTGTTCTTTTTCTTATATTCTAAGAAACACTGAGAAATAGGTCCCTGTTCACTTTTGGTTTGAGATTTTGCTAATGTCTTCTCCATAGTTTCCTTTATAGCTTTTCCAAGCAGAAGAATCTCAGTTTATTTAATGTATGCATTTGCAGAATGAAATAGATAAAATTTTATTCTTGAAGTTATATTTGTTCCTGTTCTACATTCATTATTTTTACCTCTTTTATTCCCCTGTGGTTCTACACAGTAGTACAATGATATCTTCTCTCTTGTTCTCATATTCTTTTCCTAATTTTTCTCGTAATACCTGCTTGCTGAACTCTCTCTAAAGCTGATATTTCTGTATAATTATTCATTATATGATTTCAAGAGCACTTTTGTGAGCACTAATACTGGTTTAGAGTCTACCTCATGCGCTGGCAGAGCTGTTTCCAATCAGCTGAACCCCTCTTGCCACATTTTTGTCAACACAGCCCTGGGGAAGCTCTCTGAAGGAGTTCACTGATGAACTCACTCTCTGCATTAGTAAAATTTGTATCACTCAGCCTTGGTCACCTCTGTGGTAGCTTTTATTTTCCATGGAGACTAATTAGACACCAGGTTTATATCGGTGAATTACTGTTGCAGACCTTCCAGGTCTCTGGACATTCCAATATTGGGTCAGTTCAGTTTCAACCAAATCCTCTGTCCAGTGCCCTGCTAAGGGGGTCCAATGTAAGAGACAAAACTCTCATATTTTGAACCACGTTTGCACACCTAATACACTGTTATTTCACTATACCAAGTTTATGCACATGTACCCATTTATACTTTATATTTTATGCATTTACCATTTTATGCTTTATTGCTGGTAAATGAAGCATTACTGAATTTTTCTTTATCATCACAAGTACTGAAAGAAAATTTACCCTGAAATCTGAAAGTAGACTTGAGGCTTTTGGACTAAATTATGCTCCTGCTCCTTTCCTTCTGTAGAAAAGAAAATCTGATACAGGAGGCCATGTAACGGTGCATTAAATAACAGCAGGATCAGCATAGGTATCCCTTGAAGTTGAATAATTTTTTTTTTCCTTCCCTGTAGTCTTTAATAAACCATCAGAGCAGCAGGACCTATGAGAACCATTCCAGGCAATTCTAACTTGCTGCATATTTTCCAAACAAAATCAGAGATGAACTTAAAAATAGTATTTCTTGAAGGGGAGGTCAATTATTCTTCTTTTATGTCACAGAATTGTTGAATCCCAGAATAGTTTGGATTGTAAGGGACCTTAAAGCTCATTTTGTTCCACCCCCTGCCATGGGTAGGGACACCTTCCACCAGGCCAAATTGCTCCAAGCCTGTTCCAACCTCATCATAATTATTTGAAACCAAACGAGTTACTGAGATTTCCTCTTTTCTTCTCTCCCCATCTTCATCTTGCATGATTTCACTTTTCACACCTGCTCTTTATTCTGTATTTATGTTTCTCATTTTCACCTTACACTGATTATAGCAGCACGGACTTTTTTCTCCCTTAGCAGTTCACTGGTTTAGGATTTGAAGAATGTGATTCAATTCACCTTCCAGAAACACCATTAGCTGTCACCTGCATTATGTTTTCCCTTGGGTTTACCTTGATATTACTCATTAATTTCTCAGGTATTTCAGATTTCCATTGCTGGCAGCTTTCATACTGCTGCTTGCCATTCACTGAGGTGAAAGTCATTAATAATTGTGATAATGACTTGATCCTCTATTTGCTGGCTGGCTGGAGTGCGTGGCAGTGATAAAGGAGGTACTTTTTCCCCATGAAGGCAGTGTCCCAGTGCAAGGGGCTGTCCAGGGACCTGGGGCCATCTCCACCCTCACAGGTTTCCCAGACCTGAGTGACCCCCATGTTGGGAGAATAAGGTTGGACAGGACCTCCCAAGGAATTATCCACAAGTCCATGACATCTTCCATTTTACAGCATAGTGCAGCTATTAGACAAACGTTAGACCACATCCCTATGCACAGGGAAGAGAAAAGAAAGAGGGAATTCAGAAGGTATTAACAGAATGGGTTACAGTTTTGAGCAGAGATCTCCTTTTCCAGCTGAGAAGAGATGAGGAAGGATAAACACAAAAAATTTATTCCTTCTGAATGGAAACAAGAAATTATAGATGTGGAGAATCAATTACCAGAAAGCCCAAAATACCAAGTTTTGCTGTTGTAAAACAAATTTGTAAATTCAGTCATCAAATTAAATTCCATGCCTAGCTTGATGTTTTGGTTTTGATAAATTTGGAATGTGATGTTGAATACTCTTTTTTATTTTTCTTAAGACTTCTGTCTCTGTTATAATAGAAACAATGCAGGAAAAAGACTCCAGGACATGAAAGATTAATCCTACCTCACCTACTCTGACCAGGAGCATTTTTTGATAAATTAATTTCCTTGAGCCATTAAAGCCTTGCCCCTTCCCATAAATTGTATTGGAACTTAACTCTAATTATGGGTTATGTGTCCAGCCAGTTCTGGTCTTCTGTCAAATACCAAATCCTTCAATAATACTTATCCACATCAAACTTCTTATGTATAATGATGACATCAATGATGAAATCATTAATCAGAATCGCTTTTCAAATTGTGATAAAATTAGTATTAAAGCACTGGTGATCTGTAGTTTAACAGCTTCCAGTGGAAGAAAGAAGGATATTGAAAGTCATACCGAACATGTGCATACAAAATGATACAGAATACTCATTAAATTCCTCCTAACTCTTGCTGTATTGATTAGCAGTCAAATTATCAGGGATCTGACCTATTTACTTTTCCACATAGCATCCTTCTGACATTTACTGTAAAGGAGAAATGTGCCTCCTCTTCCAGTAGGATCTGGTAGCAAATGAGGAAAGTCAGAGCAGAAACAAAGAAAGCAAGAAACTTGGAGTAGTGACAGGTATATCCTGGTTTGGTTTTGGCTCATTTAAAATAATTATTAATTAATTATTATTAAGTTATCAAACATGCACGCAAGCTATTCTTTTATGTGTTCTTTGGATCCTGGAAATGAGAAATGTGACTATATAGTTGCACTTCCAGCTTTTGCTCTTTCTGGGTGGTGACACAGCAGGAAATGCTTCAAAAATGCATTCTGAGCCTTCTCCTCAGATCACAGCAGCCATGGAGTTCCATGGGTGAGGCGTCATCCCTGGGAGCTGGTGTTTGTTGTGTGAAAACAGGAAGGGGCTGGCCCCATTCCTGGGTTTCCAGAAGAAGAGGGTGTCGCAGGATTCATATCCATTGTGAATGACAGTTTAGGAACCATAAAATCACCCAAAACAGCTGTTCAGATCCAGCATTTCTCCTTCCAGCATGTGTCAGTGTGGGGACAGGGGCACAACCCCAGCTCTGTGCCCACCCTGAACACTTGAACTGCACATTTCCTCCTCTGTCAGGTCAGATATTTTTGCCCTGGCAAGGATGAGGCATTAAAGGCAAAGCAGTGGGATTGCAGTTAACAGAGCCCCCACTCAGCTGCACTGTTCACATTAAACAAGCACAGGGATTGATGCAAAGGAGCTGCTCAGACCAATGGGTCAGCACAATGGGTATGGCACAAAATTTTCTATCTGTCACAGGCTGGAGTGTTCTCTCTGTACTGCATGTGTTAAAGTACATTAAATCAGGACTATTGTACTGTGACATTTCTATTCTAGACAATTGCCAGTTAAATCAATGCACGTTTTAGCATGTCTTTGAATGTCTAGAAATAGTTTCATCTGCAGTGCCTTGTCAAACCCTTTGGCATGAACATTTTCTCAGGAGGGTTCTGTAATTCTGCGCAGCTAACCTAGGCTGTGGTAAAGACCCCCAGTCTGGGTCAAAAACATTGTTATTCATACACTGCTGCTGCTCTGGTGTGGGAGGGATTCAGGAGCACTCTGCCATTCCTATCAGCAAGAATAAAAGTGGAGTAAAAGTCTTCCCAGTCCTTTACCACCACTGGACTACACATGGCCTGGCAAGTGGGCTGCAGAAGACAACATCGACTTCTGAGAGCAGAACTGGAGTAGAATATGTTTGGGATGAACCAGAATTTAGGACTTCACCATTCCTTCATCCAGGTAAAGAAGCAGAAGCAGGGCAGCCATGAATTCCAGATCCTCATCTCTCTTTAAGTCTGAATCAGAAGGAAAAATAGAACAAAGAATATTAAACCACATTTCTCAAATAAAGCTAAAACACTGAAAATATAGACAACGACACGCTCAAGAAATCTGAAAAATGTGCAATTCAGGTGGGTCTTACTTTGGTCTATTCTCTGTCATTTAATTTCAGAATTTGAAAACATCATCTAAGCACAGATCTAAAACCTAACCTGCAAGAGCTGAAGGACACTACAGGGGTGGAGGCAGGCTGTTAAAATGAGAAGTTGCCATTTGACTTACAGTAATCATGGGAGCAACCTAGGATTATATAGAACTGGCTCTTGTTGCCCAGTCCAACATTTCTTTGCCTCTTTGATAGCCTAGGAGTAAAAACAGCTTTAAAAAATCAAACAGAACTCATTTGTTAATGTATTCTTAGCACTTTAAAAATGATTAATGGTAATTTTCAAGTTTTACATTGCCAATGTTTAGCAGAAAACTATTAGAAAATCAGTGCATAATGACCCTGCTGAGGTATTTACTGTTCCAACAGCAACACTGGGGAGAAAGATTCTGGACTCAGAGATTGTACACACATGGCAATTAGCTGTGAAGGTTGGGAGTGAAATAGCTGGGTTCTTTTACTTTTGGAATGAATAGAAACAATGTTTTTGAAGAAATGGAAACAATGGAACAATGGTAATGGTATAGTTACCTTTTGAAGCTGTAGAAACTCTCATATAATCCATGAGTGGTGGGAAATTCATATAAATATGAATAAAACATTTACTATGAGAGACTACAACAAGGCATCCAAAGCTCTAAGAAGCTTTCTTCAATAACAACAGCTTTTAATAAGCTTGGACTTGGTAATCTTGGAGGTTTTTTCCAACTTTAATGATTCTGTGATTCTGTGAGAATTAAAGGACACCAGATCTCAGTGCCAGTCACTCATGTTTCCTATCAACCAATTAGGTGGATAAAAATTGAGACATTTCCTCTCTTCTCCACAGAAATTCTAGCAGTCCCCAAATGCTTCTTTGGAAGATTAAAGTAACCAACTGTCTTGAAGTTGTTTCTTGGCCTTGGGACAATATTAAGAATATCACAAAATCACCCCAACACAGTTGGATTCCAAGTACTCCTGTTCATTCCCTTTGCAGAAATAAATGGGAGACAGCAGTGGAGCATGAGCACATCTAAGTGACACCAGTCAGTGGAAAAAGACAACAAACATGAGAAAAACAGAAAATAATCCTTTATTTGTGTTTAAAGATACATAGAAAAAATTGACATGACGAGTGCAGAATGGGAGCAGCTGTCTGAAGCCAGTTTTCAAGGAAGGGATCTTTGGGTAATGAGAGTATTTATATGATTCCATTACAATGTGCCTTTGGTCAAAAATTGGGTAAAAGAAAAAAATTAGGACATGGAACAAATTTATACAGGTTTCCTTGAGTTTCTTTTCCTTACTTGTTCTTAATGGCTCTGTGAGTTTATTGTCAGTCCAAGCTGAAATGAATCATTCCTAATCCGAACAGGTGGCAATAATGTTGTGGTCATGGAAAGACAAACATGCAGACACCATACAGGAAATATAAAAATGAATTCTGTGTGCCCATGAAGCAGTTCTACTCCACTCAGCAGCACAAATTCACAGCTAAATGACTGTGGAATATCTGGAGAAAATTCAGCTGAGGACAACAATAATGGTCACAGGTCTGGAAACCACGACTTAAAAGAAATGACTGAGAAAATGTGAAATTTAGGGAATGGCTGAAATGATTTTTAAGACTCCTCAGCTACATTTGCTGGAGGAAGAAGAATTTATTTTTCTCTATGCACATAATCAGAACAAAAGGAAATCTGAAATGAGAAAGGTACAAATGAGGCATTAAGAAAACAAGCTAAAAGAAACCCACAGTTCTTTATTAGAGAGGGTCACTACTGAGGAATCAGTTAACTGGTGATCATGGACTCCATTTGCCCTGGTCTGATAAATTACACTTATTTAGTCTTGACCACTCTAAATGTAGTGGAAATTGCTTAGGCCCGTTGGACGGGAGGAAACTCTGTGATTTCATGAGTACAAATTCTTTCTCTATCTTTAACCAGGAAAGAATCTGCAGGAAAGAGGCAGAAACTGCAAAAATCAGGGAGCAAAGAGGAGAGAGGGAGTGAAACTCCACCTCGAGTGTGGTCAATATAATGTGATTCTTCAGAGAATAGAACACCTGTCTATTGTGTCCTTCTGCAATGCCAAGCATAATGAATTCCTAATTGAAGAAAACAGTTACTAAATAAATGCAAACCTGGCTGTGTAAAAAACTCATGTGGTCCTGCTGGACGTGTTTCTTCTACAGGATGATAAATTGCAGGATGAATAATGTTTTATGTAATTTCTTTTTGGCCAAAAGGATGAAATTTGCTTTAATGTTTTTTTCCCCCCTCTGCTGAATGACAGAAAAATCCTGGTAATATGTTGTCAAAGTATTTCAAGTCTCATTTAGCACTTGTCTACTGCAAGTAGGGTCTTTATTGTCACAAAAGAGTGACACTTCTGGACACTGGATTTCCCAAATCAAGAATGAAATTACAAGATTACTTCAGTTGGAATGGAGTCTTATACCCTTGACTTTTGAATAATGGCAGTAAATTTGAATTGTGAGTATTAGAATAGCAATATTCAGGTTGCTTTACCTTTGTTTTCTATCTGTATATATAGATAAAATCTAGTTCTCCACTCCACTATTCAAGCATTCCAACAATTTTTCTTCAGAGGAACAAATCCATCATTTGCACTGAAGAAATTATAGTAATTCAATGGAGACTATCAATAGCTGGAGAAAAAAAAAAAAAAAAAAAAAAAAAAAGTCTGTTAGCATCCACATCTCCTATCCTTATAAAACTTGAAAAACCTCAGGGAAGTTGCCAGAAATCTTTCCTTAGACTTCAAAGGCATTTGAACAAAATACATATAATAATTGCCTGACAGAACTAGGAACGTAGACACGTTTATAACTTGCAGCAGCAGAGTGGAATACCTAATAAAAACCTGTTCTAAAACACATTTTTAATGAAGCTGATCACCAGCACTAGAAGCTGGTCTTCACTAACAATTAAGAAAAAAATGCAATACAAGGAGCAACCTGCAGTGTTACAACAAAAGAACATGATATAATCTTTCTCTCCCTCTATGTCCCCAAAAGGAAAAAAAAAAAAACAAAACCAAAACCCCACAATTGAGTTTCCCAGAATATTTAAAGCTTTTCTGTTCTTTGTGCAAAATATGTGTCACTTTGGAAGTGACAATCACTGTCTGAAAGTTTCTTTTTCTGCTATACGTGATCTTTCTAATTTGTGATCCGTAGTGGGGGCACCTGTGATTTTACATTATTCCTAGTCCAAATCCAACTGAAATGCTTGCATATTTTTAAGGCTGTGTGCATTGATAGCAGCTTTATTTGCAAGGATGGAAAATTCTGAGATGCACTTTTATAATCCCTACACATAGAAACCTTTGCAGAAAACCAACCAGTAAACAGTAGAACAATAACTCAATGAGGTTGGAGATGGATAATCTTCAAGGTCCCTTCCAACCCAAACCATTCTCTGATTCTGTGAAATGGCTCATGGATAAAACACTCCTGCTTTCTTCCACATCCTTATTAGCCTGGTAAAACATTCCTGCCTCTCTGGAAACCTTCACTGAAGTCACCAGGTGTTGGATGGCTTCAGAATGGTGGGTTGAGCCTTCACTGCATTTTGCTTTTAAATTATTCCAAATTTTTAAATTTCTTTCTATCAGATTCTCACAGAGCCTTTCTCTCCATTGTTTGAAATGTTAATTTTATTAATAAATGTTGGACGAAGCATGCATGCAGTACATGACATTAGAAGATTAGTGATTGTTAAAAAAAAAAAAAAAAATTAAGACATGGTGGTTGAAAACAAATAGCTTCACTTTCCTTCTAATTGATGTAATCCATTACCAGGGTGCAACTTCTATCCATGACTGCTTCTAATTAGCAGTCTGCCTAATTAAAAGTGCACTGATAACTTTTCCCTGGAATCTCCCTTCCAGGAGCTCAAGTCCATTCATGCTGAGTGACACAAATGAAATGTAGACAGTGGGAATGGAAAATTTCAAATATTTAAAAGGCAATTTGTGTTAGGGGGAAATAATGGTGGGTGGATTTTCCACTCTGTCTGGAAGGAAAGAAAAACAGAACGTAAGGACTCTTTTATTCCTCTGGTTGTCAGAGAATCATTAAGGCCGAAAACAGATCATTGAGTCCAAACATTTACACAACACTGAACCATGGAAGGTCTGAAGGCTTGAGGTTAAAATCCGCCTCCGTAAATGAACAGAGTGTTGTTGAATCACTGACATTGTGCTGCAAGCAGAACCAAACCCACATCAACTCACACAGGTCATTAAATAGACCAGGACTTGGTGCATTACATTATGAAGACATCCTGCCTTTAATCCAATATAAACCATCACAGCACCTTCCAAATGCAGGGATTCTGGGATGAAAGATCTGGCTTCTGCCATTTTGTGTTTGACTTCTCTTCTCTTGTATTCCTTGGTAGCATGTCCTTCCCATTGATGAGTACCCTACTGAGCTTTCTGAGCCTCTCCAAAGTGCTGGTCAGTGGCCACGTAAATGGCTGGAACAGGGCACAGAAACAGGAAAGTCTATCAATCTTAATTTAGGATGGGAAACTCGTAGTGCCAGTCCAGCCACGGTGCTGAGCATGGGTTTGTCATTTGTTCTTTCTGAATGTCAATAAGGTCAGGACACATGTGGCAGTTTTGAGGCAGGAACACAGCACCAAAGCAAACACAGCCCCCGTCTGCATCCCTTCATGGATCCAGGAGGTTGGGAAGCTCATAAATGCTCTGAACTAAGTTTGTTTCCAGAGACACACAGATTTTCCTCCAGTGCTTTGTAGAAGCATTCCTACAGTGACTGCTAAAATCATTTCATTGTTATATTCTAATCCATTAGCTAGGGCAAGAATTTAGCATCCCTGAAAGTCAGCAGTAATTAATCACAGTTCAGGTGACAATAACGAATTATCTCAGCTTCCCTGAAATGACCAAGCAACAAATTGTCTCTAGTGGTCTCCTGAGCTCCCCACAGACAGAGTCCCAGCCAGGTGACCTACAAAAATTTTATGAACAGTGAGGGCACCAGAACAAAATCAGATGCTTTGCATCTAGACTTGATTCAACACTGGGATAAGATTGAATTTAAAAATCCCTTGGAGAGCTCATAAACATCTGGACACTCATACTCCCTATTTTATTTTTTTAATAATTAATCATTGACTTATTAAAGAAAATATGGGTACTGATCTAGTATCGATACCCAACTGTGACAGACAAAAACTCTCTAGCAGTTTAAAGTTAGAAAGTGTATGTTTAGTACAACACTGGGCAGTGTGCAGGATAGCTCCCAAATACACACTGCAATTTACAGGTGATCACAGAGTTCTTTTATTTACAAAAGTATTGAATACCCAAACCATAACTTCATATTCATAACCCTGGTACATCCCATTCCCCGCTTCATACGGTAATTAGCTCAAAAGCTATTAAGCATGCGTAGTTTGTTCTTTGAAATGGGTCGGTCATCCTTTTCATGGGGAGGGGTCTCCAAAATGAGGAAGTAAAGAAGTCTTCCTCGTTCTGACCTTTCTCCCTTTTCAATGCAAATGTGATAAATGAACCCTTGGTAGGACTCCTATTTCCCGTCTTTGTGACTGTTCAATGGGTTTCTGAGCAGAGGAGGCCTACGATTGTCTTATGCTCCTAAAAGCTATTTATCAGTTTCTGTATTGTTCATTATAAACACAGCTAACCAAACATAAAGTTGACAAGTAATCAGTTATTCTAATATGGAAGAGTGATCCCAATCCCAGTTTCTCTTAGTTAATTACTAACTTTTAATTTCAGCAAAGCTTACCTATCTACTTTAGTTAATTTCAGCAAACCTTATCTCTAACTAAAATCTTAACCCCTCTAAAATCCTTAATTCTCTAAAGTTTATGTCTCAATCATGATTAATGAATAAGCAAGAAAATTGCCTGGATTTATCTCCTGAGTAACATCAGTTTAACTCACAAAATTTCTTGCTTTCTTCTACTTTCAGTTTTATTTTGCTATTGCCTTATTCAATTTTAGTTGAAAAAGCTTTGAATCCAAGTTCAGACAGTATTTTTTGAGCCTTTGGATTAATAAATATATTACTGTATTATTTTCTTTTTCATTATTCCTCTGAAATAGTAAAATAAGAGCTTCAAAGGAAACAAATAACCATGGCTGAGGTGGATTCTGTGGAAGGCAGACTTGGTGACCAGACAGGTTTTCAAACACAGCAATGGCTTGATAGCACATTTGAATTGGTATGGGGATATTGCACATTTATTTTAAATAAATTAAATTTTAAAAAGCTAAATCAGAGTATATAGCTTACATGTCATCAAATGTTTCTACAGGCATTTATCAAAATTAAGGCAGATCCTCAATGATTTAATGATATTTAGAAATAAATTCAGACTCAATTTCCTCTTCTTTTCTACATAAAAACTTTACAGTAATCCACATTTTATGGCAGTCTCACACAGGCACACAAAGAAAATCCAATCAAAGACATGCCAGTATTGATGTGCTGTAAGAAAACTGCTGGTATTGAAGGCAAAATAGGAATTGGGAAGCAACAGTTTGGTCTAAAAAAACCTGAAAACAAAAGGGTTCCTAAAGAGGACCTCAAAATCTGGGCAGGTTTTTCTTTCTTAAAAAAAACCCCAAAAAACAAAACAAACAAATATTTTCCACAGAAGAAATGGATTTCACATAGAGTATTCTAAATTACTGCTTTATTTTTCTTAGTCACTATTTGTAGCCTTAAAAATACAACAAAAATCTCTGGGTTTAGGCGCATTTTCCCTTGTTTGATCCTATCAGAAATTCATGCTCTGTGACAGAAATTACTCCTTATTGCACAGAATATGGGAGTGTGAAGAATGCTAAAACAAACTCTCACCTGGGAGTTTTACATGTAATTCCTTTCATATCTCCTCTCCAAACAAAGGTGACAGGGATCTGTAGGGATGATATTTAACAGGTGAAAAGAAAGCAGAAACGGGGTCTCCAACCTGCTGCTGAATTCCATCCTGAGAAAAGGGAGGAAGGAAGGAAGGAAGGAAGGAAGGAAGGAAGGAAGGAAGGAAGGAAGGAAGGAAGGAAGGAAGGAAGGAAGGAAGGAAGGAAGGAAGGAAGGAAGGAAGGAAGGGAGGGAGGAAGGAAAGAAAAATAAAATTAGGCAGCGGTACCCTGTGAAAACAATTATTATTAGTCAATAGCAAATAGCACCAATTTGGTCCCAGAACTTCACGACCCCCAGTTTGCTCTAGATTAATTTAAAGCCTGCTAATCCAAGAGAAATGTAGCCAGAGCAAACAGAGATAACGAAGTCTCAGAGTGGACTTTGAGTCTATGGCTTCTAATCTAGGCTTCAGAAGGAATGGACTGAAGGAGGTCTTTGCAGACAGGAAGGAACCTATGGAGCAGTTAAAAGCACGGACAGCATTTCCTCAGCAACTGCACTTTTCTTTTCTTCCTGATGCTCAGCTCTGTTCCTCTACCTGCCCACTCCCAATTGATTCCAGCACTCCCCTGAGAACACCATTTCAGCTGGAAGCTGTCCTTGGTACTTTTTCTGACCCTTTAGTGGGGTTTCTGGTTCTGTTTGATCTGGGATGTATAAAAATTTCCACCAGGCTGAACTCAGGGCTTCACAAAGTGGTTTCCTGAGCTCCTATACTTTCTACAGTGAGACATCAAAAGCAGGAATCTCTAATAAAAATTGATTTTTATTCTTAAAAGGCTTAAGGTTTTATGACACATAAATGTTATAAATGCCCTTTGTGAATGTTTATATTTTTCTTTTGCATTAAACACGTGTTCTTATTAAACAGAATTATTGTTTGATTGATTGATTAATGAAAAGCGAAGTTGTACCACAGCAGAATTTATTACCTAGGAGATTTTTCCTGCTAAATCTGCATTAGTTTTTACTGCCATCAGAACTTTGAAAAGTGCTCTGTTTTTAATGCTCAGCTATTATATCCCACAGAATGAGAAATGTACAATAATGGTTTTAAGGCTCAGAGCTACTGTCAATATTGAATATTATGGTGTAAAAGGCAAATTAAATTTGAAGTGACAATTTTTCCATCCCCAAAAGGGCAAAAACAGAGATAAGTTTTAAATAAAAACATAAGGGCTACGAAACATGATTAAGTTATCTCAATTAAGTACTGGGCACCATTTATTTTATCAGAATGCTTTAATAATTGAGATAGGGAAACATTAGTATAGCAGTCATTCTTTTGTATTGATTTAAGGTGATTTCAGAGAATGTGTGGTTCTCTGATATATTCCAGCAAATATAATGCAAAATTTCAACTTACATCATAGTAATGATGTGACAATAAACTGAATTGTTTGCAAAAAAACCCTGTCAGCTGTGCTACCTCCATAATCTTTATTTATAAGATGCTGAAATATGAAATGGTTGTTGTTTCACTCTTAAACACAAAATTGGCATAGTTGCTCCTGCTGATATTTCCTGTTTTGACTTTTGATATAATTCTGTTGTTTTGTGTTTCTGGCACGTTTCCATCTGCCCAGGAGTAACCTCTCTCCTTGACTTGTGTGGAGTTTACTTAAGAGAATAGAATTTCACTGGAATTATGTGATAAGTTATTGGTAAAACACTATCCTTGAGAATTTAAATAGACTGCAGTATTAGAGAAAGCTTCTGAGGTCAACACACAGGAAATTCCAATAAAATTTGATTTGTTCTTCTCTGCTATGAAAATTTACTTTAAAGTCTTGTCTTTAGATCTCTTTGGCAACATTGGTATAACAGCAGATTTTTCACTCACTTGAGACTTCAAAAAGGAAAGTAAACACTACGAAAAATGGCATTACCAATCTGGATATAAAAGAGGAATGTGCAAGTGTAGTCTCCAGCATGAAATTCAAGATGACATCAGGATGC